>NC_135235.1:210479407-211084407 GCF_051348905.1 Ranitomeya variabilis | reverse complement strand
ATAAAACCCAGCCTCCTCTAACCTTGTGCCAAAAAACGGCAGCCATGGGTTCTGCTAACCAGCTGCCTAGCACTTGGAAAATGGCGGAGGCCCACAAAGCAAGAGAAGGCCGTAAGAAGGTAGCAAAGCGTTTTGCTGTTTCCCTTTCCTTAGTTGGAAATGTAATTAAGGCATGTCAGTTACCAGAAACAGTGGAGGTCAAGATAAGGTCTGGAAGACCAAGCTAAATTTCAGTGAGAGCTGCTCGGAGGATTGTTAGAGAAGCAAATCAGAACCCCCGCTTGACAGCAAAAGACCTTCAGAAAGATTTAGCAGACTTTGGAGTTGTGGTACATTGTTATACTGTTTAGAGACACCTGCACAAATATGGCCTTCATGGAAGAGTCATCAGAAGAAAACCTCTCCTGCATCCTCATCATAAAATTCTGAAGTATGCAAAGGAACATCTAAACAAGCCTGATACATTTTGGAAACAAGTCCTGTGGACCGATGAGGTTAAAATAGAACTCTTTGGCCACAATGATCAAAAGTATGCATGGAGAAAAAAGGACACAGAATTTCAGGAAAAGAACATCTCGGCAACCATTAAGCATGGAGGTGGATCAATCATGCTTTGGGGTTGTATTGCAGCCAATAGAATGGGGAACATTTCACGGGTAGAGGGAAGAATGGATTCAATGAAATTTCAACAAATTCTTGATGCAAACATAACAAAATCTGTAAAAAAAAAAAAATAATAAAAAAAAAAGCTGAAGGTTAAAAGAGGAAGAGGATGGCTTCTACAAATGGATAATGATCCTAAGCACACACAAAATCCACAACAGACGACCTCAAAAGGCGCAAACTGAAGGTTTTACAATGGCCCTCACAGTCCCCTGATCTGAACATCATTGAATATCTGTCACTAGACCAATAGTAGAGGATGCAAGACGACCCGGGAATCTCAGAGCTGGAAGAATTCTCCAAGAAAGAATGGATGAAAATCCCTCAAACAAGAATTGAGACTGATGGCCGGCACATAAAGTGTTTACAAGCTGTGACACCTGCAAAAGGGGGTGCTACTATGTACTAACCATGCAGGGGGCCCAAACTTTTGCATCGGACCATTTTCCTTTTTGGAATTTATAAAATATTAAAGATATATAATATAAAATATATAATTTTTTTTTTTTTTTCTGTCTGATACTAAGGAAATGTGTCATCTATAACTTTAGGCCTTTTAGAGATCATTTCATTTTCAACTTGCTTAACTGTTCACAATGACAGTAATTCTGACAAGGGGTGCCCAAACTTTTACTTGCCACCGTATAAGCATTGCAATTAATGACCGTCTGCACAGCCATGTCAGTGCCGACCGGTGACTGTGTCTTGGGATGACGGTCACCATCGGCTTCTTCCCATCTTGCTCCTGATATTAATAAGGTTCCATCTTTTGTAACTTCTTTTAACCATTAAAAGCTGCTAAAAGAAGATTATTATTTATTTTTATTTTTTACTCCTCTTACATCTCAGGTAAATCACACGATCGCCCTCAGTACGGTTGGAGACTCAAATTACCATTTTGGAGCCACATACGTGGGAACAAAGCAGCTGAGCCCGACAGAGGTGAGATGGGACATGTTATGGTGATCTGCAATCTGCGGTCATCATGCGGAGTCTTATTCCCTCTGAAATAAGACCCTGCGTTCTGCGCCTGATGATTGTGCCAGGGATCACTGCGGTTAGGTGATCAGTATCCTTCATGGTGAAAGCCCTTTAAACTTGTAAGGACCCTGGTTGGATCGAACATTTGATCGTCCTCTCGTGATCCAGCAGTTTTGGCTTTGCTGCATTGTCGCCTTTTGATCCGGTTGTGTGGAAAAGGCTGAATACAATGTAATAAAAAAATATATTATTTTTTCACTAATAATGGAAATGTCGCTAGGGTGAATATTAGAAGATTCCTCTCATTGTTTCTTTTCCCCGTCTCCAGGCGTTCCCAGTATTAGTGGGCGACGTGGATAACAATGGCAGCCTGAACGCACAAATAATCCATCAGTTATCTCAGCACATAAGGTCAAAGGTGGCACTACAGGTGAGAGATGAGCCCCCCGCGGTAATGTATCCTGCTCACACAAAGGGGTACCTGCTAAATATGGTGTAAAACAACTGCAGGAGAATGATATAAAGGGGGTCTCCTACTGTACTGTACACACATCCCTGTGGAGTCTCCTACTGTACTGTACACATCCCTGTGGGGGTCGCCTACTGTACACATTCCTGTGGGGGTCTCCTACTGTACTGTACACATTCCTGTGGGGGTCTCGTACTGTACACATTCCTGTGGGGGTCTCGTACTGTACACATTCCTGTGGGGGTCTCGTACTGTACACATCCCTGTGGGGGTCTCGTACTGTACACATCCCTGTGGGGGTCTCGTACTGTACACATCCCTGTGGGGGTCTCGTACTGTACACATCCCTGTGGGGGTCTCGTACTGTACACATCCCTGTGGGGGTCTCGTACTGTACACATCCCTGTGGGGGTCTCGTACTGTACACATCCCTGTGGGGGTCTCGTACTGTACACATCCCTGTGGGGGTCTCGTACTGTACACATCCCTGTGGGGGTCTCGTACTGTACACATCCCTGTGGGGGTCTCGTACTGTACACATCCCTGTGGGGGTCTCGTACTGTACACATCCCTGTGGGGGTCTCGTACTGTACACATCCCTGTGGGGGTCTCGTACTGTACACATCCCTGTGGGGGTCTCGTACTGTACACATCCCTGTGGGGGTCTCGTACTGTACACACATCCCTATGGGGTCTCCTACTGTACACACATCCCTGTGGGGGTTTCCTACTGTAGGCACATCCCTGTGGGGGTCTCCTACTGTACGCACATCCCTGTGGGGGTCTCCTACTGTACGCACATCCCTGTGGGGGTCTCCTACTGTAAGCACATTCCTGTAGGGGTCTCCTACTGTACACACATCCCTGTGGGGGTCTACTGCTGTAAGCACATTCCTGGGGGTGTCTCTTACTGTAAGCAGATTACTGCAGGGGTCTCCTACTGTAGGCACATCCCTGTGGGGGGGGGGTCTCTTACTGTAAGCACATTCCTGTGGGGGTCTCATACTGTAGGCACATCCCTGTGGGGGGTCTCCTGCTGCGATCATATCCCAGTTCCCTTAAGTCCCAGACTGTCCCAGTGAGCCGCCGCTATACTAATGAACATAAGTTCAGTTTTTGTATGTATTTATTTGTCCTCCATCTTGCCCTCTAGTGTCAGCAGTCCAAGTTTGTGAACTGGCAGATAGACACAGAATACCGAGGAGAAGACTTCACAGCTGCGGTAACCCTAGGAAACCCAGACGTATTAGTAGGATCCGGTGAGCTTGACTTTTTTTTTTTTTTAAATCATTATCTTGTGTACACGTCCTCTATTCCTTCCCTATATAAAGTGTATCTCTAAATATCACCCGCATTTATTTTTAGGTTCAAAATTTGGTATTGGTCAATTTCCTACATTTTTGTGCAGTTTCGACCTGTTTTTCTGCAGCATAGCTCTGCATCCCCTTTACAGAGCCAAGGAGATGTCTACCTGCATCTGCCACAAGGTGGCCCTCAAGAGCTTGCTGTACACCAATGTATACGCTGTGCGCAGGGAGCTCCCTCTAGAGGTGGCTGTGGACAAATGTATTTCATTAAATTAATAATGATTTTTGTAATTAATAAAACATTTCCTTAATGAGGTTTTGCTATAAAGCAGAAGTGTTACCCATCCACAGTTACGGTGCATGTCGACATCAGTTATTTATTAGGGCTTTTACGTGCCATTCTTACCCCATCTTCTCAATTTTTTTTTCTTTTAGGTATAGTAGTTACTCACTATCTCCAGAGCATTACTCCTAGTCTGGCACTGGGAGGTGAACTTGTTTACCACAGGCGTCCTGGGGAGGAAGGAACAGTCATGTCTCTAGCGGGAAGATATACAGGTAACACAAGGGAAGGAAGGCAAGTTCTAAGAGAACTCCTAAAACTTTGCAACTTCCCTCATACCTATGCGTCTAATTGTGTTTCCTATTTTTCCACGTCTTGAGCATATTTGTAACGTATGCCGTGACTAGATAGGGGGCGCTGGTGGGTCCTGGATCCATGAGCGCTTAAAGCAGCGCGTGTGTTGTGCACAAACGGGCCGATCTCTGCCCCGTGTGCACATTCATCCTGGATTATGATAGGTTTGTTGAGTTTCCCCAAAATTTAGATTTGTCGTCTTAGTACAAATCCAATTTGTCGTCAGGCAGGCTTGCCGCCATTTTACTGGATTCTTTAGAACAGGGGCAAGGGGTTTAAAAAAAATAAAAGATCATATTCACTTGTGTAATTCTGCCCTCACCTGTCCTGACATTACAGCTGCCCCGCGCCCCGTTTGGGCTCTCTTCCCCCCGCGCCCCGTTTGGCCTCTCTTCCCTCTGCACCCCGTTTGGCCTCTCTTCCCCCCGCGCCCCGTTTGGCCTCTCTCCCCCGCGCCTCGACCCATTTCCCTCCATTTTTTTTTTTTTTTGTTTAATAATGCTTTGGAGTCTTTATATAGAGTCCTCCCTGCGTAATATACTCAGACTATAAGGATATGTTCACACTGAGTTTTTATGTTTGGAATAGAAACAAAAAAAAAAAAAAAAGCGTCTTTTAGCCAAAAATTTCTTAAACAAAACTCTGAACATACCCTGAATTGTATTTGTTCAGATTGAAGCTACCGACCAACGCAAGCAAATCTGCCCAAAATGGATTTTGGAGGAGGCTTGCTCACGTCTAGTCCTATTATATTCCAGGGACATTAAAGGGGTTTTCCATAATTTCTTTTTTTTTTTTTTTTTTTTTTTTTTTAAATGAACCTGACCTCAGCAAAAATTGGCACGGAGCACCTAATTAAATGCTAAGCGAGGTGTTGACTTTTTTTTTTTTTTTTTTTTTTTAAATCCATTTTTTTTTTCATTAGCCTTCCTTCATAATTACAGGTAAACCCCTTTAATTCTTTTGCTTTTGTCCTACAGGTTTCCAGGGCACTTTGTGCACCATAGATCTTTTATAACACAAACTACTGCTGGTTGTTAGTGAGAACTTGCCAAATCCACACTCCCATCTCTGACATCACTTCCTGCTTTTCAACTATTGGCTGAAGCTGCTCCTCTTTGTGCTGTACCCACCCCTGCAGAACACTCTGTACATAATGCTGCTAATAATCACTCCTTTTCTATACACTAATCTTTTAGAACCATTTTTATTTTTTAAAGCTCCTAATTGGACGGCAACGCTCACGCTGGGACAGGCCGGGGCACATGCAACGTATTACCATAAAGCCAATGATCAGGTACGTGATGCGATCTCTTCATCCGTTTAACGGATTTCCTATTAATCAAGGAATAAAACGGGAAAACCCCGAGGAATGGGTCAGGTCATGGTATCTCCAACCTTCCTTATAATGTGTTGTTTCTTCATATCCTTTGGTTTCAGCTTCAAGTAGGAGTGGAGTTTGAAGCCAGCACCCGGATGCAGGACACCAGCGTCTCGTTCGGTTACCAGCTGGACCTCCCCAAAGCCAACCTGCTTTTTAAAGGTAGGAGCAGCTCTTCCATGTCACCACCAGGGGGCGGTGTGGCTGTTCTGCATTTACGGCAGTGGATTCCTTCCCCCCATCAGTGCAACGTTATATCATAAATGTCAGTTTTTCTTTTTTTGTCTGCAAAAAGGACAAAACGAAAAAGAGGATCCGGAGATCACTGCTTGTGACAGCGGTGGAGGGAGGGCAGATAGCTTATCGATATAAATTTGTTTTCTTCATTATGGTTTTTACATTTTTGCTATAACATTTTATATTTATATAGTCTGTGAAGAGTTTGATTACACCCTATATTAAAATGGAACAACTTCCAGAGCTATACAACATTTCACACCTATTAACCCCTGCAGCAGGGACCTTTTATGGTCTTTTTATATATTTCTATCTATCTATCTATCTATCTATCTATCTATCTATCTATCTATCTATCTATCTATCTATCTATCTATCTATCTATCTATCTATCTATCCACACACACACACATTAGATAGTAGCCCGATTCTAACGCATCGGGTAATCTAGAATATGTATGTAGTTTATTTATGAAGATTTAAGAATAATTCAATGAATACACAGGATTCGGCCGGCCGCGACCAATCAGCGTGAAGTGTGGTTCAAATCCAGCGCCAATTCGCGGCCGGACTGTGTCTGTCGCTGATTGGTCGAGCTGGCTGGGCACGACCAATCAGTGAAGCCAGGGCCGGCTCCAGGCTTTTGAGGGCCCCGGGTGAAAGTCTCAGTGGGCCCCCCCCTTTAACACATACCACGATTCATGATGCACAGATACAGCACGGAAATATAACACAGCCCACGTAGCATATAACACAGCCCACGTAGCATATAACACACAGCTCACGTAGTATATTACACAGCTCACGTAGTATATTGCACAGCCCACGTAGCATGTAACAGCCAAGTAGTATATAGCACAGCCACGTAGTATATAGCACAGCCCATGTAGTATATAGCACAGCCCACGCAGTATATAGCACAGCCCACGCAGTATATAGCACAGCCCACGCAGTATATAGCACAGCCCACGCAGTAAATAGCACAGCCCACGCAGTAAATAGCACAGCCCACGCAGTATATAGCACAGCCCACGCAGTATATAGCACAGCCCACGCAGTATATAGCACAGCCCACGCAGTATATAGCCGTGTGGGCACCGTATCCCTGTTAAAAAAATAATAATTAAATTGAAAAAGTTATATACTCACCTTTCGGCAGGCCCCGGATCCAGCCCAGGCATTTAGTGATGCTACTCGCTACGCTCCGTTCCCAGTGATTGCTGGGACCGGAGCATCGCAGGGACGCCGGAAGGTGAGAATATCATGATTTTTTATTATTATTTTTAACATGATATCTTTTTACTATTGATGCTGCATAGGCAAAAGTTAAAAGTGAAGCGGTGTTTAAATCCCACCCCAATATCACTGATTGGTCGCGCCCGGTCGCAGGATTTCAGTTACAGACAAACAGACGGAAGTGGACCGTAGACAATTATATCCAGTCAGTAGAATCATTTTGGGTTACTTAGAATGTCTTAAAAAAACAAACTTTTTAATAAGGGAATAATATAAAAATGGTCACCGTGATGCACAAATAGTGTTAATGTCGTTGTGTATGTCGGCGTGATCACAGCGATACCAAATTTATACAGTTTTATTACTTTTTTTTTTTCTCTATCAACCATGACATGTTAAGTGTTAAAGGGGTCACCACATATTGATCTGCTTTCCTCCAGAGTAGGTCCTCAGTATCAGATCCCACCACCACCGATCTGTTATTGGCTCCGGCTTGATGTAAACTCATTGGCGCAGCTCCATTCGTTGAGTTGCCGGAGCTGATAGGTGGTGGATGTCGGACCCCCACCGATCTCATACTAGTGACCTATCGCAAGGATAAGTCTTCAATATCCGGCGGCTGGACAACGCCTTTAAATGGCCCGGACAGTGCATAGCTCTGATCTCGCACGTTGCACTGTACGCCAGGTCCGCTTTGGCCTGTAATATGCCTCCATTTTTGCCCCCATTCCAGGTTCGGTGGACAGTAACTGGATCGTCGGCGCCACTTTAGAGAAGAAGCTCCCGCCGCTGCCCCTCACGCTCGCCATGGGCGCCTTCCTCAACCACAAGAAGAACAAATTCCAGTGCGGCTTTGGTCTCACCATCGGTTAACAGCGGCTTCTCCTGCTCAGATTGTGGTCTCCCCTCCGCAGCCAGACATGTGGCCCCTCCTTCCTGCTTTCTGACTGTCTCCACCCTCCCTACCGCTTCCCCGGACTCCTCCTGCCAGGCTCATTTTTTTTTTTTTTTTTACAAAATTTCTTTTACCATTGGGGCAGAGGAGGGCGGTGAAGGAGCCGTCTATGAATATTTAATGTAGGTACCCGGAATGGAGAGGAAGCCGCCCCGTTGTCCTCTCCGTCCCCCCTCTGTCCGTCTTTATGGATCTCCAGGGAGTTACCTTCCCCCCAGGATTAATTTTTATTTTTTATCCCCCTCATGGGGATTTTGACGTGTGGCTGCTTGGAGGGAGGGGGTCTTCTGAGTGATGAATGTTGTCTGCCCCCCGCCTGTATTTCTTTCTGCTGCCGCTTATTATGGAATGATCTTGTCTCGCAGGTGGTTGGGGGTCCGTGGGCCGGACCTGAGCTCTGTGTCCTTAATCACTGTGCTGCTGTCGGAGGGGAGGTATAAAGGGCGGGGGGAGGGGGCAAATCCCGCCACTACCTCCATCTTTAGGAGCGTGGATGTAAATCATGTTTATAACTTATAAAGAAGAAGAAAACAGTATGACATTGATCTTTTACACAAAACAAGACACCTAGCCCAAAGCAAAGTCCTGACCGGGGGGCCTATAGAGCACCAATAAAGTGACTTCTGCGATGGGATCTGACTGCTGTTACTGGTTCTTGTGTCCTCCAAACCAACAAAAATGAGGAAAAAAAATACCTTGTGTTACAGAAACAGCGCCACCTCTTATCCAGTGGTTGTGTCTGGTATTGCAGCTTGGCACCATTGTGATTAGGGCTGAGCTGTAAGTAGTAACCTGTAGTAAGAAAGAAGGACCCTCTAAAAGAGGGGTACTCCAACTACGGCCCGCCGAGGACATTTATTAGGCCCACCGGGTATTTTGAGCGCCGCTGCCTGTCCTTCTTAGCAATCGACTTGTCCTGGGCCCACGGTACGCATGTGTGGAACGTGCGCCCTGCTCTCCTGTCTCTCGACCAGGGGTGGAACTACGGGGGTAGCAGACTTAGCTGCTTCGGGGTCCGTGGTCTCAAGGTGCCCCAAGCAGCTGTTCCTCCTTCCTCTGCTACACTGGTAGTTAACTTCCACGGCCACCCCTGGGCCTGGCCGACATTGAACTTAACTACAGTTTAATGCCGGCGGGCCCTGTAATCAGGCGGAACAACAACGCGGCGTTGAAAGGAGATGCGCTGCCACTCTGGAAGACTTGCGGCCCTCCAAATGCAACAAAGACGACGTGATTGTCATCACACGGCCTGATGACGTCATACCGCCTGTGCCAATACAAGGCTCAGTCAAGCTGGGCGCCTCTTCAGAGCAGCGGGGTACTTGGGTGAGTACTGTGTTGTTTTTTTTGTTTGTTTGTTTTTTACGTCGGGTCCTGTCTATCATGCCTATTGGGGACTATGCTGCCTATTGGGGACATTTAGCTGCCTATTGGGGACTCTCGCACCACACCAGTCTGAGGTAAAAGCGGAGTTCCACCAATATGGGCACTGGTGAGGCTGAAATGATATGGACTGGCAAGGCTGCATTGATGGGCACTGACCAGACTGCATTGATGGGCAGTGCAGTCTGTATGTCTCTGGGTAATTTTATTGCTGGTATATTGTTTTTGTAGCGCTGTATATATATTGGTATTTTACTAATAGCTATTTAGAATCCCTAGGAAACAACAATATCAAGAAAGAGAAAAATGGGCTTGGAGTGTAGGATATTCAAAGAGCAGTGAACTTAAGATTACTTTTTTATGCAGTACAAGGAAAGAGCTGTGTGTTTGATATGCCAGAATATAGTGTCTGTGTTCAAAGAATACAATTTGCATCGACACTATCAAAGTCAACATAAAGATAAATGTGAGTGTTTGGTCGGAGAAGTGAGAAAAGATAAAATATTAAAACTGAAAAATACATTGACAACTCCGCAAAATACTTTTGTGAAGCAGAAGCGGCTAAGTGTTTCATCACTGCGAGCAAGTTATCAAGTTGCCAAGCTAATAGCGTGCACTGGTTGACCATTCGTGGAGAGAGAATTTGTTAAAGAACGCCTTCTTTCTGATGTGTCCAGAGAAGGCCGATTTAGTACAGTGAGTCTTTCAGAACCTACAATTACACGAAGGATTGAAGAAATGGGAGACAATTTGCATCAGCATTTGCAAAACTCCGCAAAAAAAAGTTCCTATTTTTCCTTGGCACTCAAGTAAAGTAATGATATTCGTGATTCTGCACAACTTCTAATTTTTATGGTGGGACGAATGAATATTTCGAAGTCACAGAAGAGCTTGCTCATCCAATAGCCATACATTGCCTCATCCTCCAACAGGCACCGTGTAGTAAATCACTGAAGTGGGACTCTGTTATGAAAATTGTGGTATTTTGTGTTAAACTTCATTAGAGCTAATGTATTAAGCCACAGACAATTTCAGGAATTTCTGTCTAAACTAAATGTTGCCTATGAAGATGTTCTGTACCACACAGAAGTCCGTTGGCTGAGTCAAGGCAGAGTTTTTTTTTATTTAAACATTTCTATGACTTCCACAGATTACAGCTTTTCTGCTTTCAAAAAACAAAAGTACCAGGGCTCAATGATGCAGAATGGAAATGGCACCTTGCCTTTCTAACAGATGTAACAGAGTTACTTTGTTGGCAGATATGCAACAGATACAGACTAATTTGTGTGCAGGAGGAGTTTACACTTTTCTGACAGTAGATGGCGATGTTATTACTGTTATATGCTTAGTTGAATGTAATGCATATACTTGTTGTACTTTGGCTTCACTTTCTCTCGTCAAAAGGTCCTTCAGTGCTGTATTAAGAAGCTGATGCATGTACCTTGTGTTCTGTGTAGATAAAAGTTGAATTACCCCATATAATCTACTCTTATAATCTATAATCTTTCTTCTGCTACCAAATTATGCAACATATTTAAAGGTTTCAATGTGCAACTTCTAGGAAAGGGGAAGATCACGTGTGAAAGTATTTAAAGTAAAATTAGGGCTCTTCATCAAACAAGTGAAGGAGGAAAATTTCTGCTATCTCCCCACAACTCAAAATCTGTTAGCGGAAAAACCATTGGTTGCATTCCCAAACAAAATGTGTTTGGATTCACTGGAGAAGTTACAAAAGCAGTTCCAATTTAGATTTAAGGAGCTTCATCTCCATGAACAGGACATCCAGCTTTTCCGTAACCCATTTTCTATTGACATTGAAAGTGTAGATACAATTTACCAAATGGAACTGGCTGATCTGCAGAATTGTGACTCTGAAAGACACATTCGAGTCAAGCAGCCTTCCTAATTTCTGTGCATCTCTTCACTCTGAGCCATATCCTAATTTGAGGAACCATGCACTCAAAATGGCCACCATGTTTGGCAGCACTTATGTCTGAACAGGCTTTCTTTCTCGCTTCATTGGGGGACACAGGTAACCATGGGTGTATGCTGCTGTCGCTAGGAGGCTTACACTATGCAAATAAAGAAAAATAACTCCTTCCCGGCAGTATACACCCTCCGACAGGCACCAGGCAACTCAGTTTTTGCTTAGTTGTCTGTAGGAGGCGGACCTGGATCTAACACCAGATCCGTATTTCTTTTTCTTTCAGGGATTGTGTGTGTTTATTAATCTTTTTCCCTTTCGTTTCAGATACACTTCTGGGGGTTACAGGGTGCAGTTCTTCTCACCCTGATTCCCCGCATTAAGCGACCGAGAGAGCAGTGTGGTATCACCCACATCGCACCCTCTCGGATCCGCTGGGCAGGACTTTGTTTCATGTCACCCTGGGGTGTTCATGTTTACTTTCGGTGGTCAGTGCTTGCCTTTTTCCCCCCCTCCCATCCCTCTCCTCGGAGTGGGCTTGAGAGGAAGATGGTGCTCACCTGCGGTGACCTTCCCCCTTTTAAGGGGTTGACGCCGTCTTCTGCGCCGGTTGATATAGCGCGGGAAGGAGTACAACATCTCCCAGGACCCTTTCTGCCATCAAGGGATCCTGATGAGTTCCTCATCTTCAGGTAGGAAGATGTTCAAGCAACAGCAGCTCCCCTTCCCCAGTCCCTGCATCGTCGCAATCTCCATGCAGGGGCACTTAACCTTATCCAGCAGCACTCACCGCTGCACGGGCGCTCCGTTACCGGGCTAGGGGATTCGGGGGCCATCGGGCACTCTTTTGTTTAAATCTCGCGCCTCTTTCCTCGCAGCGCGCTTTTTCCACCATATTCATTTCCTGGAGGCCGCGCCCCTTCTTCCTCGTCCCCAGCGCTGGACACACCTCGCTTGCAGCCCAGCGCTGGTATTGGCCGCGCTCCGACGGGCCACACACCCCTTTTCCCTGCCGGGCTATCGGGCGCTTGGTTTCTCTTCAGTCGGCCACGCTCCACTGTTTTGCGCGTTCTCTGCATGTGCAGACGCTCACAGCCTGCACTTTCCCGGCCAGCTGCCTTTGCATCGCGTACTCTGGAATACCTCTCCAGCAGTCCTTCCATCATGTCCGTCTCACCCGTGGCCCCTAATGCTCGGGACGAGTGCACCCCCCCGGAGTGGGCTGTTGCAATGTCTCAGTCAGTCTCCTACCTGACTAAAGTGTCTCAGTCCCTGGTTCAGGTGCTAGAACGTATTCCACTGCTGACTACTGCCACCAGTGCCACGAACGCTTCTCACAGCGATTTGCTCGCACCTGTCCAAGACCCTCACATGGGCAGACTTGAGAAAAGAATCAGAAAGCGTTTTCTGTTTAGTTCTTCATCCACCTCTCCGGATCCAACTGCGTCAGCCAGAATACCGCTCTCTACCCGTTCCCCCTCACATGCGGACGTCGGGTTAG
The DNA here is from genome assembly GCF_051348905.1 of Ranitomeya variabilis. NCBI lineage: Eukaryota > Metazoa > Chordata > Amphibia > Anura > Dendrobatidae > Ranitomeya > Ranitomeya variabilis. The sequence goes on along the minus strand of NC_135235.1, from coordinate 211,071,733 downwards.
ATGTATCCTCTGTCGGATTCTGACTCAGATGCAGATCAGACTTCCGCAACGCAGGATATGGTTGACAGCCTTATCTCAGCCATTATTCAAACGCTTGAGCTTAAGGAGGAAGAGGCAGTTTCTCAGGACATCTCAGTTTCTTTCAAACGGATGAAGCGTCCTAGAGTTTTTCCCAATCCTGAGGAATTTGATAACACTACGTCTAGATACTGGGAACACCCTGGTAAACATTTTCCGGGGAGGAAACGTTTAGACATTTTATACCCGTTTGCTGCAGACCTTGTTAGCAAATGGTCCGAATCTCCTAAGGTAGATCCACCTGTGTCTAGATTATCCTCCCAGACAGTGCTGTCCATTCCTGACCCCACGGGCAGACAAATTGAGGCTCTAACCAAATCAGCTTTTGAAGCTTCTGGTACCTCTCTCTGCCCCAATTTCGCCTCTACCTGGGTGATGAAAGCGGTGTCTGCCTGGGCCAAAACCCTACGCAGAGGCATTGTAGCTTCGGCTCCCGCACAGGAGCTAGCGGATTTAGCAGATCAGATTTCACTGGCTGGAAAGTACCTTCTAAATGCTTCTCTGGATGTGGCTGATTGCTCTGCAAGGGCAAACAGCAATATTGTCGCCATTCGCCGTGTCCTCTGGCTGAAGGCGTGGAACGCAGATCCCGCTTCCAAAAAATCCCTCACAGGTTTGCCTTTCCAGGGATCCAGGCTCTTTGGAGCGCAGCTAGACCAAATGATCTCGGACGCCACGGGCTGTAAGAGCACTTCTCTTCTGCAATTAAGCCTAGGCGCCCTTCAATAGAAAGGGACCCCATTCCTTTCGCCCCTTTTGCTCCTTTGCTCCTCAGGTGGTGCCTCTTAGCATGACTGGTCTTCCACTCAAAGGGACTGAAGGAAGCCTTCTTTTAGGCCTACCCCTCACTGGAGAGCTAAAGGCCGCTCCTCCAAATCTTCCAGTTCTCGTGACCACAGATTTTCTTCCAAATGATGGGTCACCCCCACCTGGAAATCTTTCCAGGGTGGGAGGCAGGCTTCTTCTGTTCACAGAGCCTTGGTTATCGGTGGTCGACAACGTCTGGGTCAGGGACATTGTCACATCAGGTTACAAAATAGAATTTTCGTCTCCCCCAGGAAGACGTTTTTTCCTCTCCCGCCCACCCAAACAGCCCTCCCATGTCCCAGGGCTTTTTCAGGCGGTCGATTCCCTTCTCGCCTCGGGTAATCGTCCCAGTACCTTCCAACCAGCGGTTTTCCGGTTTTTACTCAAATCTATTTGTAGTTCCGAAAAAAGACTGCTCTCTTCGCCCGATTTTGGACCTTAAACGGTTGAACCACCACCTTCGGATTCGGCACTTCAAGATGGAGTCCTTGTGCTCGGTGATCGCCTCCATGGAACCGGGAGAATTTCTGTGCTCTGTGGACATTTGGGATGCGTATCTGCACATTCCAATTTTGTGTTCAGCATCAGAGGTTCCTTCGTTTCGCGATCCAGGACCAACATTTCCAATTCACGGCTCTTCCTTTCGGCTTGGCGTCCGCCCCAGAGTCTTTACGAAAGTAATGGTGGCGGTCATGGCCATCCTTCGGTCGAAGGGGATTACGAGAATCCCCTATCTCGACGATCTTGTAAAGGGTCCGTCTCGCCGCAACTGTGGTCACAGCCTCCAGATCACTCTGGACACGTTAATCCGCCTCGGTTGGATAATCAACGAACAAAAGTCCACCTTGATTCCAACCCAGCGTCTAGAATTCATGGGCATGGAATTCGACATCATTCAGGCTCAGGTCTTCCTCCCAAGGGGGAAATTCCTCTCTTCGGAGGGGCATCAAAGTCCTAAAGCGTCCTACTCCTCTACGGCTCGGCATGAGGGTTCTGGGCAAGATGGTTGCTTCCATGGAAGCGGTCCCTTATGCTCCGTTCCACTCTCGCCCTCTCCAGCTGGCCTTTCTGTCAGTTTGGGACAGGAATCCACTCTCTTTAGACTGCCCAGTTTGCCTCCTCCATGTGAGACAGGCTCTCAATTGGTGGACGCTATCCCCTTTGATTCTGCGCGGGAGATCGTTTCTCCCCCGTCTGCTGGCAGGTCATTACCACCGATGCCAGTCTCCAGGGGTGGGGTGCGGTCTTTCTCCACCTCACGGCCCATGGGCGTTGGACTGCTCAAGAGGCACGCCTCCCGATCAATCTCTTGGAAATCAGGGCTATTTTTTTAGCCCTCCCCCGCTGGCAGCCCCTCCTCTCGGGAAAACTGGTCCACATTCAGTCGGACAACGCCACAGCTGTGGCTTACATAAATCATCAGGGAGGGACTCTCAGCAAGCAAGTCATGATGGAGGTGGCAAAAATTCTGCGGTAGGTGGAGAACCACGTTCTCTCCAAATCAGCTGTCCACATCCCAGGGGTGGACAATTGGGAAGCCGACTTTCTCAGCCGTCGGGCTCATGTCAAGCGAGTGGGCTCTTCTCCCCACTGTCTTCGACCAGATTTGTCAAAGGTGGGGCGTGCCGGACGTCGACCTAATGGCCTCCCGAGCAAACCACAAGGTTCCCCGGTACGTACCCAGATCCCAGGATGCGAGGGCCGTCGGCTGCGACGCTCTCGTGATCTCATGGGCCCAGTTTCAGATGCCTTACCTGTTCCCGCCACTTCCCTTGCTTCCAGGGGTCGTAAAGAAGATAGTCAGAGGGGGTTCCCGTTCTCTTAGTAGCTCCAGATTGGCCCCGCAGGGCCTGGTACGCGGAGCTAATGAACATGTTATCGGACGTACCTTGGAGGCTCCCAGACCATCTGGATCTTCTATTGCAGAGTCCCCTTTTCCACCCGAGTTCTCGGTCTCTGAATTTAATGGCATGGCCGTTGAGGCTGCGATCCTGAAGGATGCAGGTTTTTCTCAATGTGTCATACAAACCATGATAAGAGCTAGGAAACTGGCATCTTCCTGTATCTACCATAGATGTTGGAAGGCCTTTTTCCGATGGTGTGATGTCAACAGTCTATCCCCTATGGTTTTTTCCCTTCCTTCGCTTCTCGGATTTTTTCAGTCGGGTCTAGATTCGAACCTCTCCCTGAGCACGTTAAAGGGTCAGGTTTCTGCCTTGTCAATTCTCTTTCAAAGAGACCTTGCTTCTCTCCCCCAGGTGAGAACCTTCCTTCTGGGGGTTGCTCATGTTGCACCTCCTTACCATCCTAAGGTCGCTCCTTGGGACTTCAACCTTGTGCTCGGCGCCCTTCAGTGTACGCCTTTTGAACCGATTTGGGACATCTCTTTTTCGCTTCTTTCCTGGAAAGTAGCTTTTTTGGTTGCCATCACCTCGATCAGGAGAGTTTCCGAGTTGGCGGTGTTGGCCTGTCGTTCTCCCTTTCTGGTCCTTCATCAGGACAAAGTTGTCCTTCGGCCTGTCCCTTCTTTTTTGCCAAAGGTGGTTTCGGCTTTTCGCATCAATGAAGACATCGTCCTTCCTTCTTTGTGCCCTTCCCCAGTTCATCCCTTGGAGAAATCTCTCCACAATTTGGATGTGGTCAGGGCTATCCGAGTCTACCTTGCCAGAACTGCTCCTTTTCATCAGTCCAACCCTCTGTTTGTCATCTCGGAAGGTCGTCAGAAGGGGCTCCCCACCTCTAAATCCACAATTGCTCGGTGGATCCGTTCGGCGGTCCTGGAGGCATACCGTGTTCAAGACAAACAGCCTTCCCCGGGGGTGAGGGCTCACTCTACCCGGGCTGTGGGAGCTTCTTGGGCAGTTCGTCACCAAGCTACGGCCTTGCAGGTTTGCAAGGCTGCAACTTGGTCGTCCATCCACACCTTTGTGAAATTGTACAAGGTGCACACTCAGGCCTGGGTAGGAAGATACTGCAGGCGGCGGTTTCGCACCGGCCAACCTAGTTCTCTATTCTTATCCCACCCTGGGGACTGCTTTTGGACGTCCCATGGTTACCTGTGTCCCCCAATGAAGCGAGAAAGAAAGAGAGGGAATTTTGGTTCTTAATGTAAAATCCCTTCATTGGGGACACGGCACCCTCCCTTTATGTTCTACCGTATTGGCCAACGTGCGGTTGTTTTGGGTTGGTACATAGGTTGTTTATACTTTTTCCTACTACTGCTTTTGCACCAACTGAGTTGCCTGGTGCCTGTCGGAGGGTGTATACTGCCGGGGAGGAGTTATTTTTCTTTATTTGCATAGTGTCAGCCTCCTAGCGACAGCAGCATACACCCATGGTTACCTGTGTCCCCCAATGAAGGCTCCAAGAAAGAGATTTTACGGTAAGAACCAAAAATCCCTCTTTCTCTAGAGTGAAACATCTGAAATCTCCAACCAGATCTAGACTAACTGATGCACACTTGCATCACTTGTTACGACTAGCAGTGACAAATATGGAACCGGACATGGACCATCTCATTAGCCAAAAGCCCAGAGTTCCCATTGAAATACCGGTAAGTTACTTGCTCTTCATTTTAAATATTGTATTTGTCCTGTTTTTTTTTTTTTTTACATCAAAATAAGATATGTGCATAGGAATTTGTTCATAGTTTGTTTTTTTTTAAACTATATTCCGGCCCTCCAATGATCTGAGGGACAGTGAAATGGCCCCCTGTTTAAAAAGTTTGAGGACCCCTGCTCTAAAGTGTTCTGATCTTACCTGTACGGACCACCAGACGTCACGCGGCTCTTGTCCTGTTTTCAGAGGAAGTTTCTTTAAACTGATTCCGAAGCATTTTTTTTCTTGGCCTCTGCAGTGCGTCATTCCTCTTACGCCTCCTGGAAATGTATAAATGATGTGACGACCATTCCCCTTATTAATAGAACTATGGCCACCCAATTCCAGGAGGGGCTTTTTCTTTTTTGTAAAACAAGGCAGGTCCACAGAGGTCGCCGATTTACAGGATCTGCTGCTGATGACATGGGGCCAGATGCCATAGCACGGCTTCATGGAGACGCTGCTTTTGGTGGGATTTAAAGCCAGGACCCTCGTTCCTGCACCATAATAGTTTGTCTTCTCTCCTTACCTTATGCCTCACTCCAGGTAATGGTACACAAAGGAGGCCCCTGAACCCCTCACCCAGCTAAACTCGTGGACCACCATACAGGATCTCATGTTACAAAGATTACAGAATCTTATACTAACTATCTGGGTGACCAACACTTATCAATTACCCAACCCATTTCCTATATGATGATAATGATGGATATAAACAACCAACAGAAAAATCAGTGAATACATCACCAATACAGAGTTGCATTCTGTATTATACCCCAGAGCTGAAACTCCTAATCCCTTCATCCAATTTTAATGTGGATACCCTCAAATGAAAGCTGAAAGTCTGAACTTCAACTGCATCTGAATTGTATTGTTTAAAATTCATTGTCATCTGCAAGGAGTTTGTATGTTCTCCCCGTGTTTGCGTAGGTTTCCTCCCACACTCCAACGACATACTGATAGGGAATTTAGATTGTGAGCCCCATCGGGGACAGTGATGATAATGTGTGCAAACTGTAAAGCGCTGCGGAATATGTTAGCGCTATATAAAAATAAAGATTATTATTGTGGTAATGTCTATAACCAAAATTAGAAAAATGTTCTCTGTCCAAATATATATGGACCTAACTGTACATTACATTACTGATCCTGAGTTACCTCCTGTATTATACCTCAGAGCTGCACTCACTATTCTGCTGGTGCAGTCACTGTGTACATACATTACTGATCCTGTGTTACATCCTGTATTATACCCCAGAGCTGCACTCATTATTCTGCTGGTGCAGTCACTGTGTACATACATTTCATTGCTGATCCTGTACTTATCTTGAGTTACATCCTGTATTATACTCCAGAGCTGCACTCACTATTCTGCTGGTGCAGTCACTGTGTACATACATTACTGATCCTGAGTTACATCCTGAATTATATGGCAGAGCTGCACTCACTATTCTGCTGGTGCAGTCACTGTGTACATACATTACTGATCCTGAGTTACATCCTGTATTATACCCCAGAGCTGCAGTCACTATTCTGCTGGTGCAGTCACTGTGTACATACATTAATGATCCTGAGTTACATGCTGTATTATACTGCAGAGCTGCACTCACTATTCCTGGCATGTTACAGGTCTGATATGACTGTGGCGGTGCCTCCTGCTGACTTACCTTTTGTATTATTGAATGGCTTAGGCTAGTTTCACATTAGCGTTCGAATCCGCAGCATTTAATCCGCATCCGCAAGTGCAGGAAATAACGCATGGAAACGCGTACAAACGCGGCGTTTTTTAGACGCTTGCGGGAACGCTTGTGGTTAAAAAAAACGCAGCGTTTGCACGCTTTTCTATGCGTTTTTCCTGCGTTTGTGTTTTTGGTGCGCATGGTGACAAATTTTACAGGAGAAAAATCTAGATAACCAGAAACCGCCAATGGGACTACAGAGGGCGTGTATTATGGGATCTCTATATATAGACCCTAGGGCTGCTGAAATCTTAACTGTGCTATTGTATGCTGTGTCAGAATGGATCTTCTCATGGAGAGCTTTTATTTCAACTTGGATTTAAGCATCAATCTGTTTCTTGCCTTTGCGTTTGCTTGGGAGCAAGACAGAAATCGCGAAAGATGGAGAAGGAGATGTCGTAGGCGTTTTTGGAGACACCCCATTATCGAACTACGTGATAGCCGTGGAGCCTATCACACGCTGTATGGCGAGCTTAATGCCAACCCGGAGAAATTCCATGAATATACAAGGATGTCGCAAGACTCGTTCCAGGATTTGCTTGCTCGTTTCCAAGGAACCATACGGAGACAGGACACCCAGCTCCGTAGAGCGATTACACCCGATGAACGTCTGCTGGTTACATTAAGGTACTTTCCAAATCTAAATCAATGACAGTCCAAATTTTGGGTGTTCTGACATGTATTTTTTGGGTATTTTCCTTTCTGTCTTTAGCGTAACCACACCATAAATAGAATAGATAGTAATTTTTTTTTGTTTGCTCTTCTTACAGATTTCTGGCAACCGGAGAGAGTTTATCATCCCTCCACTTCCAATACCGGCTTGGAATATCCACCCTGTCTGGAATAGTTATGGACACCTGCCGGGCTTTGTGGAATGTACTCCGGGATGAGTTTATACCCCTACCCACCTTGGACATGTGGCTTGAAATTGCTAAAAAATTCTGGAGTGTGTGTGATTTCCCAAACTGTTTGGGAGCGGTTGATGGAAAGCACATCCGCATTATCAAACCTGCCAGAACAGGATCGGAGTATTTCAACTAAAAAATATTTTTCTGTTGTGCTCATAGCAATAGCCGATGCGGACTGTCGCTTCATCGCCGTGGACATTGGAGCTTTTGGCTGTGGCAACGATTCTCAGACTTTTAAGAACTCCGATATGGGCCGCCGTGTGTATGGCAAAAATTTTAATTTTCCGCGGCCACAACCTCTCCCCAACACTCAAGGTCCACCGATGCCATTTGTTATGGTTGGGGATGAGGCCTTTCAGATGTGTGTAAACCTACTTAAGCCCTATTCCAGACTTGAACCACACTAGAAGGATCTTTAACTACAGACTGACCAGGGCCCGAAGAACAGTAGAGTGTACCTTTGGCATTCTAGTCTCAAAATGGCGCATTCTTGCATCAGCCATAAATCTAAAAGTGGAAACAGTCGACGAGGTGGTCAAAGCCTGTGTGGTTCTGCACAATTACACTGTGTTCCAAATTATTAGGCACAAAGAGTTTAGGAGTGATAAGGTTAGAATTTTTTTGTTAGTCATTTAAACTCATTGATGGTGATGTGTGTCAGGGCTCTTTATATCAGTGAAAGCAATTGCAGATACCTGGGCAAATTAGTTTGGCAGGTGTGTCCAAATAAAGGCAAGACTACTTAAGAAGGCTGTTCCACATTATTAAGCAGCCTACATTTTTTGCCAAAATGGGAAAGAAAAATGATGTGTCGGCTGCTGATAAGCAACAAATTGTGGAGTATTTAGGTCAAGGCATGACCGCAATCAACATTGCCAAGACACTTCTTCATGATCATCGCACAATCAAGAAGTATGTAGCTGATTCCCAGCACACACGTGTGCGTGCTGATAAGGAAAAATTGAGGACTCTTTTCAACAGGCAATTGCGTAAGGTTAAAAGAGAAGCTGCAAAAATGCCTTGTCATAGCAGCAGACAAGTTTTTGAAGCTGCTGGTGCCTCCAACATCCCCAGAACAACAAGATGCAGGGGCCTTCAGAGGTGCGTAAGCCATCCTGTCGACCACCTCTATCCACTGCACACAAGCAGAAACGGCTCCAGTGGGCCAAACGATACATGAAGACTGACTTCCAAACTGTTTTGTTCACCGATGAGTGCCGTGCAATGCTCGATGGTCCAGATGGATGGAGTGGAGGATGGCTGGTTGATGGACACCCCATGAAAACACGGCTAAGGCGCCAACAAGGAAGAAGTGGAGTAATGTTTTGGGCTGGAATCATGGGGAGAGAGATTGTCGGCCCCTTTATGATCCCTGAAGGGGTAAAGATGAACTCCATAATCTATGTGGAGTTTCTAAAACAACACTTCCTGCCATGGTTCTAGAGGAAGAACCGTGTTTTCCGCAGCAAGATCATTTTCATGCATGATAATGCACCGTCTCATGCTGCAAAAGACACATCTGCATCTCTGGCTGCTATGGGCATAAAAGAGGACAAACTTATGGTGTGGCCACCATCTTCCCCTGACCTCAACCCCATTGAGAACCTCTGGAGCATCATCAAAAGGAGTGTCTATGATGGCGGGAGGCAGTTCACATCTAAGCAACAGCTCTGGGAGGGTATTCTTTCCACATGCAAAACAATTGAAGCAAAAAACATCCAAAAACTGACAAATTCAATGGACGAGAGAGTTCAGAAGCTTCTTTCGAACAAGGGGTCCTATGTGCAAATGTAACATCACCTAGAATAAAGTTTTCACTTGAAAATAGTAGATGACTGGAAAATAACAATGACTGCAATTCAGATAGGTAATTTAGAGAAAATATGAGGAAATATTATTTGCATAATAATTTGGAACACAGTGTATATAATGGCAAAGGAGCAACCCAACATTGAACTGGATGAACCAGTTGCACACCCACTGCCCGATTACCAGCATCACCCGCTGCGGTCAACTGCAGCAGTTGGTCACATGCGGGTCCAATTTGCTGCCTTTTTTGATTCTGATATTGGACGTGTGTCATGGTAGTACAATGTTGTGTAAATGTCCTGTTGTAAGTTTATCTGTACCAGTAATTTTCTTAAATGTTAATAATAATTCTCATTAATAAACTTTATTTTTGGTTGTGTTGAACGTGTCTCCTATGTATTTCCTCTACAAACCAAGGCTGTCCTAAAACTAGCAGTATTTGGTCTGTATTTAATATCAGTATTTGTAATCCAAAACCAGGAGTGGGTGATAAAGGCAGAGGTGCTAGTTATTATGTTAATATCATAATTTACCTATAATTGGTTCACTCCTTGTTTTGGCTTACAAATACTGATATAAAATACTGACCACATACTGATAGTGTGACGGCAGCCATGTTGATTTAGTGGTAAGCTTGTTGACGTCATTGCGTCCTGATTCTGTTCTGCAGGATCCATTGGACACAGACTGAAGAGACAATGACTGTCACACTAAAGAGATCTATACTCATCAAGTCAGGTGTCAGAAATAATGAATTCATGATGCTCATATAACAGCCTCATGAATTCACTATTTCTGACACCTGTGCAGGTGAGCATAGATATGCCGTGTATGACCGCCATCGTCCCTTCACTTTGTGTGAAATAGATTACATACACAGAAGAGAAAATGGAGGTTAAGGTACCGTCACACTAGGCGATATCGCCAGCGATCCGTGACGTTGCAGCGACCTGGATAGCGATATCGCTGTATTTGACACGCAGCAGCGATCTGGATCCCGCTGTGAAATTGCTGGTCGCTGCTAGAAGGTCTGCACTATATTTGGTCGCTAGGTCGCCGTGTATCGCCGTGTTTGACAGCAAAAGCAAGGATACCAGCGATATTTTACACTGGTAACCAGGGTAAACATCGGGTTACTAAGCGCAGGGCCGCGCTTAGTAACCCGATGTTTACCCTGGTTACCAGCGTAAAAGTTAAAAAAACAAACCGCACATACTCACCAGCGCGTCCCCCAGCCTCTGCTTCCTGACACTGACTGAGCGCCGGCCCTAAACTGAAAGTGAAAGCACAGCGGTGACGTCACCGCTGTGCTGTTAGGGCCGGAGCTCAGTCAGTGTCAGGAAGCAGAGGCTGGGGGACGCGCTGGTGAGTATGTGCTGTTTGTTTTTTTAACTTTTACGCTGGTAACCAGGGTAAACATCGGGTAACTAAGCGCAGCCCTGTGCTTAGCAACCCGATGCTTACCCTGGTTACCCGGGGACCTCGGCATCGTTGGTCGCTGGAGAGCGGTCTGTGTGACAGTTCTCCAGCGACCAAACAGCGACGCTGCAGCGATCGGCATCGCTGTCGCTATCGCTGCAGCGTCGCTTAATGTGACGGTACCTTTATACAAGGCAGTTTCTTGACACCTGACCTGTTGAGTATAGTTCTGCATTGTATTTCCGCCATTTTCTCTTCAGACTGCAACACTAGTTACAGACTAAGCAGAAGGAAGAGATTATGGAGATAATACATGAATTAATTTTTTGGCCCACCTCATATCTCTATACTAAAGACACACAAAGCTGCAGTCTTTTATTTGCTAACTACTGAAGCTATGATGTGGCCAAAAAATAAAGTGTGTGGCGAAGTTTCTTATTTGGTGCACGGTGTGTGTTGCCGGCGGCGAAAGACACAATAAACCAAACATAATTGGGGCAAAAAAACTTGTATTTATTTTTTAACAACCAAAATATTTCTTTAACTGCGCCGGCTTGGGGTAGAGTGATGTAAATGGGGGTGTGTGAAGCACTGAGGCCTGGTAACCGTGGACGACGCAGAGGTGGCAGGAGAAGGGGCAATGAAACTAGTGGGGTCTGGTAGTTTGGGGATAGGGCTTGACACATGAGAGGCTTGAGATGCACTGGAAGGGTGAGACAAACCTGACATTACAGACACACTGGGAGGTGAAGGGGGAGGAATACTAAGAGTCCGCTGTTTTTTTTTTTTTTGTGATTGCCGGGTTCTGGGAAGCTTTGGGGGGCTCATATGTTGTGGTGGGTGACCTGTCAGGGTCCGGCTGCACTGTGTCAGAGTCCATAGTGCTCGTAGAACGTGCAGCCATGCCAGAGTCCATAGTACTCGTAGAACGTGCAGCCATGCCAGAGTCCATAGTGCTCGTAGAGCGTGCAGCCATGCCAGAGTCCATAGTGCTCGTAGAGCGTGCAGCCATGCCAGAGTCCATAGTGCTCGTAGAGCGTGCAGCCATGCCAGAGTCCATAGTGCTCGTAGAGCGTGCAGCCATGCCAGAGTCCATAGTGCTCGTAGAGCGTGCAGCCATGCCAGAGTCCATAGTGCTCGTAGAGCGTGCAGCCATGCCAGAGTCCATAGTGCTCGTAGAGCGTGCAGCCATCCCAGAGTCCATAGTGCTCGTAGAGCGTGCAGCCATGCCAGAGTCCATAGTGCTCGTAGAGCGTGCAGCCATGCCAGAGTCCATAGTGCTCGTAGAGCGTGCAGCCATGCCAGAGTCCATAGTGCTCGTAGAGCGTGCAGCCATGCCAGAGTCCATAGTGCTCGTAGAGCGTGCAGCCATGCCAGAGTCCATAGTGCTCGTAGAGCGTGCAGCCATGCCAGAGTCCATAGTGCTCGTAGAGCGTGCAGCCATGCCAGAGTCCATAGTGCTCGTAGAGCGTGCAGCCATGCCAGAGTCCATAGTGCTCGTAGAGCGTGCAGCCATGCCAGAGTCCATAGTGCTCGTAGAGCGTGCAGCCATGCCAGAGTCCATAGTGCTCGTAGAGCGTGCAGCCATGCCAGAGTCCATAGTGCTCGTAGAGCGTGCAGCCATGCCAGAGTCCATAGTGCTCGTAGAGCGTGCAGCCATGCCAGAGTCCATAGTGCTCGTAGAGCGTGCAGCCATGCCAGAGTCCATAGTGCTCGTAGAGCGTGCAGCCATGCCAGAGTCCATAGTGCTCGTAGAGCGTGCAGCCATGCCAGAGTCCATAGTGCTCGTAGAGCGTGCAGCCATGCCAGAGTCCATAGTGCTCGTAGAGCGTGCAGCCATGCCAGAGTCCATAGTGCTCGTAGAGCGTGCAGCCATGCCAGAGTCCATAGTGCTCGTAGAACGTGCAGCCATGCCAGAGAGTCCATAGTGCTCGTAGAACGTGCAGCCATGCCAGAGAGTCCATAGTGCTCGTAGAACGTGCAGCCATGCCAGAGAGTCCATAGTGCTCGTAGAACGTGCAGCCATGCCAGAGTCCATAGCGCTCGTAGAGCGGAAGGCCATGCCAGAGTCCATAGCGCTCGTAGAGCGGAAGGCCATGCCTGGGTCCTGCTGCATCGTCGTGTCAGTGGAGGCCCAAGCAGGAGCAGCGGTTGTCGTGGTGGTGGGCTGTCCAACAGCACTCAGCATCGTGGTGGTGCTGTACTGGTGTCCGGCAGTGCTAGGAATAGAGGTGGCCGTGCAGTGGTATGCAGCAGAGGTTGGCATTGAGGTTATTCGTGACAGTGAAGGCACAGGTGGATATGCCGCCACTGCTGAAAATACCGACTCTGCTGCATAGCCTGCACGTAAGCAGCATTGCAGGCCTGCATGACACTCAGCTGGAGATCAGGAGTAAGGTGTTCCGACATGCCCTGCTCAATTTGGTTAAAAAAATGATGTGCTGGCCTCTGGAGGTCGGCTTTTACTTGGTCAAGGCTTTTGGTGACCTCCTGGATACGTGTATTCATATGGCTAAGTGAAATATCCATTCGGTCACCCAAAGCCTTGAGTCCTTCGTGAAAAACCGAGCAGAAGTGCAAAAACTCGGGCATGAGGGACCTGTCCGATGCCCTCTGCCGCTGCCGGGAGGAGCCCAAAAAAAAGGGGCAGTGGCAGAGTACTGGGAAAGGGGAACACCTGATGGACCAGCTTCCTGGTCTCCAGTTAGTGTGGCAGGCCCACTTGCTGCAGCGCTGCTGGATGGCTGGGACGGGTCCGTGGCTGTCTGATGAAGGACCGCTCCAGAACCTGGGCCAACAGTAGTGCTCCATGTGCTGTGAAAAAAGGAAAAAGAAAATACCAAAAATTAACCAGACGCAAAATCCTGTGGAAAAGAAATATACAGATTATGGCAATACAATACAACCTAATGCAAGGGAAAAATACTTACGTTCTCTGGGCAAGGACCGGTCTTAAAAATGCCAGAACGCGATGGTATTTGTATTTTCTGATACTTGCTCCTGAACCACTGGGAACACGGCTCTCTTGCCGCAGGTCCTTGTTGAAGCGGTCCTTCATCGAACGCCAACGTGTTTTGACTTTGGCCACTGTTTAAAAAAAAAAAAAAAAAAAAGCATTATGGTCAGAAAATGGACTTTTGGCCGTGCTCACACAACTGTGTGTGATGAGAGAAACTCCTGAGAGTTTCTTTCTTCGCACACAGTTGTGTGACCACGGCCAAGGTCTCTGCTGCTTCACACTGCATTGCAATGCTTACCAAATGCATTTTGGACCCGATTCGGGGCGTTGTCCCAGCCATCCCACATCGCTTTGGCCACCTCATTCCATAGGCGCTGGATCGTCACGTTGTTTGAGTGCAGTGGATCCCGGGTGTCCCACAACTGGACTCGCTTCTGGACCAGGGAGATGAGGAGGTCATTTTCTATGAGGTCTTCATCCCGTTCTGGAACCTAAAAATTAAATAAAGACATTAATCTTGGGTCAATTAACATAAGGAAAAGAAAGAAAGAATACAGAGGCTGAGAAATGGCATGAATAGGAAAGTCAAGATACAAAAGGATTCCAGAAGAAAAATGTAAAGAAATAGGAATGTAAAGAAAGGAAGATTCAAGAATACTAAAGTGAGGATACAGTAAACCGTCAGCCTTGTATACGTACACGCCACGCCTTGCCACCCGACCTTGACTCCGCTGCTCCTGCCCAGTCTCTGCCGCAGTAGAAGAAGAGCTCTAAAAAAATGAAAAGCAAAAATTGTCATATGTGTAGATGTGACAGTGAATACTTACCATTCTGAGGAGGCAAGTACTTACCTCACTGACATGTTCTATTTCAGAAGGCCCAGGACATTGCTCATCAGAAGAAGAAGACATTCTGATGCATGCAGAAAGAAAGAAATGGCAGAAATTAGGACATGTAGAGACAGAAAATAGAAAATAAAGGCATTGGCTAGCTAGGATATACTCACATTGTTCAGAGGCTTGTTTGCTACAAGGTGCTGTGGTCTGTCTGCTCTGCTTCTCTGTCTGCTGAGTAGTGACCTGCAAATGTCCACTCCCTCCCTTTATCACCTTGTATGTGGGGGGTGGCTTATCAGTATCTAGACATGTTTTTCTCTTGTGGAACACATGTGCTTGTGAACGCATGCGTTCACATAGACAGCAATGCGTTTTTTTGGCGCATTCCTTGCGCAATCGACCGCATACGTTTCCAGGCGGCAAATTGACGCCTCTAAAAATTACTACATGTAGCATTTCCGCGACAAGCAATTGAAAAAACACAAAAAGGCGGGCACCGCACACAATAAATACTAAAGGGATTTCCGCGACAAGCCGCAGACGATGAAATGACGCATGCGTCGTTAAACGCGGCAAAACGCGAATGATCGCAGACGCATGCGTCCCTAATGTTAAAGATAGGAATACACAACGCATGCGGATATTTGCGGAAGAAATGCTACGGACACAACCGAAAATGAGAAACTGGCCTTAGCTATGGGATTACAATTTCTGCCACTGTTTGGGTGAAGCTGATGTGACCTCTGCTGATCCCAGTAGTGCGTTAACCCTGTGTTATACCTCACCTGGTGCACTGGATCCTTGTGGCCTTAGGTCTGGATAAGCTGATTTTTTGCAGCACAGACAGGTGGCGCTGCTGCTGTAGCAGGTGAATGAGTCTCCATGCAGTGAATACAAAGATCTAGTCAAGTATAACAGTAAAGTCAATATGTAGCAGAGGTGGACCAGTGCAGTTGTTTTAGTGGAGACCAGATATATTGGAGCTGAAACAGATGAGATGATGTAGTGCAGTAAAATGTAGCAGTGCTAAAACAGCAGAGATGTTTTAGTGGAGAACAAATATAATAGCTGGAACAGCGGCATTGTTGTGTAAAATGTAGCAGAGTTCTTTGTAGCGGTTTTGTAGTAAAGACTAGATGAGGCAGAGCTGTTTTGGAGACCAGTTTAAGCAGTGTTGGACCTGTAGAGCTGTTGTAGTGGAGACCAGATATAGAAGAACTAGAATGGCAGTAGAGGAGAAAATTGTAGCAGTGCTGGAACAGCGAAGTTGTTAAAGTGGAAACCTGATGACGCATAGCTGGAACAATGGAGCTGTGTGGATCAGATGAAGCAGAGCTTGAACAGTAAATTTCATCAAGTGGAGCTCGATGTAGCATAGCAGTGCTGGAACAGCGAACTTGCAGTGGAGGCCAAATGTAGCAGAGCTAGACCAATGGAGTTGTAGTGGAAAATAGATAATAGCAGTGCTGAAATGGCAGGGTTTTTGTAGTGGAAGCCAAATCAAGCAGAGCTGGAACAGTGGAGTTTTTATTTATAGCAAAGACTGGATGAAGCAGAGCTGGGATGTAGTGGAGATCAATGTAGCAGAGGTGGGACGGCAAAGCTGATGTAGGGAAGCATAGCTGGGTCAGCGATAATGGATACTTGGATGTAGCAGAGGTGGACGCCGGTACTGGAATAGTGGAGTAAGCAGATTAGTGACAACCCTGATATGCTCGATTAATGGGCACAGAAGTGGTTGGTACCCAACTTTTCTCAAAACATCCTATAGAATAGATAAAGACCGGTCACATCAGAGGTAACTACAGGTCATCATCCCATAACCTAGAGGTAAACAAAATAAAACTCTCGGCCAAGTTCTGCCACGTCCCAACTTCACATAGACTCCGTGTTCCTGGGGGCAAATTCCACCTACTAGGAAAAACAAGTCCAAGTATTCAGCAAATTCCTGCAAAAAAAAAAAAAAAGTAAAGTATCCCACTCGATATAAAGTCATATAACCGATGCGGGAAAAGTTCTATTTTAGTTTTACATGTTTGTTTATTTTTGTATTATTTGGATACAATGTGTCGCTGTAAGTAAACAAATGAACTCAGGAAACGTCACACATCCGTCAGCCCCTGTGCAGACTGGACTCCGGCTGGAGCTTATGTGACTATACAAGACTTCATCATTACAACATGTTGCCTATTACCAGAAGATCTACAGAAAAAAAGGCCACTACTTATTTATGGATTGGGTAACATGTCCTCATGATAACACTTCATGTCACCTCAACCTGTAAGCTTTAGTGTTATCATACTAGCACTGAAAGATATAAAAAAACAACCAGAAATCCAGCTTAGTTTTTCCATCTCAGGTAGGAAAGTGATCAGAAAGGTATGATTGGTGTTTATTGCACCCAATGTCCTTATGATAATACTGACGTGTATTTTTATAGCACTTGCAAGAAAGCGATCCGAGTCCTTATGATCACACCGAACTGCTACAGATCTGCTGATTCATGTTACGCCTTGTTAGTTATATATTGAAAGAGAACTCACCAATTCTCATGGCAGCCTGTTCCACTCATTGGTCACCCTTAAAGGGAACCTGTCACCTGAATTTGGCGAGACCAGTTTTGGGTCATATGGGCGGGGATTTCGGGTGTTTGATTCACCCTTTCCTTACCCGCTGGCTGCAATATTGGATTGAAGTTCATTCTCTGTCCTCCATAGTACACACCTGCGTAAGGCAATATTGCCTTGCGCAGGCGTGTACTCCGGAGGACAGAGAATGAACTTCAATCCAATATTGCGGACAGCATGCAGCCAGCTGGTAAGGAAAGGGTGAATCAAACACCCGAAAACCCCACCCATATGACCCAAAACTGGTCCCGCCAAATTCAGGTGACAGGTTCCCTTTAAGCTTACAATCAGAGGCATAACGATCACAAGCGCAGAGGGGGTGACTGTGACCGGTTCAGTGAGGAAGTGGGGCCCGCTGATGAGTTGAAATCAGGGCCGGCTGCTGGTTTTCGTGGGCCCCAGAAAGAGTCTCAGGGAGCCCCTTTAACACACACCACGATACATAATGCACTGATATGGCAGAGAAGTATATATATATAGAACAGTATAGAATAAATATGACCACCCGTGCTGTGCTCTATATAAGCCCTGCACTGTACCCTGGAATAAATCAGTCCCCTCACTGTACTCTTTGCACAAAAATTACCCCACATTGCCTTTCTTAAGTTGCAAAGAGTCCACCCTGTCCCCTCCTATAATATATTCCCATCATACTGTTCAAATCCTCCCCCGGGTCCCTGTACTGCAATACACTCCGCTGGCCAATCATACCAGGATGGGGGATATATGTACCAGGATGGGGCCCAGGGATTAGGGACATATACTAGGATGGGGGATATATATATACCACGATAAGTGACATATACCAGGATGGGGCCGGAGAAAAGGGACATATATATCAGGATGGGGCCTGGGATAAGGGACATATATACCAGGATGGGAGATATCAGGACATTACTGCCCTGACTGGCGTATGGGGCCCGATGAACAGAGGGGGCCTGCATCGGGCCCCATCTCTTCTGCTCATCGGGGACCATGAGCAGGCTTCTGCCGATGCAGTAACAACCTGCGTCGAAGATGCAGGTTCAGTTAAACTCTATTGCCATGCAGGCCCGCACTGCAGTAGTTAAAAGCTGCCAACCAATCGGAGGCTGGCTGCTGATGTCAGCATGCACATTGCCGGCGTATGACGTCATTGTCATTCGCCTGCGAGTGCACCTGGACTGCGTTGAGGAAGCATTGCTGCAGGAGCGCGGCCAGGTAAGGAGAATTTTTTTTTATATTATTGAAAGCGGCATGGGGGCAGGATGGGAGACACAGGAGAAAGAATGGAGACACGGAGTAATGGAGACACAGGGAAGAATAGAAACACGGGGTAGTATTGGAGACACGTAAGAATGGAGACACGGGAAGAATAGAGACACGGGGCAGGATGGGAGACACGGGGAAGAATGGAGATACAGGGGGAAGTATGAAGACATGGAGAAGAAGGGTGACACAGGGAAGAATGGAGACATGGGGAAGTATGGAGACACAGGGAAGAATGGAGATTGGAAAGATTGGAGACGGAGAAGAATGGAGACATGGGGAAGTATGGAGACACGGGGAAGTATGGAGACTGGGAATTATGAAGACATAGGGGCTGGATTGAACCACGGGGGCAGGATAGGACATGCGGGGGCAGGATGGGAGACACGGAGGCAGGATGGGAGACGCAGGAGGCAGGATAGGAGATGCAGGGGGCAGGATGGAGACATGGTGTAGGTTGGAGACAGATTGGGCAGGATAGAGACAGATGGTGTGGCCAGGTAAGAAGGTTTTTTTTATTTCTATTGAAAGCGGCAAGCCACAATGTTTCAATGGCAGGATGGAGACAGGGAGCAAGATGGGGCAGGATCATGGGGCAGGATGGAGACAGATGGGGCAGGATCATGGGGCATGATGGAGACAGATGGGGCAGGATCACGGGGCAGGATGGAGACAGATGGGGCAGGATCATGTGGCAGGATGGAGAAAGATGGTGGCACGATCTTGGGGGCAGGTTGGAGACAGATGGGGCAGGTTCATGGTGACAGATGCAGCAGTATCATAGGGCAGGATCTCCACATAGTGCAGGATCATGGGACAGGATGGAGACATAGGGCAGGATGGAGACACATGCTGCAGGATCATGGGCAGGATCGATACAATGGAGACAGATGGGGCAGGATCACAGGATAGATGGGGCTGGATCACGGGACAGATGGGGCAGGATCAGACATCGCATGGGGGCAGAATGGATACTCATGAGGGCAGTATGGGAGAACATATGGCTGGAGCCAGGAATGAGACACATGGGGGCCAAGATGGGGGATATTATTACCATAAGGGCTAATTAAGGGATATTGTTCAGTGATGTATTTATTTTATTTTTTGAGGATACTGTTTTAAATGCGGGAGGTGGTCCTGTTACTGTGCAGAGCGATACTATGTCACCTTTATTTCTTCATCTGGTGTAGTTTAGAAGTTGGGAATATGTTCTAAAAGCGGTGCTCTAGCTAACTGAGTTATTTCCGGCAGAGACGAGCCCTGGCTGGAAGTGATGGCGGTCTGTGCTGGATGAAGATGAAAAGCAAAGATGAAGGACTTCACCCAGAGACATCACTGGTGAGTCAGTGTGTTACCTGTACACTAACACTATACACTGTATACTATATACAGAGGTCCTGTGTATAATGTCACCGGTGATCACTGTATTACCTTTATACTGACACTATATACAGAGCCCCTGTGTATAATGTCATTGATCACAGTATAACCTGTACAATATATACAGTTCTCGTGTGTATAATGTCACTGTTAATCACTGTATTACTTGTACACTAATACTGTATACAGAGCTCCTGTGTATAATGTCACCTGGATCACTGTATTACCTGTACACTATACATTGTATACAGAGCTATATCACTGTATTACCTCTACACAGACACGGCACACTAAGTACAGTTCTCCTGTGTATAATGGCACTTATGGTGATATTAGTATTGTGGGGTTTTTTTATTAATAATCAGTATTGTATTATTCAGTCACTGTGTGGTGGTAAAATGTTGTCTGGCCATGGTGTGGCAGTATTTGTTCCTTATATGTGCTATTATTTGGTCACTATGTTGTGGTAATATGTGGTCTGGCCATGGTGTGGTGGTATTTGTTCCTTGTATGTAGTATTATTGGTCACCATGTGGTGGTAATATGTGATCTGGACATGGTGTGGTGGTATTTGTCCCTTGTATGTGATATTAGTCGGTCACTGTGGTGGTAATATGTGGTCTGGCCATGGTGTGGTGGTATTTGTTACTTGTATGTGGTATTATTCGTCACCATGTGGTGGTAATATGTGATCTGGACATGATGCGGAGGTATTTGTCCCTTGTATATGATATTATTGGTAATTTTAAAAATGTAAAAATATATAAAAATATACCTAAATTGTATTGGATATTTTATCAAGTGATTAATAGGTTAGAGTAGAGTAGAATCAATACTATAGAGGAAAGAATCCTGCAACGCTGCAACACCTGAGCCCAAATATCCACTGTGTGTGATTACCAAGTCAAATACACCGCCCTTTCGGATTTAAGAGTGCCAAACCCTGTAAACAATTGCATAAATCCATATACTGAAGAGAAAAAAGGGTGGCACTCACTTTTTCTAAAATCCAATCTTTACTGTGACGATTTAAAACATCTTCATCGGGGGGGGGGGGAATATAGAACGGAAAGAAAAAAATCAGACGACGGCCGTTTCGCTCTCCCTTGCGCTTCTACACCCCCCCTCCTCAAGATGTTTTAAATCATCCATAATAAAGACTGGCTTTTAGAAATGATGAGTGCCACCCTTTTTTTCTCTTCAGTATATAGATAGCGTAGAGTAGGGCCAGCCAAAGGAGTCTACCTTGTCGTGGTGGCAGCTTAAAAAAATCTTTTGGCCAAAACAAAAGCTGCTGGCTATATGTGTGATCTGGTGATGGGAACTGTTAGGGTATGTGCACACGTCCGGATTTCTTGCAGAAATTTCCTGAAGAAAACCGGAAATTTTCTGCAAGAAATCCGCATTTTTTTTTGCGTTTTTTTTCCCATTTTTTTTGCGTTTTTTTAGCATTCTGCAAGCGTAATTAACACCAGCTATAGAAACTGAAGTGGCAGCATGCAGCGGAGAGGCGGGAAGACATCGAAGGTGAGTATATGACTATTTTTTATTTTAATTCTTTTTTTTTGACCAATTATATGGTGCCCAGTCCGTGGAGGAGAGTCTCCTCTCCTCCAACCTGGGTACCAACCGCACATAATCTGCTTACTTCCCGCATGGTGTGCACAGCCCCGTGCGGGAAGTAAGCAGATCAATGCACTCCTAGGTGTGCGGAATACCCTGCAATTCCGCATTTTAATGAACATGTTGCTTTTTTTTCCACGATGCGATTTTTTCGCGGAAAAAAAGGCTACATTTGCACAAAAAATGCGGAATACACTGAAAATAATGGGAGGCATATGTTAGCGTTTTTATCATGTTTTTATAGCGAAAAAATGCAAAAGCATTAATGGGACTAAACTCAGCAAACCCCCAACTCACAAAGTCATCCTACAGCGCTCAGGAGAGGAAAAAACCCCTGTGGAGGAAACCTCCAGGGAACCATGGCTGAAGGATCGCCCTTCCCTTGGGCTTAGAAGGTTACCGCAAATAATAACTCTTTATAGCCAATATACAATTGAACCTGTTACAAGATATACAATGACAAATTCAAAAATACAATAAAGCATCTATCATTATACAAGCAATAATTAAAAAGTTTAAGGACAGAGATTGTAAACAGGGTGGGAGGGCGGGTAATGTTTCTTCCTGTCCATCCTGTGAGAGAAAGAGGGAGAGCCAGAGTTGCCTCCCCTATGTAAGCCCCACCCTCCTCACAGTAATACACCAGGCATAAACATTTAAACTCCTTCCTCATAAAGCAACAACACTCTTGTTTAAAATCTACACCGCAAGACAAACAAAAGCAGCAGGAGTTCTCGGTCCACCCATCCCCAAGCCATGTCCACCTCTGTCTAGTCTCCGGTGGTTTCTGGACAGGAGGAGTGGTACTGTGCAGTGTATATATACAGGACAGGAGGACTGGTACTGTGCAGTGTATATATACAGGACAGGAGGAGTGGTACTGTGCAGTGTATATATACAGGACAGGAGGAGTGCTACTGTGCAGTGTATATAAACAGGACAGGAGGAGTGGTACTGTGCAAAGTATATATACAGGACAGGAGGAGTGGTACTGTGCAGTGTATATATACAGGACAGGAGGAGTGGTACTGTGCAGTGTATATATACAGGACAGAAGGAGTGGTACTGTGTAGTGTATATACACAGGACAGGAGGAGTGGTACTGTGCAGTGTATATACACAGGACAGGAGGAAGGGTACTGTGCAGTATATATACAGGACAGGAGGAGTGGTACTGAGCAGTGTATATATACAGGACAGGAGGAGTGGTACTGTGCAGTGTATATATACATGACAGGAGGAGTGGTACTGTGCAGTGTATATATACAGGAGGAGTGGTACTGTGCAGTGTATATATACAGGACAGGAGGAGTGGTACTGTGCAGTGTATATATACAGGACAGAAGGAGTGGTACTGCGCAGTATATATATACAGGACAGGAGGAGTGGTACTGTGCAGTGTTTATATACAGGACAGGAGGAGTGGTACTGTGCAGTGTATATATACAGGAGAGGAGGAGTGGTTCTATCCAGTGTATATATACAGGACAGAAGGAGTGGTACTATGCAGTGGATATATACAGGACAGGAGGAGTTGTTCTGTGCAGTGTATATATACAGGACAGGAGGAGTGGTACTGTGCAGTGTATATATATATATATATATATATATATATATATATATATATATACAGGACAGGAGGAGTGGTACTGTGCAGTGTACATATACAGGACAGGAGGTGTGGTAATGTGCAGTGTATATATACAGGACAGGAGGAGTGGTACTGTGCAGTGTACATATACAGGACAGGAGGAGTGGTACTGTGCAGTGGATATATACAGGACAGGAGGAGTTGTTCTGTGCAGTGTATATATACAGGTCTGGAGGAGTGGTACTGTGCAGTGTATATATACAGGACAGGAGGAGTGGTACTGTGCAGTGTACATATACAGGACAGGAGGAGTGGTAATGTGCAGTGTATATATACCGGACAGGAGGAGTGGTACTGTGCAGTGTACATATACAGGACAGGAGGAGTGGTACTGTGCAGTGGATATATAAAGGACAGGAAGAGTTGTTCTGTGCAGTGTATATATACAGGACAGGAGGAGTGGTACTGTGCAGTGTATATATACAGGACAGGAGGAGTGGTAATGTGCAGTGTATATATACAGGACAGGAGGAGTGGTACTGTGCAGTGTATATATACAGGACAGGAGGAGTGGTACTGTGCAGTGTACATATACAGGACAGGAGGAGTGGTAATGTGCAGTGTACATATACAGGACAGGAGGAGTGGTACTGTGCAGGGTATATATACAGGACAAGAGGAGTGGTACTGTGCAGTGTATATATACAGGACAGGAGGAGTGATTCTGTGCAGTGTATATATACAGGAAAGGAGGAGTGGTACTGTGCAGTGTATATATACAGGACAGGAGGAGTGGTACTGTGCAGTGTATATATACAGGACAGGAGGAGTGGTACTGTGCAGTGGATATATACAGGACAGGAGGAGTAGTACTGTGCAGTGTATATATACAGAACAGGAGGAGTGGTACTGCGCAGTGTATCTTTACAGGATAGGAGTGGTACTGTGTAGTGTATATATACAGGACAGGAGGAGTGGTACTGTGCAGTGTATATATACAGGACAGAAGGAATGGTACTTTGCAGTGTATATATACAGGGCAGGAGGAGTGGTACTGTGCAGTGTATATATACAGGACAGGAGGAGTGGTACTGTGCAGTGTATATATACAGGACAGGAGAAGTGGTAGTGTACAGTGTATATATACAAGACAGGAGGAGTGTTACTGTGCGGTGTATATATACAGGAGGAGTGGTACTGTACAGTGTATATATACAGGACAGGAGGAGTGGAACTGTGCAGTGTACATATACAGGACAGGAGGAGTTGTACCGTTCAGTGTATGTATACAGGACAGGAGGAGTGGTACTGTGCAGTGTACATATAGAGGACAGGAGGAGTGGTCCTGTGCAGTGTACATATACAGGACAGGAGGAGTGGTACTGTGCAGGGTATATATACAGGTCAAGAGGAGTGGTACTGTTCAGTGTATATATACAGGACAGGTGGAGTGGTACTGTGCAGTGTATATATACAGGAGGAGTGGTACTGTGCAGTATATATCTATACAGGACAGGACGAGTGGTACTGTGCAGTATATATCTATACAGGACAGGAGGAGTGGTACTGTGCAGTGTATATGTACAGGACAGGAGGAGTGGTACTGCGCAGTGTATATATACAGGACAGGAGGAGTGGTACTGTGTAGTGTATATATACAGGACAGGGTGAGTGGTTCTGTGCAGTGTATATATACAGGACAGGAGGAGTGGTACTGTGCAGTGTCTATATACAGGACAGGAGGAGTTGTACTGTGCAGTGTATATATACAGGACAGGAGGAGTTGTACTGTGCAGTGTATATATACAGGACAGGAGGAGTGGTACTGTGCAGTGTATATATACAGGACAGGAGGAGTGGTACTGTGCAGTGGATATATACAGGACAGGAGGAGTGGTACTGTATAGTGTATATATACAGAACAGGATGAGTGGTACTGTGCAGTGTTTATATACAGGAGAGGAGTGGTTCTGTGCAGTGTATATATACAGGACAGGAGGAGTGGTACTGTGCAGTGTACAGTATATATACCGGACAGGAGGAGTGGTACTGTGCAGTGTACATATACAGGACAGGAGGAGTGGTACTGTGCAGTGGATATATACAGCACAGGAGGAGTGGTTCTGTGCAGTGTATATATACAGGACAGGAGGAGTGGTACTGTGCAGTGTATATATACAGAACAGGAGGAGTGGTACTGTGCAGTGTACATATACAGGACAGGAGGAGTGATTCTGTGCAGTGCATATACACAGGAAAGGAGGAGTGGTACTGTGCAGTGTATATATACAGGACAGAAGGAGTGGTACTGTGTAGTGTATATATACCGGACAGGAGGAATGGTACTGTGCAGTGGATATATACAGGACAGGAGGAGTGGTACTGCGCAGTGTATCTTTCCAGGATAGGAGTGGTACTGTGTAGTGTATATATACAGGACAGGAGGAGTGGTACTGTGCAGTGTATATATACAGGACAGAAGGAATGGTACTTTGCAGTGTATATATACAGGGCTGGAGGAGTGGTACTGTGCAGTGTATGTATACAGGAAAGGAGGAGTGGTACTGTGCAGTGTATATATACAAGACAGGAGAAGTGGTAGTGTACAGTGTATATATACAAGACAGGAGGAGTGGTACTGTGCGGTGTATATATACAGGACAGGAGGAGTGGTACTGTGCAGGGTATATATACAGGACAGGAGGAGTGGTACTGTGCAGTGTATGTATACAGAATAGGAGGAGTGGTACTGTGCAGTGTACATATACAGGACAGGTGGAGTGGTACTGTGCAGTGTATATATACAGGAGGAGTGGTACTGTGCAGTGTATGTATACAGGACAGGAGGAGTGGTACTGTGCAGTATATATCTATACAGGACAGGAGGAGTGGTACTGTGCAGTGTATGTATACAGGACAGGAGGAGTGGTACTGCGCAGTGTATATATACAGGACAGGAGGAGTGGTACTGTGCAGTGTATATGTACAGGACAGGGTGAGTGGTTCTGTGCAGTGTATATATACAGGACAGGAGGAGTGGTACTGTGCAGTGTATATATACAGGACAGGAGGAGTTGTATTGTGCAGTGTGTATATACAGGAAGAGTGGTACTGTGCAGTATATATACAGGACAGGAGGAGCGGTACTGTGCAGTGTATGTATACAGGACAGGAGGAGTGGTACTGCGCAGTGTATATATACAGGACAGGAGGAGTGGTACTGTGCAGTGTATATATACAGGACAGGAGGAGTGGTACTGTATAGTGTATATATACAGAACAGGATGAGTGGTACTGTGCAGTGTTTATATACAGGAGAGGAGTGGTTCTGTGCAGTGTATACAGTGCCTACAAGTAGTATTCAACCCCCTGCAGATTTAGCAGGTTTAATAAGATGCAAAAAAGTTAGAGCCTTCAAACTTCAAACAAGAGCAGGATTTATTAACAGATGCATAAATCTTACAAACCAAAAAGTTTTGTTGCTCAGTTAAATTTTTATAAATTTTAAACATAAAAGTGTGGGTCAATTATTATTCAACCCCTAGGTTTAATATTTTGTGGAATAACCTTTGTTTGCAATTACAGCTAATAATCGTCTTTTATAAGACCTGATCAGGCCGGCACAGGTCTCTGGAGTTATCTTGGCCCACTCCTCCATGCAGATCTTCTCCAAGTTATCTAGGTTATTTGGGTGTCTCATGTGGACTTTAATCTTGAGCTCCTTCCACAAGTTTTCAATTGGGTTAAGGTCAGGAGACTGACTAGGCCACTGCAACACCTTGATTTTTTGCCTCTTGAACCAGGCTTTGGTTTTCTTAGCTGTGTGCTTTGGGTCGTTGTCTTGTTGGAAGATGAAATGACGACCCATCTTAAGATCCTTGATGGAGGAGCGGAGGTTCTTGGCCAAAATCTCCAGGTAGGCCGTGCTATCCATCTTCCCATGGATGCGGACCAGATGGCCAGGCCCCTTGGCTGAGAAACAGCGCCACAGCATGATGCTGCCACCACCATGCTTGACTGTAGGGATGGTATTCTTGGGGTCGTATGCAGTGCCATCCAGTCTCCAAACGTCATGTGTGTGGTTGGCACCAAAGATCTCGATCTTGGTCTCATCAGACCAGAGAACCTTGAACCAGTCAGTCTCAGAGTCCTCCAAGTGATCATGAGCAAACTGTAGATGAGCCTTGACATGACGCTTTGAAAGTAAAGGTACCTTACGGGCTCGTCTGGAACGGAGACCATTGCGGTGGAGTACGTTACTTATGGTATTGACTGAAACCAATGTCCCCACTGCCATGAGATCTTCCCGGAGCTCCTTCCTTGTTGTCCTTGGGTTAGCCTTGACTCTTCGGACAAGCCTGGCCTCGGCACGGGAGGAAACTTTCAAAGGCTGTCCAGGCCGTGGAAGGCTAACAGTAGTTCCATAAGCCTTCCACTTCCGGATGATGCTCCCAACAGTGGAGACAGGTAGGCCCAACTCCTTGGAAAGGGTTTTGTACCCCTTGCCAGCCTTGTGACCCTCCACGATCTTGTCTCTGATGGCCTTGGAATGCTCCTTTGTCTTTCCCATGTTGACCATGTATGAGTGCTGTTCACAAGTTTGGGGAGGGTCTTAAATAGTCAGAAAAGGCTGGAAAAAGA
Source organism: Ranitomeya variabilis (assembly GCF_051348905.1). Lineage (NCBI taxonomy): Eukaryota > Metazoa > Chordata > Amphibia > Anura > Dendrobatidae > Ranitomeya > Ranitomeya variabilis. The sequence goes on along the minus strand of NC_135235.1, from coordinate 211,044,471 downwards.
GATAATTAATCCAAACATGTGAAGCTCATTGTTCTTTGTGCCTGATCTACTTCTTAATACTTTAGGGGAACCAAACAGAATTCTGGTGGGTTGAGGGGTTGAATAATAAATGACCCTCTGAAAAGACTTTTCACAATTTAAAAAAAAAATAAACAAAGAAATAACATTTTTTTTTGCTGCAGTGCATTTCACACTTCCAGGCTGATGTACAGTCCAAATGTCACAATGCCAAGTTAATTCCAAATGTGTAAACCTGCTAAATCTGCAGGGGGTTGAATACTACTTGTAGGCACTGTATATACAGGACAGGAGGAGTGGTACTGTGCAGTGTACAGTATATATACCGGACAGGAGGAGTGGTACTGTGCAGTGTACATATACAGGACAGGAGGAGTGGTACTGTGCAGTGGATATATACAGCACAGGAGGAGTGGTTCTGTGCAGTGTATATATACAGGACAGGAGGAGTGGTACTGGGCAGTGTATATATACAGATCAGGAGGAGTGGTACTGTGCAGTGTACATATACAGGACAGGAGGAGTGATTCTGTGCAGTGTATATATACACAGGAAAGGAGGAGTGGTACTGTGTAGTGTATATATACCGGACAGGAGGAATGGTACTGTGCAGTGGATATATACAGGACAGGAGGAGTGGTACTGTGCAGTATATATCTATACAGGACAGGAGGAGTGGTACTGTGCAGTGTATATGTACAGGACAGGAGGAGTGGTACTGCGCAGTGTATATATACAGGACAGGAGGAGTGGTACTGTGTAGTGTATATATACAGGACAGGGTGAGTGGTACTGTGCAGTGTATATATACAGGACAGGAGGAGTGGTACTGTGCAGTGTATATATACAGGACAGGAGGAGTTGTATTGTGCAGTGTGTATATACAGGAAGAGTGGTACTGTGCAGTATATATATACAGGACAGGAGGAGTGGTACTGTGCAGTGTACATATACAGGACAGGAGGAGTGGTACTGTGCAGTGGATATATACAGCACAGGAGGAGTGGTTCTGTGCAGTGTATATATACAGGACAGGAGGAGTGGTACTGGGCAGTGTATATATACAGAACAGGAGGAGTGGTACTGTGCAGTGTACATATACAGGACAGGAGGAGTGATTCTGTGCAGTGTATATATACACAGGAAAGGAGGAGTGGTACTGTGCAATGTATATATACAGGACAGAAGGAGTGGTACTGTGTAGTGTATATATACCGGACAGGAGGAATGGTACTGTGCAGTGGATATATACAGGACAGGAGGAGTGGTACTGTGCAGTGTATATATACAGGACAGAAGGAATGGTACTTGCAGTGTATATATACAGGGCTGGAGGAGTGGTACTGTGCAGTGTATATATACAGGACAGGAGGAGTGGTACTGTGCAGTGTACATATACAGGACAGGAGAAGTGGTAGTGTACAGTGTATATATACAAGACAGGAGGAGTGGTACTGTGCGGTGTATATATACAGGAGGAGTGGTACTGTACGGTGTATATATACAGGACAGGAGGAGTGGTACTGTGCAGGGTATTTATACAGGACAGGAGGAGTGGTACTGTGCAGTGTATGTATATAGAATAGGAGGAGTGGTACTGTGCAGTGTACATATACAGGACAGGTGGAGTGGTACTGTGCAGTGAATATAAACAGGAGGAGTGGTACTGTGCAGTGTATATATACAGGACAGGAGGAGTGGTACTGTGCAGTATATATCTATACAGGACAGGAGGAGTGGTACTGTGCAGTGTATATGTACAGGACAGGAGGAGTGGTACTGCGCAGTGTATATATACAGGACAGGAGGAGTGGTACTGTGTAGTGTATATATACAGGACAGGGTGAGTGGTACTGTGCAGTGTATATATACAGGACAGGAGGAGTGGTACTGTGCAGTGTATATATACAGGACAGGAGGAGTTGTGTTGTGCAGTGTGTATATACAGGAAGAGTGGTACTGTGCAGTATATATATACAGGACAGGAGGAGCGGTACTGTGCAGTGTATGTATATAGGACAGGAGGAGTGGTACTGCGCAGTGTATATATACAGGACAGGAGGAGTGGTACTGTGCAGTGTATATATACAGGACAGGAGGAGTGGTACTGTATAGTGTATATATACAGGACAGGATGAGTGGTACTGTGCAGTGTTTATATACAGGAGAGGAGGAGTGGTTCTGTGCAGTGTACATATACAGGACAGGAGGAGTGGTACTGTGCAGTGGATATATACAGGACAGGAGGAGTGGTTCTGTGCAGTGTATATATACAGGACAGGAGGAGTGGTACTGGGCAGTATATATATACAGAACAGGAGGAGTGGTACTGTGCAGTGTACATATACAGGACAGGAGGAGTGGTAATGTGCAGTGTATATATACAGGACAGGAGGTGTGGTACTGTGCAGTGTATATATACAAGACAGGAGGAGTACTGCGCAGTGTATCTATACAGGATTGGCGTGGTACTGTGTAGTGTATACATACAGGACAGGAGGAGTGGTACTGTGCAGTATATATATACAGGACAGGAGGAGTGGTTCTGTGCAGTGTATATATACAGGAAAGGAGGAGTGGAACTGTGCAGTGTATATATACAGGAAAGGAGGAGTGGTACTGTGCAGTGTACATATACAGAACAGGAGGAGTTGTACCGTTCAGTGTATATATACAGGACAGGGGAAGTGGTACTGTGCAGAGTACATATACAGGACAGGAGGAGTGGTACTGTGCAGTGTACATATACAGGACAGGAGGAGTGGTACTGTGCAGGGTATATATACAGGACAAGAGGAGTGGTACTGTGCAGTGTATATATACAGGACAGGAGGAGTGATTCTGTGCAGTGTATATATATACAGGAAAGGAGGCGTGGTACTGTGCAGTGTATATATACAGGACAGGAGGAGTGATTCTGTGCAGTGTATATATATACAGGACAGGAGGAGTGGTATTGTGCAGTATATATCTATACAGGACAGGAGGAGTGGTACTGTGCAGTGCATATGTACAGGACAGGAGGAGTGGTACTGCACAGTGTATATATACAGGACAGGAGGAGTGGTACTGTGCAGTGTATATATACAGAACAGGAGGAGTGGTACTGTGCAGTGTACATATACAGGACAGGAGGAGTGGTAATGTGCAGTGTATATATACAGGACAGGAGGAGTGGTACTGTGCAGTGTACATATACAGGACAGGAGGAGTGGTATGGTGCAGTGTATATATACAGGACAGGAGGTGTGGTACTGTGCATTGTATATATGCAGGACAGGAGGAGTGGTACTGTGCAGTGTATATATACAGGACAGGAGGTGTGGTACTGTGCAGTGTATATATACAAGACAGGAGGAGTACTGCGCAGTGTATCTATACAGGATAGGCGTGGTACTGTGTAGTGTGTATATACAGGACAGGAGGAGTGGTACTGTGCAGTATATATATACAGGACAGGAGGAGTGGTTCTGTGCAGTGTATATATACAGGAAAGGAGGAGTGGAACTGTGCAGTGTACATATACAGAACAGGAGGAGTTGTACCGTTCAGTGTATATATACAGGACAGGGGAAGTGGTACTGTGCAGTGTACATATACAGGACAGGAGGAGTGGTTCTGTGCAGTGTATATATACAGGACAGGAGGAGTGGTACTGTGCAGTGTACATATACAGGACAGGAGGAGTTGTACCGTTCAGTGTATATATACAGGACAGGGGAAGTGGTACTGTGCAGTGTACATATACAGGACAGGAGGAGTGGTACTGTGCAGTGTACATATACAGGACAGGAGGAGTGATTCTGTGCATTGTATATATACAGGAAAGGAGGCGTGGTACTGTGCAATGTATATATACAGGACAGAAGGAGTGGTACTGTGTAGTGTATATATACCGGACAGGAGGAATGGTACTGTGCAGTGGATATATACAGGACAGGAGGAGTGGTACTGTGCAGTGTATATATACAGGACAGAAGGAATGGTACTTGCAGTGTATATATACAGGGCTGGAGGAGTGGTACTGTGCAGTGTATATATACAGGACAGGAGGAGTGGTACTGTGCAGTGTACATATACAGGACAGGAGAAGTGGTAGTGTACAGTGTATATATACAAGACAGGAGGAGTGGTACTGTGCGGTGTATATATACAGGAGGAGTGGTACTGTACGGTGTATATATACAGGACAGGAGGAGTGGTACTGTGCAGGGTATTTATACAGAATAGGAGGAGTGGTACTGTGCAGTGTACATATACAGGACAGGTGGAGTGGTACTGTGCAGTGAATATAAACAGGAGGAGTGGTACTGTGCAGTGTATATATACAGGACAGGAGGAGTGGTACTGTGCAGTATATATCTATACAGGACAGGAGGAGTGGTACTGTGCAGTGTATATGTACAGGACAGGAGGAGTGGTACTGCGCAGTGTATATATACAGGACAGGAGGAGTGGTACTGTGTAGTGTATATATACAGGACAGGGTGAGTGGTACTGTGCAGTGTATATATACAGGACAGGAGGAGTGGTACTGTGCAGTGTATATATACAGGACAGGAGGAGTTGTATTGTGCAGTGTGTATATACAGGAAGAGTGGTACTGTGCAGTATATATATACAGGACAGGAGGAGCGGTACTGTGCAGTGTATGTATATAGGACAGGAGGAGTGGTACTGCGCAGTGTATATATACAGGACAGGAGGAGTGGTACTGTGCAGTGTATATATACAGGACAGGAGGAGTGGTACTGTATAGTGTATATATACAGGACAGGATGAGTGGTACTGTGCAGTGTTTATATACAGGAGAGGAGGAGTGGTTCTGTGCAGTGTACATATACAGGACAGGAGGAGTGGTACTGTGCAGTGGATATATACAGGACAGGAGGAGTGGTTCTGTGCAGTGTATATATACAGGACAGGAGGAGTGGTACTGGGCAGTATATATATACAGAACAGGAGGAGTGGTACTGTGCAGTGTACATATACAGGACAGGAGGAGTGGTAATGTGCAGTGTATATATACAGGACAGGAGGTGTGGTACTGTGCAGTGTATATATACAAGACAGGAGGAGTACTGCGCAGTGTATCTATACAGGATTGGCGTGGTACTGTGTAGTGTATATATACAGGACAGGAGGAGTGGTACTGTGCAGTATATATATACAGGACAGGAGGAGTGGTTCTGTGCAGTGTATATATACAGGAAAGGAGGAGTGGAACTGTGCAGTGTATATATACAGGAAAGGAGGAGTGGTACTGTGCAGTGTACATATACAGAACAGGAGGAGTTGTACCGTTCAGTGTATATATACAGGACAGGGGAAGTGGTACTGTGCAGAGTACATATACAGGACAGGAGGAGTGGTACTGTGCAGTGTACATATACAGGACAGGAGGAGTGGTACTGTGCAGGGTATATATACAGGACAAGAGGAGTGGTACTGTGCAGTGTATATATACAGGACAGGAGGAGTGATTCTGTGCAGTGTATATATATACAGGAAAGGAGGCGTGGTACTGTGCAGTGTATATATACAGGACAGGAGGAGTGATTCTGTGCAGTGTATATATATACAGGACAGGAGGAGTGGTATTGTGCAGTATATATCTATACAGGACAGGAGGAGTGGTACTGTGCAGTGCATATGTACAGGACAGGAGGAGTGGTACTGCACAGTGTATATATACAGGACAGGAGGAGTGGTACTGTGCAGTGTATATATACAGAACAGGAGGAGTGGTACTGTGCAGTGTACATATACAGGACAGGAGGAGTGGTAATGTGCAGTGTATATATACAGGACAGGAGGAGTGGTACTGTGCAGTGTACATATACAGGACAGGAGGAGTGGTATGGTGCAGTGTATATATACAGGACAGGAGGTGTGGTACTGTGCATTGTATATATGCAGGACAGGAGGAGTGGTACTGTGCAGTGTATATATACAGGACAGGAGGTGTGGTACTGTGCAGTGTATATATACAAGACAGGAGGAGTACTGCGCAGTGTATCTATACAGGATAGGCGTGGTACTGTGTAGTGTGTATATACAGGACAGGAGGAGTGGTACTGTGCAGTATATATATACAGGACAGGAGGAGTGGTTCTGTGCAGTGTATATATACAGGAAAGGAGGAGTGGAACTGTGCAGTGTACATATACAGAACAGGAGGAGTTGTACCGTTCAGTGTATATATACAGGACAGGAGGAGTGGTACTGTGCAGTGTACATATACAGGACAGGAGGAGTTGTACCGTTCAGTGTATATATACAGGACAGGGGAAGTGGTACTGTGCAGTGTACATATACAGGACAGGAGGAGTGGTACTGTGCAGTGTACATATACAGGACAGGAGGAGTGATTCTGTGCAGTGTATATATACAGGAAAGGAGGCGTGGTACTGTGCAGTGTGTATATATACAGGACAGAAGGAGTGGAATTGTGCAGTATATATCTATACAGGACAGGAGGAGTGGTACTGTGCAGTGCATATGTACAGGACAGGAGGAGTGGTACTGCGCAGTGTATATATACAGGACAGGAGGAGTGGTACTGTGCAGTGTGTATATACAGAACAGGAGGAGTGGTACTGTGCAATGTACATATACAGGACAGGAGGAGTGGTACTGTGTTGTGTATATATACAGGACAGGAGGAGTGGTACTGTGCAGTGTATATATACAGGACAGGTGGAGTGGTACTGTGCAGTGTATATATACAGAACAGGAGGAGTTGTACCGTTCAGTGTATATTTACAGGACAGGAGGAGTGGTACTGTGCAGTGTACATATACAGGACAGGAGGAGTGGTACTGTGCAGGGTATATATACAGGACAGGAGGAGTGATACTGTGCAGTGTATATATACAGGACAGGAGGAGTGGTACTGTGCAGGGTATATATACAGGACAGGAGGAGTGATTCTGTGCAGTGTATATATACAGGACAGGAGGAGTGGTACTGTGCAGTGTATATATACAGGAGAGGTGGTACTGTGCAGTGTATATATACAGGAGAGGTGGTACTGTGCAGTGTATATGTACAGGACAGGAGAAGTGGTACCGTGCAGTGAATATATACAGGACAGGAGGAGTGGTACACTGCATATATAAAAGGTAGGAGAATTCTTTAACCACAACACAACCTATAGACTTGTTACAAATTAATCTTCTTTGAAATAAGGATTATAATTAACATATAGCTACAAAATGGAGAACACAAATTTGGAACAAGTAAATGAACAAAGCCCAGAGACACAGGAATACTGGGGGTCAGATCTGGAGATAACACAGGGGCAGTGGGGCAATAAACCCTAAGGACTATATTAGAGAGAATCCTAGAGAGTCTCTCTCTTTATGCAGATTTCACAAAGGAAGAACCAAAAAGAAAAAACAATTTATTATTCTATACAGACCAACTCTCAGCCTGGCACACTGCCCTGTGCAATCGATATAAACATGTATCTAAATCTAACACCAATAATGCCCCGCGGATTAAAATTACTAGCCAAGCCGATGATGACACCAATGTGCTCACCATAAGCCTGTACAACAATGGCACAGTCATGGTGCAGGGGACTGAGGAGATTCTGCAGCAATTTAAAAATTGTTTTTCTGATATCAAAGAGCAGGCACAAACCTATAAAGGACTACAAGCCCCAGCAGCTACCTCTAATGCTCATATAGAGATTCCCAGACAGAGCCGCCTATCCCCCCACACTTCACACCTCTCGCAGGATAACATCAGAGACTTCTTATCTCAATTAGAAAGAGACTTGGCCCAACTGAAATTAGAATGTGAAAGAAACTCACAAGGGAATGCAAATTACCAAGCAACAAATGACACAGCCCTACAGAAAATAAGGGAAGAAATGGGTGAACTGAAATGTCAACACAAGGCAGCTCTACAGGAAATGGGTGAACTGAAAAAAGACAATGATAAACTCAGAAAGGAGATTGCAGAATTAAAAGCCCATAGCCCTGGGCATCTGAACCAGCAGGGGGCAATGGAAACAAGCCAGAGAGCAGACAACATGGCCACCACTGAACAGAATGTAGAGACACCTACTAGCAATAAAATAATAACCAACAATATGACTGATCCTGAAACCAGAGAGATGGAAGAGAGAAGAGAACCAGCCACCAGCAAAGCCAGCATCACAGACCCCCGTCAGCAGCACCATAGCCCACCCAAGACATCACAAAGTCCTGATATTGTCCTAATAATGGACTCAAATGGGAAGTACCTAAATACACAATCCGCTGTACAAATATTGAACAGGTGAAGGAGGTTATCAGTAAACCACGGTTTACCAACCCAAAGCATATTATTATACACACGGGTACAAACAATCTGCCAGACCAGCACCAGCAGATCGCAGAACAACTGATCAAACTGGCAAAGATGGCAAAACTAAAATTCCCGGACAGTAAAATCATTCTGTCATCGCTGCTCCCAAGAAAGGACATACCCAGGCAAACCACCCAAACCATCAATACAGAACTGACTGAAAGGATCAAGACTGTGCCAAACGTGACCCTGGCACAACACCTCTCCATAAACATCAGTCACCTGCACGATAATAAACATCTCAACAAACAAGGGGTCAGCCTCCTGGCCAAAGAGCTGAAGGACATCGTGCTAAACAGAGACCCTAGGCCTGGATCCAACAGTGGCCATAATCACACTGAAAGACCCCCGAGAACGAAAGAGCAGAAAACCCCAACGCTACCTCCTGAAGCGGGAAACAAAGCTCTTCACCCAGTGTCAGACCATCAGAGGAGGAGACCTCCACGGAGGAGACCACCGAGCCCGCACGTACACATGCAGAGCAGAGATAGGGATGAGATAAAGAACCTGCTCAATGCACTGTGCAGAAGACTAATGTGACTGGATGGAACTAAGCACTTCTATAAAACAGTCAGAAATCCAGTTTGTCCCACACAGCTATACTCATTACAAGGTATATACACACAAAATACACAGAAGAATATCTTCACTTACAATCAGCAGCTGGAATATCCAGGGTCTCAACGCCTCAACCTTTGGATCTAAAACAAAGGACCCTGATTTTATGCAAAGACTGAAAAATATAGACATTCAGATCCTCCTGGAAACATGGACCAGAGCCGAAAACGAATCCCTGGTGCCTAATGGATACAAGGAATTCTCGGTCCATTCCCAGAAAAATAAAAACATCAAACAGGGCCGAGGCTCAGGAGGAGTATTGATCTGGTATAAAGAGGAGCTCCACCAGTACATCAAACCGGTGAAGAAAAGAGGCAGCCACATATGGATCAGAATCAGCAGCTCCATCCTCACCTGCCAGTCTGATGTCCACCTCTGTGCCACCTATATACCACCGCCAGAGTCCCCCTACTTCAATCCAGACTGCTTCGAGATCTTACAAAGAGAAGCCGCCCATTATCAGGCCCTGGGCAAAGTTCTCATCTTTGGAGACCTCAATGCAAGAACAGGGAGAGAGAGAGACTTCCTGACCACGGATGGAAACATCTACATTCTTGGAGCAGAGAATGATGGCCAAGACCCTGTACACACTGAGAGAAACAGCTATGACAGTACAGTCAACAAAAGTGGCAGAAAGCTCCTGAACGTATGTAGAAGTTTAGGACTTCATATCCTTAATGGACGTAGCAAGGGTGACTCCTTAGGAAGGTATACACTAAACTCCCATGTAGGGAGGAGTGTAGTAGGCTACGCCATTACAGATCTGAACCTGGCAGATGTCAGCGCCCTCATAGTCACCCCACAAACGCACCTGTCAGACCACAGCCAACTTCTTCTGTACATGAAATCTACAGAGAAACCATCCACTCAGAAGCCACAGCAGAGCGGCCTCTTCACCTGGCCTCCATCCTATAAATGGTCCAAAATGTCGGCACTAAAGTATAAAGAAGCTTCCAGCAGACCTGAAATACAGCGGATGCTCCACCACTTCTACAACCTTGAGTACAAGCCAAACCCAGAGGGAGTGAGCCAAGCCGCAAAGGACCTCAACAATATATTCTACGCCATGGCCAGACTGTCCGACCTTAAAAAAGTCGACTACAAGAGACCAAAAGAAACACAGGTCAATGGCTGGTTTGACAAAGAATGTAAAGCTGTACGGAAGACCCTGAGAACAGCCTCCAACAAGAAACACAGAGACCCCAACCACCTGGGTCTGAGGGAAGCCTATGACTCCATACAAAGGCAGTACAAAACCCTCCTCAGGAGGAAGAAGCAGAGTTACATCTCTACCAAGCTTAACCAACTCCAAGACGCCCTCCAAGACAACTCCTTCTCGGAACTATGAAACCACATGGGCACCAAAGACAAGAAAAACAACACCCATATCCAAAATGGCAACCTCTGGCTCCAATACTTCAGAGACCTCTATAAAGACATTCCAAAGGAAGAACTAAGCCAAGAACAGGAAAACATAATGGCCAAACTAAAAGCAATGGAGGAAAAAATCAAAAACTTCCAAAACCCGGTGGATACACCTATAACGCTACAGGAAGTAGCCGAGAGACTCTCCTCCATAAGATGAAGAAAAGCCGGTGGCCTGGATGGAATCCTACCAGAAATGCTGAAGTACAGCCCACCAGAAATACAGGCTGCAATGGTTAAATTCTTCAATATTGTGCTGAGTGCTGGCTACTTCCCTCGTACCTGGAACCAAGGCCTCATCACACCCATCCACAAGAGTGGGGACAGGTATGACCCAGCCAACTACAGAGGCATATGTGTCAGCAGCAACCTGGGAAAACTGTTCAACAGTATCCTGAACAAGAGAATCCTCACCTTCCTCACCGAGCACAACGTCCTCAGCAAGAGCCAAGCAGGGTTCATGCCGAACCACCAAACCACTGACCACATCTACACTCTGCACAGCCTCATTCAGAGACAAGTCTACAATACAAAGAATGGGAAGATATACGCCTGCTTTGTGGACTTTAAAAAGGCCTTTGATTCAGTGTGGCACCCGGGCTTATTCCTGAAACTGCTGGAGAGCGGAATAGGAGGAAAGACCTATGATGTCATCAAAAGCTCCTACACCGAGAACCGCTGCAGCGTGAGTGTGAACGGCAGAAGAACGGCTTATTTCCAGCAGAGCCGCGGTGTCAGACAAGGCTGCAGCCTAAGTCCAACACTCTTCAACATTTACATCAATGAGCTGGCTACCACCCTGGAATCCTCCTCGGCACCAGGTCTCACTCTCCACGACACGCAGGTGAAATTCCTGCTGTATGCAGATGACCTGCTGCTGCTGTCACCAACCGAGAAAGGCCTCCAGGACAACCTGAAAATACTAGAGAAATTCAGCTCCACCTGGGCTCTACCGGTCAACCTAAAGAAAACCAACACCATGGTGTTCCAGAGGAGAAAGAGAAAATCAGACCAGCACCCATCATTTGTCCTCAACAACTGCGACCTCACAGGAACGGACAAATATACCTACCTGGGCCTAGAGATTCACCGGTCAGGGAGCTTCAAACAAGCCATAGAGACCCTGAAAGACAAGGCCTGCAAAACCTTCTATGCCATCCAAAGGAAACTCTACCATCTGAAGCCACCAGTGAGGGTCTGGCTAAAAATCTTCGACTCCATCATTGCCCCAATCCTCCTGTATGGCAGCGAAGTCTGGGGTCCTCACACCTACCCAGACTGGTCAAGGTGGGATTCCAGTCCAACAGAAATATTCCACCTGGAATTCTGCAAGCACCTTCTCCAGGTCCATCGGAGCACCTCCAACAGTGCTTGTCGGGCCGAGCTGGGCAGATTCCCTCTACACCTAACAGTTCTAAAGAGGGCGCTGTCATTCCGGGCTCACCTGCATAGGAGCAATCCAAGCTCCCATCACCATAAAGCCCTGATACATGTAGGTGAAACAGAAAAACCAGAACCCTCGGAACAGCCAAGCCAAACCCAACCAGAACACCAATCGTAACAACCTGACAAAAGCCGGAATCAGGAAGATGGCAGAAGAAGGCCAGGAGAGGTATGTCAGTGACTGAAAGAATGATATCAACAACTCACAGAAACTGATCATGTACCAGAGCCTACAGAGAGACTACAGACTGGCCCCATATCTGGAGAAACTCCTGGACCCCAGAGATCGCAAGATCCTGAGCTGATATAGACTCAGTGCCCACAGTCTGGCCATCGAATGTGGCTGACACAGGCAGAACTACAAGCCCAGGGAGGAAAGACTGTGCCAACACTGCGATCAGGAGGCCATAGAGGACGAAACCCACTTCCTGTCACACTGCTCCAAATACTCAGCAGTGAGGGACACTCACTTCAGGAGACTCTCACATCTCTTCCCGGACTTCATCACCATGAAGGAGGAAGAGAAGACATATATCCTGCTGGGAGAAGAAGAGAGAGCAGTGGAGATCGCAGCGCGGTATGTGAGCGAATGTCATAGACAGCGAGAAAGACAGCCATGATGCCATGGACTATAGCCCCCACCCTGGATCTGCCCCCCATCCACCTCCCCTATGCCATGGACTACAGCCCCTACCCTGGATCTGCCCCCATCCACCTCCCCTACAGCTCCTACCCAACATCCCCACAGTCCCTATTCCAATTGCCTTTATACACTTGCTTTGGCAAAACTGATGTGTATTTGGTCCTGCCAATAAAGCTTCTTTGAATCTTGAATCTTGTATATATACAAGACAGGAGGAGTGGTACTGTGCAGTGTACATATACAAGACAGGAGGAGTGGTACTGTGCAGTGTATATATACAGGACAGGAGGAGTGGTACTGTGCAGTGTATATATACAGAACAGGATGAGTGGTACTGTGCAGTGCATATATACAGGACAGGAGGAGTGGTACTGTGTAGTGTATATATACAGGACAGGATGAGTGGTACTGTGCAGTGCATATATACAGGACAGGAGGAGCGGTACTGTGCAGTGTATATATACAGGACAGGAGGAGTGGTACTGTGCAGTGTATATATACAGGACAGGAGAACTGGTACTGTGCAGTGTATATATACAGGACAGGAGGAGTGGTTCTGTGCAGTGTATATATACAGGATAGGAGGAGTGGTACTGTGCAGTGTATATATACAGAACAGGAGGAGTGGTACTATGTAGTTTGTATATATACAGGACAGGAGGAGTGGTACTGTGCAGTGTGTATATATACAGGACAGGAGAAGTGGTACTGTGCAATGTACATATACAGGACAGGAGGAGTGGTACTGTGCAGTGTATACATACAGAACAGTAGGAGTGGTACTGTGTAGTGTGTATATATACAGGACATGAGGAGTGGTACTGAGCAGTATATATATATACAGGATAGGAGGAGTGGTACTGTGCAGTGTATATATACAGGACAGGAGGAGTGGTACTGTGCAGTGTATATATATATATACATACAGGACAGGAGGAGTGGTACTGTGCAGTGTATATATACAGGACAGGAGGAGTGGTACTGTGCAGTGTATATATAAAGGACAGGAGAAGTGGTACTGTGCAGTGTATATATACAGGACAGGAGGAGTGGTACTGTGCAGTGTATATATACAGGACAGGAGGAGTGGTTCTGTGCAGTGTATATATACAGGACTGGAGGAGTGGTTCTGTGCAGTGTATATACACAGGACAGGAGGAGTGGTACTGCGAAGTGTATATATACAGGACAGGAGGAGTGGTACTGTGCAGTGTACATATACAGGACAGGAGGAGTGGTATGGTGCAGTGTATATATACAGGACAGGAGAGGTGTTACTGTGCAGTGTATATATACAGGACAGGAGGAGTGGTACTGTGCAGTGTATATGTACAGAACAGGAGGAGTGGTTCTGTGCAGTGTATATATACAGGATAGGAGCAGTGGTACTGTGCAGTGTATATATACAGGACATGACCGTGTATGGCCAATATGGCTCTTTCTTAACCCTAAACCATCCCCCACACCCCGTGTAAACAAAAACACCATACTTAGATAAAAACATAACACAATAGTTTCTTTGGATAATTTTGGCCACAGCAGCCAGTTTATTAACAAACAATAACAAACATTTTCTTTTAGCATTAGCATAATTTATGTAAAAATTTGAGGGGAGGGTTCTTGGAGCCCACCGGGAAAAATTCTGGCTTAAAATATTTTGGCAAAACCAAAAACAGAACTTAAACACCTCAACTTACCCTCAGCTGTACCACCAGCTCGAGGGCACCATAATTCCCGTTTTGGGAAAATTAATCACCACCAGCTCCCAGGGTAAAAACCCCGTCCAGAGCCTGTAACCAAAATGCCAGAACAACAAATCCCGTTTAACAGTCCGGAATTTCCTTCAAATTCCTTCGCCGCAGAATCCGCATCAACTCCAAGAACCCCACCCCCCGCCACAAACTCACAGCCCTGAATAACTCAGGCCTGTGAGTGCCCCAACGCCACCACTGCTTTCTCAATTCCTTCCTGTATTGACAAGGCCCACAAATCACTGCCAATCTCATTCAGGTGAGCCCCGTCCTCCCTCCAAAAATTACCAACACCCGACTCCAAGTCAAAGTGCCGAACACTTATACCCCCATTTCTGGATACAAACTTTGCAACCGCCCTGTTTAACTTCACCCGAGCCCTATTGATCCCCTTAAAGGATCGCGCCAACCTCCACTTCTTGCTAGGGACAATGTCTGACCAAACCGTTAACACCCCCGGGAATGCCGTCCACAACCGGAGAAAATCAAATCGAATGTCCCTTATCAAATCTCTTACCGGTTTGGAGCCCAAGTCATTCCCGCCCAAATGAACCACCAGTATATCTGGCGCTCTATCCAAGCGGGCAGCACGTGAAAAATAAGAAATCGCCCTGCTCCAAACCATACCCCGAAAACCGAGCCACCGAACGACAACTTGCATCCTACTAAAACCCAACTGCCTACCGTCCGGCCTGGCATCCGCCCGAAGCGCCCCCCAATAGACAAACGAATGTCCAAAAATCCAAACAAGATACGGGTCACGACCTGAAATATAACAATAACAGTAACCGTTAGGTAATTCTCATTAAACTACACAGTAACAGCAATTAATGCCGAACATAAGACAAATAACGGCCTGAGCTCCAACGACCAATCCTCTTGACCCAAGGCCAAGGCTATCAGCCTCCGACGCTGCCCCGATCCTGAACGAATGCGATCCGAACTCGGCCCGCGAAAAACCCAAAGCCCCTAAACACTTGTGAAGAATCGCAATGAACTGAAAACGGGACAGGAAAACCCCGTCTTGATGGCACAACAATGGGCCCACCCGACCAGCCCACAAACTCCAATAAGCCTTTAAACACTGTTCCGGGCACATCAATGACCCAGCCACTCTGCCCAGCACTACCCTTTTTCCCGCCCCAGCTTGATCTGTCTTGGAGCGGCGGATCCAAAACACAATACCACCTGCCCAAAAATCAACATCTTGCACCAATAAACCACCCGCACTCACCCTGCTACGGGACACCAACTCCCCTATTCGTAAGGCCCCAAAAAAGGCCAAAGAAAAAGCCAAACGAAACAATACCGTTTCAAAATGAGAGCAGCAAATGCCTTCCAATATGCCACCCAAACGCTCAAGTATATTAAACGACATAGGCCGGCGCCCATCGAGACTTCTCACACCCTTCCGAAAATCTTTCAATGCTTGCCGTACAAGAAAATTTTTTGTCACATCCACCGAGCCCTCTAGCTTGAAACCAAAAGCTAAGCCGGCCACAAATCTGTTCACCTTAGAGATAGACCGGCCAAAGTCTGCCGCCCTACCAACCAAACACAAAACGGCTAACAACTTGTCGTTTTCCGACCCTGCCCCACCCCACTGTAAAAACGAACCCTGCCAAATATTCCACGATGCTTCGTATGCTGCCCAAGTCTGACTCATAACCGAGGCCCGAATCAACCGTCCCACTCCTCCGTAGGAATCATCCACAAGCGCGAAGGGCATAACACTCCTGTTGCGTCTGCTTCTGGTGCCAGCTCCCGGAAATGGTCCCACTGTAAACGAGATAAGGCATCTGCTAACGAATTTTGCACGCCAGGTACATGCACCGCTGAAATCCATTAGTTGATCTCAAGACATCTTAAGACAAGCTCTCTCACCAACTTTACCACAGGAGGGGATGACGCTGACAGCGTGTTGATCACCGAAACCACGCTCATGTTGTCGCAATGGAATCTAATTCTGCGATTCGCAAACGCGTCACCCCAAATGAACACAGCAACCACAATGGGAAACAACTCCAACAGAGCTAGATTTTTTGTGAAACCGCTCTTATGCCAACTGTCCGGCCACGTTCCAACGCTCCACTGTCCTGCGCAATAGGCCCCATAACCAACGCTGCCTGCTGCGTCCGTGAAAATCTCACAATCAACATTGTTAACCAGTTAACTGCTGCTGTATCAGAGAGCGACCATTGTAATGCACCAAAAAACTCTGCCATACCAACAAATCGTCCTTGTGCTCTTGACCAAGTCGAATAAAATGATGCGGGGCCCGCACCCCCGCCGTCGCCCTGGACAACCTACGGCAAAAAATTCGTCCCATGGGCATAATCCTACACGCAAAATTCAACCGCCCAAGCAAAGACTGTAACTCTTTCAAAGTCACCTTTTTGAGCCTGACAACGCGACCAACCTCCTGTTTCAGGGACAACAATTTATCCTCTGGCAACCGGCATTCCATTTTCTCTGAGTCAATCAGAATACCCAGAAAACTTAAAACAGTACAAGGGCCTTCGTTTTTTTCCCTAACAAGGGGACACCAAAAAGCTCCGCCACCCACTCAATGGCGGCCAAAGTATTTCTGCACACATTCGAATCGGGAGGACCTATAAACAAAAATCTTCCAAGTAATGAATGACGGACGGAATACCAGACACCTCTCTGACAACCCATTCTAGAAAGGTACTAAACGTCTCGAACAAGGAGCAAGAAATGGCACAACCCATCGGCAAACATCTGTCTAGATAATAACCGTCATTCCAAAAACATCCCAACAACGGAATACTGTCCGGGTGAATCGGAAGTAATCTAAAGGCCGACTCTACATCCGTCTTTGCCAACAAAGCTCCCATACCGTAACTGCGCACCCAGTGCACCGCCATGTCGAATGACGTATAAACCACCGAACACAACTCTTGCGAAATGCCATCGTTAACAGACAACCCTTTTGGGTACGACAAATGGTGAATTGAACGAAATTTATTCGGTTCCTTTTTTGGGACCACCCCCAACGGGGAAACGATCATCCCTTCAACTGGTAAACATGTAAACGGACCAGCCATTCTCCCCAACTCCACCTCTTTTTTTTACTTTTCACTGACCACTGCTGCATGAACCGCAGCCGACCTCAAATTCTTAACTGAAAACGGAACCACGTGGTCGGGGGGGGGGGATGTGAAAACCGTCCGCAAAACCCTTACTAAGAACTCCAGCCTTCTCCTGATCAGGATACCTACTTAGAAAGGGGCCATCTTTTGAAGCCTCACCGGCATCTCCCCCTTGACCAGCACCCAATGCCGGCTTGCCTCTTGCTTTTTTAAAACATTTAGAGGCCCCATGGGAACCTCCATTACAGTGGGAGCACACGTTTAAACTTGCAGGTATTCCCGAATTTGCACTGGCCCTCGTTAAATTGCCAGCACGTTCCCGTTTTCTCTTTCGCTCCCTGTGACCCCTGACCACTACTGGCATGGACTGCCTGCTGGTTGGCACTGCCTCCGCTCCCGTGAAAGGACTGCCTGTACCTGACTGGCGCCATTACTTTTAACCAAAGCCCAATGTCCTTTTGGTCCCAACGTATCTCAGGCCTGACCACCTTCCTTTGCCTGAACTGCTCATCATAACGCAACCAGGCCTGCCCGCCATAAGTACGGTGAGCTTCCCCAATCGCATCAAGATAGCAAAATAAGCCGGTACAATTCTCCGGAGAATTCTCACCTATTACGCTCGCTAGGATTGCAAACGTTTGTAACCAATTAGTAAACGTCTGCGGAATAAGCCGTCACCTCCTCTTTTCTTCATCCTCCTTCTTGCTATCATCCTTTTTCCCCTTATCAAGATTAAACTTCTCTAACGGGAGTAGGGAAAAAATCTCCACATAATCGTAGCGCCAAATCTTTTCCTTAACCTATTTCTTCAAATGGGCCCCCAACGGCCCCTCAAAACAGACGTACACCTCGCCCTTAGCCCTATCGTCCAACTTCACCGTGTCCCCTTTATCCTTCTCCGTTTGCACAAATACGGACACACCGGACACCGACGGCGACTGCTCAACCACTAACGATCTACCAGATTCAGGTAACAACTGCGCTGTAACCCCCGCCCCCAGAAGCCATGCCCCAGCCGGCAGAGCCATTGCCTCTCTTGCTGCCCCGCTCTGCAAACTGCTCAACAATTGTGACACGCTCACCAATAAATCTCGCAGCCCAGGCTCAACTGACCCACCGCTACCTCCAACATCTGTCGCCCTCTCACTCGGCGCCCGAGTACCCCTAACCTCCGCTGCTAAACCCCCCCCGGGCAACAAACCAGACATGGATTGGTACTCACCAAGCTGCGCAGGTGCTGTGTCCCTGCCAGCTGTATGTCCCGAATCCCGACGCTCCCCATCTGGCTCGTTGTCAGAAAACGAGTCTTCAGCGCCACTGCGCTGCTCCTGGCCCGCGCCCCTGGCCTCCACATCACCAGGGGGGACCGCAGCGTCTGCCGAACCTCGCCCGACCGACCTCATCCTGGATCTGAACCTTGTTTGTTCCGTATGCCACAGCTCCCTTTCCGGCTCACGTCCTCCATGTCTGCCAGACAGTGGGGCCCCACTGCCCGCCGCACCTTCCGTGCAATGCACCTCATCTGCTCCTCGCCGCCTGGACGTCTCCTGTAAAGCAGAGCCGCCGGAATCCGCGCTCCTGCTAACGGGCCCCGATCTTGCGGCCATGATGCTGGTGTCTGCCACGCTGCTGTTGTCCGCCACCGCCGGCGTGCTCCTGCTTGCCCTCGATGCAGCGGTACTGCTCCTGAGATCTGGTCTCCTTCCAGCTGCGCTCCGGGTCCTCGATGCGGCCTGCTGTGGTGCTGCAGGCCTCACTTCCGGTGCGGCTCTTTCTAACTGCACACTGCTGCTGGAACCTGCGCCAGCCGGACGGCGAGGAGGATTCTTGCCGGAGGGGGCACAGCGGGGGAACGCTGCACCGCTGCACCCGGCCTCCGCAGGGGCCCCGGAGGGGCTCCTAGGCCTGCGCCTGCCGCGCGTGCTCACCTCAGGTGAGAGTCTCTGCGGGGGCCTTGTGCGCCTGCTGCTGGCCTCCTGTGCTCCTGTGGCTCCGAGCAGTGCCGACAGCTGCTCCTCCAGCCATCCTCCCCTTTTGGACCTGGCAACGTCCCTCAGGCGCCCCACCAATGCGTCCACCGACTCCATACAGCGATCAGGTAATCCAGACAGCCACGAGGGGGGGGGGGGGCTGCTCTCTCTGCACACAGGCTTTCCTGATGTAAAAGTGCCACATTTCCCGCACTTTTCCCCCTATATAGCCCACGCCTCCCACTAAAACCCCTCTCTAAGCTCTCCTATCACCCAATCACTTAACCCCAGCACAATTTTGAATAAAGCCTATGTCCAAGCACAGTCATGGGGGGCCTACATCGAGCTGTGCTTATTCCTGCCCCCTCCTGGAGAAGTGTTAGGCTACTTTCACACTAGCGTTAACTGTAATCCGCCACAATGCGTCGTTTTGCCGAAAAAACGCATCCTGCAAAAGTGCTTGCAGGATGCGTTTTTTCCCCATAGACTTACATTAAGCGACGTATTGCGACGGATTGACACACGTCGCAACCGTTGTGCGACAGTTGCGCCGTGTTGTGGCGGACCGTCGGGACCAAAAAACGCTACATGTAACGTTTTTTGCTCACGACGGTCCGCTTTTTCCGACCGCGCATGCGGAACTCCGCCTCCACCTCCCCGCACTTCCCCGCACCTCACAATGGGGCAGCGGATGCGCTGGAAAAATGCATTCGCTGCCCCCGTTGTGCGGTGGAGACAACGCTAGCGTCGGGAACCTCGGCCTGACGCTAGTGTGAAAGTAGCCTTACTGTGCAGTGTATATACAGTTAGGTCCATATATATTTGGACACAGACAACATTTTTCTAATTTTGGTTATAGACATTACCACAATGAATTTTAAACAAAACAATTCCGATGCAGTTGAAGTTCAGACTTTCAGCTTTTATTTGAGGGTATCCACATTAAAATTGGATGAAGATTTTAGGAGTTTCAACTCCTTAACATGTGCCTCCCTGTTTTTAAAGGGACCAAAAGTCATTGGACAGATTAAATAATTTTAAATAAAATGTTCATTTCTAGTACTTGGTTGAAAACCCTTTGTTGGCAATGACTGCCTGAAGTCTTGAACTCATGGACATCACCAGACGCTGTGTTTCCTCCTTTTTGATGCTCTGCCAGGCCTTCACTGTGGTGGTTTTCAGTTGCTGTTTGTTTGTAGGCCTTTCTGTCTGAAGTTTAGTCTTTAACAAGTGAAATGCATGCTCAATTGGGTTGAGATCAGGTGACTGACTTGGCCTTTCAAGAATATTCCACTTCTTTGCTTTAATAAACTCCTGGGTTGCTTTAGCTTTATGTTTTGAGTCGTTGTCCATCTGTAGTATGAAATGACGACCAATCAGTTTGGCTGCATTTGGCTGGATCTGAGCACACAGTATGGCTCTGAATACCTCAGAATTCATTCTGCTGCTTCTGTCCTGTGTCACATCATCAATAATCACTAGTGACCCAGTGCCACTGGCAGCCATGCATGCCCAAGCCATCACACTGCCTCCGCCGTGTTTTACAGATGATGTGGTATGCTTTGGATCATGAGCTGTACCATGCCTTCGCCATACTTTTCTCTTTCCATCATTCTGGTAGAGGATGATCTTGGTTTCATCTGTCCAAAGAATGTTCTTCCAGAACTGTTCTGGCTTTTTTAGTTGTTTTTTTTAGCAAAGTCCAGTCTAGCCTTTTTATTCTTGATGCTTATGAGTGGCTTGCACCGTGCAGTGAACCCTCTGTATTTACTTTCATGCAGTCTTCTCTTTATGGTAGATTTGGATATTGATACGCCGACCTCCTGGAGGGTGTTGTTCACTTGGTTGGCTGTTGTGAAGGGGTTTCTCTTCACCATGGAGATTATTCTGCGATCATCCCCCACTGTTGTCTTACGTGGGCGCCCAGGTCTTTTTGCATTGATGAGTTCACCAGTGCTTTCTTTCTTTCTCAGGATGCACCAAACTGTAGATTTTGCCACTCC
Source organism: Ranitomeya variabilis (assembly GCF_051348905.1). NCBI lineage: Eukaryota > Metazoa > Chordata > Amphibia > Anura > Dendrobatidae > Ranitomeya > Ranitomeya variabilis. The sequence continues at coordinate 211,023,129 of NC_135235.1, read as the reverse complement.
TAATATTGTAGCAATTTCTCGGATGTTTTTTTTTTCTGTTTTCGCAGCTTAAGGATGGCTTGTTTCACCTGCATGGAGAGCTCCTTTGACCGCATGTTTACTTCACAGCAAAACCTTCCAAATGCAAGCACCACACCTCAAATCAACTCCAGGCCTTTTATCTGCTTAATTTAGAATGACATAACGAAGGGATTTCCCACAACTGTCCATGAAAGAGCCTTGGAGTCAATTGTCCAATTACTTTTGGTCCCTTTAAAAACAGGGTGGCACTTGTTAAGGAGCTGAAACTCCTAAACCCTTCATCCAATTTTAATGTGGATGCCCTCAAATGAAAGCTGAAAGTCTGAACTTCAACTGCATCTGAATTGTTTTGCTTAAAATTCATTGTGGTAATGTCTATAACCAAAATTAGAAAAATGTCGTCTCTGTCCAAATATATATGGACCTAACTGTATACAGGACAGGAGGACTGGTACTGTGCAGTGTATATATGCAGGACAGGAGAAGTGGTAGTGTGCAGTATATATATACAGGACAGGAGAAGTGTTACTGTGCAGTGTATATACAGTGTCTATATACAGGATAGGAGCAGTGGTACTGTGCAGTGTACATATACAGGACAGGAGGAGTGGTACTCTGCAGTGTATATATACAGGACAGGAGGAGTGGTACTGTGCAGTATATATATACAGGACAGGAGGAGTGGTACTCTGCAGTGTATATATACAGGACAGGAGGAGTGGTATTGTGCAGTGCATATATACAGGACAGGAGGAGTGGTACTCTGCAGTGTATATATACAGGACAGGAGGAGTGGTACTCTGCAGTGTATATATACAGGACAGGAGGAGTGGTACTGTGCAGTGTATATATACAGGACAGGAGGAGTGGTACTGTGCAGTGTATATATACAGGACAGGAGGAGTGGTACTGTGCAGTGTATATATACAGGACAGGAGGAGTGGTACTGTGCAGTGTACATATACAGCAGGGCCGGACTGGGACTAACATTCAGCCCTGACTATGAAGTTACACAGGCCCACTTGTCGCATGGTGAATATATATTTGTGCGCTACCAATCGCAGTATGCTGCCATTGTTCTCTCATGCCGATTCAGCATGAGAAAATAATCGCTGAACTGCTCTGCCCCATAGAATAACACTGGGCCAAGTGCTATACGATAAAATATCACATAGCACTACGCCCCAAACAAACTGCACTTTATTCACACTCCACAGATCTAGTGTCTACAGTCCTGATGTCACGTCAATAGTGCTGCAGCCAATCAGGGAGCTCAGCAGCTAATCCTCTGTAGCACTACTGACGTGATATCAGAGATGCAGACAATAATAGGCGCCAGCGCAGCAGAAGTTTGTATTCTTTTACAATAAACTGCAGAGGGGTAAGTCTTCAATTGTATATATGTATGTGCAATATACGGTAATATATATGCATATTATATATTATATATATATATATATATATATATTTGTTTTGTGAAGTATAAATGACAAGTTAACTTAATTCTGGCTTTTCGTACGATTACAAAGATATCAAATTTATATATATATTTTTCTTTACATTTTTCGTTTCTACAAAAAAGAAATTAAACAGAAAAATTACAGTTAGTGGTCAATGATTTTTTTTTTTTTCGAGTTGTTATTGTTTACAGTTGGGTTAAAGGGTTTCTCCAGCTCTGATTATTTCCTGATTGGGAACTGATTGGTGCTGATATCCTGTGTGAAACCATACCCACAAGACACGGCCATGATAGCTGCCATTCATGCCAGAAATACGAGAGAAAAAGACCCAACTCTGCCTCTGCCTCACCCCCCAGCCTGTCTCCTGTCTCTCTCAGGCATCTGGGTCTATGGTATACCATTGTTCAGCGTTGGTATTGTCCTTGCTGGATATTCCCTTCCTCCTTTTCATTTCTCTTATAACTAGGCATCTATCATGCTGCATTTTACATAGTTACATAGTTATTAAGGTTGAAGGAAGACTGTAAGTCCATCTAGTTCAACCCATAGCCTAACCTAGCATGCCCTAACATGTTGATCCAGGGGAAGGCAAAAAAACCCCATGTGGCAAAGAGTAACTCCACCATGGGGAAAAAAATTCCTTCCCGACTCCACATACGGCAATCAGACTAGTTCCCTGGATCAACGCCTTATCAAGGAATCTAGTGTATATACCCTGTAACATTATACTTTTCCAGAAAGGTATCCAGTCCCCTCTTAAATTTAATTAATGAATCACTCATTACAACATCATACGGCAGAGAGTTCCATAGTCTCACTGCTCTTACAGTAAAGAATCCGCGTCTGTTATTATGCTTAAACCTTCTTTCCTCCAGACGTAGAGGATGCCCCCTTGTCCCTGTCTCAGGTCTATGATTAAAAAGATCATCAGAAAGGTCTTTGTACTGTCCCCTCATATATTTATACATTAACATAAGATCACCCCTTAGCCTTCGTTTTTCCAAACTAAATAGCCCCAAGTGTAATAATCTATCTTGGTATTGCAGACCCCTCAGTCCTCTAATAACCTTGGTCGCTCTTCTCTGCACCCGCTCTAGTTCAGCTATGTGTTTCTTATACACCGGAGACCAGAACTGTGCACAGTATTCTAAGTGTGGTCGAACTAGTGACTTGTATAGAGGTAAAATTATGTTCTCCTCATGAGCATCTATGCCTCTTTTAATACATCCCATTATTTTATTTGCCTTTGTAGCAGCTGCCTGACACTGGCCACTGAATATGAGTTTGTCATCCACCCATACACCCAGGTCTTTTTCATTGACGGTTTTGCCCAGAGTTTTAGAATTAAGCACATAGTTATACATCTTATTACTTCTACCCAAGTGCATGACCTTACATTTATCCCCATTAAAGCTCATTTGCCATTTATCAGCCCAAGCTTCTAGTTTACATAAATCATCCTGTAATATAAAATTGTCCTCCCCTGTATTGATTACCCTGCAGAGTTTAGTGTCATCTGCAAATATTGAAATTCTACTCTGAATGCCCCCTACAAGGTCATTAATAAATATGTTAAAAAGAAGAGGGCCCAATACTGACCCCTGTGGTACCCCACTGCTAACCGTGACCCAGTCCGAGTGTGCTCCATTAATAACCACCCTTTGTTTCCTATCCCTGAGCCAGCTCTCAACCCACTTACACATATTTTCCCCTATCCCCATTACTCTCATTTTATGTAACAACCTTTTGTGTGGCACCGTATCAAAAGCTTTGGAAAAGTCCATATATACTACGTCCACTGGGTTCCCTTGGTCCAGTCCTGAACTTACCTCTTCATAGAAGCTGATCAAATTAGTCTGACATGAACGGTCCCTAGTAAACCCGTGCTGATACTGGGTCATGAGGTTATTCCTCTTCAGATACTCCAGCATAGCATCCCTTAGCATGACCTCCAGGATTTTACCCACAGTAGAGGTTAAACTTACTGGCCTATAATTACCGAGTTCAGTTTTTGCCCCTTTTTTGAATATTGGCACCACATTTGCTATACGCCAGTCCTGTGGTACAGACCCTGTTATTATGGAGTCTTTAAAGATTAAAAATAATGGTCTATCAATGACTGTACTTAGTTCCTGCAGTACTCGGGGGTGTATCCCATCCGGGCCCGGAGATTTGTCAATTTTAGTTATTTTTAGACGCCGCTGTACTTCCTGCTGGGTTAAGCAGGTGACATTTAATGGGGAATTTTTATCACTAGTCATATTGGCTGCCATGGGATTTTCTTTTGTAAATACTGATGAAAAAAAGTCATTTAGCATATTGGCTTTTTCCTCATCCTCATCCACCATTTCACCCAGACTATTTTTAAGGGGGCCAACACTGTCATTTTTTAGTTTCTTACTATTTATATAGTTAAAGAATATTTTGGGATTATTTTTACTCTCTCTGGCAATGAGTCTCTCTGTCTCAATCTTTGCTGCCTTGATTTGCTTTTTACAGAATGTATTTAATTTTCTGTATTTATTTAATGCCTCCTCACTACCTACTTCCTTTAATTCTCTAAATGCTTTCTTTTTGTCCCTTATTGCGCCCCTTACAGCTCTATTTAGCCATATTGGTTTCCTCCTATTTCTAGTATGTTTATTCCCATACGGTATATACTGTGCACAGGTCCTATCCAGGATGCTAATAAACGTCTCCCATTTTCTTTGTGTATTTTTGTGTCTCAGGATATCGTCCCAGTTAATTGCACCAAGATCCTCTCTCATCCGTTGGAAATTTGCCCTCCTGAAGTTTAGTGTCCTTGTCACCCCCCTACTACCCATCTTATTAAAGGTTACATGAAAACTTATTATTTTGTGATCACTATTCCCCAAGTGACCCCCAACCCTTATATTTGATATGCGGTCTGGCCTGTTGGTTAATATTAGGTCTAGCAGTGCCCCCCTCCTTGTTGGGTCCTGAACCAGTTGTGAAAGGTAATTGTCTCTCATAGTTGTCAAAAACCGATTACCTTTGCTGGAACTGCAGGTTTCTGTTCCCCAATCTATTTCAGGGTAGTTGAAGTCCCCCATAATAATGACTTCTCCTTGAGTCGCAGCTTCATCTATTTGCTTTACGAGGATATTCTCCATTGCTTCCATTATTTTTGGAGATTTATAACAAACCCCTATCAGTAATTTATTATTTTTCCCCCTCCCCTTATCTCCACCCACAGAGACTCTACATTTTCATTAGATTCACCTATATTATCACGCAGGATGGGTTTTGCATTTGCATTACTTTGTACTCTAGATAACATGGGGTTCCTAGTATATACCTGATTGAGCTCTTTTGGCATACAACCGAAGCCCAGACTTAGGCTACTTTCACACTAGCGTTAACTGCATTCCGTCACAATGCGTCGTTTTGCCGAAAAAACGCATCCTGAAAAAGTGTTTGCAGGATGCGTTTTTTCGCCATTGATTAACATTAAGCGACGCATTGTGACGGATTGCCACACGTCGCACCCGTCGTGCGACGGATGCGTCGTGCAGTGGCGGACCGTCGGGAGCAAAAAACGCTACATGTAACGTTTTTTGCTCACGACGGTCCGCTTTTTCCGACCGCGCATGCGCGGCCGGAACTCCGCCCCCACTTCCCCACGCTTCCCCGCACCTCACAATGGGGCAGCGGATGCGCTGGAAAAATGCATCCGCTGCCCCCGTTGTGCAGCGGAGACAACGCTAGCGTCGGCCCGACGCTAGTGTGAAAGAAGCCTAATATGTCAACATTGATATTTTCATTGTCCTGAGTAAACAGCATGCTGATTTAACACTTTATATCTCTGTATTTAGTACACTGAACTACAGTTATCTTTTGACCTGACCATTCGCTTGTGTATGACTATTAGTCAATGTATATCTCTGTTCAGTTCTTTATATGTTTATGCATGCTATATTGAGCCATTATCTGTATAGACAGGGGGCATTATGCATTTTCCAGCACTGTATTCATGTGTTTGTATTACTTCATGGGATATGTGCATAGGGGTGTTGGTTCATGGTTCTGTATTCAGGCCTTTTTAAATGGTTTTACTGTATTTGTCTTTTTTTGAGGTGTAATTAAACATTTTTTGTATTTTCGTATACTTTATGGGTGTGCATACCGTTATTGGCCTAGTCTTTTTCTCTCGTATTTCTGGTATTCATATTACTGACCAGGTTTTGCACCCCTTTTCATGAGATGTGCAGGAGTGCACCACTTATATATACAGTAGTACTACGAAGCTGCCATTCATGCATCTGTCCTGTGAGGTATCTGTAGACTATGTCTTCAATGCTGCTCACCTCCCAATGCAGAAGTAAGCAGTGCTTAGGGTATGTTCCTATGGTCAGTAAACGCTGCGGGTTGGACGCTGCATATACGTGCAGCATCCAGCCCGCAGCGTCCAGATGTTACAGCATAGTGGATGGGATTTCAAGAAATCCCATGTCCACTATGCGTGCACCGGTGCCCGCGGCTTCCCTACGGAGATGGACATGTGGCGCGTCGCTCCAGACCGCAGCATGTCAATTTTTCTTGCCAAGACGTGAGTCTCCACAAGATAAATATCACCCATACCATGTATTGGACGTGGTGATTCCGCACAGTTCAGTGAACACATGCGGATTCACCTGCGCTCAGAAGCCGGCAGCGTTTTGGACACCGCGGACATGCACTGCGTCCAAAGCACTGCCTAATACTGAATGGTTACACATACCCTTAAAGTGAACCTGACCGTTGATATCTGCTGTGTGACCCATGGGCAGCATGTGTCCGGCACTGGCTGTACGATCTAAGTGAGGTATGTTTGTCTTTGAAACGCTACGGCATCACAGAGAAAAACATGTCTGACTTCTCCCCTCTGGCTGCCAATGACTGGTGTGTTTCTGTATTCGCACGCAGGAAGAAACTTGTCGCTCAGTGGGAGCGGATGGGGTGAAGCCACCAGGGACCCGCCTGTCTGACTAGTCACCCGTGTGGCCTTGGTCCTTAGTGGCTTTTACAGTATGTTTTTCCCTGCAATGCAGCATTTCAGAGTCAAACATACCTTTCTGGAATCATACAGCCAATGTCTGACACATGCGGCCTGTGGAGCCAGCAGCATACATCAGCCATCAAATTCCCTTTAAGATTCCATAGGTGCTATGGCATCGGGAGTGCGGTGAAATTAACATCTGTGGATGCTTAGTGGTGCTAGTGCAGCGCCCCAGAGTCCTGGTCGTTGCAGTACTGTGGCTCCGCCACTAAGGGGAGCTATGGTACGTCTGATGGCACTGAAGGAGTTCATCTGATCAGGTATCACAGACACCAATACATTTCACAGTCGGGCCTCCGGGGGGAGCTAAGGGTTCTATTCATTAGGCCACTCCCCACCATAGTGGGTAAACTGGGGGTCAGGCCGGAAGTTAGATCAGAAAGCTGACTGGATTGGACGAAGCAACACCTGGTGGCAGAGGGTGTTGTGGAGGAAGAGACAGTAGGGTCTCTGTCAGGGGTGCGATCCTGACAGAGGCTTGGCAACGAGAAAGAACGTAAAGGGACCGCACCTGCTCTGGGTAGCGGCGGTGCCCAAGAAAAGATTAGAAGAGAAATAGATTGTGCTGAGTGAGAAACGAGATCAAGCGATAGGAGAATACCAGTAGGGGTCGTGCTGTAAGACCGGAGCAACACCCTGCTGAGGCGCACTACCGGTGGCCGGAACGCCGAGAGAGTATTTCAACATTCAGCTTCAAGCAATGCTCTAAACAGCGGCAGGACAGTCAGTCTAAGGCGGGCTGTCTCACACAAATCACCTATGAAGTCTTGGGGGGCACCTTGTGGAGAGGGGCGACTCTACGGTCCCGGAAGAGCTCCGAGCCTACCCGTCAAACGGGTGCTGTCCCAACCAGAACACCAGGGAGGGACGGAGGATTAGAAGAACATCATTTAATCGAGTTGTGAGGGAACTTAAGAAACAGACACAACGGTTGTGGGGACTCTCCGTAAGCACAGCAGGGGAGGACCACAACACATAGCGCTAGAAGGAAGGCACCGATTTCCACCTGTGAAGAGAGCTCTGGAGGTGCCATTGGACCGGCCGGACTTGCGCAGCCTGGTGAACCGTATTCTGGACTGAGGACCCAGAGATCTTCAGTAAAGAGGTAAAGAGACTGCAACCTGGTGTCCTCGTTATTTACTGCACCGCACCACCACCACCGTCTTCTACATTTCTTATTCACTGTGCGCCCCACGGCAGGGTCACGGACCGGGGCCTAGCCGCCGTGACAACCCCAGAGCAGAGACTCAGTGGCCCGGTACCGGGTACCCCTCGGCCCTGCGGCGGGTGGGGGCGCTACAACTTGGCGTCACGAACAGGATCTACTTAAGCCTGGAGAATCAGGTCATGTGTGCCTTGGAACTGTGGCTTATTGTGCTAGGACTGTACTATGTTGCAAAGACTGTGTTACGACATTCCCCGCCAAAACCGCCGCCATTATAACACTATGTGGCGCGCAGGGAGCATGGGGCGTGTCCTCGTGGGCGTAGCTTGGAAAAGTGGCGCGAAGATGGAACCCGCCCCTCACTGATATTACTATGTCCAGAGAGTATGCCCATCAAGGAGAAGGGCCCGCCTCCTAGTGTGGGATGGTGGAGGAGAGAAAGGCCGCCCTCCGGACGGGGAGGGGCAAGAGCCTCTGGAGGCCACGAGGCAGAATCCGATTGGCAGCATGGAGCGCGGAAGTCACCCCGGAGAGGGAGAGAAGACCTGTGCCAGGTTCTACCAATGGGAGCCGGTGGAGTCCTTACCAGGCTGCGCTAATCAGGAAATCCTCGGGGCGGAAGTGGAGGAGCTGTGCCGGCAGTTCCGGAGTCTGTGCCAGCGAGCAACCACCCCTGGCGAGGAGCCGTACCCGCACCAGGTATCGGTCCTGCAGCCGATAACGGAGGAGGCCGGCACCGGAGATGCATCGGAAGCAGGTAACCGCGCCGATCCCAGGGTAGCGATTGAAGAGCCCCTGCTGGTGGATGTAGACTCACCCCCACCACGACCACCCGGGCGAGTGTGTAGCCGTCTTGAATGCGAGAGGCCCTGGGAAACTCTGCAGACGGCCGATCGCCCCCTACGGCCCATCAAACAACCCACACAGCTCCAGGGAGAATGGGTTACCTTCAAATGGACCCGCGCGGCCACTACCAATCTGATGGGGTTTCCAGGGGATGCCCAGGAGGAGGGGGAGAGTATCGAGGTCATCCGCCAGAGAGAGTACCGCCAACAGCTGCGCCAGCAAGAGGAAGAGTGGGCCCGCAAGAAGGAACTCCGGCGTCAGGCTGAGCGAGAGAAGGACCTTCAGAATAAAGCCCAAGTCAGGCAAGTTGCTGAGGAGAACTGGGGCCCGCAGCGCTATGGCGTGATCAACACCTTTCGGCTGCAGGGAGGTTGGGGCTTCATTAAGGAGCCCGGTCTTGCCTTGGAAGTGTTTGTAAACCGGCGGGATGTAGAGGCGCACCTCATTGAGGGACACCCAGGCCGGGATCTTTACCCAGGCGACCGGGTTCGGTACACCCGCCACTGGGGGGATAAGGGGTGGTATGCCCTGCATGTGCGCAAATACAAGCCGGAAGTGACAGTACCATCCTCTGATGATTCACCAAGGCCGGCGATTATTGCCCCGATTTCCCTGTGCGCCAAATGCCTGCGGGCCATCACTCCAGGGAGAACCGTGAGTACCCAGACCCCTATTCAGGGTGCGGACGCCCTCTATGTGGTGGCGGGGGGAGACTGGTACTCGCGGAAGCCGCCCCCAGACTTAGAAGGATAAACCTCGATACCATGAATCTGTAAATAGTTGCTGTTTTCCTGTGTTCTGCTAAACCCGTTCAGGGTAAACTTTTAAAGGGATCCCTTTGTTGACCCGGGATCCCTATTGTTTTTGGTTATTTTCTATTTTTCTACGTTATTTAAAAACTGCTGAAATCATGAACAGTGCATGATCCGAACTTCTTGTATATAGTTTGCACCTTATTAAAGGCGCTCCCTACTGGTTTTACTTAAAGAAGGACTCTTTGTGAAGATACCGCACTGGAACCTTTGCTGAGTATGGACTGGTAGCTTGAGAAGATACGCTACCTCACGGAGACTTGGTCCCCTCTTAAAGGGGATGTTCATTTGTTGCGCTTAAACTGTGGTATTGCTTTAAGATTGGAAGCAATAATGTCTTGACCAAAGAAAGTGATGATAATGTTTACATGAGAAAGTTATATGTATTTAACTAGTTAATTGTGAAGAAATAGTGATGATGTTCTCTGAGAAGAAAAAGGTGAAAGATAGAAGAAGGATGCAGTGGGCCCGTAGGGATAGACGTGGTGTCCAGCAGGCATGAAAGAAAGAAAGAAAGATAATGAGAAGGCTTAATGTTCGATAGAAAATGTTTTGATAATGTAGATAGTTAGGATAGAAGGTAAACCCTGAGTCCTCATAGGAGTCATGTAGAGATGGCTCAGTGCTCTTAAACTGAAAGAAATGTTATGTTCTATACTGTGTATAGTAGTTGAAAAGGCAGTAGGCCCTGGCTGAACGGGGCGGTCCTGTAACTGAAAGGAGAGGCAGTAGGTCTGGTGCCGATAGGACAGGCGGTCCTGCAGATTTAGAGGAGAATGAAAAAGTTAAATTACCTTATAATGTGATTATAGGAAGGTCTTTAGTGGATGCAGAGTGTATGTCCTTAAAGGCAATGTTAAATTAATGTTCAACCAATTTTGCACTTAGTAGAATACCCGGTTGGGTAAGAAAAGTTATTTGTAGCATGTTGCTATGATATCTAGCCACGTTTGTAACGTTCAAGTGTCCTTACCTCCCATAAAGGGAAGCCTGTTTAAATATGCTTATTGTTATTACACTCAACAAAACTGTATGTCTTTTTGCTAACTTGTATTGTTGTTTTCTTCCCAGTCCCGGAGTACTGTGTTTAACCAGGGGGGAGTGCAGCGCCCCAGAGTCCTGGTCGTTGCAGTACTGTGGCTCCGCCACTAAGGGGAGCTATGGTACGTCTGATGGCACTGAAGGAGTTCATCTGATCAGGTATCACAGACACCAATACATTTCACAGTCGGGCCTCCGGGGGGAGCTAAGGGTTCTATTCATTAGGCCACTCCCCACCATAGTGGGTAAACTGGGACATGTCTCACACCGTTTGCGCTTTCCAACATATCTGTTTTATATCATCCCTCTGCATTTTTGTGCAGGCGCAGTTCGTGGCCTTGCGGCCATGAGCTGCGCCTGCGCAAGTGCCATACACGTCACCGCTATTCCCGAGCATGCGTAGTAACGACACAGTGGGAATAGCGGAGATGTGTATGTCACTTGCACAGGCGGCAGCACAGCACTGAGACAGTCTCTTCAGCACAGCATCCTCTCGTGGGATCTCGCTGGGCCCTCGTCTGCCATATTTTGCCCTGCTAGTATTTTGGTTTTGTGTCCTGCCTGGAAGCAGAGGAGTCATAGACAGAACTGCAGCTAAAGGAAGGACTGTTACGTTCCGGGACCTGTGACATCAGAGGCGCTTGGTTCCACTGGACATTCTGGACTGATTTTGAGGCTGGGGCTTTGCAGTGTGGCTGAGGGGGAGAGGTGGCGGTGAGATTGCCAGATCGGGACAGCAGAGGCGATGCTTGTCCCCCTCCCCGCTGGGCCGAGTTGGCTTCACTAGGAGGCTGACGAGAGGTGTCGCAGGCTCCGCATCCGAGCTGGTGGTGAAGGAGAAGGCTGTGAGGTGAGTGGGGCTGCAGTGTAGGGTGTTGGGCCAGGCCAGAGTGACACTGCCGCGCTGCCTTATGAGATTTGGGGACAGCGGCCGGAAGTCCTAACTGGCGATTATTATATGTTTGACTATTATCCTTATCCCTTTGAGGAGAACTATAACTCCCAGCGTGTATAATAGCTCCTATGGCATGCTGGGCGTTATAGTTCACCACAGGAGTGGTGATTTTCTTTTGAGTTTGGGTACATTTCTACAGTCAGTAAACGCTGTGGATTGGACGCTGTGTACAGCCGTAGTGTCCAATCCGCAGCGTCCAGATGTTACACCATAGTGGAGGGGATTTTATGAAATCCCATCTCCACTATGTGTACAAAGACGCCTCCGGCCTCCCTATGTAAATGGACATGCGGGGCTTCTTTCCAGACCGCAGCACGTCTATTTATCTTGTGGAGACGCTCAGTCTCTGCAAGATAAATAGCACAGTCCAATGTATAGGATGCGGTGATTCCGCACGGTTCTATGAACACATGCGGAATCACCGCACGTACAGAAGCCAGCAGCGCTTAGGACGGAGCTGCGTCCAAAGTGCTGCTAATTCCGACCGTGGAAACATAGCCTTAGTGGTGTGGGAGCAGAGAGGACACAGCTTTTTTTTTTCTTCTTAATTCTATTAATGCTTGCCTTTCAACAGCTTCTTTTCTCCTAGGTAAATCTCCGGGGCTTTCTGTACTTCTGCTCAGGACACTCGTTTATCAGCAGCTCCTAAATCTTTTCTGTCCCTGCCACCGCGCTGGATAGGAGGAAGGGGCGGTCTGATGTCCTGATCACCAGCTGCAGTAAGTGGCAGAGTCTGAGCAGCACAGAAGAGAAGAGCGCGTCCCCCCCCCCTCCCCCTGCCTGTGTTACCTCACTGTAGCTGGTGATCAGGACATCAGAGGGCAGCCGCAAACTTCATCCTGTGTGGCGGCAGTGATTTTAATAGAGCAGGGCAGCTCGATCGCTTCTGACTGCAGGAGCTGACGGCATGAAGGAGGGCAAAAGATCGAGCGGCCCACTACAGGGACCGGTCGTTCTGGCATTTGCCAGAACTGCCCGATGGCTAGTCCGGCCCTGATATACAGGACAGGAGGAGTGGTACTGTGCAGTGTATATATACAGGACAGGAGCAGTGGTACTGTGCAGTGTATATACACAATATATCAGGATGGGTCCCAGAATAAGAGACATACTGTATATACCAGTATGGGGCTCAGGATAAGGGATATGTATACCAGGAGAGGGCCCAGATTTAGAGACATATACCGGGAAGTGACCAGGGATGGATGATGTATATACCAGAAAGGGGCCCAGGATGGGGGACATATATATCAGGATGTGCGACATTGCTATATAATCAGGGGAGGCAACACGTATGTGTTTATATGATTTAGTATGCTACAAGAGCCTATATGGCTGGCCAACATGTTCGGTTGGGAGGCATGTCCAAAGTTTATACCAGGGCCCATTGGACTCTAGTAACTACATCGCTTATAATCTAATATTTAGCAATTGTAGGACTTGTGTGAAAATCTGATGTGGTTTTAGGTCAAATTTATGCTAAAAAATATAGAAAATTCTAAAGAGAAAATAAGAGGAAAAAATAGAAGCAATATTCCTGATGTGAGAATACTGAATGGGGGTAAAATGGGAACCCCTGGACGTAAGAACACTGCCTATATGGGAGGGGGTACGAGGTCTTGGACTGCTTTCTCTGGCTGTCATTATACTAGTAATGGGTGTTACTACTGTGAACCAGTGGTGGCACAGGGTTTCTCATAGCTCATAGAACAACATACCTGGCAGCAATTGTGCCATCAGGCTCCGGTTCATCCCACCCCTGGTTTGGGCAGCATGAATTGACAGACGTGAATATTAAAAATTATATTAAAAGGGGAGATTTCATGAAGATGACTCACTATATGTCCTTTTAGACCACCTGGATGAATTTCATTTTAGACCACCTGGACAATTGTCCTTTTAGACCACCTGGACCACTGTCCTTTTAGACCACCTGGACGATTGTCCTTTTAGACCACCTGGACGACTGTCCTTTTAGACCACATGACGAACATCCTTTTAGACCACATGGACAAACATCCTTTTAGACCACATGGACGCCATAGAGGAGAGTCCCTGGCTCTAAGCAAAGTTTATGGCCAATGCCGAACGCACCTGGCTGCCAGTCTCGCCCTAAGGTCTATTTTCCGGTCTACTCCCTCTGGCATTTTTTAAATCTTTTCAATTGATTTCGTGTTTGTGCCGTACCTGTATTGAGTTATCCTCTATGCCACATGATAGCAAAGTTCTGCATTCAGCAACTATTTCAAAGTAGCAGAATGGAAACCTCGGCGTAGCCTCTGAGTCAGCGGGAAGGTTACATTCTTTACAAAAGTAATAACCCTGCGGGTTGGTTTTTGCAATCCTCTTCTTCTGATAATGTTTACTGCAAGAAGTGAGAAAATCCTAGAACTTCTCAGAAGAGAATCAGGGATCCTAAAGTGACAAATGAAACAAAATGTTTCGGTTATGTTCTGCTCACTCCAACATGTGGAATGGAAAACAAATATAATACACATCAGCCCCTTATCCCACCCTAAAATGTATAAAGACCCTCTAAACTTATATACACCGGAATAAATACCAACCACGGATCCAGTAAACAAATATCAATGTCAGACCAGATCCTTTAACTAATACAGACCCAAGACAAGATCCTCTGAACTAAGGCAGATCCCAGACTTGATCACCCCATGACGCGTTCTCAGCACTTTCTGTACCATTTGCCCTGTAGCAATTCTCATCACGGTCTTGGTTTTGGCCCTATAAAAAGCTGCAGTAAGTGGATGTGGTTCCATCTGTGCGATGATAATGGACATTCTCATTTTTCCAGCATGTGGACAGCAGCACACCGAAGTCTATCCCCTGATTAAGAAATGTTCTTCGTGTCTGATGAAAAAACCACAACTTCCTTGTTTTTCCAGACCTTATCTCAAGAAAGTGAACCCTACAGTTCCCCAGACGTCTGGGTTATTCTATGTTTTTATGGCATTCTTGGAAGAATGGTGGAAGATCTCACATCACTCCAAGAGCAAGGCATATAATCATACGCCAGGTCACAAAGGAACTCAAGGTAACGTCTAAGCATCTAAAGGCCTCTCTCACATTAGCTAATGATAATGTTCATAAGTGGAGGGTTACCAAAATGTCTACAAGTCTTGTAGATGTTTCTCCACTCTTGACTTAAGGGTAGGGGATCAATATCTGATCAGTATGGGTCTGACACACGACCACGCCAACAATCATTTGCACCCTCGGGCAAAATAATATATATATATATATATATATATATATATATATATTTATATATATATATATATATATATATATATATATATATATATATATATATATATATATATATATATAAAATATATAAAGCTGAATGTGTGTATGTATGTATGTATGTGTGTATGTCCGGGATTGGCATCTGAACCGTCGCAGCTACAGCCACAAAATTTTGCACAGTCACACGTCTGGACCCCGAGAGCGTCATAGGCTATGTTGTGAGGTGAAATTTTAACCCCGCGCTTTCCAATTCACCAAACAATTTTGCCCCTATCTACATAATGGGGAAAAAGTGAAAGGAAAAGTGTTGGAGGCGTCGCAGCTACAGGCACAAAATTTTGCACAGTCACACGTCTGGACCCCGAGAGCATCAAAGCTATGTTGTGAGGTGAAATTTTAACCCCGCGCTTTCCAATTCACCAAACAATTTTGCCCCTATCTACATAATGGGGAAAAAGTGAAAGGAAAAGTGTTGGAGGCAAATTAACAGCTGCCAGATGTGAACAAGGGGGACTTAAAGAATGAGAGCGATGGCGCCAAAGAGTATATACTGTACAGTTGCTAAGGTGGGGCCCCGACATGGGATAATCACCACACCACCACGGGGATATGAACACACACACAAAATGCGCCACACACTACCACGTGCTCGAACACATATACCACCCTCAGCGCACATTTCACCACACATACACCAACCTCGCCACATAAAAGTGGAAACACAAAAGTCGCCGCTCAAAACTCGCCACGCGCAAAACTCTCCACATGCAAAACTCGCCACACGTGCAAAACTCACCTCATGGAAAACTCGCCACACACAAAACTTGCACACGCGGAAAAATTGCCACATGCACAAAAGTTGCAACACATGCAAAAGTTGCCTCACACAAAACTTGCACATACTCAAAAGGCACCACACATAAAACTCGCCACGCGCAAAACTCGCCATGCGCAAAACTTGCTGCACACAACTTGCTACACTAACCTGTCACATGCAACTCGACACACAAAAAGTTGCTACACGCATGTCGCCACACAAAACTCATCTCACAAAAGTCGCTACATTCATGTCGCCACACGCAACTCAACACACACAACTTGACACACGAAACTCGCCCTAAAACACACACAAGTCTGGTATTATCCTTCAAAAATAAAAATCTGATTAATAAGCAGACAAACTACAAGAGCAACAAATGTACCATATAGGAATCCGGCAGCTGTCAGTCACATGACCAGTCTATTATGTGTATGTGTGAGCTAATATATACTGTCAGGGGGTGGGCTTACTGTTGGCTGGGGATTTATCAGGCTGCCAATTTAGCTTACAAATACTGAGGTAAAAATACTGACCAAATAACGTGTGAACGAGGTCTAATACAGGAGGAGATGACATACAGATATATACTATATACAGGAGGAGATGACACACAGGTATATACTATTTATAGGGGAGATGACACACAGGTATATACTATATACAGGAGGAGATGACACACAGATATATACTATATACAGGAGAGATGACACACAGGTATATACTATATACAGGAGGAGATGACATACAGGTACATACTACATACAGGAGGAGATGACATACAGGTATATACTATATACAGGAGGAGATGACACACAGGTATATACTATATACAGGAGCAGATTACCTACAGGTATATAGTATATACAGGAGGAGATGACATACAGGTATGTGCTATGTATAGGAGGAGATGACATACAGGTATATACTATATACAGGAGGAGATGACACACAGATATATACTATATATAGGTGAGATGACACACAGGTAAATACTATATACAGGAAGAGATTACATACAGGTATATACTATATATAGGAGGAGATGACATACACGTATATACTATATACAGGGGAGATGACACACAGCAGGTATATACTATATACAGGGGAGATGACATACAGGTATATACTATATACAGGAGATGACATACAGGTGTATACTATATATAAGGGAGATGACAAACATGTATATACTGAGGTGAAAATGAGAGGTGTGAGGTGAAAATGAAAAGGTGTGAGTGCAAAATGAGAGGAGTGAGGGAAAATAGTGGAGTGATCGGAAAATGACAGATGTGAGGTCGAAATGACAAGTGTTAGGGGGCAATGAGAGGAGTGAAGGGGAAAATAAGAGGAGTGAGGGGGAAAATGAGAGGTGTGAGGGAGAAAATGAGAGATGTGAGGGGGAAAATGAAAGATGTGAGGGGGAAAATGAGAGGCGTGATGGGAAAATAAGAGAAGTGAGGTGCTATAACTAACCACAGATATTTACTATGCCCAGGCAACGCCGGTCTCTTCAGCTAGTATTTATATATATCATTATGACCGAACCACTAAGGGGGGAAATTCCTTTTGTTACACAGCCCCAGTCGATTTTCGATCACTTTTGCATTCAATACATTGTACGATTCTTTAGAAAATTAATTTTAAATAGTCGCCATTGTTTCAACTTTTTAATAAATCAAATCAATATAAGAAAATTTTGCAATATATCTTATCAGAGAAATCTGCTTCTATCTCAATTTATGAGACATTTTTTCTCTGTTCTCCCTGCCTACATTACTCATCATTCACTCTGAGAAACTGCTATAGTATGCCTTGGTTAAAAAAAAAGAAAAAAAAAATCCAGTTCACTGAGAGATCAGATTACTGTTTCTTACAGAAGTCTATGGAAGGGGAGGAGGATGGAATGAAGAAGAGATATAGAAAGATCAAGTTACAGCTTTCTAGTAAGGGTTTATCTAATCCTAGTACTGGATTCACAGCTACACTGCTCAATACTGTTGTATAATGTCCTCCATGCTGCTGCCGTTTCTCAACATGTGCTACATAGGAGAGCAGGTATCACTGTGCTATGTCTTTACCTACTAGCTCAGAGTCAACTGAAAATTAGAGATACAGCCTGCAGGGGGGAAAACTAGTGAACACTGCAGGATATAGTTCCAGTCCTTTCTGGATAGGTGATGTCAGAGATGTCTGACTGCTGCTAATTCCACCTGTAATAGGGGACAATTATGGATGGTAACAAGTAAGCATGGGCAGTACGGTGGCTCACTGGTTTGCACTGTCGCTTCTCAGCGCTGTTTTCATGTCTGTAGTACAAATGTTGCAGCTGTCTGAATACTAAATACCAGTCAAAGCAAATTCCAAGTATTATTATTCACAAACATCTGTCTGATCTGCAGATGATCCCTGGAACTCGGATTCTGGGTCTATTACATATTATTGCATTACTTTAGGGTATATTTAGTTTTGCATTTCCCACACATTTCGGCAGTGAAGACTCCCAGTGTGGTAATACATCTCTTTCTTAAAGACTCACCATTGTTTTAATTTTTATTTAATAAATCGATAGTACACATGAAAATAAGAAGCTTTGTAATACATCTCATCAGAGAAATATTCCTTCTCCTCCCTGGACTGAACTTTTACTCTTAAATCATTGGTAAAATCTATATCCAGTGAAGACAGATAATCAAATGACTGAGATAGGAGATGTGTTATGAGCTGGTGGTTTAGGAGCAACATGGGACTTGCTCTGGAGGAGGTGGTACCTGTAGTGACCGCAGTTCCTGAGCTTAACACAACACTAGAAGTAGCCGTGGGATGTTCCTGTCACTCCCTAGACACCTCGTCACAGCCGGAGGACTAACTGTAACTACCCCTAAAGATAGAAACAGGAAAGCTATCTTGCCTCAGAGAAAATCCCCAAAGGATAGGACAGCCCCCCACAAATATTGACTGTGAGTGGAGAGGGAAATGACATACGCAGAATGAAACCAGGATGTAGCAAAGGAGGCCAGTCTAACTAGATAAATAGAACATGAAAGAATACTGTGCGGTCAGTATTAAAAACTAGAAAAATCCACCACAGAGATTACAAAAATCTCCACACCTGACTAAAGGTGTGGAAGGTAAATCTGCTTCCCAGAGCTTCCAGCTTAACTGAATAAATCCATACTGACAAGCTGGACTAGAAAAAACATAGAAAGTGCAGAAAGATTAAGTCCACAACAAGTGGACTGCAAAAGAACAAAGCAAGGACTTATCTTTGCTGAACTGGTCAGAATATCAGGGAAATCCAAGCAGAGATGTGAATTCAACCAGGAACCATTGACAACTGCCACAGGCTGAAGGATAGAACCAGGCTAAATAGTCGAGCCAGAAAGACAATCAGTGGAAGCAGCTGCTGACTACTAAATCCAAGGAGCAGCAGTACCACTTAAAACCACCGGAGGGAGCCCAAGAGCAGAACTCGCAAAAATGCCACTTACAACCACCGGAGGGAGCCCAAGAGCGGAATTCACAACAGAGATGACAGTTGGTGCTTATGAGGTTCTATGGAGAGGGGAGGAGCCAGAGGCAGAGACAGACCTTCCTCTCCTGAAATGGCAGTTACGGTTCTCCATAGAACTTTATGAGCACCAACTGTCATCTCCTATCTCAGTAATGGGACAATCTGTTTTCACTGAAGACAGATTTCACACGTGAATTGTGAATTTTGATAATGAATGATCAGTTATCTCCACAGAATGAAAGAATGGGGAGTAGCCATTCTTGATTATTCCCAGTGACCTCCATGTCTGTTTTGTAAGCAGCATGAATGTGTGGTCCTTATAGTACACTGCCCTGTAATTGTCTCCTAGAGGCAAACCCACGCATGTAAATTGAGAATTTTCAGGCATTGAATAGAGTCAGGCTCCACCAATTCACCAATTTTCTAAGTAAATATATTTCTAAAGGTGCTACTGATATGAAATTCTCACCAAATGTCGGAAACAACACATCCAATCCATACAGGCAAAGAAATCCAACCACAGATGTCCAGAAATTATGTGTAATAATGAGAAATGGCGCAAGGAAAAAGTGTTGAACGCGTGAAGCAAGAGACATGTAAAAAGCCATAAAATTCCTGACACCAGCTGAAATCAATCAGTAATTAGAAAGCAATCATGCCACGTAGTGACAAATAATAGTTCAACTGATGGCCCATAAAAAGGTGTCTCATTACCAAGGTGCCCGAGCGGGTCACATCCTCTTGGGAGACCTGGGGTAAGGGCTCATTCCTCCTTCCTAATCAGATCGCATCCACAATAGAAGTCAATGGGTGCGAGAAAAAAATCACACGTCACTCGGACCATGAGAGTGCAGTCTGATTTTTTGATTTTTACACACCAATCTCCTTGGAAAAGCCGGCAATTCATATGCAGGTACAGTAAAATCACACTGACAGGTTAGAATAGAATAGATAGAATAGATATATACACATAGAATACATAGATATATAGATGTCAGTGACACACACACATATATATATATATATGTAGTTATGTTACATAGATACATAGAAGAAAAGCTGGCAATTCATCTGCTGCGTACTGTAAAATCATTGCAGGAGCCAACAGGATAGAATAGATGGATTACACACAGTATATGTACATAGAATAGATAGATATAGAGATGTCTATGACAAATAGAATCAGTACAGTGTGTGTGTGCAGCTTTCTGTACATGTATTTAATAAAAGATTATTTTTTGGAAAAAAATGGTGTTGGCTCCCGCGTAATTTTCTTAACCAGCACAGGGAAAGCCGACGACTGCGAGCCGATGTTTATAGCCTGGGAAGGGGGTAATACCCATGGAGCTTCCCAGGCTATTAATATCAGACCACAAATGTATACTTAGCCTTTACTCTTAACATGGGGGACCCTAAAAAAATAACTTAGGGTCCCTATATAATTAATAACCAGCAAAGGCTATGCTGACAGCTGTGGGCTGATATTAATAGCCTAGGAAGGGGCCATGGATACTGGCCCCCAGGCTAAAAACATCAGCTCTTAGCCACCCCAGAAAAGGCGCATCTCTAAGATGCACCATTTCTGGCACTTAGCTTCACTCTTCCCACTTGCCCTGTAGCGGTGGCAAGTGGGGTGATAGTTGGGAGGGTAATGTCACCTTTGCATTGTCAGGTGACATCAAGCCCGAAGTTAGTAATGGAGAGGTGTCAATAAGACGCCCCCATTACTAACCCCATTGTCATGCTGTATAAAAACACAGACACCCAGAATAAAGTCCTTAATTGAAAGAATGACATAGACTCCTTTAATAAATCTTAATTAAACCATATTTAGGAACTCGTCCATTCCACCAATTCCTTGTAGTTTGCATTTCTACAGGAAATGTTTGACCTCTGTAATTGCAAACAAAGGTTTATGTACTAAATATTAAAGTTCTGTTTTTCCATTGTATCACATTCTTATTTTATGCAATAAAATGCAAATTAATTATGTAAAAATCGTACAATGTGATTTCCTGTTTTTTATTTTTAGATTCTGTCTCTCATAGGTGAAGTGTACCTATGATAAAAATTACAGATCTCTCTATTCTTTGTAGGTGGGAAAACTTGCCAAACCGGAAGTGTATCAAATACTTATTTTCCCCACTGAATTTTAGCTCATTCCTCACTACAAAACAGCTTCCACAATCTTTTGTTGTTCGGTTTTCTAGAGATCAATTATGGAAAGGAAAACATATCCAATTTTTAGAAGAGGATCCCACTGCTGGATACATTTCTTTGCCACAGTTGACCCAAAGTGACAGGTTCATGGGGAAAAATCTACCAGCATAATACCATGGAAGCTGTTTTGTAGCGAGGAATGGGCTAAAATTCCTTCAAGCCAATGTGCAAGACTAATCAGCAATTAGCAGAAACAGTTAGATGTAGCAATTTCTGCACATGGAGGTGAAAACTGATACTGAAATCAAAGGTTCACATACTTTTGCCACTCACAGACGTGCCATAATGGATCATTTTTTATTAAAAAAAAAGACAAAATCTAATATTTTTGACCCATTTGTTTGAGTTGGTTCTTTATCTACTTTTAGAACTTGTGTGAAATGATGTAATTTTCATCAGATAATGAAGTATTAGGTCAAATTTAAGCAGAAATCTGAAAAAAAAATTCTGAAGAGTTCACAAACTTTCAAGCACCACTGAGCATGCAGGCACCAGCTGATCCTGACTGGTGCTGGGATGACTTATTGCAACATCTGGCCTATATTCATTACTTCCCATTCTGTCACTTTTCGGCTATCTTAGGGTTAACCCTGTACAGAGAGTAGATTGCTCATTAGACTTCGCCCCCTCCAACCTAATGCTGATCATGTGTCTGCCTCCAGCTTCAAGGTGCAATAGTGCAACCATTACGACTCACAGCCGGCAGCTTATATAAAGGCAGACGAAGAGTGGGGGAGCAGTTGCTACTGAGAAGGTAAGAAGGATTAATGGTGGTGGTGATGGTGGTAGTGGGGGAAGTAGGAATAGTTAGTCTTATATGGTTGGTATCGATAGATGAAGACCAGTAAGTCAACTTTATGATTTCGGACTTTTCTTGAACTTGGGTATTTTTAGGAAAGAGTCTACGAGAGGAACGTAGAAGCTTCTTGGAGGATTGAGGCTGTCCTGTCATCGTATTCAATATCCATTTTCTCTTCTAGGATCCTATAGGAGAACCATGATGTGGACATTTGTACTGTTGACCATTGGGCTCCTGGCAGGTAATTTATATAATGCTTGATGATATTGGTGGGCCTTAGTGGTATGGAGTAAATTAATGGTGGTGCTACTCACCAATGGTGGCCCAACTACTGAAGCCATACCACTGACTCAAATATTATCCTCATACTCTAGCATCACTATGACCTCTAGGCTTGGACACCACTCACTAATCTTATTCCCACAGGAGCCCAGGCCCGATCACTTTTTAAGGATGCACCCCAGACAAAATGGGAGTCTGCCCTGGACAGCTTTTGGCAGACCCTGAACAAAGTGGAAGAAGCCGCAGATGAAGCCTCATTAAAGATGAGAGATTCTGAGATTGGCAAGGAACTTGAGTGAGTAGTATGACAAAAGAAGAATTGAAGTTATGGTGGTGGTAATGTGCAATGTATTAGTAAAATCAAGCATTAGACTGGGTTTTATGACTTAGTAACCTAATACCCCAGGGGTGGATAAGGATTAAACACCTTCATGGCCGGAGGTATTTTCATTTTTGCGTTTTCATTTTTTGCTGCCCTTCTTCCCAAAGCCATAACTTTTTTATTTTTTCCGTCAATATGGCTATGTGAGGGCTTGTTTTTTTGCAGGATGAGTTGTTCTTTTGAACGACACCATTGGTTTTAACATAATGTGTACTGGAAAATGGGAAAAAAAATTCCAAGTGTGGTGAAATTGCAAAAAAAGTGCAATGCCACACTTGTTTTTTGTTTGGCTTTTTTGCTAGGTTCACTAAATGCTAAAACTGACCTGCCATTATGATTCTCTAGGTCATTACTATGAGTTCATAGACACCAAACATGTCTAGGTTCTTTTTTATCTAAGTGGTGAAAAAAAATTCCAAAGTTTGTTAAAAAAAAACCAATGGTGCCATTTTCCGATACCCGTAGCGTCTCCATTTTTCGTGATCTCGGGTAGGGTGAGGGCTTTTTTTTTTGCGTGCTGAGCTGACATTTTTAATGATACCATTTTGGTGCAGATATGATCTTTTGATCGACTGTTATTGCATTTTAATGCAATGTCGTGACAACCAAAAATACGTAATTTTGTCATTTTTACTTTTTCTTATTATTACGCCGTTTAGCGATCTTGTTTGCTTGTTTTTTTAATGATAGATTCGGGTGATTCTGAATGCGGAGATACCAAATATGTGTATGTTTAAAAAAAATGTATTGCTTTATTTTGAGTGGGGCAAAGAGGGGTGATTTGAACTTTTATATTTTTATATTATTTATATTTTTAAAAACAGTTTTTTAAAACTTTTAGCATGCTTCAATAGTCTCCATGGGAAACTAGAAGCTGGCACAACTCGATCAGCACAGCTACATACAGGCAATGATCAGATTGCCTGTATGTAGCAGAAATGCTGACTTGCTACAAGCGCCGGCCACCGATGGGAGGGATTTCTGGCATTTGCCGAAAGCGCGTGTTAAATGCCGCTGTCAGAGTTTGACAGTGGCATTTAATGGCTTAACAGCCGCGGGTGGATTGTTATTCCTCCCGTGGCTGTTAGCGGCACATGTCAGCTGTTCAAAAGAGCTGACATGTGCCAGAAAGATGTGGGCTCACTGCCGGAGCCCACATCAAAGGGAGAGTGCTTGACATCCTTTTACTAAGGGTGCCTGGTTGGGTGTCTGACATTCTACTCCATGCAGAGATCATTCAGCTATTGCAAAATGTACAGCTATTATGAGCCAATGAGAAACCCAATTTTAGCTGCAAAAATTCACGCAATTTACAACCACTGACCTGATTTTTAAAGGATGGAAAAACATCTAAACCTTTAATTAAATTAAATACTCTATAAACAAGTTTTTTTTTGTCTTTAGGAGATGATTCCTAATTTATTTTCAAAGTTGAAAGTAAAAAACAAATAATAAAAAATAAAAATAAATAAAATAAAAAATAAAATAAAATAAATACAATAAGGCTGGGTTCACATTGCGTTAATGGGTGATCGCTAACGGACAGCGTTGCACGGCGAAAATGTCGCAATTAACGCCGTGCAACGGGTCCGTTAGCGCACCCATTGACAGCAATGTTAATTTCGCCAGCAGCGCATCACTAGCGCGTGCCTTTTTCGGCTCGCGCTAGTGATGTGCCGTTCTTCTGTGACGCGCCTCGGACGCTGCTTGCAGCGTCCGCGGCGCGCCCGAGGTCCGTTCCCCGCTCTCGCAGATCGGGGATCTGCGAGAGCGGGGACGTTAACGCGACCCACAAACGCGATCCATAAAAATACATTGCGTTAGCGCAATCCGCTAGCGCTAGCGCTAAACGGATTGCCCTAACTCAATGTGAACCTAGCCTTAGGCTACGTTCACATTTGCGTTGTGCGCCGCAGCGTCGGCGCCGCAACGCACAACGCAAACAAAAACGCAGCAAAACGCATGCACAACGCTGCGTTTTGCGCCGCATGCGTCCTTTTTTTGATTGATTTTGGACGCAGCAAAAATGCAACTTGCTGCGTCCTCTGCGCCCGGACGCGGGCGCCGCAGGGACGCATGCGGCGCAAAACGCAAGTGCGACGCATGTCCATGCGCCCCCATGTTAAATATAGGGGCGCATGACGCATGCGGCGACGCTGCGGCGCCCGACGCTGCGGCGCAGACCGCAAATGTGAACGTAGACTTAATATATTTAAATAGTAAAAAAATAATTAAAAATATATAAAATAATAAAAAATAAATAAAATTCAAAACTTAAAGTAAATAAATAAGAATATTTAAATAGTAAAAAAATTAAATTAAATTCAACACTTATAGTAGAAAAATATATAAAAATATATAAAATAGAAAAAAAAAATTTCAAAGTGAATAAGTAAATGAAACTATTTAAATAGTGAAAAAGACAAAAATAAATGCAATTCAAAACAAAGTACATGAATCAAAATATTTAATACTAACAAAAATTATAAAAAGATCTAAAATAGTAAAAAACTAAAAAAAATTTAAAATAAGTAAAAAAATAAAAAATATTTAAATAGTAAAAAATAATAATATAAAAATATCTAAAATATTACAAATAAAAATAAATAACATTCAAAGCTGAAAGTAAGTATGTAAATAAATACAAATTATTTAAAAAGTAAAAAATAATATAAAAATATATAAATGCGTAAAAATAAATAAAAATAAATAGCATTGAAAGCTTAAAGTAAATAAGTATATAAATAAAAAAATTTTAGCTAGTAAAAAATAATATAAAAATATATAAATGCGTAAAAATAAATAAAAATAAATAACATTGAAAGCTTAAAGTAAATAAATAAAAATTATTTAACTGGTAAAAAAATAATAATATAAAAATATGTTAGTAAAAATAAATAAAAATAAATAGCACTCAAAGCTTAAACTAAAAAAGTAAATAAATAAAAAATATTTAAATAGCAAAAAAATAATACAAAAATATATAAATTAGAAAAAATAAAAATAAATAAAATAAAAAAACTTAAAGTAAATTAATAAATAAAAATATCTAAATAAATACAAATCTTATTTCTAGCAATAATATGTCTATACACAATCTATATAGTTACATAGGAAGGGATTTATTAAATCGCAAAAAGGGTATTATTTAAAATCAGAAACAGCACTACATTTACCCATACACTGCGTTTGGCATTGCAGCCCACCCCAGTAAAGTGATGCAATACCAGACACAACCTGCTGACAAAGGTGGCGCTGTTCCTTAAAAAAAAAAACTAATTTCTAATATTGGAATTTCATCATCTCCATAAAACTTTTTATATGATTTAATTAATGCATGTCCTTTCTCGCCTCCTCTCTGCGCCATGCGCAGATGTCACCGGGTGCAGCAGTTTATGAGCGATTGCAATGAGAGCTTGTAGGAATGAGCAGGACAGGACGGGGCATGTAGACCTGGGTGACATAGCCTGTGCCTGTGACAGTAGCCTTAAGGCAGGTGATAAAAAATGCACATGATGTTCTATCCTGACGGTTCTCGAACATCTGCCGCTACCCCCTATAATTACATATAAAATATTATAACTGGATTATTCTGGTTATATGTCATAAATTCCCAAACTGTGTAATATATTTTATGAATATTTTCCAATTTTTTTTAACATTTGCTAAATCTCTGCTTGCTGTCAGTGAAAATGAAATCCAGTTATAGGAGGAGGCTTGGATACACTGTAGCAAGTCCTGCAGATGTTTCCATTCAATGGCAGCTAGAAAAAAGCACGGTTTGTGTGGGTGCACAATTGAAACCACGATTGCAGGCAATTTCAATACTTCTGCTTGCTGTCAGCAAATTGAAATATTACATGCAGAGATTAAAAGTTGAACACTTCGGCATTTCAGATAAAATATACTTTAGAAATCTCTCGACGCCGCTCCAAGAGCAAAGAGACCGTTCAATCACCTCTAGCACCGCACCCTTTTATCATTGCAATTCTTGTATATTCAGTATGCAATGTGCTCCCCCTAGTGGTGACTACAGGGGTTAATAAATCAATGATGGTGGCCCTGCGGCCTCACACTATTCTCTCAACCCCCTGTAAAATGGTCCAAATCAAATAATAAATGCTGCCCTAGATGTATGGAAGAAAATTAGTATTAAAGTAACAGAGCTTCAACAACATATATAAATAGATAAATTAAATAATATGAAAATGTGCATGAAATAAGGGGTGAAAAAATAAGTATCTAAAGCAATATTTGGATGCAAGTCTGTGTGACTCATTCAGGATACTTGTTTTGGAATATTGTCAGTCCCCTATAAAGCACATTCTCTACTGACTGCTGAGAGCGGGGAGTGTTGTTTGTGGTGTTTGCCTGCAGGACACTAAAAGTCAGACTCAGCAATTCATCTGTAGGAACATGGAATGTCACCCAAACCGATCAGTCAGAACATGTTCCAAAGTAACTTGCAAAGATGAAACTCAACTTTCATATTTTGACAGTGTCAGACTAGATAGATAATAAATAGATAGTAGATAGATAATAGATAGATAGATAGATAATAGATAGAAAATAAATAGATAATAGATGATAGATAATAGATAGATGATAGATAGATAGATAGATAAATAGATAATAGATAGATGATAGATAGATAGATAGATAATAGATAGCTAATAAATAGATAGTAGATAGATAATAGATGATAGATAGATATATAGATAGATAGATAAATAATAAATAGATAATAGATAGATGATAGATAGATAGATAGATAGATAATAGATGATAGATAGATAGATAGATAATAGATGATAGATAGATAGATAAAAGATGATAGATAGATGATAGATGGATAAATAGATAGACAATAGATGATAGATAGATAGATAGATAGATAGATAAAATATAGATAGATGATAGATGATAGATGGATAATAGGTAGATAGATAGATAATAGATGGATAGATGATAGTTAGATGATATATAGATAGATAATAGATAGATAGATAATAGATGGATAGAAATATAGATAGATAATAGATTGATAGATAGATAGAACATAGATAAATAGATAGATAATAGATGGATAGATAGATAGATATATAGATAGATAATAGATAGATAGATAATAGATGGATAGATAGATAGATAATAGATTATAGATAGATAATAAATAGATAGATAATAGATAGATGATAGATAGATAGATAGATAGATAGATAGATGCATGTATGAATGGATAGACTGATGAAAAAATAGATGGATGGACAGACGAGTGGATAGATGGTTGGAGGGACAAGTGGTTTGTTAGAAGGATGGACTGATGAATAGACAGACAGACAGATGGATGAACAGATAAATGGATGGATAGGTGAATGGATAGATTGACAGATAGGTAGAACAAAGATAGATAGATGTGTTGTTAGGACTGGCGGAATGCACCAAGTAAATAGTGAGATGATATTTGGTACATTCGCAGTCCGGGGTCCACGGTGCAGGAGAGAACCTGCTGCTAGCAAATGGTGGCGCTATATGGAGGTGGAAGCGAACTCTGTTAAGTCACAGGGCCGCGGTACCGCACAAAGAGCCAAGCAAGGAGTCACAGAATTCAATGCCAAGACTCGGGATTTGAGTTCGTCTAGACCACTTGCGCTCGACATGACTATTGGGTGTTAGAGAATAACTGAAATAGTAGTTTTGAGCACAAGAGTGCGAGCAGTGCCACACTGGCGGACGCCACTAACCACCCAGACTTGGGTTAAGGAAGCGCTCTAATAGCGCGCGGCGCCGCACTGGCGGTCACAGCAGTAGACGCTGTATTGTGTGTTTTAATGCTGATAGCTCAGCCGGGCGCTAGATAGCAGACATCCACCTTATGCGAACAGTCATACACAAGGGAGGGGATGTTTAAAGAACGACTTGCACTCATCAACACACACACGTTTTCAAATGTACACTAGCGCATGGCCATGCGGTCATGCGAACCTTTTATCTCTGGACTCTGACACTGGACTCTGGACACTGTCTCCCCTGCTGCCATTTCCCATGGTGGCTTACAATTCTCCCATTCCCCAAGACCCACAAACAGACCTGGTGGTGCAGTCGGCATGCTTTTGTCCCCCAAATGCACGTTCCAGGTTATACCCCCAGTTCCTTCACTTTCATTCCCTTCTTTTGAGGTCCACACCATCAGGCTCTTCCGTCCCCTCTCCCTTAGAGTAGCGGTCATATACCGGCCCCCAGGCTCACCCACCCACTTCCTGGACCACTTTTCAGCCTGGCTGCCGCACTTCATGTCCTCAGAACTACCAACCCTTATCCTGGGAGACTTCAACATTCCCATTAACAGCCCCACTTCCACATCTGCATCCCAGCTTCTATCACTAACCACTTCCCAAGGCCTCTCACAGCTCTCCACCTCTGAAACACACAAAGACGGTAACACCCTGGACCTGGTCTTTGTCCGGCTCTGTTCAATCTCTTACCTAGATAACTCACCACTTCCCCTCTCTGACCACAACATTCTCTCCTTCACACTCACCCGCCCACCCCAGCACTCTCCTACCTACCACACATTCAGAAATCTACAAGCCATTAACCCTCATACACTTTCAGACTCCTTACACTCATCACTGTCCCCAATCTCTTCTTTTTCCTGTCCTGATCTGGCTGTACATCACTACAATGACACTCTTAGAAGCACCCTAGACCAAGTAGCTCCCCTCACCCTCAGAACCTCCAAACACAGAGTGAAACAGCCCTGGCTCACTCTCTGCATTCGATCCCATCACAGAAGAAGAAGTCTCCAAGCTCCTCTCCTCTTCTCGTCCGACTACATGCACCACCGACCCCATTCCCTCACACCTCCTCCAGTCTCTCTCTCCAGTCGTCACAACTCACCTAACTACAATTTTTAATCTCTCCCTTTCCTCTGGCATTTTTCCCTCCTTTTTCAAACACTCTATCATTACTCCATTACTAAAAAAAAGCCACCCTTGACCCATCATGCACAAACAACTACAGACCGGTCTCCAATCTCCCCTTCATCTCAAAACTCCTGGAGAGCCTAGTATACTCCCACCTTACCAGTTACCTCTCCACTCATTCCCTCCTAGACCCTTCACAGTCCGGGTTCCGCCCCCTACATTCGACAGAAACTGCACTCATCAAGGTGACCAATGACCTTCTGACAGCAAAATGTAATGGTGACCACTCTCTGCTCATTCTCCTCGATCTTTCTGCAGCTTTTGACACGGTTGACCACCCTCTCCTACTCTCTAGGCTCCAGTCACTAGGCATTAAGGACACTGCTCTCTCCTGGTTCTCTTCCTATCTTTCTGAACACTCCTTCAGTTTTCAGTTCTCCGGCTCCACTTCATCTCCTCTTCCTCTCACTGTCGGGGTACCTCAGGGCTCAGTCATTGGCCCCCTTCTCTTCTCTCTCTACATAACCCCAATTGGACAGACCATCAGCAGATTTGGCTTTCAGTACCATCTTTATGCTGATGACACACAACTAAACACGTCATCCCCTGACCTTACCCCCGCTGTACTACAGAACGCCACTGACTGTCTGTCCGCAGTCTCTGACATCATGTCCGCTCTCTATCTGAAACTCAACCTCTCCAAAACTGAACTTCTTCTGCTCCCGCCTTCTACTAACCTCCCTAAATCTGACATTTCCCTCTCCGTGGGTGGCACCATAATAACACCCCGGCAGCAGGCACGCTGTCTGGGTGTTATGTTTGACTATGATCTCTCCTTCACCTCCCACATACAATCTCTTGCCCGCTCGTGCCGCTTATACCTAAAGAACATCTCTAGAATCTGCCTTTTTCTCACCATGGAGACAACAAAAACTCTCACTGTCGCCCTAATCCACTCCCATCTGGACTACTGTAACGCTCTATTA
Source organism: Ranitomeya variabilis (assembly GCF_051348905.1). Classification (NCBI taxonomy): domain Eukaryota; kingdom Metazoa; phylum Chordata; class Amphibia; order Anura; family Dendrobatidae; genus Ranitomeya; species Ranitomeya variabilis. Next base: position 210,992,574 of record NC_135235.1, on the reverse strand, counting down.
ATTGGCCTCCCCCTCACGCGACTTTCCCCTCTCCAGTCTATCCTTAATGCGGCAGCCAGGGTTGTCCATCTGGCTAATCGTTACTCGGACGTGTCTGCTCTTCGCCAGTCATTACACTGGCTGCCCATTCATTACAGGATACAATTCAAAGTACTTGTTCTCACCCACAAAGCTCTCCACAGTGCGGCACCCCCTTACATCTCCTCCCTCATTTCTGTCTATCGGCCTAGCCGACCACTGCGCTCTGCAAACGACTTTCGACTAACCTCTGCACTAATCCGTACCTCCCACTCCCGACTCCAAGACTTCTCCCGTGCTGCGCCAATCCTCTGGAATGCTCTACCCCAAGATATTAGGACCATCCACAACTTGCCTAGTTTTAGGCGCTCGCTCAAAACACATTTGTTCAGAGCGGCCTATCACGTTCCCTAATCAAACTCATTTTATGTTTGTGTGTGTGTAGCCCATTCACTCACACACTATCTCCAACTACCCCCCACTCCCTGAAGATGGCCGGACCATCATTGTAAATACATCATTGTAAATACACACCTGTACTTTGTATATCCCCCACCTCATTGTAGATTGTAAGCTCTCACGAGCAGGGTCATCTTATTTCGTCTTATTTTGTCTTATTTTGCTTTATTACTGTATTGTTAACATTGTTACCCATGACTGTTGTGTTTGAAACTGTTAAACTGTAAAGCGCTGCGGAATATGTTGGCGCTATATAAATAAAGATTATTATTATTATAGCTGCAGCATGTACAGGACCTTCCCGAAAGGACCAATGGGAGGCTGCCACATAAGTTGAGCACCTTCAGGACCTTCCTAGAGGACCCATGGGATTTGCTGCAGTATCTAAGCATGTGACCCTTGATCTCCAAAGAGAGATCTTACCCTGGGCATGCTCAGAAGGGGAAGAGCAGGACTTAGTCCCAAACACATCTGCTCGCCGCTGCCCAGTACTGGCTACAATGGCAGAAGCTAGAAAGGCAGCAGTAACTCTCTGCACAGAGTCAGACTGAGCGAGACGCTGGGGCCAATGTCTCCTCTGAGCAGACTACACTGCGGCAGGAGAAGAATGGGAGACCGCAGCGGAGATGGTTCGAGATTCCCCCTGTACAGAGGCGGGAACTCAACCCCTAACATGTGTTTTGTGTTTTGGCTAATAGAAGGTTTTTGCTTTTATCCATTTGAGTGCTTCCTTCTTGGTTAGATAGATAATAGATGATTTGCAAGTTCATTATAAGTAATAAACTCATAAGACTCATCATAAATACACGATGTGTTTGTTTGACTTGTTGACCTTTCGCTCTACTTTACTACTAGTGCTTGTGTTCCTTATTAATTCCTTTGCATAACACTTTTTGTTTTTTAGTGGACTTATCAAAGACACGATGGAAGAACTAAGCAATTACGCCGATGACTTGAAGAGCAGGGTTGGCCCCATGGCCCAGGATGCTCAGGAAAGGTTTAACGATGAGGTCTCCGCTCTGGCTGATAAACTCAAGAGCGACATGGAAGACACCAAGTCTCGGGCCATCCAATACTCAGGAGACTTGCGCTCCATGTTCGACCAGAACATTGAAGACGTTCAAGGAAAAGTCAGTATGTACATGAAAAAGCTAAAGAAACGTCTTGCAAAAGATAGCGATGATCTTAAGCAAAAGCTCGGCCAGTATGGGGAAGACCTCAACAAGAACACTCAGGAGAAGGTAGAAAGCCTCCGTAAAAACATTGAACCCTATGTGTCCAGCCTGAAGAAAAAGGGAGAGGAACGTCTTCAGTCTCTGAAAGATGTCATGGATGAACAAGGAAAGCAACTCCGGGATAGATTTGCCTCAGTGGCCAAAGACGTCCAGAACAAAGTAAAGAAAATGGCCTCTGATCTGAAGAGCAGTGTAGACAAGGTGACCGACCAGATGAAAAAGTGGTTCAATCCTTCCATAGACAACCTCCGTAACCAGCTTCAAAACCTAGCCAAGAGTCTCCAGAACAAAAAGCAATAAGATGTTGACCCATGTTCTTGGACTTGAACCACTACACTCATAGTTTCCCACATGTAACGGTTCTGCGAATAGCTGCTAATCCTGGAACTAAAAGCTTGCAGCCCGCATTAAGCTGTAGATACAAGGCCAACATTTTCCGCAATCCCACCAAATTCATCATCAAAGACACTATGTACCAGCAAAATAGTTACATTCCTAATCGCTCCAGATGTGGAGACCTTGAAGTCCAGAGTCATTGCCCTTCATGACCAGGGTCTGAAGATATTTGATAAGAAACTAGGAGAACATTGCTTTTCAACTTCAAGAGTGTGAAGGTCTGGAGCTCCATCTAGGTACCTTTGAGGACAATAGTAAAAACTGCTAACTAAATGAGGATTAAGTTCATTGTGTTAACTGCATTGTTTAGGATTTTTTTTTAAAGTTGATATATCAAAAGAAAAAACATACTCAACTGTTCAATCTCAAGCAATGACTCGGGTGGTCCCTGCAGGTCTGTGTTCTACTTCCCTGCAATGGTGACATCATGTACATCCAGAGGACTTCTACAGCCAATGAATACCCACAGTCATCACCGCTGAGGCCAGTGATTGGCTGCAGCGGTCAGATGGATATAGGTGATGTCATTGCTGCCAGGAACTAAACACAGATCAGTGAGGACCACCAGAGCATTGTCACTGGAGCTACAGGAGATTGAACAGGTAAGTTTAATTTTTTTTTTTAATTTTATCTGTTCATTTTTTTAAAAGAATCCTTGGACAACCCCATTAGTGATAGTACCGCATCCTCTGGAACCTACTTTTGTGGACTAAGCTGAGCTCAATGACTATGTGTCCTGGATATCTCCGACCGTGTACAGGACTTCATCATACCCAAATAGTATTTCTAATGCTTTTCTTTATTACTACTTTGTGTCTTTATATTGTTTTACGTTATTTTATGTGTTTTTTTGTAATATCTTCTTATGGCTTCTACTATCCAGGAGCTACTTATATAATACCTGTCAGCTGTACATTATAGAGATTTTACCAATTGTGATCAATATTTTTAAAATAAAAACAACGGCTGACATGTTTTGTGCGGAGAGGGTCTTCCTATATTGGCACTACCAAGAAAAACTCTATGGATCTCTCACGGGAAGCCTAGGTAGGCAAGAGCTAATAACCCAAGCCCCTGCGATTTCCCTCAACTGTGGGAAACCCTGACTGACACTCTCCCAGAGTTTACACTGATGGTGTGCATGTCTGGGCCTCCATCCTCACCCTGTCTCCTGTTTCAACCCTAGGCTGAAACCTCCACACACCGCCCAGTGAAGAGACCACACACCAATACCCACAGTTAGCACAGACAAGGATAATGGAAAATATGCACCACGCCGCAGTCACACAGGAATACACTATAAGTGCACAGGGCAAAAAAAATACAAATAAAGGAAGGAGAAAATAAGACAAAGGGAAATACACCACCAGATACGATACTCCTTCTCCTAGACCACCACTCCAGACCGAGATAACCACGCACAAGACAGAAGCTATAATCGGCGACGCCCAATGTTCAGAAGAACTATTTAAAGGCAGTGGGCGTGACCCAGCTTCCAATCCAAGCACCAGCTAAATTAACCCCGGACCAGCTAGATAAAAACTAGCCGGCGCCACTGAGCGCATAGTGGACAAAAGCGGAATTACCGCTGACTGTCGAACGCCCTGGTATGAACAGCGTCCGACATGACAGGATCATATGCTCCTTTGCATTACAGGGGTTTTCATGGATATGATGCCCTACCCCAATGTATATTATGTATGGTTCCAGTAATTCTTGTTGATGCACCACAGCCCCATAGTGACGTCCATATAAATGTGACCGAGTCTGGTGCTACAGCTCCACATAAATGAGCTAAACGGGAATACCAAGGAAGATCTGGAAGGGAAAAATGCGCACAGATAGGGCAGTACCATAAGGAACAGGTTTGGGTGAGGGTGATGGTAGCGGTCACTGATAAGGGTTGTGTATGGACACAACACTTGATGTGTCGTAGCTGCAGACCCATGGATGGAGAAAAGTATCACCCAGATAACAGTTTGGCAAAACGGAGACTATCACGATGTGTGTGCTGCTCTCACGAAAAGGATGATAACTGGAGAGCATAAACAAGGTTTCACACCAATGTGTTTCGGCACCGTTCTCAAGGTGAAAGACCAAGTGGTTACTGGTCCTGTGTCGAAATGGCTTGGTGTGAAACCTTGCTTATACTCTTCGTATCTCATCCTTTCCATGAGCACAGCCCGCACAAAGTGATGGTACTCCAGTTCGGCCAAATGGAGACTAGGCAAGGTCACAATTATAAGGGTTTAATGCAAAATTGGGACAACTGTGTACCAGTGAGTGCCGCTGCACCTAATTTGGACTGATTGGTTCCTGTCCCAGGTTTAGAAACTCCTATGAATAGACCATGAAGGAAACATTCCTGGAAAATCCAAATCCCTGTAATCGTTAACCATAAAATATATATTAAGTGAGAGCAAAAAACTTTCCAGAGAAAAGTGGACAAGATTCTCCATGGTAAGTATGTTCCAAATGAGAAAGCAAACACGGACTCCTGAAGATGAAGACCATCGGCCAACATATGATATCACACTAATATACAAACTACTTCTAATAGAGCAAAGTATCTACACCCTTATCACAAATGACATGGTGGAATTATTTTTAGCGGTTTTTGAATCCCTGCATTTTTCTTTTATCCTAGACATCAAGAATTTTGTGTTGTCCAAAGAGGTCTTCTTCTAACTCCTTTGGCTATAGCTCTTATTCCAAACGTTATTGTAGCATCATGGCCACTATACTTAAAAGTTTCCCTAATTTATTACTTTTTAGTTGTCTTCCTTGAGTTAGTGCTACACCCTTTTTGGCATGCTCGCGCACATTGATTGAAAATTGGGGAATCAACCAGAACGGGCCAACTATGGATTGAGTTCAGATGCCTCCTGACTCACCTTGAAGCATATTTGAATTAAACATGTCCAACTATTTGCTTCTGTGGGCATATAGTCTCTGACTGGTGTCTGGCAGCTGATCGTTACCCTACTCCCATAGAAATAAAAATGCATGCTTGGCCGAGGAGAGCATGCACGCTAATGGTGAAGTCAACAGAATGAGCTGTCAGTCAAACATTTGGTTGATGCCTGTGGCCCTGATTCCTTATTGTTGTTTCTCAACTTTTATGGAGTAATTTGTGGCTTTAGTGTTTACGCCTTATTATTATTATTACGTTATACACTGATTTTTAAGCTATCTTTTAATTATTCTTTAATTTTTTTCTTAACAACTTTGCTTTTCCAAGTGTTTTGGACAGATTCATGAAATGCAACCTTTTAAAATGTCGGATTTTTTTACTGCCTCTTGCTCCGGTCCTTGACTGTAGTAAAGCCTTCAGCGGATTTTCATTTTTGACTCCATTGAAGACTATTTGTTCTAAAAGTTGCAAAAATGATTAAAAAAAATAAAAATAAAGAGCATTTTTAATTTTGCGCAAAAATTCATGAACAAGTTTCACAAGTTGGATGAATTTGGCGCTCAAAACAAAAAAGTCCAATATCGAAGAACGATAAAAAAGCCGCAGAGTGGTCCAGGAAACAACAGATATGGAAAATACAGTACTTTTCCAGAACTCTAAAAAAAAAGAAAAAAAGTGTTGGCATAAAACAAAGCATAACACATGTTCAACGTTTGTTTTTCAGCATTTGGATCCGCGTGTCGAAACCTTTTGATCAAGAGCTTTTAGAATTCATATTGTAGACTAAGATATGACACGGTTCTTCTGTAAATGTATCTTACAGTAAATCCATCATGGAAGAAGACTTCATGACTCAATGTGTATTTATTAGCAGGAAATGGCGCTATTCCCTGAGCTGACCCAATGTGGACTAGTCAAAGGTTACAGAATGAGGCTGTGCCGGTTTATCCCAGAGATTATCGGGCACGGGTCATAAATTTGTTCTGGTGTAATCACATATTATTGTCCTTTGTAATACAGAAACTTTCTCGAGAAGAACTAACCTCTTCCTGGAAGCATGTACATAGAGCAGTATGAGACAAGTTATCACATGTGAGGGTCTTCAATGCATCTCATTGCTCCTTATGGGGCCATACATTACATTATCGTGATTGTCATCTACATCCACGGCACAACATCACACCTGTCCATGGTTTGGGCCTAATTTTCCAGCTAAGGCCTATTATAAAGGATTGAGGCAAACCACATTTCCACAAATAACCCGTGGACACAGCTTCTTCCCGTTATTAGAATGAAGAAGCTAAGTTTTTGTACTTTTAGAAAAGTCATTGAAGGATATGTGGACACTGAGTTTATTGAGGAGTCTGTGGAGTGGAAATTAAGCGGAATCTTTCAAAGTTCTCTTCAAAGATGCAAAACTTCTTAAAAACTTGAATTTCCGCTCAGTTTCTGTTCTAAAATCTCAGCCCAAAGACTCATTGTGCACAAAGCCTAAGGGTATGGGAACATAAAGTCTTTTGGAGCACGGAAAAAAAATCTGAAAAAATGCTTGAAAGACTTTTGCTATTCATTTCTATTTTAGAATCTCTTTGCTGCTCAATTTTTTGAGTATTTTTTTCTCCACATCAGGTTTTGAAAAACGCCTGGTTGGAAAAAAAGAAAGTGTGTGTCATTTCTAGGAAGTTGCTCCTAATGGAATCCAGCTCCCAGCTAGGCACTGTCCAATCTGTTGGTTACAAAAAGAAACTCTTAAAAATGCTTAAAAACTCTTCAAAACTTCTGCAGGAATCAAAACACTTCTCCCAAAAAGAGATTTTCACTAGAAAACTAGTTGTTTTATTGTTTTATTAACAGCCTCAAACAACTCCGTGTGAAGTGTCTTTTGCAGGAATGGCGGGGACACATGCATGAGAAATGTCCAATATAGTCTAGATATGTAACCGCTGAGTTACTCCAGATTCTCAGTAGTATAGAGGCTGCACCATTCTTGACTTGAGTCAGATTATACTCAATACCTAGTAACCACAGGGACAAACTGTACTCAGTACTTAGTGAGTCATTGCCAGAGATTCTGTTCAAAACCTGGTTACCAATTACCATGGAGTGTGTTCGGTAGCACAGAAAGGGCTGCTTAAAGGGGACCTTTCACTACTCATAAATGTGTAATTGTATTACCCGGTGTAAATATAGTTGTCCTCCTGAATCCGGAGCTGTTTTTCTCTTCTTCCTGCGACCCTCCTTTCCTGAGATATGGCCTCCTCTTCGCTGATTATAATTCTAGACCGTTCAATGAAGTAGGCGTTATCCTTAACTCTCCGGTGTGGGTGTTTTTTGAGGACCACACCCAATTGAATATAAAAGACTACATTTATATATATGGAAGAGAGGGACATATCTCAGGAACTGAGAGGAGCAGAAACAGAAGAAAAACAGCTCTGGATTCAGGAGAACAACGCCATTTACACCGGGTAGCACAATGATCTATTTAGTGTAAGGGACAGATATAATACAGATATGCTTTATAGTTGACTTCACCAATTTTCTCTACCACCTCATAGGGGCACTGCCACTTGGCCAAGAACTTGCTCTCCAGCGTGGGGACCAGCACAAGTACTCGATCCCCTGAGTTGAACTATCTCATCGTGGATGACCTATTATACATCCTGGACTGTGCTTGCTGTGCCTTGAGGAGGTGCTCCTTCAAAATGGGCATCACATAGGCAATCCTCTCTTGCCTCTGGTCATATGCTCTACCATGTTTCGATAGGATGTGATCTAAACTATCCAGGACTCTTTCATCACATCCAAGAGCCTTCGAGGGTGTTGGCCATAGAGTAGCCGAAAAGGAGAGAAGCATCTGGAAGCTTGAGCAACTTCCCTGATGGAGAATAACAGATAGGGAAGCAGACAGTCCTAGTCACTCGCACCCCGTTTACAGACACTGGGCATGCCCATGGGCCCTCGTCAGGTTGAGCAATGGCGCTGCAGGTGACATAGGCAAAATTGGAGCAACGCCGGCCTATGGTGCAGTCCATTGACTCAGAGTTCATTGGACACCAGGTGGCTATATGGCCAAGGGCATGACACCTGCAACAGAAAACAGCATGGGGCTGATCATTCAGCTGCGACCCAGATGCCTCCTGGAACTTTGGACGCCCCACCAGTAAGGATTTAGTTCCCTTCTTTTGGGAGCCATACCCTCTTTTTTGCCATTTTTGTTGACATCATTTGGAGATGTGTATGACATTTTAACCATGTTTTATACTGTTAGGGAAGTGTGAGACCAAAATAATGACAATAATGGCAAAGGCTCTGCCCAGCACCTGCTCTACAGATGGCTACAGATAAACGTCCTGATGGTCACATCTTGTGTACTTGGAGCTCTAGTGCAGAGTTGTAGTCGTATAACAAGAGAAATGATTTAATCAAATCACATCATTGATGACTATTCCCCTTACCTTTGTCAAATGCCTTAGATGCTACAGTCACTATTGACCGAAGCGTCTAAGATGGTGATCGGCCAGAATGGGGTTTACCAGGCTTTGTTAATATCGGTTCTGTGACTGATCTGCTGCTGCATTTTGGCTTTCATTTCTGATCAGACCCCACTGTAACAAGCCATGCCGCCGTACCAGCAGGACACGATTGATGGGAGAAAATCTGCTATTCACATACAACTTTTTATTTTCTCTGCTTTGAGACTAAGAAAGTTCTCATGTCTAGATTCAACTCTATTAGCCAGATAGGTAGTGTACGTAAGAGAAACTTGCCTGAGGTCAGACATGGATTTACATGAAGCAAGAAACTTCATGCTATCCAGGTAATGAACAATAGGGGGCGCTCATGAGACATGAATGCAAACTTCATTAGAATAGTCATTGGTTTCACCTCTGATGTAGTATTTTGGAAACATCTGCAGTTGCAAATTTTGGGGGACATTATGGAGGCTTTAAAAATGGTGTTGCAGTGGATGAGACCACAAAGGGTTGCAATACATGTACCTCCCTTGGAGTTAAAAAAAATTGGGAGGTACACTCTTCTATGACTGACTCTTCCAGCTATGCAGAATAGGAGAATATTTTATTTTTTGGGGGGACCCAAGATTTCTATGTACAGCAACTATTACATGACAGCAACCAGAGATCTTAAGAACTGTAAGGAACGGATACAGAGTACATTAAAAAAGTGTACAGTTTATGAATATAAACAATATAAATAATTACCGACGCTGGGAAAATCATATTTAAAGGGGTGGTCCCATAAGCAACATATGTTACCTAATCATGGACTAGATGACAATTGTATGGTCGCTGGTGAGGCCACCATAGATCCTGAGAACAGGGGAATCAAAAGTCTTCTGTGTTAACAGAGCAGTAGTGAGCATGTGCGAACATTCTATAGGAGCGATGGTGGCACATGCTCATTACCATGACATTCACACAGGTGACTTTGGGTGCCCCGTTCTCAGGATCTATGGGGGTGTCAGCAGCTGGAACCCCACAACCATCAATCCTGAGGATAAGTGATATATTTTGGGGATGCACTCTCTACTCGGTAGGGGGGCACCGCAATGATAGCAGCTGAGGGGTCAGTACAAGGATAATGAGGAGGACATCATGTTCTGTGCCCTCCTGTCCTGATCTGTTTTCTATGAAATTTGTCCTTTTCAAGTTAACTAATTAAAGTGATGATGCATCCAAAACTACAATTTACAACATTCCACATGTAAAAGCTTCCGAGAAAAATGAAGAAAAAGTGGAAGAACTTTCTAAATACATCGGTTTCCCTTTCTTCTATTGATCCTGAGTTGTGTGACATTTTCTTGTCCGCTGGTGCCTAAAGAGAAATTCCTGCTGAGGCGCGTTGCCGACATATTTTATTTTTCTCAAAGCAGTTGAGGCATAGGGACAACTTATGGCAGGTGCAGACGACCATGTATTTTCTCATCCGAGAAAATCGGGTCGATTATGTAAATGACACTCTGATCAAACTCACGAGAGTTTAATCAGAGTGTGATTACAGTGTGATCCGATTCTCTCAGATAAAGTGAAGATGTAAAAACAACTTTGTGGGCTCTGGGACTTGACCGGCACAGGTTGGTTCTTCTGGTCTTTGAAGAAGTGGGGTCTTTGTGTCCGGACCTCGTCTGATGGTAGCCAGCACCCTGCTGATGCACGCTCTCTGCTCACGCATGTCATGCTGGCTTCAGAGTCATCTCTGGCCCAAGTCTGCACTGCTACTCTCCTTTGCACCAAATCCCTCCATGGTGTGGCACCCAGGACTTTTGTATCTGAGAACTCCATCATGCAAGGCACCTGACCTGATACTGCACATTAACTTGTTTCCCCTGCAACTCTTCTTGTGCCTGTTGGTTCCGCATGGTTTCGCCCAGCCAGCAGATGGCAATCTTTCCTCACTAATACCACATCACACAGGCACTCTTCAGGGGTACCATCGCTTCCTCTTACATTGTAAATGGCTAAGGGGCCTTGTCCTTTCAACTTTTTGACTACCTTTTTATCTTAATGTACAAAATAAAAAAGAGCAAACAAAAAATGGTGTGCACAGCCAATACAATATGAGTAGATATATCAGATTACATTTTATTTGAACACCTAAAGACACTACAAAGATTAAAACCATTTAAAAACAAATGCAAAAATACATAACAATAATGAAACACCCCCTAAGCATGACCCATATAGGGATGTGTTGCCTATTATTTTGGATACATCTTTTCTCTTGAATGATTATTATCATATTGGGACATGTGCATGCTGATCGTGGCTAATTGATGCACATTTACATTCTATAGCACGGTCTCTGGTCGAATCTTTGAGCTCCATTTTGGAGCCTGGTATCGTATATTCCCTATATGGGTCATGACTAGAGGGGGTGTTTCATTATTGTTATGTATTTTTGCATTTGTTTTTAAATGGTTTTAATCTTTATAGTGTCTTTAGGTGTTCAAATAAAATTTAATCTGATATATCTACTCATATTGTGTTGGGTGTGCACACCGTTTATTTGTTTGGTCTTTTTCTTTTGTACATTGATTCAGTCTTCCATACTAGGTGTTGCACCCCACTATGACTTTAATGGTTTCATTATTACTTTGGGTATTTAGGTGAGAGTGCGCCCTATTTTCTTCTTTACTACCTTTTTATCTTAAAGAAGTTGTCCACTACTATAACTTTTTTTTTTATAAATCTTGCTATTATGTGCCACTGAAAAAATCTACTGTGTTTATTTTAGCAATATTACCTTTTATCATGCAGTAGCAGCACATTTTTAGTGCTGGATCCAGCTCTCATGGGGTTAATCGACAGCTTCCTTTCTCCTGAGTTATTGTGCTCTAATACTACAAGTTCCATGATGCATTGCACTCGCCTGTAACTCTGCACCTGGCACACCCACTCCAAAACACACCCCAACCCCTCCCTCCTCTCCCCCCTCTATCTTCAAAAAGATTTGTGATGTCATTTCTGTCCAACCTCCTCTTTTACATCTGTCCAACCCACACTCCATTACACCTGAATAGATAGATAGATAGATAGATAGATAGATAGATAGATATAGATGAATACATACAGATATATCTATATATCTATGTCTATTTCCATAGATATGTCCATATCCATGTTTCTAAACCCCTTCACCCCTGGAACTTTTTTGTTTTCATTTATCGCTCCCCTTCTTTCCAGAGCCATAATTTTTCCGTCAATATGGCCATGTGAGGGCTTATTTTTTGCGGGACAAGTTCTAATTTTGATTGACACCGTTGGTTTTACCGTGTCGTGTAACAGAAAATGTGAAAAAAATTCAAAGTGCAATGAAATTGCAAATAAAGTGCAATCCCACACTTGTTTTTTGCTTGGCTTTTTTGCTAGGTTCACTAAATGCTAAGGCTGTGTGCACACGTTGCGGATTTGATTGCAGATCCGCAGCGTTTTTTGCCGCACAGAATTTTAACATTTAAATTTTTAACCATAGACTTGTATTAGCAACGGATTGCGATGGATGGCCACACGTCGCATCCCTCGTGCAATGGATCCGTTGTGTTTTGGCGGACCGTTGGCACGAAAAAAACGTTCAAGTGAACGTTTTTTTGTCCGTCGCGTCCGCCATTTTCTACCGCGCATGCGTGGCCAAAACTCCACCCCCTCCTCCCTGGACTTCAGAATGGGCAGCGGATGCGTTGAAAAGCTGCATCCGCTGCCCACGTCGTGCACAAATTTCACAACGTGCGTCAGTACGTTGGCCCGACGCATAGCGACGGACCCGTACCGACGCAAGTGTAAAAAAGGCCTTAACGAGCGTTTAATTTAATAAAAAAAGGAAAAAACGGTGTGGGCTCCCACGCAATTTTCTGCACCAGAGGGGGAAAGCCGACGGCCGGGGGCCAATATTTGTAGCCTGCTATGAATATCAGCCTGCAGCTGTCTGCATAGCCTTTACTGGCTATTAAAATAGGGGGACCCCCCAAAAAAATGACGTGGGGTCCCCCTATATTTTATAGCCAGAAAGACTACGCAGACAGCTGCGGGCTGATATTCATAGCCTAGAGAGGGGCTATGGATATTGGTCCCCCCGGCTACAAATACCAGTCCGCAGCCTCCCCAGAAATGGCGCATCTGTAAGATGTGCCAAATCCGGCACTTAGCCACTCTCTTCCCACTCCCGTGTAGCAGTGGGATATGGGGTAATAAGGGGTTAATGTCACCTTGCTATTGTAAGGTGACATTAAGCCGGGTTAATAACGGAGAGGCGTCAATAAGACGCCTATCCGTTATTAATCCAATAGTAATAAAGGGTTAATAAAACACATACACATTAGGAAAAAAGTATTTTAATATTCTTCATTTAACCATACTCACCATACTTCAGCGCCTGCAAAAAATGTAAAATAATAAACCGTATACTACCTGTCCGCCGTAGTCCAATTAATAACGAGTGTCCCACGATGATCTCCCCTATAGAACAGTGACATTGGGTGATGTCACTGCTCTATAGGACCCTCAGTGACACACTGACAGGAGACAATGGCTCCTGCAGTGCATCACTGAGAGGTTACCTTAGGACAAAGTCTCACTTTATGGCAATTGTTGCCTGGGAAAATTTCTCACACAGCAATGGCATAAAGTGACACTAGGAACTATTTTCTCACAGGGGCGTAGGAATACATTGTGAGGAATACATTGTAGAAGGATACCTTCCATCATTGTATTCCTGGAACCCCTGGAGAGCGGTCGCATCAGCTGATGCTCCTGCTCTCCACAGGAGATCGTCGAGGGACACTTGTCTTAATTGGATTTCTGCGGATCAGGGAGTATAGTGTTTGTTTATTATTATAATATTTTTTACAGATGACACTGGCTTCGGGGATCGAGGTGACAAGTGATGGTGAGTATGTACTCTATGTTATATGTACTGTATGTCTGTATGTATGTTGTATGTATGTACTGTATGTATGTACTGTATGTGGCATGTTGCATGCCACATGTTGCATGTCACATGTTGCATGTCGTCGCATGCTGCATGTCGTTGCATGTCATTGCATGTCGCATGCTGCATGTCATCGCATGTTGCATGTCGCATGTCACCGCATGTCACATGTTGCATGCCGTCGCATGTCATTGCATGTTGCATGTCATTGCATGCCGCATGTCGCATGTTGCATGGCATGTGTCGCAAGTCGTCGCATGTTGCATGTCGCCGCATGGTGCATGTCGTCATATGTTGCATGTCGTCGCATGGTGCATGTTGCATGTCATCGCATGTTGCATGTCATATGTTGCATGTTGCATGTCGTCGCATGGTGCATGTTGCATGGTGCATGTTGTCGCATGTTGTCACATGTCACATGTCATCGCATGGTGCATGTCGCATGGTGCATGTCACATGTTGCATGTCATTGCATGTCATATGTTACATGTTGCTGCATGTTGCATGTTGTCGCATGTTGTCACATGTCGCATGTCATCACATGGTGCATGTCGTCGCATGTTGTCACATGTCGCATGTCATCGCATGGTGCATGTCGCATGTCGTCGCATGTTGCATGTCTTATGTTGCATGTCGCATGGTGCATGTCGCATGTTGCATGTTGTCACATGTCGCATGTCATTCCATGTCGTATTATGCATGTCGTCGCATGCTGCATGTCGTTGCATGTCATTGCATGTCGCATGCTGCATGTCATCGCATGTTGCATGTCGCCGCATGTCACATGTTGCATGCCATCGCATGTCATTGCATGTTGCATGTCATTGCATGCCGCATGTCGCATGTTGCATGGCATGTGTCGCATGTTATCGCATGTTGCATGTCGCCGCATGGTGCATGTCGTCATATGTTGCATGTCGTCGAATGGTGCATGTTGCATGTCATCGCATGTTGCATGTCATATGTTGCATGTTGCATGTCGTCGCATGGTGCATGTCGCATGGTGCATGTTGTCGCATGTTGTCACATGTCACATGTCATCGCATGGTGCATGTCGCATGGTGCATGTCACATGTTGCATGTCGTTGCATGTCATATGTTACATGTTGCCGCATGTTGCATGTTGACGCATGTTGTCACATGTCGCATGTCATCACATGGTGCATGTCGTCGCATGTTGTCACATGTCGCATGTCATCGCATGGTGCATGTCGCATGTCGTCGCATGTTGCATGTCTTATGTTGCATGTCGCATGGTGCATGTCGCATGTTGCATGTTGTCACGTCGCATGTCATTCCATGTTGTATTATGCATGTTGTCGCATGATGTCACATGTTACATGTCACATGGTGTGTGTTGTATGTATGTACTGTATATGTGTATGCGTTTGGTTTTTTTACATTCAACACATTAGCCGGATGATGAGACTACTACTGTCCCATCATTGGCTAATGTGTCACTTACTGTCACTGTAGCAGGCAGAGCCCGATGGGACTTGTAGTCCCATCGGACGAAGCCTGCACACAGAGACACCCCCGCCGCCACCACCACCACCGCACCGCCCCGCCCCGCAGCAGACCCCAGCATGGCCTGCAGACCCACCGCTGACCCCAGCACGGCCCGCACATACCGGCACCGGCACGCACATACCAGCACCGGCAGGCAGACCCCCGACGCCTGCACAATCATCCCTGCCTAGCCCCGCCTGCACATCCCTGCCTAGCCCCACCCGCACATCCCTGCTTAGCCCCGCCCACCCCAGCACAGCCCCGCAGGCAGCCCCAGCCCCGCCCACAGCCCAGTCACTCTTGATGAGTGACTGTGCAGCGCCCCAGAGTCCTGGTCGTTGCAGTACTGATGCTCCGCCGCTAAGGGGGGCTATGGTACGTCTGATGGCACTGAAGGAGTTCATCTGACCAGGTATCACAGACACCAATACACTTCACAGTCTGGCCTCCAGGGGGAGCTATGGGCACTATGTATTAGGCCACTCCTCACAATCTGGTAAAACTGGGGGTTAGAGAGGAAGTTAGTCAGAAGCTGACTGGGTTGGAACCAGGCAACATCCTGTGGCAGAGGGTGTTGCAGGGGAAGATTCAGGGGGGTCCCTGTCAGGGGTGGGATCCTGACAGAGGCCTAGCGAACAGAAAGAACGTTACGGGACCGCGCCTGCACTTCGTTGCGGCGGTACCCCAAGAAAGGACAAGAAGCGAGGTTTATTGTGCTGAGTGAGAAACGAGATCAACGGAACAAGGAGAAACACCAGTAGGAGTCGTGCTGTAAGTCGAGGCAACATCCTACTGAGGCGCGCAGCCGGTGGCCGGAACGCCGAGGAAGTATTAAGCTCCAGGCCTTACTTCAAACCTACGGCAGGACAGTCAGTTATAGGCGGGCTGTCTCACTCAAATCACCTAAGAAGACATAGGGGGCAACATTTGGAGAGGGGCGACTCTAGGGTCCCGGAAGACCTCCGAGCCTACCCGTCATACGGGTGCGTCCTAGCCATATCATCTGGGGGACGAAGCAGAACATCATAATTGAGTTGTGAGGGAACTTCAGAAACAGACACAACAGTTGTGGGGACTATCCCGTAAGCACAGCAGGGGAGGACCAAAACACACAAGCGCTAGAAGGTAGGCACAGATTTCCACCTGCAAAGGGAACCCTGGAGGTGCCATTGGACCGGCCGGACTTGCGCAGCCCGGTTAACCGTATTCCGGACTGAGGATCCCGAAGCCTTCAGTAAAGAGGTAAAGAGACTGCAACCTGGTGTCCTCGTTATTTACTGCGACCTGCACCGCACCACCACGGACCGGGTCTAGCCACCGTGACAACCCCAGAACAGAGACTCAGAGGCCCAGTACCAGGTACCCCTCGGCCCTGCGGCAGTGGGGGCCCTCCAACTGCTGCCTGTGGAGGCTGGCTCACACCTGCTCATGACGTCACTTCAATTTCCAGAGTCTGGAAATTGATGTGACATTGGCGGAAATAATCGGTGGCTGCAGCCTGGGGGTCACGTGACCCAGACTCAGCCGCCAGCATAGCGCCGCTCACAGGCGAAAACGGCAACGGAAGGTATTTGCACAATTCATCAGGGGCCCTGGGGGGATACATTGGGGGGTTAATTGAAAGTAGTGGACAACCCCTTTAAGCCATGGCCCTTTTGAGAGTTGCCAATGACTTTTAGGATTGCTGCCTCCAATACGTGGCGCTAGAGTTCCAGTCCTCTTCCTCTCTAAATTTGCAAATTTTCTGGGGAGCATGGCATAGGCTAAAACGCTCCACAAAAAGTAACTTTACGCCACAGACCTACTAGAAATAAATGTTTCCTAATGTGTATCCGTGGAAAGTTTACTTAAGGTCGCCATTATTTGACAGTGGGGGAGGAATTGCAAGAAATAAGTAGATTATTAGACATGAAATCATGGCTTTGTCCAGAGGTTTAGGAAACAAGTACAAAGGTTGCATCCACATCCCCCTCCGCTAACACTGGGCTGATGTAATCCTTCGCCTTTACCACAAATCACAGAACTGATTACTTGTAGCCTAAAATAACAAAGGCAGAGAAGGAAGTTAAGCAATAAAATATTTCCAAATCCAACACTAAATTACCAAAAGCGTGCACATACTTCATTTAACCTAAACTAAAAGGCACATCAGTGAGCTGAAAGGGAACCTGTCACCACGTTTTTGGAAGATGGGATAAAAATAGCGTTAAATAGGGGCAGAGGTGGGCGTTACATTAGTGTGTGTGTTATGCGTTTATTACCCACCTAAGTTGCCGAAATAACTTTGCAAAGTCTCCGTTTTCGCCTGTCAATCAGGCTGGTCAGGTCACATGGGCGTGGTGTCTTCACCCAGATTTGGCGTAGTTTTCCGTTGGTGGCGTAGTGGTGTGCGCATGCCCAAAGTCCGGAATCCTCTTCCAGGGGATTTAAAATAGCGCGGTGTTCGTTATTGCATTGGTGATCGGTGGGCGCGGCCATCTTCCTTTGGCCGCGCGTGCGCAGAAGCGGCGCTCTGCTGGCCGCGGCTTCAGGAAAATGGCCGCGGGATGCCGCGCGTGCGCAGATGGATATCGCGGCGGCCATTTTCCTGAAGCCGCGGCCAGCAGAGCGCCGCTTCTGCGCACGCGCGGCCAAAGGAAGATGGCCGCGCCCACCGATCACCAATGCAATAACGAACACCGCGCTATTTTAAATCCCCTGGAAGAGGATTCCGGACTTTGGGCATGCGCACACCACTACGCCACCAACGGAAAACTACGCCAAATCTGGGGGAAGACAACGCCCATGCGACCTGACCAGCCTGATTGACAGGCGAAAACGGAGACTTTGCAAAGTTATTTCGGCAACTTAGGTGGGTAATAAACGCATAACACACACACTAATGTAACGCCCACCTCTGCCCCTATTTAACGCTATTTTTATCCCATCTTCCAAAAACGTGGTGACAGGTTCCCTTGAAGGAAGCTATTTTGGCCTTTCCATCCCATTTCTTGGGAGTCGTAATTTCAGATCACTAATCTTAATCGATCCTATAGTATCAAGGGTGCCTGTACAGGTAGATGTAAGTGGAGATAAGGATCGGGTAGTTTTATTTTATGGTGATATAAATGTGGCAATACAGAGAATCGGGGTTATCAGGAGGATGGGTAGTTTATATAGATTGGAAATAGGTAGACACAAGTTATGGCTGGAAGAAGGCTTCATGGTGGTCTGGGCCAGGTGGAAAACAGAACAAGCCTAATCCAAAAGAATAATCTTTCTGCATTGTGTTTTGTTTGTAACAGTGTATACTTCATTTTCAGTCCTGGTTTCGCATCAATAGTATTATGTAATAAATATGTATGTAAAAAAGTTTATCTAAAGTGGTGCACAGCTTTTCAAATATATCCCTCTGCTTTTTTAAGACCATAGTCATTCCACTAGTTACATAGGAGTTAAAGATGTTTTCACATCTTTATCCAAATTTTCACTTAGAGAAACCAATAGCTTACTTCTAATAGTGGAGACCATGCAGCTGCTAAGGTGCATGTGAGTCAGGGAGGTGCGATACCCACATTGGGCTCTTCCACCTGCCTTTCAACTGTATCTGCATTCTGGCCACCATACCATTTGAAGTGCTGTGTTAGGTCCATCATACTATTTGGAGGGCTGAGTGGGGGCCATCAAACTATTTGGAGGGCTGATGTCATGCTCTGACACGGGTAAGTCAGGTGGACGACACAGCATATAAATTAGACTTGATGGAAAAAGGAGGGGAAGGCCCTAAGGGTAGGGAGTGGAGGATGGGACATCTCCTGACACAAACCTGTGCCTGTCCCTAAGCTTCCCTAAAGCCCTATGTGGGTCCTTCCCCCCACCGCTGTCATGTACCTAGTCCCTGAATGTCACCACTATTAACACTGGCTAGTACACTGGCCGGCAAGGACTCTAGCCCAATTAGGACTTCAGCTATGTGGCCCCATGATTAAGTGTACCTAGAAGAACTGATGAAGACGAAAGGAGGTGTTAGGGCTAGCGGAACACACCGAGTATAGATACTTAGCTACAAGGTGCGTTTGCAGCCTGGGGTCCACCGTGCAGAGATATCTGCTGCAAAGTAATGGCGGATAAACTCTGAGCTCACACGTGGGTTAAGCTTCACCCCGTGTGAACTGGAAGCGATCTCTGTTGACTCACAGAGTCACGCTGTACACAAAACTATTACCCTAACTAAGGGTTGTGCTTGCTCTGGAACTATTCTGTGCTAACCGCACACATGAAGGAACCAGATGCTAAGCCAAGGCTAATTGCCCTTACTGATGCTAGCTGCTCGCCTGAGTGTACAGCCCCAAAGCTACAGCCTCAAACCACATATGTATAGAGTGGTATAGTATCCACTGGCATAAGCCAAAAACATTTGATACTAGCGCATGGCCGTGCGGCCATGCAAACCTTTTATAGTTGCAGCTCTACAGGACCTTCCTGGTGGACCATCAGGAGCTGCAACTGGGCCTGAGCGTGTGACCACCGACCTCCAACGAGGTCCTCCCGTGGGCATGCTCAGTGCGTGAAAAGCAGGACTTCATCCCAGAAAAGCCTGCTCGCCGGTGACCAGTGCTGGCAACAAGGGCAGAGCCTGGAAGGGCAACAGTAACCATTCGCACAGTATCAGGCTGAGCCAGACGCTGGGACCGACGTCTCCGCTTAGCAGGTTCCACTGCGGCTAGAGGAGAATGGGAAACCGCAGCAGACATAGTTCGAGATTCCCCCTGTGCAGCGGCGGGAATTCGATACCTAACATTACCCCCCTTCCTATGGCCCCCTCCTCCTTGAGCCTCGCTACGCTCAAAGGCTGCAATGAGCAACGGAGCTCGAATGTCCTCCACAGGTTCCCAGGTTCTGTCCTCTGGGCCGTGACCCTTAAAGTCAACCAGATAGTACAACTTGCCACATACCACCTTGCACCCCAAGATAGAGTTCACCTCGTACTCATCCGTGGATGAACCCAATCTCCCGGCAGATGACTCAGAAAAGCAGGACATATAGAAGGGCTTTAAGAGGGAAACATGAAAGGTGTCGGTGATACCAAGGTGCAAAGGAATAGCCAAATGGTAGACCACAGGGTTAACCTGTTCCAGAACCTTGAAAGGACCAATATAGTGAGGTGCAAACTTAGTGGACTCAACTCGCAGCCTGATGTTACGGGTGGAGAGCCACACTAAGTCGCCAGGAGTGAAGGTCGGAGTGGGGCGCAGGTGTGGATCGGCAGAAACCCTCGTTCTCTCCTTGGAGGCCCGAATGGCATTCTGTGTGCGGTCCCAAATGTCACGTGCCTCCACTACCCAGTCTGCCAACCTGGAATTAGTAGATGACACGGGCATGGGTACAAGGGCACGCGGATGCTGGCCGTAATTAAAGACAAATGGAGTCTGCCCAGTGGAGTCGGCTACAGCGTTGTTCAAAGCAAATTCCGCCCAAGGTAGCAAAGATGCCCAGTCATCCTGCCTAGCAGAGACAAAATGTCGCAGGTATGTCACCAGAGTCTGGTTGGCCCTCTCTACCAACACATTCATCTCGGGATGGTATGCAGAAGAGAGATTCAGCTCAATGCTGAGTAAACGACAGAGCTCTCTTCAAAACCGAGATGCGAACTGGGGACCCTGGTCACTGACAATTTTGTCAGGCATGCCATGTAGACGGAAAATATGTTTAATGAACAACACCACCAAGGCCCGTGCAGAAGGTAAAAGTGGAAGCGGCACCAAGTGCACCATTTTAGAAAAATGATCGGTGACTACCCAGATAACAGTGCAGCTACAAGACTTAGGTAAGCCCACCACGAAGTCCATCCCAACCATCTCCCAGGGCCTGTCTGCCACCGGCAGGGAGTAAAGTAGCCCAGCAGGCTGTTGCCGAGGAGACCGATTCTTGGAGCAGGAGACACATGCCCGAATATAATCCCCAACATCACAAGCCATATGCGGCCACCAGTATGTCCTCGCCAGAAGCTCAAATGTCCTCTTGGTCCCAAAATGTCCACCCACCTTGGATGAATGAGCCCAAGAGAGAACCTCCAGTCACAAATTTGATGGTACAAAAGTCTTGCCCGGGGGCACAGACTCTAGCGAAACCGGAGCCACAGTTCTCAGGCTCTCAGAAGGGACAATAAGCTAAGGCTCCTCCTCCTCATCTGATGATGACGCTACGGAGTGGGAGAGAGCGTCGGCATGAATGTTCTTCTCCCCGGAGAGAAAATGGAGGGTGAAATGGAACCGGGAGAAGAACAGGGACCATCTGCCCTGGCGAGAATTTAGCCGCTGTGCTCTCTGTAAGTACACCAAATTTTTGTGGTCTGGAAAAACCTGGAAGGGAAAGCGAGCCCCCTCCAGGACGTGTCTCCACTCTGAGAAAGCCAACTTCATAGCTAGCAACTCCCTGTCCCAGATGGAATAATTCTTCTCCGCTGGTGAGAAGGTCTTGGAAAAGAAGAAGGAAGGATGCTTCTGACCTTGAGCATCCTTTTGGAAGAGGACTGCTCCAGCACCAACGGATGAGGCATCAACTACCATTATAAACGGCTTATCTACATCGGGGCGATGTAGGATGGGAGCGCTAGCGAAGTGTGACTTAGTAGCAAGAAAGGCCTTGGAGACCTCCTCCGACCACAATTTGGGATTTGCTCCCTTCTTGGTGAGGGCAACCATGGGAGCTACCAAAGTTGAGAAGTGTGGAATGAACTGGTGATAGTAATTAATGAACCCCATAAAGCGCTGCACGGCTTTAAGAGAATGAGGTTCCTGCCAGTCCATCACAGCCTGTAGATTGGCAGGATCCACAGCCAACCCCTGGGCAGAGATGATATAGCCAAGGAAAGGCAAGGACTCCTGCTCAAACACACACTTTTCCAACTTGGCTTAGAGGGAGTTTGCCCGTAAGAGGTCGAAGACTTTGAAAACATCTCTCCGGTGGGAGTCAATATCTGGAGAGTAGATGAGAATTTCATCCAGATAGACTACGACCGAGGTGGTGAGCATATCCCAGAAGATGTCGTTCACAAAGTCGTGGAAAACGGCTGGGGCATTACAGAGCCTGAAGGGCATCACCAGATATTCATAGTGCCCATCCCTGGTGTTAAAAGCCATCTTCCAATTGTCCCCCTAACGGATGCAAATCAGGTTGTAACCCCCCGCAGATCTAATTTAGTAAATTATCCTTGCTCCCCATAGCCTATCAAAGAGCTCAGATATCAGGGGTAGTGGGTACTTATTCTTAACGGTGATGGCGTTAAGACCCCTGTAGTCTATGCATGGACGTAGTTCTCCACTCTTCTTCTGCACAAAGAAGAACCCAGCCCCTGCAGGTGACACTGACTTCATAATGAATCCTCTTGCCAGATTCTCTTGGATGTACTGGAACATCGCCTCCATCTCCGGAAGAGATAACGGATAGACTCGACCCCAGGGAGGCTCTGCACCAGGCAAGAGATCAATAGGACAGTCATTGGGGCGGTGAGGCAGAAGGGTCTCCGCAGCCCTTTTGGAGAACACGTCCGCATAGGGCCAACAGTGTTTGGGGAGAGAGGAAAGATCTGCGGGTACCTCAGTTGTAGCAACCTGAACGCACTCCCTCTGACATCTACCCTCACAGGATTTACTCCATCCCAGAATTTTCCTTGACCACTCTATATGAGGAGAGTAGTAGCGTAGCCATGGTATCCCCAACAAGACCTCATCAATTCCCTCGGGAACGACTGGTTGGGAAATAATCTCCTTATGAGATGGAGACATGGAAAGAGTGAATGGAATGGTTTGGTGTGTAATCTGTGAGGGTAGTTTCGACCCATTTACCACTCGAACGGTCACAGGTTTGGCGAGCATCACCAGGGGTACTGCTTGTCATTGGGCGAAAGCAGATGACATAAAATTGCCCTCCGCCCCGGAGTCCACGCAAAGCTCTACCCTAAGAGTGGATGGGCCTATGCAGGGCCGGTGTCAGCACCCGGTGTACCCGGGCAAGTGCCGGGGCCCTGGCGAGACGGGGGGGGCCCATTTAAGGTAGTAACAGTACAGACACGGACGGTACTACACTGATGACCTGGAGCCGGGGGGCCCCCACAGCCAGACTACATCCGGCTGTGCTGTGTGTGTATTACAAGATCAGCTGAGCTCCGTGATCTCCGTCTCCCAGCCAGGACTCGGAGGCGGAGCCATCCCTGGCAGCAGGTGCGGCACAGAGCTCTCTGTGACTGAGTTTCGCTGCGCAGGTGCTGGAATACTCACCACACCGTCACCATGGATATGAAGAGTCACTTCCGGGCCGGCGGTCGTCTGTGTTGTCACTTCCAGGTGAGCTCAGGTGCTCAGCGATCGTCCACTGTCCAGCTAGGTCCAGCGCCAAGCAGGAAGACGATGACAAGCACGAGCAGCCAGCAGTCAGTGAACGGTGCACCTGGGCCGTTCCTGTACAACGTGAGTGACGGTGAAAGCAGTGAGTCTTCCTTCCAAGTTCCAGGCTGGTCCCAAAGCATTGCAGGGGATGCAGCCTGGGAGGACAAGGTGCGACTGTACGGGGCCACCACAGACCTACAGTATGGCATCTGAGTGATGCTGGGTGGGACTTATAGACTATATACTACATGACTAGCTGTGCTATATACTACATGGATGTGTTATATACTCTGTGGGCTGTGCTATATCCTACATGCGCTGTGCTATACACTTCGTTGCTGTGCTATACACTACGTGGCTGTGCTATACACTACGTGGGCTGTGCTATACACTACGTGGGCTGTGCTATACACTACGTGGGCTGTGCTATACACTACGTGGGCTGTGCTGTACACTACGGGGCTGTGCTATACACTACGTGGGCTGTGCTATACACTACGTGGCTGTGCTATAGACTACGTGGCTGTGCTATACACTACATGGCTGTGCTATTTATATACTACGTGGCTGTGCTATATACTATGTGGCTGTGCTATATACTTCGTGGGCTGTGTTATATGCTATGTGGGCTGTTATACACTACATGGGCTGTACTATATACTACGTGGGCTGTTATACACTACGTGGGCTGTGCTATATACTACGTGGCTGTGCTATATACTACGTGGGTTGTGTTATATGCTATGTGGGCTGTTATACACTATGTGGCTGTGCTATATACCACGTGGGCTGTGCTATATACTACGTGGGCTGTGCTATATACTACGTGGGCTGTGTTATATGCTACGTGGGCTGTGCTATATTTCTCTCCTGTATCTGTGCATTATGAATCGTGGTATGTGTAAGAGGGGTGGGGGCCCACTGAGACTCTTTCGCCCGGGGCCCTCAGAAACCTGGAGCCCGCCCTGGGCCTATGATAATTGTCCCCTTGAAGGACAATTTGGAGGAAAGCGTCGCCGTGTCTAGTGTACCTCCTCCAACTACCACTAGACACTGACGTTTTCCTGACTGCTGAGAACACCTGGAGGCAAGGTGTCCTGACTGCCAGCAAACATGACAGACCTTAAGTGCACGAGTGGTCTGGGACTTAGATCCCGCTCGTGACACCTCCGGGATGAGGGCTTTATCCGGCCACTCGAGCTCGGATGCTAAAGTCCGAAAGTGGACGGCAAAATGGCTGACCATGGTCGAACCCTGAGTCAATACCAGCAGTTGCAGCGCCATATCATGGGTGACTCGAGGTCCTAAAAAGACCTGTTTCAGAGAGCTCAAAAACCGAGGAGCACTCTGCACCACATGATCGCCACGCTCCCACAGCGGCGTAGCCCACACCAACGAACTGTCCGACAGAAGAGAAATAATGAATCCCACCGTTGTCCGCTCTGTGGGAAAACATGCAGCCAGGAGCTCGAGGTGTATACCACACTGCCTCACGAAACCCCTACATGATTTACTGTCACCAGAGTATTTCTCTGACAGTGGGAGGTGGGATAAGGTTGGAACAAGGGTGGCAGTGGTTAAAGTTGCTGCAGCCACGCTAGCAGCCTGAACAGCTATTGCGGTAACATCCACAGCTGAGGTTGCACGCTCGAGAGCCGCCAACCTGCCCTCTAGCTGCTGGATGTACCCCTGCAATCGCTGTATGTCTGCCATTACTTAGCCAGACCCTGGCACTAGTATACTGTCAGTGCTAGCGGAATGCACCGAGTATAGATAGGTAGCCACAAGGTGCGCTCGCAGCCTGGGGTCCACCGTGCAGAGATATCTGCTGCAAAGTAACGGCGGATAACCTCTGAGTTCACATGTGAGTTAAGCTTCACCCCTTGTGAACTGGATGCGATCTCTGTTGACTCACAGAGTCGCGCTGTACACAAAACTATTACCCCAACTAAGGGTTGTTCTTGCTCTGGAACTCTTCTGTGCTAACCGCACACATGAAGGACCCAGATGCTAAGCCAAAGCTAATTGCCCCCACTGATGCTAGCTGCCTGCCTGAGTGTACAGTCCCAAAGCTACAGCCTCAAACCACATATGTATAGAGTGGTATAATATCAACTGGCATAAGCCAAACACATTTGATACTAGCGCATGGCAGTGCGGCCATGCAAACCTTTTATAGTTGCAGCTCTACAGGACCTTCCTGGTGGACCAATAGGAGCTGCATCAGGGCCTGAGCGTGTGACCCCTGACCTCCAATGGGAGGTCCTCCCGTGGGCATGCTCAGTGCATGAAAAGCAGAACTTCGTCCCAGAAAAGCCTGCTCGCCGCTGACCAGTGCTGGCTACAAGGGCAGAGCCTGGAAAGACAACAATAACCATTTGCACTGTATCAGGCTGAGCCAGACGCTGGGACCGACGTCTCTGCTGAGCAGGTTCCACTGCAGCTGGAGGAGAATGGGAGAATGGCAGCAGACATGGTTTGAGATTCCCCCTGTGCAGCGGGAACTCAACACCTAACAGGAGGTCACACCAAATATTGTAAAAAGTACAAAAATAATGTAAATATTAAAGAAAAAAAAAGTTCACATCGTGCACTTTTCCTGTAAAGTAAAAATCTACAAAAAAGAACATAAACAGAAACCATTTAGTATTGCCACACATGTAACTGTCCGCACTTTATGAAATGCTACAATATATCTCATAGAGTGAATGTTAAAATGAAAAAAAGTAAGTTAAAATTACAGTATTGTTATTTTTTGGTCACTTCAACTCCCAAATACCGTAAATGGAATTTAGAGAGATTGAAAAGTACTTTGGACCCCAAAATGAGCACTGATGAAGACTGCAACTACTACCCCAGAAAACAAGCCCTGATGCTAAAAAATAAGTTAAAGCACTTGGAAAGCAAAGAGGAAAAACTGAAAGCAAAGAGGTGTCAACTGGTAAGGTCATAAAGCTGGAGCGTGACCGGATACTGTGAATATTAATAGGAATTACAGCCAGTTTTGGGAAACTGACTGGTATGCAGGGTGAATGGGGCCAAAGATTTAAAAAATACTGGATAAAAAAAGTTATATACGGTCTTGTTTTTTTCAGGGCGAGTTTTGGTTTCGAATGACACCATTCATTTTACCATATGATGTATGTGCTAGAAAAAACTTAAAGTGAGATGAAATAGTGCAAAGCACTCAATTCCACAAATTGTTTTTGGAGGGTTTCATTTTTATGGTGTTCAATGTTTGGTAAAAAAAATAACCTGGCAATGCAAATTATCAGGTCAGTATGAATATGGAGATAGCAAACACGTATAGTTTTTTATCTTACTGTCAAGAGGGACTGCCAGCACAGTGAAGGGTCATGGAGGGACTGGGTAGGAGGTATTAGAAGCAGAGTTAAAAAAAAATAGCAGTCAGAAGTACACACAGAAAGATCAAGCTGAGCTTTTCTAACTAGTCTTTTACCTAATCACAATGCTGGATTCACAGCTACACAGCTCAGTGCTGACAAATAATTTATTTTGTTCTGCTGCTGATTCTGTCTGTGAGCTAACTAGGAAGCAAAAATTTGAAAGCGGTAATCCGTCTGTATGTGCTGTTGTATGGGAGACATCATGTCAGCTAGTCTCCCACCAGCTCAAAGTAAGAGCTATAGCCTGCAAAGGGGAAAACTGGTTAAATGTAGAACACAAATCGTATGATGGTCGGAAAGTGTTATTACTCTGGTTCCTACACTGAATTGTTACTTGAAATTACAGCTAACCTTAAAGTAATGAAAGCTGAAACCATTGAAACTTGTCAAATAAAAACAAAAAAATCCAAACACCTCCTGTGAGAATATCTCGAATAACTAATCTGTTAATCCTATAACACATAATTGCTGCCATCCTCGGGCAAGCACTACTTTATTTTGTTAAGGTGCTTGCAGAAACAAGAGAGCATTGACTCGGCAGACTCGTGTACTTAGGGTTATGAAGGCAGAACCTATAGAACCAAATAGATTTCGTGGCACTCCAGGTGAGAAGGAAGAAGATGGCGGAAGACAACAAGGGTTATGTATGTCTATGGAGTCCGGGAGACAAATTCACTCTGTAACTGATTAAAAAAGATGTATGTCTTGTCATCTTGCAACAAGAAAAAAAAAGAGGCTAGAATTTGTTAAAAAAAAGATTTTTAATTGTCAAAATGGATGTGCTCTAAATGAGTTGTCTGGATGTAAAAAAAAGCCTTGAGATCCCTACCACTTCATTCCCAATTGTTCTGTTGCCCAGATTGTTCCAGAGATGATGAGCCATGCCAACATGTGAAAGTTGCAGCCAAAAATGAGCCAATATATGAGAGGAGAGGGTACCCAAAGGAAACAGGATGTTTTTTTCTGGAGGCACTTGAGATGCGTTTAGTATTAGCTTACGCCTCTAGATGAAGGTTCATGGAACCATATTGAGTCAGTATGCCTGTCGATGTTTGTGGCAAATTTTGCTAATTTAAATTAATGTAAATCTCCTGGTCCAGATGAATTACATCATAGGGTACTGAAAGAGTTAGCAGAGGAAATTTTAGAACCACTAGCCAGAATCTGAAAAATCTTGGAGAACAGGAGAAGTCCCAGAAGATTGGAGAAGGGCAAATGTTGTCCCTGTCTTCAGAAAAGGAAAGAAGATGTAGCCAGTGAATTATAGGCCAGTGAGCCTTACTTCTATACCAGGAAAGATCTTTGAACAAATTATTAAACAGCATCCTTGTAAGTACTTGGATAAGAATACAGTTATTAACCAGAGCCAGCATGTGTTTACTTTTGTAGCAAACAAGTCATGCCTGACTAATCTAATTTTTTTCGATGATGGAATCACTGACTGGGTGGACCAGGGAAATATGGTAGATATAGTATATCTCAACTTCAGCAAAGCATATGATCAAGTATCTCATACTATCCTTATTGAACAAATCACTAAGTATGGGATTGACAATGCTACGGTTAGGTGGATTCATAACTAACTCAATGATCATACTCAAACAGTGGTAATAGACGGCTTCACATCCAAATGGAGTGTTTCAAGTGGGGTACCACAAGGCTCTGTCCTGACCCCAGTGTTGTTCAACATTTTTATACATGATCTAGATAAGGGAACTGAAGGTAAACTAGTCAAATTTGCAGGCAATGCAAAGCTAACACAAGAAAAGACAGAGAAAGGATTCAGAAGGATTTAGATAAGCTTGAGTAATGGGCAATGTCTAATAGAATGATATTTAACAGAGCAAAATGCAAGATTTTGCATCTGGGCAAGAAAAACGAAAATTATATCTACAGAATGGGAAGAATAGAACTAAGCAACAGCACGTGTGAACACTAGGTATACTAACAGATGACAGAATGCACATGATTCAACAGTGTGATGTAGCAAGAAAAAAGGCAAACACAATTCTAGGATGTATTAAGAGAAGTATAGAGTTTAGATCATGTGAAGTAATTATACCCATCTATTCCTCCTTGGAATGTCTAATGTCTAATGCCTACCAAAGAGAGTGAATCTTTACATCACCAATAATAACATCAGACACCACTCATCTACTGATGACCTTTGTGTAAACCTTTTGCTGTGATAACTTTGTGTAAAATGTCGCCACCATGGAGTTATGCCTCCCATTGAGTGCAATCAATCATTGCTTGAGTTGTTGGCCATATTGTCATTGGTTAAGTCACTGAATATTAAAATTGTCCAGTTTCAGTGGGACTGGATGAAAAGCTAAAGCTCACCCCATACACAATAACTGGCTCTTGGCTTGATAGTTTTTGAGCTGATCATTCAGCCATCTGCTATTTCTCACCTCATATAAATGTAGAAGCTATCAGCTATGCCGAGTGTTCCTCTATTCTCAAAGAGCCATTGTTAGACTCATGACGACAACTGATTTTGCAGAGAATTAAGAATCGTCCGTCTAAAATTGGATATACCAGACCCTTATCAACCCTGTCATGTGTTGGAGAGTCAGGAGGCCCAATACACAATAGAATAGGGCTCCCCAACCAGTGTCTCGGGCTTGCGGGACGATGATGTGTGGCTCGTTGCTGTCTGTGGGCTTAGTGTTTTTGCATCATGTCTGGAAGATGGCTATGAAGAGCAAGTCTCCAGACTTTTTCTCAGTAACCCTACACAGAAGAGCAGTTCGGGATGTCCATATACTGGACTTGGAAGTGGAGAGATAAATTAAGTATAGTAAACTTGGGACAGGATGATCTGCAAGTCAGGAGGTTCTTGGAGCTGGATGTAATAGTGTGGTGGGAATGTGTATGAGGTCCACGAGGACCAAAGGGGTCTGACAAGATCAGTGCAAGATAAGAGATGCAAAGTTTTATCAAAGTTACTGAAGTTTTTTTTATTCTATTAGCTGCTACTATGTCCTTGTCCATGTGAAACTTTACATCTTTTTGAGATGTCAGTTGTTCGAGGAACAAGTTGTTCTCTTCACCCTCCATGTGAACAAGGGGTGGGAATTCCTGTAAGCAGATCATGCCAGGGAGGGGACTCGGCACATAAGAGGTTGTCTGCCTATAATCACAGGATCAGAAGCTTTTTGTCGTCTGTGTGCAGGTGAGTTTGCATCAGCACTTGTTCGTATATTTAGGAGAATGGAATATTAAAGACTTTAATTACATAGCAAGCCTATCAATAACATTTATTTTGATAATTATTCATTCTGTCCTGATTTATAAGATACATTTATAGGATAGTCTTCTTGGTTAATCCCAAATATTGAGAATTGTGTTTTTTTTTTCTTACAGATGATCGAATCATTATTTGCTATTTTGCATATTTTTGCTCTATAGCACCAACACCAAAGTATTAGTTAAAAGTTTAATAAAAAGCCAAATCTATTTGCTCTTGCATATTTCTAATGTACTGAAGATAGCAGTCAGCCGAATGCTTGTTCGGTCGGCAGCTATTCCTACCAATTCCCGTATATATATGCATTCTTATTTCAACTGAAGGTGCATGTTTTTAAATGAGAAGGATACAAGTCACTACCAGAGATCTCTGGCCGTAGCTTAACTCCCATAGGGAGAAAGGATCAAGTATGTTAAAATTAAACATGTCCAATTTTTCTCTGCTCTTGATGGGTCTCCATATGGTTGGCCAGTCCCTCCAACTCTTCAGAAATTTTCAATGTCAATCATTTGTTCCATATGAAACTTAATAGATGGGAATCATAACCTAATATGCTCAACTTAAAACTGTGAAAAGTTTGCATCTCTTTTATTTGTATTGTCAATGGTGAAAAATCAGACATTTTTAACATTTTTAAAAATCTCTGCCCATCATAAAATTGACTGCTGAAATTAATGTAACTTGTGTATAGAAGCATAACAAATTGAAGTAATTAACACTGCAAATCTGGACAATAAACAGGCACGACAAAATAAGAAAAAAAAAACCATAAAATGTGTAAAATTGCAGCCATACGCTAGAAGTTTTGCCTGGTCAAAAAGACTGATTTCGACCATTTTCTGCCATCCATTGGCGAATCGGCACCTTTGTTACTTGAGTTATAAAGAAAGTTGATTTATCTGTTGAAAGGTTAATCGGCTGGGTTGGATCTTTTCAATTGAGGGGAGTAGTTGAATCTTCCTTTACATCAAAAAGTGTAATTCACTATGTCTTTCTGTACAGTAAAAAGACATACTAATATATACCGACCTAATAAAAGTCATAGTGGACACTCTTTTGGTTCTTGAGTGCCAGTTTTTATTTTGCTATACTTTTCTGGCCTCTAGGACTGTAATGTGGTTTGAATAAGGCACAAAATACTCTAAAAACACATAAAACACAAAAATACCAAATAGAGCCACTTCTATGTGACCAGTAATTTAAAAATGTATCCAAAACCCTCTGATTATGGACAATTTGGATGATCGAACATACACGGTAGTTTGCAAGATGTTTCCCCAAAGATGAAGTCATTGACAAGCTTAGATAGACCTTCTAGGGACGTTTGTTGAACAAACGTTGGGTCGATAGTAGAGTTGAGCGAACATTTTTGGAATCGGTCACCGAATCTGAATTTGCCATATTTGTGCCATATTGGTAACCTATTCATGCCAAATTTATGTTTGATGATCAGTTCTGAAAATATTAGATAATTTCCACTTCCATTGACTCTAATGACGCTCAGAGACTAATGCAAAAACAATATTTGCTGACAATCGTAATCGGAACCGAATTTTGAAAAATTTGCTCAACTCTTCTCGATAGTCATCACATATCTTGTAGGTACATTTCTTTACTTATAGAGTATTTTTGGACAATGTGTTTCAAGGACCATGTGTTGTATGGTTGATGAGGCTGACCATAATGTCTTTTGCTGCAGTTGTTTTCTACTGATGATAAGTTTAGAAGGTTCTAATCTTTTCCAATAATCATTTCTTGACCTGTTATATCTGAAGTTCCCAGAATTTCAAAATCCGGTACAACCTGTGAACGCTATGTTGACAAGTTTCATAATCCAATATCATAGGTCACTCTTGGCTTCATCGATAAGACGAGCTCACAGATAATCCATGCAAACAAACATCACTTTGATCACTTGTTTTGGTACATGTAAAAACAAAAGGTCAATATACAAGGCAGGACTTCTCCAGAACACATAAACATGATCTGGAATTTGTAATCTTCAAATACCAGACGGGATAATCCATCATGCAGGAATCATGCAAAGGGGAGGTTTGACCTTTCTAAATCACTTAAGGGTTTGCAGGATTCAGTCTACTGAACTGGTTGTAACCAAACATAGGTCATGTTCATTGTGTCAACAGAAACTGATAGTTGATGCCATTATCAAAGTGTTTATGATAGTTGTGTGATCGACAATATTAGGAAATCGCATGAACCCACTTGAGAGAATTTGATGGAAGATGAACCTTCTCGGAAGTAGACGTAACACCTTGTTGTCAACTCTCCCCAAATGCCTAGGAGGCTTCCAACAATGGGGGCAACCTTCAAGACTCCAAAAACGTTGACAAGTCTCTTAAGTACCTAAATAACGTCTTAAAAGGTAGCACTCTCGCAACATCCAAACAAATATTCAGGGGTATCAAGAGGATGTGGGATATGGATGGGCGTATCTTGAAAAAACGTAGTGTAGTCTATGAAAAAGGGGTGAAAACATTTTGACAATGTACTTTCTCTCAGGCAACATATTTTAAAAGCTGGTAAATATGTTTTAAGACAGTGGTAAGAAAAAATCTTCCTCATTGTTACAGAGTTGTATGGGCATTTGAGATAATTTGGCTTTGTGTCCTTTAAAGAGGACCTGTCACCAGGTCAAAAGTTTCCAGTTTTTACTCTTATTTTATTCCTGCTGCTCACCTGATTATTTAGGTTTTTTTTTTTTGGAAAACCATCATATGGTTCCAGAGATATGGACCATTCTAAATAGTGTAATTTTTTTAACAATAAATTTTTATTGAAAATTTTCGATTTACATATATAAGATAATAAGAAAAATATCAATATAGAGCTATAAATGTAATCCATACAGTAATGCATGCAAACAGCTAACACGCAATCATGCGAACTAACAAAAGTGGAGGACAGGGAAAGGGGGGGAGAAGCCCGAGGGGAAAAGTGTAGAACGTCCAGAGACTATGATAAGTTATTCTGAATCCGACTGAACGTTGTTGGTTAAGTATAGTACAGGTGTGGCAAAAGGAGTATGGTTGGTATAGTCCGCTCAGAGGAGCCATATTTTCTCAAATTTACCAACTTTGTCTGTTAGTATGGCCGATAATTTCTCGTTGATCATATAACAAGTGAGGCGTGTTTTGACTGTGGAAAAGTCTAGGTTTGGTTTTTTCCAAGCCAAAGCAATGGATTGTTTCGCTGCCAAAAATATGAATGTGATAAGGGCTCGGGTGTGATTGGGGATGTTAGGAATGCGTTTGTTGAGTAATGCCTCCCATGTTTTTTTTTGAGGTTTATGTTTGTTATGGAGAAAACTAAATGGTATATTCTAATCCAAAGCCTTCTTACAATCGGGCATAGCCACCATATATGGAACATGTCTCCCGTTGAGTTGCATCCTCTGAATCAGTTTGGGGAGTAGTTAGCCACTGCCTTAGCCACTCTAGCTGGGGTCAAGTACCAGCGGGTCAACACTTTATAGTTGGTTTCTAACATGAGTGTATTTAATATTCCTCCAGTGGAGGAGGACCAGATTTGGGACCACTCTGACTCAGTCAGGGTAGACCCGATATCAGACTCCCAACGAGAGGTATATTTTAAACAATGCCTATGGGAAGGGGCATTAATATATGAGTAGAGGAGAGATATAGTTCCTGAGGCATGTGGGTTTTGATGACACTTTTGTTCAAAAGGGGTAATGGAATAGGGAGGGGTAGAATTTTTTAGTAAGGAGTTAACAAAGTTCTTTAGTTGTAGGTAGCGAAAAATTTCTCCGGGGGGAAAATTATATTTTTCTTTTAGGACTGGAAATGGGATAATCCCGTCGACATTGAACAGTTGATGAACCCTGGTTATACCTGCTTCAACCCACGTATGAAAATTTCTGATAGAGCCCACGCCTGGGGGAAATAGGATATTGCCCCAAATGGGAGCAAGAGGCAAAAAGGGTGAAATTAGTTGTGAAGAGTATTTTAACGTGTCCCAGATTGTAAGAGAGTGTTTTATAATGGGGTTCGAGATATGTTTGCGTTGGGTTGGAAGAATCCATAATACTGTGTCTAGGGTACTGGGTTGCATTTCGAAAGCTTCTAAAGATAGCCATAATGGAGGTTCGTTGTAGGCATGGTATAGAGTCAGTTGGCCTAATTGGGCTGCGTGGTAATATTTCAAGAGGTTGGGGACTCCCAAGCCTCTATTTAGACGGTGACGGTATAGAGTAGCTTTGTTAACCCTTGGGAGACCTCCCCTCCAAACGAAAGTGTCTATTGATCTTTGAGCCATTTTAAGGAAGTGTGAAGGGATAGGGATATGCAGAACGCAAAATAGGTAGAGTAATTTGGGGAGGATAGTCATTTTTAGTGCCCGTACTCGGCCCAACCAAGAGAGATGCAATTTCTCCCATGATTGAAACAAAAGACGAAGTTTCCAGAGCATAGGAGGATAATTAGCCACGTAAAGGGAGTCTAAGTTAGCTGTCAGTTTAACCCCTAAGTAATCTAAATGATTAGTGACCCATTGGAACGGAAAGTTGTACTGAAGTTGTGATACAATAGGCTGTGGGAGAGATATGTTCATGGCATAGGATTTAGTAGTGTTTAACTGTAGACCGGATATAGATTTGAAGTTTTCTAAGATATGTAGAAGGGCCGGCAAGGATGTCTGAGGGGATGACAGAAGTAGTAGCATGTCGTCGGCAAACAGAAAAAGTTTGTGAGAGACTGACGCCACTTCCACTCCCTGTATATCAGAATTAAGGCGCATATGAATAGCTAATGGTTCAAGCGCCCAAAGAAATAGTAAGGGTGAAAGAGGGCATCCCTGCCGGGTTCCCCTACTGATAGGGAAAAATGTAGAGGAGAAACAGTTGTATCGTACATAGGCAGATGGAGAGCTATAGAGAGCATAAATCCAAGAGAGAAAGTGGTCGTGGAAACTTCCATCTCCGCAAGACCGCAAACAAATAGGGCCACGAAATAGAGTCGAAGGCTTTTTTGATGTCTAATGACAGTAACATATTTGGTATGTTGCGGTGTTTGCAGAGGTGCAGCAAGTGAGAGACCCTCAGTAAATTGTCCGAGGCTTGTCTCCGTGGGACAAAACCCACTTGATCTTCATGGATTAGAGTACCTAGGCCAGAGTTCAACCTTTGAGACAGGATTTTAGCTAATATTTTAAGGTCTACGTTGATAAGAGATATTGGTCTATAATTAGACCAGAGTAGATGGTCCGTGTTTGGTTTAGGTAACATAGATATTGCTGCAATTAATGAGGCTGCGCCTGGTTTGTTGCCGTCTCTCAAAGAGTTGAAGTAATTAGTGAGGTGGGGGATCAGTATCGGAGCATATTTTTTATAATAGAGGGCCGTAAATCCATTGGTTTTTTTATTAGTTTTCAGGTGTTGAATGGCTAATTCAATTTCGCTTGAAGTTACGGCTTAGTTAAGGAGTTCGATCATATTGGAGCTGAGGGCCGGGAGGGGAATAGAATCTAAAAAATTCTCTATTGTTTCTGAGTTTGTGGTGATTGGGGCCTTGTACAGCTGCCTAAGTTTTTGTTGGAAAATATGGGTAATTTGTTGTGGATTAGTTGTAATACCAGAAGATGTGCGTAGTCATATGGGGGGCCTAGGTAGAGGTAGGCATTTTAAATGGCGAGCTAAGTTAGATTTATTTTTGTTGTTGAGAGCGTAGAAGCGTTGCTGTGACCATCGTATGGCCCGATCTGCGATCTCGAAGAGACGAAGGTCTAGTTCTGTACGAGCGTGGAGAAGATCTCGGTACGTGGCTGGTGAAGGTGTGTTCTTCATCTGAGACTCTAAGGCTGACACCTTGCTCTCTAGTTCAGCTATCTTTACATTTCTGTCTTTTTTCTTACGAGAGGCCTCTTGAATGCAGAATCCTCTAAGCACTGCTTTATGTGCTTCCCAAAGGGAGATTGGCGAAGAAGCTGAATGTTGATTTAAGGAGAAATAATCATCAATATAATTTTTCAGCCTTTGAGCAATATCGGGATAAGAGAGCAGTGAATCATTCAGAGCCCAGTTGAATGAACAGGGCCGTGGGTGAAGTGTCGAGCATGTGAGAAGATTTGGGGAGTGGTCCGACCAGGAGATAGAAAGAATGGATATATTAGAGACATTTGGAATAAAGGAAGGATTAGCGAATATATGGTCGATTCTAGTGTACACTAAGTGGCGTGAGGAGAAATACGTATAACCTCTATTGGAGGGGTGGATCTCTCTCCATAAGTCTACCCAATGGTGTTGGGAGAGAAGTTTATTAAGGGCGGATGTATCCGCAGAAGGGTATAGCTGCGGGGGATTAGAGGAGTGGGGACTTAAGGACTTATCAAGGCTAGCTTTGAGTATACAGTTGGAGTCTCCACATAGTATTGTGGTACCTTGGTCATGTTCTGAGACTAATTCCAGTAGTTGGGAAAAGAAAGCGGCTTGGTGGGTATTAGGGGCATAGTAGGAGACAATAGTCACCAATTCATCTGATATTGAACCTGTCACCATTATATAACGTCCTTCTTTGTCAGCTACTGAAGTAAATAGTGTAATTTTTTAAATCTTTATAAAAGGGGCGTTTCTCACAGGGTAATTATATAGAGCAGTCTAAAGACACACCCCAGAGGATCCTGTGAGCCACACCCCTTGTAAAAACCATTAAAAAAATTGCACTAAATAAAAAAGCTAATATCTCTGGAACTTTATGGAAGATTATCAAGAATCAGAAATTGGAATACTCAAGGAAGCAGCAGGAATAAAATAAATCTGCACACTTTTGACCTGGTGACAAGTCTTCTTTAGGTCCTCCTGGTATCACAGACAGGCTATGAGGACGTGAAACCTTGAGGTGGAATTAATTCCGATGTCAGCTCTATTTTATTAGCCTATACATAGATTTGTTGATGGAGTTTTTTTTAACTAAATGCAATAGCTTTCATGAATGAGAATAGGAACAATATTTCCTTGACTGTCATTCTTTGTTTTTTTATTCAATGGGATCCAAAGGTGCAGAACATGCAAAAGGGCTCATTTATGAGAATTTAGAATTTCCTTAGTTCTTCCATAGCTGATCATGAACTGTAGTCATATCTTTTGAAATAGCCACATGAATTCCTCTAACTTCTTATTTCCCTTGTAGGTGTTTTCTCTATTTGTGGTAAAGATGAAGCTGCTACTCGCACTTTCTGTTGTCCTGATTGCTCTTGCAGTTTTGCCAGGTAAGTTTCATTTCTTATATGAACGAACGCTGTGATAAATTTATCTGCAAATTAGCATTTTTAAATGCAGGGTGTGATCCTTTAAATGTAGGGTGTGATCCTCTTGTAAATGTAGGGTGTGATCCTTTTGATGTCGATCAAAGATTTTTTTTTTTGTAATACAGAGCTCCATATAACTTACTCTATGCATTAGAGTGATCTTGGGTGCATAGATGTCCATTATGGAGGTCAAAGCAGAATGATATGTATGCAATCAGCTCCTAAGCTGCCCCCTAGTGGCGACTGCAGGAAGACAGAAAGTTATAATTAGCTTCTGTCCAATTAGAAAATTTGAAGCTCCCAATCTTTGGTTCCAAAGAAATTTGAAGAAAATAACCAGCACATGGCATGGATCTAAAAAGGACCTGCTGTTGAATCATGGAAATTTACCTAGAGGTCTCAATAACAACATCATTGGTCATATATACAGTATATATTATAACCAAAAATGATGTTAATGAGATGGTTTTATATATATATATATATATATATATATATATATATATATATATATATATATATATATATATATATATTGCTCAAAATCATAAAGGGAACACTAAAATCCCACTTCCTAGATATCACTGAATGAAATATTCCAGTTGTAAATCTTTATTCATTACATAGTGGTGTGTTGAGAACAATAAAACCTAAAAATTATCAACATAAATCACAACTAATATCCCACGGAGGTCTGGAATTGGAATGATGTTCAAAATCAAAGTGCAAAATGAAGTTACAGGCTGATCCAACTTAAGTGGAAAAGCCTCAAGACAAGAAAAAGATGCTCAGTAGTGTGTGTGGCCTCCATGTGCCTGTATGACCTCCCTACAAAGCCTGGGCATGCACCTGATGAGGCATCGGATGGTCTCCTGAGGGATGTCCTCCCATACCTGGACTAAAGCATCCGTCAACTCGTGGACAGTCTGTGGTGCAACGTGACATTGGTGGATGGTGCGAGACATGATGTCCTAGATGTGTTCAATTGGATTCATCTTGGTACCTAATGGCAGTCAGGCTACCTCTGGCGAGCACATGGAGGGCTGTGCGGCCCTCCAAAGAAATGCCACCCTACACCATTACTGACCTTGGTGGAGACATGATGTCCCAGATGTGTTCAATTGGATTCAGGTCTGGGGAACGGGCGGGCCAGTCCATAGCTTCAATGCCTTCATCTTTCAGGAACTGCTGACACACTCCAGCCACATGAGGTCTGGCATTAGGAGGAGGAACCCAGGGCCAACCGAACCATCATATGGTTTCACAAGGGGTCTGAGGATCTCATCTCGGTACCTAATGACAGTCAGGCTACTTCTGGCGAGCACATGGAGGGCTGTGCGGCCCTCCAAAGAAATGCCACCCCACTCCATTACTGACCCACTGCCAAACCAGTCTTGCTGAAGGATGTTGCAGGCAGCAGATCGCTCTCCCAGGCATCTCCAGACTCTGTCACATCTGTTACTAAGTAATGTAATAGATAAACCATTATTTCTTATTTTTAGGGACTCTATAGCGACGGGGTCTGTTCCGCAGGACTGGCGCATAGCAAATGTGGTGCCAATATTCAAAAAGGGCTCTAAAAGTGAACCTGGAAATTATAGGCCAGTAAGTCTAACCTCTACTGTTGGTAAAATATTTGAAGGGTTTCGGAAGGATGTTATTCTGGATTATCTCAATGAGAATAACTGTTTAACTCCATATCAGCATGGGTTTATGAGAAATCGCTCATGTCAAACCAATCTAATCAGTTTTTATGAAGAGGTAAGCTATAGGCTAGACCACGGTGAGTCATTGGACGTGGTATATCTCGATTTTTCCAAAGCGTTTGATACCGTGCCGCACAAGAGGTTGGTACACAAAATGAGAATGCTTGGTCTGGGGGAAAATGTGTGTAAATGGGTTAGTAACTGGCTTAGTGATAGAAAGCAGAGGGTGGTTATAAATGGTATAGTCTCTAACTGGGTCACTGTGACCAGTGGGGTACCGCAGGGGTCGGTATTGGGACCTGTTCTCTTCAACATATTCATTAATGATCTGGTAGAAGGTTTACACAGTAAAATATTGATATTTGCAGATGATGCAAAACTATGTAAAGCAGTTAATACAAGAGAAGATAGTATTCTGCTACAGATGGATCTGGATAAGTTGGAAACTTGGGCTGAAAGGTGGCAGATGAGGTTTAACAATGATAAATGTAAGGTTATACACATGGGAAGAAGGAATCAATATCACCATTACACACTGAACGGGAAACCACTGGGTAAATCTGACAGGGAGAAGGACTTGGGGATCCTAGTTAATGATAAACTTACCTGGAGCAGCCAGTGCCAGGCAGCAGCTGCCAAGGCAAACAGGATCATGGGGTGCATTAAAAGAGGTCTGGATACACATGATGAGAGCATTATACTGCCTCTGTACAAATCCCTAGTTAGACCGCACATGGAGTACTGTGTCCAGTTTTGGGCACCGGTGCTCAGGAAGGATATAATGGAACTAGAGAGAGTACAAAGGAGGGCAACAAAGTTAATAAAGGGGATGGGAGAACTACAATACCCAGATAGATTAGCGAAATTAGGATTATTTAGTCTAGAAACAAGACGACTGAGGGGCGATCTAATAACCATGTATAAGTATATAAGGGGACAATACAAATATCTCGCTGAGGATCTGTTTATACCAAGGAAGGTGACGGGCACAAGGGGGCATTCTTTGCGTCTGGAGGAGAGAAGGTTTTTCCACCAACATAGAAGAGGATTCTTTACTGTTAGGGCAGTGAGAATCTGGAATTGCTTGCCTGAGGAGGTGGTGATGGCGAACTCAGTCGAGGGGTTCAAGAGAGGCCTGGATGTCTTCCTGGAGCAGAACAATATTGTATCATACAATTATTAGGTTCTGTAGAAGGATGTAGATCTGGGGATTTATTATGATGGAATATAGGAATATAGGCTGAACTGGATGGACAAATGTCTTTTTTCGGCCTTACTAACTATGTTACTATGTTACTATGTTACTATGTCACATGTGCTCAGTGTGAACCTGCTTTCATCTGTGAAGAGCACAGGGCGCCAGTGGCGAATTTGCCAATCCTGGTGTTCTGTGGCAAATGCCAAGCATCCTGCACAGTGTTGGGCTGCAAGCATAACCTCCATCTGTGGACATCGGGCACTCAGACCATCCTCATGGAGTTGGTGTCTAACCATTTGTGCAGACACATGCACATTTGTGGCCTGCTGGAGGTAATTTTGCAGGGCTCTGGCAGTGCTCCTCCTGTTCCTCCTTGCACAAAGGCTGAGGTAGTGGTCCTGCTGCTGGGTTGTTGCTCTCCTGCGGCCCCCTCCACGTCTCCTGGTTTACTGGCCTGTCTCCTGGTAGTGCCTCCAGCCTCTAGACACTACGCTGACAGACACAGCAAACCTTCTTGACACAGCTCACATTGATGTGTCATCCTGGATGAGCTGCACTACCTGAGCCTCTTGGGTTGTAAAGTCTGTCTCATGCTACCACGAGTGTGAAATCACAACCAACATTCAAAAGTGACCAAAACATCAGCCAGAAAGCCTTGATACTGAGATGTGGTCTGTGGTCCCCACCTGCAGAACCACTCCTTTATTGAGTGTGTCTTGATAATTGCCAATAATTTCCATCTGTTGTCTATTCCATTTGCACAACAGCATGTGAAATTGATTATCAAACAGTGTTGCTTCCTAAGTGGACAGTTTGATTTCACAGAAGTTTGATTTACTTGTAGTTATATTCTGTTGTTTAAGTGTTCCCTTTACTTTTTTGAGCAGTATGTACATATATATATTTTTATATTTATAACTATAATTAATATATAGATATGTTATAGATATACAGTATATATTATATATATATATATATATATATATATATATATATATATATATATATATACCGTATATACTCGAGTATAAGACGAGATTTTCAGCCCATTTTTTTAGACTAAAAGTGCCCCTCTCGGCTTATACTCGAGTCATTGTCCCAGGGGGTCGGAGGGGGAGTGGTGGCTCTCACATCATACTCACCTGCTCCCAGCCTAGTCTCTGCACTTCCCTGCTTCTCCAATGCTTCTCTGATGGTGTCCGGCACCCGCAACTCTTCTTGTGTTCAGCGGTCACGTGGTACTGCTCATTAAAGCAATGAATATGGATGCAACTCCACTCCCATAGGCTTGGAGCGCATATTCATTACTTTAAAGAGTGGTACCTTGTGACCGCTGAACACAGGAACAAGCTGCCTGTCGGAGAAGCAGGGACCGCACCAGGAGGGTGAGTATGACGGGGAGGGTGAGCTATGCAATATTCACCTGTCCCCATTCTACCGCCAGGCTATGTCTTCCGCGTCCTCTGGCTGTGACGTTCAGGTCAGAGGGCACTATGACGTATTTAGTTCGCGCCCTCTGCCTGAACAGTCACTGCAGAGAGCCGGATGACACAGCGGCGTGCAGCGGTGGCACGAGGACAGGTGAATGTCTCAAATGCCGTGTCCTGAGCCAGCGGTGACACCGGCACCTCGCCCCCATAGCGCGCCTGTATCCCCACCTGCTCAGGACCCCTGCACCTAGCCCCCAGTAATGAGAGGTGAGTATGTCATTTTTTTTTAATCGCAGCAGCATATGGGACATATTATTCCATGGAGCATCTTATTGGGCCATCAACCTTTGTGCAGCATTATATGGGGCATAATATTCTATTTAGCATCTTATGGGGCCATCAACCTTTGTGCAGCATTATATGGGGCATAGTATTCTATGGAGCATGTTATGGGACCATGAACCTTTGTGCAGCATTATATGGGGCATAATAGTCTATGGAGCATCTTATGGGGCCATCAACCTTTATGGAGCAGCATATGGGGCATATTATTCTACTGAGTATCTTATGGGGCCATCAACCTTTGTGCAGCATTATATGGGGCATAATATTCTATTAAGCATCTTATGGGGCCATCAACCTTTGTGCAGCATTATATGGGGCATCATATTCTATGGAGCATTTTATGGGGCCATCACCTTTGTGCAGCATTATATGGGGAATAATATTCTATGGAGCATCTTATGGGGCCATCATTAACCTTTTATGCAGCATTATATGGGGCATATTTTAATATGGAGCATCTTATGGTGACCATCATGAACTTTATGGAGCGTTATATGGGGCTCCTGATTCAATATGGAAGTTCAAAAACACTTAACTTACTGACGTCTCAATTAGTTTTACTTTTGTTGGCATCTATTTTTATTTTTGAAATTTACCAGTAGCTGCTGCATTTCCCAACCTAGGCTTATACTCGAGTCAATAAGTTTTCTTATTTTTTTGTGGCAAAATTAGGGGTCTCGGCTTATACTCGGGTCGGCTTATACTCGAGTATATATATATATATATATATATATATATATATATATATATATATATATATATATATATATATATATATATATATATATATATATATATAAAACCAACATTGATGCTATATATACCGGTATATATATATATATATATATATATATACATATATATATATATATATATATATATATATATATATATATATACAGGGTGAGTCATGTTTATGGATGCACCTAAATTAAATGGGAATGTTTGGTGATATCAACTTCGTGTTTGTGGCACATTAGTATATGGGAAAGGGAAAACTTTTCAAGATGGGTGGTGACCATGGTGGCCATTTTGAAGTCGGCCATTTTGGATCCAACTTTATTTTTTTTTGAACGCAGTACCCTTGTCATTGCAGCAGATTTCAATGCAAGAAGACACCCTATGCAAGAAAACTGTCACCATTCCAATTTGATTGATACACCTAAATCAAATGGGAATGGTGACAGTTTTCTTGCGTATGGTGTCTTGCATTGAAATCTGCTGCAATGACCCGGGTACTGCGTTCACCAGACATCAACACAATTTATATCCGCTCCTCATGTGTTAACCTCTGCGACATGTCAATGGCTGTAAACAAAGGGAAAATTGTAATTAACTAATGAAAGAATAAAGTTACGTTAAAACCATTAAAACCAAGCACACCATTGTTTTTCTTGTGAAATTCTCAATAAGTTTGATGTGTCACGTGACCCTCTTCCCATTGAAAAAATAAAGTTGGATCCAAAATGGCCGACTTCAAAATGGCCGCCATGGTCACCATCTATCTTGAAAAGTTTTCCCCCTCCCATATACTAATGTACCACAAACAGGAAGTTGATATCACCAACCATTCCCATTTTATTTAGGTGTATCCATACACATGGCCAACCCTTTATTTCTATATCTCTATATTGGTTGTTAAGACCTCAAGGTAAATGTCAGTGATTCAACAGCGAGTCCTTTTTAGATCCATGTCATGTGCCAATATATGTATATTTATAGTTTTAAGGGTTTATGATTGTGAGAATTGCATAACCACCATTGACAAATAAATTTTATTTTTGAGATTAAATCACAAAATTTATGAGCAATACCCAGTATCCTCACACTGTAATAGTTGTATGTCCTCCATGGACTAGTTGTTTCCAATGTGATGCTTCAACTCTGATAATACCATCCAAAGGCTGTCGAGACGTGCTGGAAAATGTAGTTTTGCAACATCCAAAGATCCATAGATTGGAGTCAAAATCATAGCTAATTGGACCATATTGACCCACGATCACCACCATTTCTCATCTCCTAAATTGTCTTTTCCAACAATAGAGTCCAGCTCAGCAGAGACCAAGGAGCCCTCCCTAAAGGATCACCTTAAGTCTTTTGGAGAAACAGTTAAAGCTGCAGCTACGTCAGTGGGGGAACAGACTAAGGCTGCATTTGAAAAACTGCACAACAGTGAATTTGCCACAAGCGCCAGGTATTTACGCAACTTATTACATAATGATTACTTATTGCACCTATATATTGCACCACAACTGGGGACATCCAG
Organism: Ranitomeya variabilis; assembly: GCF_051348905.1. Taxonomy (NCBI): domain Eukaryota; kingdom Metazoa; phylum Chordata; class Amphibia; order Anura; family Dendrobatidae; genus Ranitomeya; species Ranitomeya variabilis. The sequence continues at coordinate 210,948,349 of NC_135235.1, read as the reverse complement.
AAGATGCCAACCAAATCACACAAAGATTGTCAAATATTACTCTTTATCTGTCCGATAGTGTATATAGTATATACCCTACCCCCCAAAACTACTGTTTTTGTGCCCTGCATAACGGCCACTGGTTAGCTTAAAAACGTGAAATGTGACAGTGCTGTCATAAAAGGGTTAACTTGGACTGTCTACTATATATCATCCAGAATAAAAGCTTACTGGAGCAAAAAGTGAAATTATCCTCCCACAATATGGCAAATGAAAGATGTATAATTTGTCTCAGTAAATTCTCTCTCTTATCTATGAATTAAAATGTTGCCTCTTCTCGAGTGGTTGCCGCCTTAGGCAAGGATCTTAATCTGCTTTATTTTTAATACATTCCATGATTTTACTATAGTAGGTTACCCCCTTGTTTGGAGTAATTTACCACATTGCAAGATTTTAATACATTTTTTTCTTTTCCAGGAAAATATTCTCTGATGGTGTTGAGAAAATCAAAAACAAGTTTTCTAAGTAATTACAGAAGAAGAATCTCTACAAAGACAAGCTCTTAAAGCCTGCCTAAAAATATGTAAACCTGCTTAAAAATATGCAGACGTCACCCCTGTGATCATAGAGCAATCCATATACCTATCATGCCAATCTAATAAAATATGTGCTCCCCCATCTCCGCCTTTGTGAAAATTCATAGTCTTAAGGTTTGAAACGTAATACAATCCCAATACCAGACTTTCAAAAAAATTCTAAAAGTGTTGAAATACTCTGTATGTAATCAAATTTACGAAACTGCTTGCTTTTGGTGTAAAGTGTCTGAGAGGTGGGGGGCCAATATCTAGGATCAGAGATGAACATCCGGATGGGAATCTACCAGGCCATGTCCTACTTGGTGTGGCGGGAAATTAAATGTATAGGGCCCTTTCTATTTATTTCTACGGGAGTTATGGAAAATCCCAAGTCACAATGATAGCCCAGAAAAACCACCAGCCAGGGATCGTGGAGTTGAAATGATCAAGATTGAGACTGCAAAAACACCCAAGCTATTACACATCATTTCTAGGACTGGTCTCTTTATATTTTCATCCAACAGTCCAGTAGACCTTTTACTTAATAAAGGCAGTCCCTTATCATGGTCTGCCTTTAACCCCTTTCCGATGTGGACAGTTTCCATTATTTGCTCTTCTTCCCAAAGCCATAACTTTTTTTTTATTTTTCTGTCCACATAGACATATGAGGGCTTGAATTTTTTGCGGGACCAGCACCTTTCATTTTACCACATAATGTACTGGAAAACGTGAAACAAAATTCCACGTGCAGTGACATTGTGAAAAAAAATGCAATTCAGACATTGTTTTTTGGGAATTGCTTTACTGTGTAGATTTTATGGTAAAAATGACCTCACAATATGATTTTGCTCATCAGTATGGTTACGATGTAGGACACCCTCCTTTTGATGTGGGCTCCGGCGGTGAGCCCACATCTTTTCCGGCAAATGTTAGCCGCATGGAACAGCTGACATGTGGCGATAACAGCCACAGGAGAACTCTGACAATGGCATTTCACGCGCGCTTCTTGCCATCGAACCGGAAATCCCGCCCATCGGTGCCCACCGTGATCGCGTGTCACTGATGGGTCAGCATGACAACCAGAGGTCTCCTGCAGTCTCCTGCAGACCTCCATGGTTGTCACTGCATGATTGCTATGAGCGCCACCCATTGCTCGGTGCTCATAACAAGTCAGCAATTCTGCTACATACAGGCAATCTGATCATCACCTGTATGTAGCAGAACCGATCAGGTTAAGGCAGCTTCTAGTCTCCCATGGAGAGTACTGAAGCATGCCAAAAGTAAAAAAAATGTTTTCAAAAATATTTAAAAAAAAATTTAAAATGTAAAGTTCAAATCACCCCCCTTTCTCCCCATTCTAAATAAAACAATAATAATAAAAAATCAAACATACACATATTTGGTATCGCCTTGTTCAGAACCGTCCGATCAATAAAAAAAAAAAGATTAACCTGATCACTAAACGGCGTAGCGAGAAAAAAGTCAAAAAGCCAGAATTATGTTTTTTGGTGGCCACAACATTGCATTAACATGCAATAACGGGCAATCAAAAGATTGTATCTGCACCAAAATGGTATCATTAAAAATATCAGTTTGGCGCGCAAAAAATAAGCCCTCACCCGACCCCAGATCACAAAAAATGGAGTCGCTTCGGGTATCGGAAAATGGTGCAATTTTGTTTTTAGCAAAGTTTGGATTTTTTTTTCACCACTTAGATAAAAAAGAACCTAGACATGTTTGGTGTCTATGAGCACGTAATGACCTGGAGAATCATAATGGCAGGTCAGTTTTAGCATTTAGTGAACATTGTAAAAAAAAAAAAAAAAAAAAAAACAACTGTGGGATTGCACTTTTTTTGAAATTTCACCGCACTTGGAATTTATTTTCCCGTTTTCCAGTTCAAAATAAGGTAAAACCAATGGTGTTGTTTAAAAGTACAACTTGTCCCACAAAAAACAAGCCCTCACATGACTATATAAAAAAGATATGGCTCTGGGAAGAAGGGGAGCAAAAAAAGAAAACGCAAAAACGAAATTACCTCCGGTCATTAAGGGGTTACATTTCCCAGAGAAGCATTGCAGGGTGAATAAGCCTCCTTACTTTGGCATGCTAAAGCCGGTATGTCACTCTCCACAAGGAGAAATGTTACCTCTTAGACCTAAGTTCAACGCCTCTCACCTAGCCCAATCAGTTCTCATACTTTACACCAACAAAGGACAGTACCCCAAAACACAGAGATTGCAAATTAAGATGCTGATTTGGCTTTGGTCCTGTCACATTTCAAGGCTCGTTAAAGGGTCAATATTGAATTGTAGGATTGCTGATTCCAACAGGTGGTGCTATAGAGTTAAAGTCCTCTTCCTCTCTGAAGAGGGAATTTGCACACACCCCAAAAGAAATCCAGCAAATTCTGCACTCACAAAGCCAAATGCTCCCCTCCCATTTGAGCACCGATGTGATTATCATCTACATGCTTGGCATTTCTGTAGTGATGAGAGCCCACTTCATTTATAGGTACATGCCTCCAGAAGCACGAGCTGGCCATAATGTATGGGCACAACATTGTACTGGGCACTACAATGTACTGGGTACTACAACGGCAGATTTCAAAATTTTCACTCAGCAATATCCACTGCTGCTTGTTTGTGGAAACCACCCATGGAGTCAACATTTTTGCTAATCTTCAGATAAATTCCTAGAGGGGTGTGTTAGGGATGGCGGATTGCACTAAATAGATTTAATGAGGAAGTGCAATCGCAACCCGGGGTCCAACGTGCCGAGATGTAAAGTTGCAGCTAATGTGAACAATGCAGTGAGCAATTGCTAGCTCACACTGAGTTTCACGTCACTCAGTGAGCAGCACAAGAGGTAGTGTCACTCGCACACAGTAATGAAGCTGAGGCTCTGCAATAGAGCTGTGTCACTCGCACACAGTAACAAAAGATATGACGCTAGACATGATCCCTGTTAACTTCACAGAAGATTGAAGCCAACGGAGCAGGTAGCAACAGTGGTCAGACAGTCAGCAACTGCACTCAAACAACTCCACTCCGGAGGTGCCAGAATTCTATTGGCATTACGCCAGCCCTGAATCAACATGAACAAACTCCTCTCCAGAGGTGCTGGAATTCTAATGGCTAACAGCCGATCCTGAGCACATGCTGACACAGCCCACACCGTTGCAAAGTACATTCACACATGAAATTACATTGATGCTAGCGCCCCGGTGTGCGCCTCTGAGAACATTTTATATGTAGAGCTCAAGTCCAGTTGGACAGGACCTTGCCCTTGGACCAATCCGGAGCTGCCACATCACCAGAGCAGCTGATGACCGACCACCAATTAGACGTCGCCACATCACGAGCATGCTCAGTAGGGTGATTTCTGGACTTAGTCTCCAGAGTGTTTGCTCGTCGCTGACTGGCTGGTTACCATAGGCTTGGCTGAAGAGCCAGCAGTAACCAGATGAATAGCACGAGTCTGAGCAAGTTGCTGGGACCGATGTCTATGCTCAGCAGCACCCGCAGCGGTCAAAGCAGAATGGGAGACTGCAGGCAAGGTTTGGGATCTACCCTGTGCAGGGGGAGAATCCTGGCATCTAACAGGGTGTAATTTCCAAAATGGGGTCACTTGAGGTGGGATTCTGTTCTTCTAGCGCTTAGGAGCTCTGCATATAAAGTTTAGATTTTCATAGCTTAATATTATAACATTTTATGAATCACCTGTGGGTTCAAGGTACTCATCACACCTCTAGATAAGTTCCTTGAGGGGTGTAGTTTCCAAACTGGTGTCCCCTGTAGGGGGTTTCCACTCTTACATCAGGCAATCTATTCCAGCCAATTTTATGATTGAAAAGTCCAAAGGTTCTCCTTCTCTTCCAAGCCTTGCAGTGCACCCAAACACTAGATTTCCACCGCATATGGGGTATCAGCGTAATCAGGAGAAGTTGCACAACAAACTGTATGGTTCATTTTGTCCTTTTATCCTTATGAAAATTAAAAATTTGGGGCTAAAGAACATTTTTGTCGTAATAATTAATATTTTAATTTTTTTCCTCTCACATTGCTTTGATTCCTATTAAGAATCTAAAGGGTTAGTACATTTCTTGAATGTGATTTTGAGGACTTTCAGGTGCGCAGTTTTTAAAATGATGTCACTTTTGGGTATTTTCTTTCATATAGGCCCCTCAATGTCACTTCAAACGTGATGGGGTCCCTAAAAAATGGTTTTGTAAACTTTGATGGAAAAACGAAAAATGCTTATAAACTTTTTACCCTTCTAACTTTCTAAAAAAAAAATTATGTTTCAAAGACGATGCAGATGAAAAGTAAATATGTGGTAAATATTATTTCCTAACTATTTTGTGTGATATAATTATCTAGTTTAAGGGCATAAAAATGAAAAGTTTGAAAATTGCAAAATTTTCAGAATTTTCCCCCAAATTCTGATATTTTCACAAATAAAAAATTATCGGCCTTAATTTACCAGTAACATAAACTACATCGTGTCACGAAAAAAACATTTTCTGAATCACTGTGACATGTTGAAGCGTTCCTGGTCAGAAAGGGAGAAACCAAAAACACTGAATGGGAATATAACTTGGTGTGCATGCCGCAGAGAGCTTTAAAACACAGTGCAAAAACTGAAACGGAAACTAAAAGTACTGAACAGGAATATCAGTTGGTATGGATGCAGCGTATAGGCACATGTTCACACTGGTCACTAAGCAGACACTGCAGGATATTTACCATACTCATATTGTTCTCATTCTGGGTTTTATCTGGTCAGGAAGGTGAAAATAAGCTTTGAGGTAAAGGAGTTAATGAATAATATTTCCCTTACATAGAATACAATAAAGATCAAATATTCACTGCTCAAAAAAATAAAGGGAATACTTAAACAACAGAATATAACTCCAAGTAAATCAAACTTCTGTGAAGTCAAACTGTCCACTTAGGAAGCAACATTGATTGACAATCAATTTCACATGCTGTTGTGTAAATGGAATAGACAACAGATGGAAATTATTGGTAATTATCAAGACACACTCAATACAGGAGTGGTTCTGCAGGTGTAGACCACAGACCACATCTCAGTATCAATGCTTTCTGGCTGATGTTTTGGTCACTTTTGAATGTTGGTTGTGCTTTCACATTCGTGGTAGCATGAGACGGACTCAACAACCCACACAGGTGGCTCAGGTAGTGCAGCTCATCCAGGATGGCACATCAATGCGAGCTGTAGCAAGAAGGTTTGCTGTGTCTGTTAGCGTAGTGTCCAAAGGCTGGAGGCACTTCCAGGAAACGGGTCAGTACACCAGGAGATGTGGAGGGGGCCGTAGGAGGGCAACAACCAGGCAGCAGGACCACTACCTCAGCCTTTGTGCAAGGAGGAACAGGAGGAGTGTAATAGGATGCAGGTACTGAGTATGTCACCACGGAACAGACAGACCAACAGTTGAGGGGTTTAATAACAGGAATAAGGTTCTCCTCGCAGGGAGGAAGCAATGCAAAATAACTAACAATAAAACAATGCAAAAATACGGGAGTTAAACAATATAACAGAATTAAGTAGGATTCCTTGAGAAAAGAACACTTATCAGTCTGAAGATGACTTGCTTGGAGGGTTGTCTTCTTCAACATAGGCGCCGAGAAACAGCGGCACTTGTCGTCCCTCTGTTGTCCGTGGGCAGAGTAGTCTCTGAGAGCCTGCTGCATGGGGTTTCGGGAGTTAATGTGGTATGCACAGGCTCTGAGTCTTTAACTTTTACAGCACAACCAGGAAATCGGGGCTCCGCACTGTTGTCTCTATACCAGGAAAACAGGGGCTCTGCACTGTTGAGTCTCTGTACCAGGAGTCAGGGGCTCTGTACTGTTAAGTCTCTGTACTGATACCGCGGGGACCAGGGTGTCGTAGTCTCTAAAACGGGTCTCAAAGCGCCCCTCTCCAGTCACAGCAGAGTCCGCTTTATGTATTCACGAGATACAGTCTTTCTGGGCAGTCTCTCTCTATTTGTCCTCAGACTGGGAGCTCGCTCTCTCTCTCTTCTGGAGCGCAGCTGCACCCTGCTCTGCATGCTGCTCTGCACGCTGCTCTGTCTCCTGCGCGCGTCCCTTTCCCGCCCTCTGGCTGCTTCCTATCTGTCCCAGTCTATCAGTCTCTCCCTAGGGAACCTGCAGCACAGCTCAATGGTTCCGGGCACAGAGCCGAGAAGGTAACCGCCCCCAGACTCTTCTTGTGCTTTAAACTCCTTACATTTCCCCCCTCTTTCTGCTCGCCATTCCACGGGCGAGATCTTCAGGAGTTCCTGTTGGCAATCTTCCAGTCCTTGCACAATCTGCTGCCAGATGAACTCATCCTGATTGTAGCGAACAGGGTGTACACCAGCCGTTGAACGTTCATAGCGTCTCAAACCAGCAGGGGCGGTGGTGTCAGCTGCTGTGGGAGGAGTCCGATACGTTGGTAGAATCTGGCACCAGCCCTGTTCCTGGGTTCACTGGAAGAGATTCGGAGTCTTCCTCGTCTTCCACATCTACATTGATCACTGGCGCCGCCGGTGGGGGTGCTTGAGTCAATTGGACTGATTCAGGATCTCGAGACAAACATGGACGCAACATATTCCTGTGCAGCGTGGGGGTGGGAGTCCCTTCTTCCGTTTCGGGCTGGACCTCATAAACGGGACCCCAGTTGCCGAGCCGCAGCTTCACTCGGTACGGCCTTTTCTCCCACCGGTACTCTAGTTTGTTGTGTGGGCGCTTTTCCCTCACTAAGACTTGGTCTCCAGGCCGCAGGGCTGTCCCCTTTTGAGGAGCTACCTGGGGATGCTCCAATTCTTGCAGCCGGTCCTGCACTAGACGTTGAATTGTCCGCAGCCGACGACAATGTTCTTGAACCCAGGAGTACACCCCCGTCCGTGGGTAGTCCTCCTCGGGTTCCAGCGCCAGCTCTGCCAGTCCCTTCCTGGGTCGGCCAAAGAACAGAGAGTAGGGGGTGAATCCGGTGGTGCTGTGTTTACGAATGTTATACGCCCACACCAATTCAGGGACGGACTCAGTCCACTTCGCCTTCTGGTCCTCCTCCAGGGTCCTCAGCATTTGAATCAGAGTGTGGTTAAATTTTTCACAAGCCTCATTCCCCTGTGGATGATAAGGGGTGGTCCGGGACTTATCGATTTTGTACAGCTGGTGCAGCTCCTCCATCACTCTTCTGAGGAAGCAGGCCCCTTGATCAGAATGAATGCGCTTGGGACACCCGCACACCTGAATGAAGTGTTTGCAGATTGCGTGAGCCGCAGACTCGGCAGTCTGGTCCCGCGTGGGCGTCACTACGGCAAATTTAGTAAAGTGGTCTATCGTCACTAAACAATGCTCATAACCTTGGTGTGGTGGTCCAATTGTCAAGTAATCTATTGCCAGTAGGTCCATGGGGCCAGAAGACCTCACCGTCTCTGTGGGAGCTCGTTGTTCTGGTGGTTTGACCAGCTCACAACTTCTGCATTGCCGACATACTTTATCCACAGTGTTCCTTAAGTGGGGGTGATAAAATAGGCGCTGTAACCACTGGAAAGTCTTTTCTGGCCCAAAGTGTGCTCCTTTCTCATGTGCTTCCTTAACCACCTGGTCTATCATGGACGAGGGAATCACTGTCTGCCATACAAGACTGAGTTCTGTTTGCAGGAATACCTTCCGGTACAGGATGCCATCCCGCAACTCGAGCCTCTCCCACTGGCGTAGCATCTTCAGTACTTCAGGTGACATGGACCTCCTCTCATGTCGATTGGGCATTTGTTCAGACACGACCCACCTTCTCAACTGAGCTAGCTCCGGATCCTCCTGCTGTACTCGGACCCACTCATCACACAGGCCTCTTCCTGTTCAATTTCCCACGCCGCTGCCACCGTCCTAGCAGTCTCTCCAAAACCTGGAACCTCTACATCTTCCAGTTCTTCATCCTGGCTGGGTTCTGGTTTGCGATAGTTTACTCGGGAAAGAGCATCCACATGTACATTCTCAGCTCCTCTTTTATACGAAATTCTGTATCGGAACTTGGCCATTCGGGCTACCCAACGTTGTTCTAGGGCGCCTAACTTGGCATTCTCGAGATGGGCCAACGGATTGTTATCGGTGCGTACATGAACTTCTGAGCCAGCCAGATATTCTGCGAACTTCTCAGTCATTGCCCACACCAGCGCCAACAACTCCAATTTGAATGAACTGTAGTTTTCTGGATTCCTTTCTGAGTCATGCAGAGACCGACTGGCATATGCGATGACGCGCTCTTTCCCGTCCTGCATCTGCGACAGTACAGCCCCGAGGCCTGCAGGCTCCCATCAGTGTGCAAGATGAACGGTTGTGTGAAGTCAGCGTAGGCCAGCACGGGGGCCTCCGTCAAAGCCTTCTTCAAAGCCAAGAATGCCTCCTCCTGATGCTTCCCCCACTGTATGTTCCTGTTTTTGGCGCAAGAGGGCACTCCCCTCAACAACTCCTGGAGTGGATTAGCAAGGCGGGTAAAGACTTTTACAAAGCGTCTGAAGTATCCCGTGAGTCCCAGGAACGCACGCACATCTTTCACCGTTTTTGGAGTTGGCCACTCTTGTACCGCAGCGATCTTCTCCTGGGAAGGCCTCACCCCCTCAGCGGAGACAACATGTCCCAAGTATTCAATATCGGTACGGAAGAGGTGGCATTTCTGGGGTTTCACTTTCAAGCCATACTTCTGTAGCCGACTCAGAACTTGCTCTAGTCTCTGCAGATGCTCCTCAAAGGTGGGGGCAAAGACGATGATATCATCCAAGTAGATCAAAGTGGCTTCAAAGTTCAGGTCTCCCAGACATCTCTCCATGAGTCGCTGAAATGTTCCTGGGGCGTTTGCTAGGCCGAAGGGCATCCGGTTGAACTCATACAGTCCCATCGGAAGGATGAAAGCCGTCTTGGCGCGGTCTTGCTCAGACATGGGCACCTGCCAGTAGCCGCTGGCCAAGTCTAACGTGGAGAAATATCTGGCATTCCCTAGTGCCGTCAGGGACTCCTCTATCCTGGGCAGTGGGTACGAGTCCCGCACTGTGCAAGCCTTGAGCTGCCGATAGTCCACACAGAACCGCAGGGACCCGTCTTTCTTTCTCACCAAGACGATAGGGGCAGCCCACGGGCTCTGACTCTCACGTATAACTCCCTTCTTCAGCATGTGTGACAGCATTCCCTTCACCTCCTGGTACATCTGTGGGGGTATTTGGCGGTACCGTTCCCGGATTGGTGCCGCATCCCCGGTGGGTATCTCGTGGGTGATGGCCGTGGTACGTCCAAAGTCATCTTCATCTTTGGCGAACGCATCCTGAAATTTCCCCAATACAGCTTCTACCTGAGGTACCTGCTGCGGAGTAAGTTCCGAGAGCTCCGCCCTCATGCATTCCAGTATCTGGCGCCCTTCTTGCATTAATCTGGGGTCCAGAGCTGCCTCCGCCTTGACGGTCACCAGCCACGGGTCTTCTGGCCTTGCTGTCAGCTGTACTGCCTCAGTGGGGACCAACTCGTCTGGAAGGCCCAGGACTTGAGCGACTTCACTTCTAGGGGGCAAAGTTGTATCTGTCTCCCCCAAATTGATACAGCACACAAGGACAGTTCCATCCCGCACGGTAGCCAGGGACCGTGCGACCAATATTCCTGACGGCAGCTGGTCGGCTCTGCTGGGCTCAATTTGGACTTCGACCCCCTCCAGCAGGATGCCAGCTCGTACAGGCAGGGGAAGCACTGTCTGCCCAGGGGGCAACACTCGATTGACGGAGGCGGGGGCGACGACTTTGCCGAGTTCCTTTCCTTCGTGGTATGCTTCCCGGACCTGGGCGGTCCGTATCAGTTGTTGGAAGACCCTTCTCTGGGGGCTTTGGTCACTCCATTGTTGTAGGAACTGTTCCGGGGACTCGTTGAAAACGAGGCTTCCGAGGTCTTTTAACACATTCATGCCCAGGGTCACGGTATGGTCTTTAGCTACCTCTCCATCCACCAGTACCACTCCTCTCCTCCCGAGGTCTTTTCCGCAGACTTCTATGTTCATCCATACCACCCCTGCGACCGGGATGGGCAAGTGATTGGCCGCCATAAGTTTGATCACAGGGCCCCATTCGGGCCGTAGCGCCTCTGTGAAGTGATGGCGGAAATATCTCTCAGGCATGGTGGTCACTTGTGAGCTGGTGTCCATCAAGCATCGCACTGCTCTTCCATTGATTTCTGCCCAGACCAGAGGGCACATGGAAACAAGGCTGTGGGGACTTTTACTCCTCCTCCTCTGTTCTTCACGCTCTGAGCGGTGCCCCTCAAGCCCAGAGCCACCTAGTTTAAAGGAGGATGTGGGGATGGTCGGCTCTGCCGGGGACACCATCGAGCAATGTGGCCGGACTTTCCACAAGTGTAGCATGTCAGAGGGCTTCTCTTCCTGGTAGTTTCACCCCCCCTTCGGGGGGCAGCTTCTCTGTCTCGCACCAGGGGGCCTGGGCCCCTCTGCCAGAGTTCTTCTGGTGGCCGCCATTTCTTCACGGACCTGTCTAATCTCCATTCTCAGGTCCTCCACCCACTGGGGAATATTGCCTGCTGTGGTGGTTACCTCCCCGCTCTGCACCCTTCCTACCAGCCCCGTCACTCCCTGTTCTTGTTCTCGCACACGCGCCTCACTGCCAACCTCAGAGAAAGTCATGTCTGGCTTTACTCGCACGCGCTCTCGCAGTGCCTGTTTCATCATTGCGTCACGAAGTCCTGTCACTAGCTGATCTCTGAGCACCACATCAACTGACCCTACTCCTACACCGTCCTTTCGTCTGATAGCAGTGTGAAGCTCTTGTAGGGCGTTCATGAATTGGGTCACGGTCTCCCCCTCCCATTGTACCCAGTGAAACAGTCGCATGCGAAGTTCCCCTACGTCAGTGGGGTCCCCATGCGTTTCCTCAAGTATGCGCAGCACTTTGTCCAGGGTATCTCTCTCCCGGGGGGACCTATGCATGACAGAATCCCGCGCCTCCCCCTCCAGGGCCATCAATGCAATTTCTGCCTCCAGGGCTGGTGCCATGGGGTGCATATGCATCATTCCCCTTATACGCTCTGTCCAACTCCACAACATTACATTGTTCTCAGTGAACCTTGGCAAATTATTCAACATGGCTCCCAGAGAAATGCTAGACCTGGGAACTTCCCCAGCTGCTTGGTCTGCCCTGTCCGCGCTACCGTGTGACATCCTGCCGACTACGCCAAATGTAATAGGATGCAGGTACTGAGTATGTCACCACGGAACAGACAGACCAACAGTTGAGGGGTTTAATAACAGGAATAAGGTTCTCCTCGCAGGGAGGAAGCAATGCAAAATAACTAACAATAAAGCAATGCAAAAATACGGGAGTTAAACAATATAACAGAATTAAGCAGGATTCCTTGAGAAAAGAACACTTATCAGTCTGAAGATGACTTAATTGGAGGGTCGTCTTCTCCAACGTAGGCGCCGAGAAACAGCGGCACTTGTCGTCCCTCTGTTGTCCGTGGGCAGAGTAGTCTCTGAGAGCCTGCTGCATGGGGTTTCGGGAGTTAATGTGGTATGCACAGGCTCTGAGTCTTTAACTTTTACAGCACAACCAGGAAATCGGGGCTCCGCACTGTTGTCTCTATACCAGGAAAACAGGGGCTCTGCACTGTTGAGTCTCTGTACCAGGAGTCAGGGGCTCTGTACTGTTAAGTCTCTGTACTGATACCGCGGGGACCAGGGTGTCGTAGTCTCTAAAACGGGTCTCAAAGCGCCCCTCTCCAGTCACAGCAGAGTCCGCTTTATGTACTCACGAGATACAGTCTTTCTGGGCAGTCTCTCTCTATTTGTCCTCAGACTGGGAGCTCTCTCTCTCTCTCTTCTGGAGCGCAGCTGCACCCTGCTCTGCACGCTGCTCTGCACGCTGCTCTGTCTCCAGCGCGCGTCCCTTTCCCACCCTCTGGCTGCTTCCTTTCTGTCCCAGTCTATCAGTCTCTCCCTAGGGAACCTGCAGCACAGCTCAATGGTTCCGGGCACAGAGCCGAGAAGGTAACCGCCCCCAGACTCTTCTTGTGCTTTTAACTCCTTGCAGGAGCACTGCCAGAGCCCTGCAAAATGGCCTCCAGCAGGCCACAAATGTGCATGTGTCTGCAGAAACGGTTAGAAACCGACTCCATGAGGATGGTCTGAATGCCTGACGTCCACAGATGGGGGTTGTGCTCACAGCCCAACACCGTGCAGGACGCTTGGCATTTGCCACAGGACACCAGGATTGGCAAATTCGCCACTGGCGCCCTGTGCTCCTCACAGATGAAAGCAGGTTCACACTGAGCACATGTGACAGACATGACAGAGTCTGGAGATGCCATGGAGAGTGATCTGCTGCCTGCAACATCTTTCAGCATGATCACTTTGGCAGTGGGTCAGTAATGGTGTGGGGTGGCATTTCTTTGGAGGGCTGCACAGCACTCCATGTGCTCGCCAGAGGTAGCCTGACTGCCATTAGGTACCGAGATGACATGTTCAGACCCCTTGTGAGACCATATGACGGTGCAGTTGGCCCTGAGTTTTTCCTAATGCAGGACAATGCCAGACCTCATGTGGCTGGAGTGCGTCAGCAGTTCCTGCAAGATGAAGACATTGAAGCTATGGACTGGCCCGCCCGTTCCCAGACCTGAATCAGATTGAATACATCTAGGACATCATGTCTCGAAACTTCCACCAACATCATGTTGCACCACAGACTGTCCAGGAGTTGGCGGATGCTTTAGTCCAGGTCTGGGAGGAGATCCCTCAGGAGAACATCCGCTACCTGATCAGGAGCATACCCAGGCATTGTAGGGAGGTCATACAGGGACGTGGCGGCCACACACACTACTGAGCATTATTTCCTTGTCTTAAGGCATTTCCACTGAAGTTGGATCAGCCTGTAACTTCATTTTCCACTTTGATTTTGAGCATCATTCCAACTCCAGACCTCCGTGGGATATTAGTTGTGATTTATGTTGATCATTTTTAGGTTTTATTGTTCTCAACACATTCCACTATGTAACGAATAAAGATTTACAACTGGAATATTTCATTGAATGATTTCTAGGATGTGGGATTTTAGTGTTCCCTTATTTTTTTGAGCAGTGTATAATTGTAGCATCTGCATAGTCATGCATCGCCAACCCCCAAAACTGCAGTCTCAACACATCCCAATGAGATGCAGCTTCTGCTTGTCTTTTTAGCCTCCTGCTTGCGATAGGTTTCCCCACTGAACTCTTACAAGTAGAAGGCAGGATGAAATAGCATACACTGTAGACTTTGCAGAAAGTATACACACACTCAAAAAAAAGTTTCTAATCTAGGCCTGTACAGCTTTAGCAAGACTTTTGCAGAACAGCTTCAGGAACCTTTGAGAAAGACTGCAGATCAACAAATACTATAAATAAATTTATCCTTTTTGCTGTTCACATTGATTTCTAGGATGAAGATACCCATACACCTTCACCTTTCTCCTGACCCCTTACACACAATCATGATGAACACACCCCTACTTTTGTCATATCTTACTGAGATTTAACATTACTGTTGGGTGGATGGTTAAAAGCCATCCTGTACACATTAAATCACTGGTCAGTCCCAATGAAATAGGTGGGTTTGGCTTTTCTTGCTTTACAGATGTGAGACACTCTGGTGTTTGTTTATTCCCTTTAACAACCAGTGATGTACTTTTTTGTCAAAGGCCATGTGAGGGGAGAAAAGAACGGACTTAGGAGTTGAGCCCGCGGACGCTCCTTGTGTTACACAGCCAACATCTGCCTCTAACACCAATGACTGGATCTAGCTCCAATTGCTTCTGTTTAACCATTTAAGTATGGCATTTACATGGCTTTCTTGCTGGTGCACTCAAGCACTGATTCCCACCACGCCCTATACTACATGATCGTCAGGAGCTGATGGGCTGCAGTGTAAGCATGGGGCCTGCAGAAAGTCCCATGGCTCCTATCTTAGTCGTCCTTTGAAGCTCAGTCACAGGCTGGCTGGGCTTCATAGGAGAATGTCAGTTACCCTACATACCATAATACTGTAGGATTGTAATATAATCCAGGAGTTTAAGGGGATTAAAAATATATAATGTTGTAAAAAAATTTGCGAAAGTTTAAAAATTTCCTTTTTTTCGTTCAAAAATATTAAAAAAATAAAACTAAAAACAGAATCATATTTGGTATCTTTGTCTCTGTCAAAGTCCAATCAATCCAAATGTAAAATTACTTGAACAGTTTTGTAAATGTGGAAAAGAAATAAAGAAATTAAACATCATAATTCTAATATTTGATTGCCACAATTTCCACAAAAATGCAATAAAAATTAAAATGCCATGTACAACCAAAAATGGTGATAAAGACTACTGCTCTGTGCGCAAAAATGAACACTGACACAGGTCCATTGTGAAAAATTAAAAAAAAGTGATGAGTCTTGATAAAAACTAAAAATCGTTTGTCGCAATTTTGGAAGTTTGGAATTTTTTTAACCACTAAAATCTAAAAAAAAAATAAGTTTGGCATAATCCCAATCAGACTGACTCCAGTATAGTCTTTGCTTTAGATCACCCCACCGCACAGGGTCATGTCGGATTATTGACCGACGCTACTATGTGGCAAGACACTTTGTCCTGTCTCGACAGCCAATATCTCTTCTAAAGTATATATAATAAGACTGCTGAAAGACCGAACTGGCTCCCCCCCTCATCTGTTTGTTGAGGTCAGTGACTGGACATTGACGTAAATCTGCTGATGGTCCTACGGGTCAAAGACTACAAGAGTCATTAAAAGTCATTAGATACCAACGAGAGACAGTGTCTGGCTAGAAGAGACAGGTGAGTGAAACATTAGTTTAATCCATAAGATGACCAGATCTGATGAATGTATTTATTTTAAATATTTCCATGTCTTTTGGCCAAAAAAGATCAATGTCAATTTAGCTGAAATCTTGCTTGGGCACCCAATTTTTTGCCATTGGACCCACAACGTAGATGTTCTTGGGCTTTAAAGAATATCTAAACTTTTATGAATTTGTTCGTATGTTATAACCCCCTGTTGATCAGTGGGGGGCCAGATCTTGAAACCCCTATTGATTTTTAAAATGACAGAAGGATTCAGCTAATTCATGAGCGCATGCTCAGCTGCCTACCGGCTCAAGCACATTATGGGGGTATGGATGATTGGTGAAGATCTCAGGGCTCGGACCACCATAGGGCTATAACAAATTAAAAATTCTTAAAGGTTTAGTTACTTAAAAAAAAAAAATTAAGATCTGTGATTGGAGATGGAATATAGGATCTTATCATTAGAGGAAGCCCCGAGACATTACGGATTTAGATGTTTAGATGCCTAATTCCATGTCATTCCTTTCCCTCAAAAAATTGTATGGAGGGTGTAGAAACGTTCAAATACATTTCATACATATTAACTGTTTTCAAATGTGTTTTATAACTATTGGATTTATTACTCGATAACATATGTGACTGATTATAATTCCTATAGACAAGTTATTGTCCATTGGGGAAATACCTCCATGATTAGGTGACTCTTCCCTATTGACGTATGTTCCATGTATTTCTTTTATCACCTAGATCGTTCTGTACTTACGTGGACCTAAACCTATGACCTTTAATATCCAAAAGGCTTTGTTCACACAAGTGTTTTTGCTTTACGCACAGTAGTCAAACCAATATCAATCAATGAGCTAATTCTACGGTTTGTGTAGCATGCATTCTTGCCTTCCGTTTTTCTGATGAAACTCAGCAATCAAATTCAAGAGGTGGTTTTCAAAATATGGATCCAAAACTGATACCATCCATAAACATGTCACTTTGAATCTAAAGATTACATAGAAAAATTAATAGTGCTTTTTGGGGTTTTGTGTGAATGGAGAGAACGGATGACAAGAAGAGTGGATGGATAGAACACCACATGGAGGACAAAAAATGTCTGTTCTGGATGAAAAATTAGTTATTTTTCATACACTTGTCTGAAATTTGCTCAAAGCCTCAATAATTTTTCACTTTTCTAAATTTTTCACTTTTTTATCAGTGAGCTGGATTCATTTTTCAGCCACTTTTTGCCGACGTGTCAGTTTTTTTTTCATCTCTGTGTCATCAGTTTTTTTGTAAATGCAAAAATAAACAAAAATGATGGAAGTTTCCCAAGTTTCTCCTTTCATTCAAGGGGTAACGTTTCTACTCATGGAGAGTGACATGCCTGGCATGCCAGAGTAAGGAGACTTATAAGCCATGCAATGCTCCTCTGGGAAACTAGCATTCAAACATCTGTGATTCACGTATGTACTATATCCATTTTTTCCATTATGTTTGATTGTTTTCAAGGCTAAGTTTCTATTGCATACCTGGTGTCCGCGGAAAAATCTCGAAGACGTCCATTTTTGATCGGAGTCACAAAATTGTGCATTCAAGTCAATGGCTCCATCAAAATCATGGAAAGCAGAACACAGATGCCATCTTTTTGCAATTCGCGCACTGTCGGTTTTCAACACCGTAATTGGTAGGAGAAGTTTTAAAATTGTGTGCGGCCAATGAAAAATACTGACCAAACACGTACGAGAAAAACTGACTTCTGAATGAGTCCTTAGGGTATCGATTCTTGGATTAACGTACCACCAAGTGTGCACGTTTTCATCCTCTCTGGTCTGTATTTTTTTTATTGAGTCTTTTTTTTACAACTTTTGACATTTTCCAATGAAACCGTGAATGTAAAATTTGCGTTTGTCCACAAGAGGGAGAGAAAGACTAAAGCATCGCTTAATTAAAACCTCAAAGCCGGGAATGAAGTTGTATGTGCTCAGTCTTTGTGCACCATCTTCTTCAACATTTCTAAAAATGTCGTTATGAGAACTTCTTGATTCCATGTTGACCTTGACCCTATGCTAAATTCAGGTGTTGTAACACCTATGTAAAACTATGAGCTAGAAGAACAAGATAAGTGACTACCATGGGTCATAGCGAGGGGAGAAGTCAATTTGGCATCTGTCTGAAGTTCCCCATACCGGGAGAATGACAGCTAACCATTCTTGACCATCTCTGTATTGTCTTGAATTGTTTTGGATTAACTTTAAGAGACTTTTTTCAGAGGATTAGCAAAGTGTCTAAATCTTCAACCAATTGCTTGGTGTACAGGACAAAACTAATAATCATCTTTACTAGAAATATGTCATAGTCTACATTTTTGGACTTTCCTGATCTTATTACAAATGTGGAATATCTTTGATATCAACCTTTTTCTTTCCTAGTTTTGGTAAAAACAAAAACTTTTCTTGGCCTTTTCTTCTCTTGACCGAATTTCTACTTTTGTCTACTAGGTGAAACAATGAAGACAGTCCAGGTGTGGAGTGTGGCACTCGTGTACTTTTTGGGTGAGTGCAATGGTAATATTTAAGATATTTCTATATGATATTTTACAAAAAAAATTCCTACTACGGATCAATTGATTGAATAAAATAGAAAATCCCATTAAACATAGTTTTATTAGATACAAACAAGTAAATATCTAATAAAATTATGTTTTAAGGGGATTTTCTATGTTATACACACATATTTCCATATGAAAGTATCTGAAATGCCAACTGTTACTGAAAGGAAGGGGATAATGTCTTCACAGCCCACAAAATTGAATTAATTCTGCTATTTTCTTTTATAAAAGAACCATCTAAATTTATTTATTCATGAAGGGTATATAATATATGAACATTCTGGGAAAGCCTTGGAGATTTTTGGAAATCACAACCCTGTTTACTTATTTTGTTCTCACCGGCTACCATCCCTGAAACTTCTAAGTTGTAGTTAAGATCGCTGTCTAAATCAGACATCAATGGAGCCTAACACCTATAAACACCAAGAAGTTGGAGTAAAATCTTCATGTGTAAACTGTGAACATCAGTAGGAATAATGATTCATTTACAATTTGCCTACAGTATGTGTATATGTCTTTATATAATCTTTTTCAATGGACATATTAGAATCAGAGCCTTTTGCAAACAAGGATGGGACCTATTGGATTTTACATGCCCAATCCTGTAATCTTGGAGATGACTGATAGCCCATAGTTTCCATTAAGATAACCCCTTGTGACTGGTTATTACTGGGAATCCTCTACTTATTCCCTCTTATTTTCTCTTTTTCAGTCTCCCGAGTTTCCGGAACTCCAACAGAAATGCAATCCGATGACTGGAGCGCATCCACCATTCTGGAAAGTACAATCAATCAATACATAAAGCCATATACCGGTGAATTAGTGGAAAAGGTCAAAAGCTCTACAGCCTGGAACATATTTGGGTAAGTAGTCTAATATACGATTTTTTAAACACCACCCCCAACATTGTCATTTTATTCAGGCTCCGAAAGAACCAACTTGGCAAGCAAGCTCTACTAGTCAAAGAGACATTTTAAAGAATATAAGATCAAAACAATTTAATCGTCACCAGATATTTTATGCATTTAAAGATATTTTTCTGGTTTTAATGCTTTTTCCATAGAAAATCCTTCCAGTCGTAACGATATTTGAAATAATTATGTTGTTAAGATGGGGCTAAAAAAGACTTTTGTAAATCTAACGCAAACTATTTTCCCACAATATTCTTTTCATTAGATCAGTGTCCGTCTTTGTCTTTGTAACAGTCATCAGGGTATGGTGGGATGAAGCTTTGCCAAATCCGGAAAACCAGAAACTTCTGCTTTATCGTTGTGGATTTTCTATTGATTCAAATCGGAAATTTTTGGATCGTTTATTTAAATTCTATATTTTAGCTAGAGATGAGCAAACTGATCTGTAACAAATCGAATTTCTAACAAATTCTCCCAACTTTGGGATCTCAGTGAGTAGCAGTCCAACAAAACATCAGCCAACCAGCTGACATTTTACTGGATTTTTTTAGTGTACGGAATGGGGTAAAATACAAAAAACATAATATCTTAACCTGTCCTAGACCGACATCTGACTCCTTACACCATCTCCAGTGCTGCAGATCCTGTGTCCTTAGCGGGTTCTTGGGTTCTTCTAGAGCTGAAGCCAATTTTAATGACTTGTGTTGCCCCTCACGGGACCGCATGAGGCCATTCACTGTCCTCAGTCCTGGAAAAAGCAAAGACCCATGTGGAGGAATGGGGAGCTTTGGCAGAGGCACTGTAAGGAGTCAGGTAAGTCAGACTTACTGCGAATATTATGGCAGAAAATATAAAAAAAAAATCTCAAAAAATGGAAACGATAGATGCCTCATCAGATGCAAGCTGTTGGACTTCCGTCACCAATAACCTTGGTGTGATGACACAATAGCATTAGACTCCATGCCATCTGTAAAAGCTCTCAATTTACAAGTAATGACCCAAAATAGAGAATTACTTTTATTTATAATGTTCTTCACATGTTTTGGCCATTAGGTGTCATCACACGTGAAAAATTAGTATATTGTAGTGCATTCTCCAATGATTCCCAACCCTCTTTTAAATTTTGACGCATTGACTTTTCTTGTTTTGTTTTTATTTCCCCGGATGACACTAATTATTAGATTTTTATCATTTTTAGGAAAGCTGTAAACGGGGTACAGGGAGCGATCAACTTGACTGGCGGATACCTACAAGCGTACTATCAAGATCACCTAAGTGGACCAACCCAAAAAACTTTGGAGTGGGTTGAGAATAAGACCAAGCCTATTGTAGATGGAATCCGAGAACGTTTTCAGAGGAAAGAACAATAGACTGATGTTATAATGGGCCAAGAAGTCGATACAAGTCTACAGCCCCGAATATTTGCTACAAGATCCAAATGGAAGCTGGCAAAGTAATAAATCATGGGCTAAATGTACAATAGATATAACCTGTATAAAAGAAGGAAAAATCTACAGTGTAGAAATGATCATTCACGTGAACTGGCCTCACTAAATAGTGATAAACCTAAAAAAAAAACTACAATCATGACTTAATAAGAATGCAAAGAAGAAAAGGCTTAAATACTTGTGAAAGTAGAAAATACTTTATTAGCAGCAAATTGAGTTATAAACAACATGAATCGCAATGACAGGAAGTTAAAAGTATCCAAACAAATGTTGTATAGAAACAGTAGCGGTGTTGACGTCACGGTCTTCCCACACGTTTCGCAAAGCTTCTTCAGTGGTTTACATGCTATTATTAACCTCCTGTTCTCGTGTTACATGTTGTTTTTAATTGAATAGGACCGTCAATTTGCCGTTAAAGTATTTTCTATTTTCAAGAATGTTTAATCCTTTTTTTATAAAAGTCATGTGTAAGGATAGAAGTCTTTTTGTTTTGGTTTAAGTATAGAGTTAACGCTCCCAGAAAGTATGAAATGCAATAAGACCTATACCGAGACCTTTGAGGATGAGGCGGTTTCACCATTTTTGTACATCAAAGTTCATGCTAATAAAAGAAAGCGTGAAAATCTTCCATATATAGAGTATTGCATTCACGATTAACGGAGAGTAAAGGTCCCTTACTTGGGGTTTGCGTCAATTAGCAAAAAGTAATTAGAAAAGTCTCACTCTGGAGGACCATAGATGACGTAGTCGTGCTATTGATTTTAATACTATGGCTTCATTTCTCCTGTGTTGGAGAATTGATCACTAGCTCCTGTGCGCCTTTGCGTATTGCATCCAATTTCTGAGAGATACTGTGATCAACTTATCTTCAAGAAATAATTATTAGGTGGACATTCCCCCCATCATATGCCTTTACTCTATAACTAGTGAGGCTCCGACCTCTGGGACTTTCACTAGGGACACAGTCAGAGAGTCAGATAAATTGGACCGAGATCTGACCGGACTGCTCAGATTGGCTGGTGGCTCTCCCGAACCAAGCGTGACAGCTGCATAGAAATACAACATGAAGCTGTCACTCTCAGGCCAGGATAGCCACCGACCAGTCCATGCACTACGATTCGATCTTATAAGGCAATGAGATTTTGCACTATTTCTGAGAATTAGGGAGTTGCCGCGCTGATGTGACTTTATGAGTTGGGAACATCCCTTAACCCCACTGCCGACATTGGATGTACTAGTACGTCCTGTTCGAGAAAATCACAAATGGAGTTGCCAGTACATCATGATGGTTGTGTGGGCACAGGAGCTACGCCCGAGGGAGCTCAGTGTAAATGACAGCCAAGCTCTTACACCACTGATCCTGGTTGTTTAACCCTCTAAATGCCGCGGTTAACATAGTCCGTTGCATCGAGATGATTGTGAGATGGTTGTCTTTAACCACATCAACACCCCTATGATTTTGGTTGGGAACTGGAAGTCAAACAATGGCCACTGGATCTGGCAGGTATGGTGGCCCGTTGGGCCATGTCACAATCAGGAGCTAACAGACCTCCTGTCATTGCAGCATTAACAGTGCAGACCAGAGACCACAGATCAGAGATCGGACAATTGAGTGTTCGTTCATGTCCCTTAGTGGGAATAAATAATTAAGTTAAAAAAAATAAAAATAATAATAAGTGGAAAAATATAAAAGGTTCAGTCCAAAAATAAAGAACAGAAAGGTGTTTGGCCATTTAAAACATATGTTATGTAAAAACAAAAACTTGTACATTTTTGGTATCACAATCAGAACTACCCAGAATATACACTCACCGGCCACTTTATTAGGTACACCATGCTAGTAACGGGTTGGACCCCCTTTTGCCTTCAGAACTGCCTCAATTCTTCGTGGCATAGATTCAACAAGGTGCTGGAAGCATTCCTCAGAGATTTTGGTCCATATTGACATGATGGCATCACACAGTTGCCGCAGATTTGTCGGCTGCACATCCCAAAGATGCTCCATACAAGGCAGGATGGATCCATGCTTTCATGTTGTTTACGCCAAATTCTGACCCTACCATCCGAATGTAATCGAGACTCATCAGACCAAGCAACGTTTTTCCAATCTTCTACTGTCCAATTTCGATGAGCTTGTACAAATTGTAGCCTCAGTTTCCTGTTCTTAGCTGAAAGGAGTGGTACCCGGTGTGGTCTTCTGCTGCTGTAGCCCATCTGCCTCAAAGTTCGACGCACTGTGCGTTCAGAGATGCTCTTAGGCCTACCTTGGTTGTAACGGGTGGCGATTTGAGTCACTGTTGCCTTTCTATCAGCTCGAACCAGTCTGCCCATTCTCCTCTGACCTCTGGCATCAACAAGGCATTTCCGCCCACAGAACTGCCGCTCACTGGATTTTTTTTCTTTTTCGGACCATTCTCTGTAAACCCTAGAGATGGTTGTGCGTGAAAATCCCAGTAGATCAGCAGTTTCTGAAATACTCAGACCAGCCCTTCTGGCACCAACAACCATGCCACGTTCAAAGGCACTCAAATCACCTTTCTTCCCCATACTGATGCTCGGTTTGAACTGCAGGAGATTGTCTTGACCATGTCTACATGCCTAAATGCACTGAGTTGCCGCCATGTGATTGGCTGATTAGAAATTAAGTGTTAACAAGAAGTTGGACAGGTGTACCTAATAAAGTGGCCGGTGAGTGTATACCGTAAGTGTTACAATGTGTAACCCAGAAGGTTGAAAACTGTAAAACAAAATAATATAGGAAAGAACATGGCAAAACAAAACTGCTTTTCCATCAGACTAACCCTCAAAAAGTACAATAAAATGTGATAAAAAATAGTTGTTATTGGTATACAAAAGTAGCAAAACATGGAAAAATATATAAATCTGTTATCACTGTAATAGTACTGACCCAAGGAACAAAGCTTTTGTCGATTATAAGAGCTTAAACTCTACAGAAGAGATAAAGAGAGAGAACATTGTTGATGACAAGAGCTCACACTCTACAGGGGAGAGAGGACCTCACTGACCATAAGAGCTTACACTCTACAGGAGAGAGAGGACCCCGCTGACCATAAGAGCTTACACTCTACAGGAGAGAGAGGACTCTGCTGACCATAAGAGATTACACTCTACAGGAAAGAGAGAGGTTTCCACTGACCATAAGAGCTTACACTCTACAGGAGAGAGGGGACCCCACTGACCATAAGAGCTTACACTCTACAGGAGAGAAAGGACAGCGCTGATCATAAGAGCTTACTCTCTACAGCAGAGAGGGAGAACTCCACTGACCATAAGAGCTTACACTCTACAGGAGAGAGGACCCCTCTGATCATAAGAGCTAACAATCTACAGGAGAGAGAGGACCCTACTTACCATAAGAGCTTACAATCTAAAGGAGAGAGAGGACCCGTGCTGACCGTAAGAGCTTACAATCTACAGGAGATGGAGAGGACCCCGCTGACCATAACAGCTTACACTCTACAGGAGAGAGAGGACCCCGTTGACCATAAGAGCTTACAATCTACAGGAGAGAGAGGACCCCGTTGACCATTTAATGCTTACACTCTGCAGGAGAGAGAGAGGACCCCGTTGACCATAAGAGCTTACACTCTACAGGAGAGAGAGAGGACCCCGCTGACCATAACAGCTTACACTCTACAGGAGAGAGAGGACTCCGTTGACCATAAGAGTTTACAATCTACAGGAGAGAGAGGAACCCGTTGACCATTTAATGCTT
This sequence comes from Ranitomeya variabilis, assembly GCF_051348905.1. Lineage (NCBI taxonomy): Eukaryota > Metazoa > Chordata > Amphibia > Anura > Dendrobatidae > Ranitomeya > Ranitomeya variabilis. The sequence continues at coordinate 210,924,229 of NC_135235.1, read as the reverse complement.
ATGCAGCGCCCCAGAGTCCTGGTCGTTGCAGTACTGATGCTCCGCCGCTAAGGGGGGCTATGGTACGTCTGATGGCACTGAAGGAGTTCACCTGACCAGGTATCACAGACACCAATACACTTCACAGTCTGGCCTCCAGGGGGAGCTAAGGGTGCTTTGTATTAGGCCACTCCTCACAATCTGGTAAAACTGGGGGTTAGATAGGAAGTTAGACAGAAGCTGACTGGGTTGGAACCAGGCAACATCCTGTGGCAGAGGGTGTTGCAGGGGAAGATTCAGGGGGTTCCCTGTCAGGGGTGGGATCCTGACAGAGGCCTAGCGAACAGAAAGATTTCCACCTGCAAAGGGAACTCTGGAGGTGCCATCGGACCGGCCGGACTCAGGTAGCCTGGTTAACCGTATTCCAGACTGAGGATCCTGAAGCCTTCAGTAAAGAGGTAAAGAGACTGCAACCTGGTGTCCTCGTTATTTACCGCGACCTACACCACACCACAACATCATCTCATTCTCAACTTTCACTGGACGCCCCTCAGCAGGGTCACGGACCGGGCCTAGCCACCGTGACAACCCCAGGACTGAGATGCAGAGGCCCGGTACCGGGTACCCCTCGGCCCTGCGGCAGTGGGGGCGCTTCAACTTGGCGTCACGAACAGGATCTACTTAAGCCTGAAGAATCAGGTCATGTGTGCCTTGGAACTGTTGGAACTTATTGCAAAGACTGTGCATTGCCACTTGCCGCCAAAAGTCCCCGCCAAAAACCACCTCCATTACAGCGCTGAGGAGAGCGCAGGAGGAGAAGAGGGGCGTGGAGTAGGCGTGGACCAGCTGAAGAGCGTGAAAGACAATGGCCGCCCAGTCTAAACATTTTTGCATCCTGAGGACGTGTCCGTCAGCAGCCGAGGTCCGCCTTCTCATCCTCTTTGGAGGGTGGAGACCATGGAGGCGGGGCCGCCCACGAAAGAGACTGCGGGAAGAAGACACTGGACAGGAAGCAAAGATGGCGACGCCGGGAGCACCGCGTGGGGATGACCCGACCCAGCATGAGGCTGCACCACCCGACACAGCCCCAGATGCACCATCGTTGCAGGGACTGGCCCTTATGGAGCTACCGATGGGCAGACCCAACTGGCCGCCGTCTGAGGAGTATGTGGCCGCAGCCGAGGCCCGGCAGATAGCACGCCGCCGGGAGGCCGATGCTCGCGTGACCGCTTGGCTGGGCCAGCCTACGGAGGTCCGCCTAACTCCGGTGTCCCCTGCTTCCTCCATCCCGGCCGCGGCAGAGTGCGAGCTGCAGGCACAGGGCCTGAGGACCGTGCCGGAGGCAGAACATCTGCGGCGCCTGATGATGGCGTGGAGGAATAGACCCCAACCTGCGGTCCAGATCAACCTGACGGGTGCTGAGGAGGTTCCCCTGTCACACTGGGGTGTGGTGGTGTTCTTCAACTCCCGGGAAGGACGGGGAGTTATACAAGAAATTGGAGAGCCACTGCAGGTCCGTGTCGATCGGGAAGAGGTGGAACCCTGCGGGGGAAGGTACGGTCGCGACCTGGAGCCCGGAGACGCAGTGACTTACACCCGATGGAGGAGGGAGGTTGGCTGGATAGCTCGGGGCGTCCAGCGGTGCGTCGCACTCCAGGCCGCTGCCGGAATGTCGGAGGACGAGCCTCCTGCAGGGAAGGTGCCGGAACCTGCCCCCGCGGAACCCCAGGGAATCCAGGCCCACCGTGTAGCGACGGGTCGTGCCCACCCATGAGCGAGGAGGGTGTCCCGAAGAGGGTTCCTGTCGTTGCTGAGGCCGGGACCGGTCCTTGTTACACCACCACGACCCGTTGGCCAGGTGAGGCCCGGAAGGAGGCCGCCTCCTGCCCAGCCAGAAACTGAGTAAGCAAGAATGCTTCATCATTTGTATATAGTTAACTGTCCGTCCTTCTATGTGTCTTCTTGCTGCTACAACCCGACTAGGGTTAACTCTTAAAGGGATCCCTTAGTTTACCCGGGATCCCTACTTTTGATTTTGTTTTTGTTTCTCGTTCATCATTGTTGAAAAGAACTGCTGGATCATGAACACTGCATGATTACAAACTTATTGTAAATAGTTTGCACCTTCTTAAAGGTGCCCTCTACTGGTTTTACAAAGAAAAGGACTCTTTGCGAAGAAACTGTTCTTGGAAACAGCACTGGAGTCCTTGCTGTATATGAACTTGCAGCTTGAGAAGTTGCACTACCTCCGAGAGACTTGGTCCCTTCTTAAAGGGGACGTTCACCAATAGCACTTAAAGTCGAATAATGCTTACATGTCGAAGTTATATGTAGTTAGCTAGTTAATTGTAAGAAATGTTTAATAATGTGTTAGAGAATGAGGACAGGAAGTGAACCCGTACGGGGTTAGTCGGTGAGTCCTCCTAGGAGCCGTACAGAGATGGCTCAGCGATCCTAAACTGAGAGAAGGTTGATAAGTTCTATACTGTGTATAGTAGCAGAAAGGCAGTAGGCCCGGATGAGGAATGGGGTGGTCCTGCAACAGAGCGAGAGGCAGTAGGCCTGGGGCAGATAGACAGGCGGTCCTGCAGATGTAAAGGTGGAAGATGAAGAAAAGTTGATTAGCCTTATAGTGTTTTATAAGAAGGTCTTTAGTGGATTCAGCGTATACGTCCTTAAAGGCAATGTTAAATTATTGTTCAGAAATTGCACTAAGTAGAATACCCGGTTGGGTAAGAGAAGTTATTTATAGTATGTTATTTAAAATATTTAACCATGTTTGTAACGTTCAAGTGTCCTCACCTCCCATAAAGGGAAGCTCTGTTCAAATTTACTTATTGTTGCATTTTAAAAATTGTATGTCTTTTTGCTGACATGTATTGTTGTTTTCTTCCCAGTCCAGGAGTACTGGCCACTCCTCACAATCTGGTAAAACTGGGGGTTAGATAGGAAGTTAGACAGAAGCTGACTGGGTTGGAACCAGGCAACATCCTGTGGCAGAGGGTGTTGCAGGGGAAGATTCAGGGGGGTCCCTGTCAGGGGTGGGATCCTGACAGAGGCTTAGCGAACAGAAAGAACGTTACGGGACTGCGCCTGCACTTCATCGCGGCGGTACCCCAAGAAAGGACAAGAAGCGAGGTTTATTGTGCTGAGTGAGAAACGAGATCAACGCAACAAGGAGAAACACCATTAGGAGTCGTGCTGTAAGACGAGGCAACATCCTACTGAGGCGCGCAGCCGGTGGCCGGAAACACCGAGGAAGTATTGAGCTCCAGGCCTTACTTCAAACCTCAAACCTACGGCAGGACAGTAAGTTCTAGGCGGGCTGTCTCACCCAAAATCACCTAAGCAGACACAGGGGGCAACATTTAGAGAGGGGCGACTCTAGGGTCCCGGAAAACCTCAGAGCCTACCCGTCATACGGGTGCGTCCTAGCCATATCATCTGGGGGGACGAAGAAGAACATCATAATCGAGTTGTGAGGGAACTTCAGAAACAGACAGAACAGTTGTGAGGACTATCCCGTAAGCACAGCAGGGAAGGACTACAACACACAAGCGCTAGAAGGTAGGCACAGATTTCCACCTGCAAAGGGAACTCTGGAGGTGCTATCGACCGGCCGGACTCAGGTAGCCTGGTTAACCGTATTCCGGACTGAGGATCCTGAAACCTTCAGTAAAGAGGTAAAGAGACTGCAACCTGGTGTCCTCGTTATTTACCGCGACCTACACCACACCACAACATCATCTCATTCTCAACTTTCACTGGACGCCCCTCAGCAGGGTCACGGACCGGGCCTAGCCACCGTGACAACCCCAGGACTGAGACGCAGAGGCCCGGTACCGGGTACCCCTTGGCCCTGCGGCAGTGGGGGCGCTTCACTTACACTCTACAGGAGAGAGAGAGGACCCCACTGTCCATAAGAGCTTACATTCTACAAGAGAGAGAGGACCCTTTTGAGCATAAGAGCTTACACTCTACAGGAGAGAGAGAGAACCCCGCTGACCATAAGAGCTTAAACTCTACAGAAAAGATAGAGGACCCCACTGACCATAAGAGCTTACATTCTACAGGAGAGAGAGGACCCCACTGACCATAAGAGCTTACACTCTACAGGAGAGAGAGTGGTCCTCGCTGACCATAACAGCTTACACTTTACAGAGGAGAGAGCAAGGATCCCACTGACCTTAAGAGCTTACATTCCACAAGAGAGAGAGGACCCCTTTGACCATAAGAGCTTACAATCTACAGGAGAGAGAGAGAGGACCCCACTGATCATAAGAGCTTACACTCTACAGGAGAGAGAGAGGACCCTACTGACCATAAGAGCTTACACTCTACAGGAGAGAGAGAGGGGACCCCACTGATCATAAGAACTTACACTCTACAGGAGAGAGGACCCCACTGACCATAAGAGCTTACAATCCACAGGAGAGAGAGGACCCCGTTGACCATAAGAGCTTACAATCTACAGGAGAGAGAGGACCCCATTGACCATAAGAGCTTACACTCTACAGGAGAGAGAGTGGTCCTCGCTGACCATAAGAGCTTACACTTTACAGAGGAGAGAGCAAGGATCCCACTGACCTTAAGAGCTTACATTCCACAAGAGAGAGAGGACCCCTTTGACCATAAGAGTTTACAATCTACAGGAGAGAGAGAGAAAGGACCCTGCTGACCTTAAGAGCTTACAATCTACAGGAGAAAGAGTGGTTCTCGCTGACCATAAGAGCTTACACTTTACGGGAGTGAGAGAGAGGACCCTACTGACCATAAGATCTTATAGTCTACAGAAGAGGGAGAGAGAGGTTCCCACTGTCCATAAGAATTTACACTCTGTAGAAGAAAGATAGATAGGACCTCACTGACCATAAGAGCTTACACTCTACAGGAGAGAGAGAGGACCCTACTGACCATAAGAGCTTACACTCTACAGGAGAGAGAGAGGACCCCACTGATCATAAGAGCTTACACTCTACAGTAGAAAGAGAGTGAGGACCCCACTGACCATAAGAGCTTACGCTCTACAGGAGAGAGGACCCCACTGACCATAAGAGCTTACAATCCACAGGAGAGACAGGACCCCGTTGACCATAAGAGCTTACAATCCACAGGAGAGAGAGGACCCCGTTGACCATAAGAGCTTACAATCTACAGGAGAGAGAGTGGTTCTCGCTGACCATAAGAGCTTACACTTTACGGGAGTGAGAGAGAAGACCCTGCTGACCATAAGATCTTATAGTCTACAGAAGAGGGAGAGAGAGGTTCCCACTGTCCATCAGAATTTACACTCTGTGGAAGAAATATAGATAGGACCTCACTGACCATAAGAGCTTACACTCTACAGGAGAAAGAGGACCCCACTGACCATAAGAGCTTACACTCTACAGGAGAGAGTGAGGACCCCACTGACAGTAAGAGCTTACACTCTACAGGAGAGAGAGGACCCCACTTATCATAAGAGCTTGCACTCTACAGTAGAGAGAGCGAGGACCCCACTGACCGTAAGAGCTTACACTCTACACGAGAGAGGGAGGACCCCACTGACCATAAGAGCTTACACTCTACAGGAGAGAGAGGACCCCACTGACCATAAGAGCTTACACTCTACAGGAGAGAGAGGATCCCACTGACTATAAGAGCTTACACTTTATGGGAGAGAATGAGAGGACCCGCTGATCATAAGAGCTTACACTCTATAGAAGAGAGCTAGCGAGGACCTCACTGAATATAAGAGATTACACTCCACATGAGAGAGAGCTGATCATAAAAACAAACTTATACTCTACAGAAGAGAGACTTACCCAGTGACTCTGGAGATGGAGAACGACTCTGCCGTCCAAACTGTGCTCCGCTGGAAACCTCTGATCTGTGATGGCCAAGTCTTTGACCACCACTGTACAAGAGATGATAATCCACTAGATGTCATAGCACCAGGGCAGGGCATTATGGGTAAGCAGATGTAAGGAGGTGGAGAGCAGAGAATGTGATTAATCAACTTTCCATGACACTTGGTACGCAATGTCGTCATCTGCTCAGAGAAACGAGTAGGCAGGATCTAAAAAAATGAGCGAAGGACTCTCGGAGGGAGGAACTTGAAGGGAACACTGGTTCAGGTGATAGCTGTAATGCAGTTGCCAAATATAAAAGGTCGGAGTGGCAAGGTGGGAAAGCCTTCAGCATCAGCATGCAAGAGCATGAGCAGAGTAATGTACTGGTATCCACCCCTGAAGCAGAGCAACCAAAGGCTTTGTACAAAGGCAGGCGAGATGTGTTGGGTCAAGCACTAAAGCCCAGACTTCGCCAGTCAAGACCCGACATCCAAACTTAGTCGGTCAAGCAGTAAGGTTGGACGCTGGTCTTTGGATGAGACTGGCCATTTGCCGTGTTAACGAGGAGACCCAAGTAAACCAGGCCATTACTTCCAGCGTATACGTGCGGTACAGGGTTTGGGCAGGGGCCACGCTTCAAGTCACAAAGGTGGCTAGTACGCTAATGTACTAAGTGACTCATATATGAGGTACTTGTGATCCCCATCAGTGCTAAAATAACATTGAAGGCACTTGGAGATCATAGTGCAACGACAGGCCTTGGTTTGGGAGTGACGCCTGTTGAGCTAAGTCAGGGAGACATCAATATTCATTTAACTGTTAAATAACAAGGACAGTGTGGACAAATAGAACGTAGAATAAGACATTGCAATAAGTGTGGAGAAATATTATACTGCTTTTATTGTCATTACTTTTAATATTGTGTTTACTGATTTCCATATATCTGCATAATCATATGTTCCTAGGGTTAGACTTCCTTTCAGTGGTGGAAAAAAAACAGCTTTGGTTGACTATTCCACATCATCATAATCTGCGTTGTTGCATCCTAGTAACCTGTTTACACAGCAATGCAAAAACACATTAGGCCGCTCCTTGATGCTTCAGAAGTTTGGCAAATGATGAGGGCGTTTTTCTTGTTTTTTGTGTGTACATTAATGTGTATAATAATGCAAATAATGGGCTTTAGAGAGGTTTCTTTTACATTGATACAATGGTCTACAAACTAATTTCAGGACAGATTCAATTTAAAAGAAAATGATTGTATGATGGATTTAAAGATATACATTTTCATATATTCTGCCAAAAATGAGACCACAGTACAGAAGTAATACAATAGTAGTAGCATGCAAAATGCTGATTGTAACATGCATGTCCTGCTCTGACACAAGTCGGAAGTGACCGACCTCTGAACACTGAGCTCACTGTTTGCTTGGACTTGGACCCTCAGTTCTGACAACACAGCAGAAAGAGCATATAATAAAGTGACCCACGAGCCCGGAGATAGTCCAGAGAAGGTAATGATGGCGGGGAGAAGGTTTAGGGAATATCATGGATTTCTTTTTAGTAAAAGTTGTAAGAATTGAGTAAAACTTCTACATAAATTGCAATGGAAAATGGACTTCTGGAAGTGTGGTCTTCTCAGAGAAGAAGTCCAGTATATAGATGTGAGAGTCTGTACTGAGTAAAGGAGCTCTTCTCTCGGGCAGCTTTCACTGTATATACATTTCTTTGTCTTCCTATATTGGTTCACATTGATGCAATGTATCATTAATGTTTAATCTAATTTTGTTTTCACAGATTATTTATTACTGGTGTATTTCCAAAGGTAAGTTGCTATTGCAATATGTCTGATACTGGATGGGTGCCATCTACTGAAACATATCCATGATACAATTGTCTCGTGTTGTAAGATAATATTTACATGTGGATCTTGCAAAAAGTAAATCTCCATTAACTTTGCATTTAGTAACAAGTTATCTGTTCTTCCCGAATCTCCTGCTGCAGTTTGTATTTCTTGCAGAGTTTTCTCTCTTCTTTCTTACTTTTAGTTTACGATTATCAACTTTTTTTTTATGAATGGGCGCATCATCTATTAGACACTTTAGCAGCATGGACAGACTTAATGAACAGGGAATAGAATAGGGATGAAGACAGAAAAGGGTCCCTGTGCAAAAACAATATCTGGACCCTCTGCAGCCGAATAGTTTATCATAATGCACACTTCCATCTGTTTTAGAGGTGGTAGTGGCCCCCACACCCGTTGGACCCCTGCGCAGCTGCTAATAAGTGCACACCTGCTAGATAAAAAAATTAAATTATGAACCCTGAAAATGGTTATTTTGGTTAAATAAGAGGGATAGTTCTGCAACAAAGGTATGTGATTATCTGTTATGCCCACTTATATGTCGCCATCATATTCTAGAGCGCTTTACATATATCATCATCTCTGTCCCCATTGGGGCTTATAATCTATATTCCCTATCTTTGGAGCATGGTAGAACACCCAGGAAAACATGGGGAAAGTACAAAACACCACACTTTGGGTTTGCACCCAGTTGCCCATCATCAGTGCAGGGGCGGAAAAATCAATGGTGCAACCTATAGGGGTCCAAGAGGCAAAGGGGGACACTTCCACCTCTAAAGCCTCAAGCATCTTCTGTCATATTGGACTATATTATTCTAGCACAGATTCCCTTTTCTATTTGTACAAGCCACCAATAGACAATCGGGATCCTTTTTCTTCACACTGAATGTTATTTTTCGCAATCAGTGCAAAAAAGTGATGCAAAAAATATATATTTTACTCTATGCTATAAAAATAAAAGTAACTTACCGGTATATAAATCCTTTTTTTGTAGGTGACCAGTGGACGAGACCATGAACAGAACCCAAGTTTTAGCCATTTCCCTCCTTCTGCTGCTCATCAGCACAGGTCTGTTCCATTTAGATTTTTCAAAACTGCCATAACAGTGTAACTGTTTTTGTTGCCCGTAGCAACCAACAACAACTCCGTTTCAAATTCGAAAGCTGCAGTCGGTTGCTACGGGCAACAAAAACAGTTAGACTGCTAAGATAGTTCTGAACATTCCGTCCCTATCATTTATATCATATCTTCTGTATAAGGACTAAAAAGGTTGATTATGCAATGGGATCAATTTATGGGGATTTTTTAATTAGTAAATGCATTTTTAAATTATTTTTTTTTAAGGATTTCTACCTACTAGCCAGAGCAGAGATTGACTCTCTCTTTGGAGTTTTTGGCAACAAAAATTCTATTTTTTTCCTAAAGTAAATTCCAAAGGATAATGACACCTTTATGGTATTTTTTTAATTATTTAATTGCATGTATTTTGAGCTAAAAATCATTTTTGCAATCACATTGTTTTAAAAGTTTTGCACAATTTTTCTTTTAGAGACTTTGTGTTGAACTGTATTTTGTGGAGTTACCTGAGGGTCCATGATTGAGCTCGTTCTGATGGAAAAGCTTAGATTTTTGTATCTTTCTAGACAGAGGCAGGAGTAGGGCGCAGCTAGACGGAGGCCCCCCATGACTGCATTTGGCCGGGAGGTTTTTGAACAATGCCATAGGGTTGTGATAGGAGGATTGCAGCGGGGGAGGAGCTATAAGGAGGGGGGATTTAGGAGGAAAAGTCCGGGAAAAACGCCATTCCATCACATATTCCAGAGTGAAGCAGACGTACCTGATGGAGTCAGCGGAATCACTGATGTCACGGCTGCAGGAGGTGGCTCGGTCCAGGAGGGGAGGTTGGCTTGAAGCCCAGCTGTCTTCGATCCTAGGAGATGCAGAGCGATCCGGAGTGAGCGCAAGGGGCAGGAGGACCAGGCCCCCAGAAAGACTTTCCCCCAAAGTTGCGGCACGTGGCAGGCGCAGGCTCCGGAGCCCCTCCAGGGACCCTGCAGGCGGTGAGTCCAGTGGTGCTGCCCCCTCCTGCCGCTCACGCTCCGGCAGGAATCCACTTAGCTGGCCTGCATGCGCCCGGCGTCAAGCACAGGGCACCGCTGCTGCTGCTGTGAGCGTCGGACCGGAAGTGCGGCTTGTACAAGCCAGGCAGCGCGCAGCCGGCACCCTCCTGGATTCCAGCCGGTCCCCGGCACTCAGGGGGCGGCCAGCAGCGGCACAAAGAGGAACGCAGCAGGGACTGGCAGCGGCAGTGAGGAGTACGGATCCTCCACCTGCGGCAGGCACCTCCAGCATAGCTTCTTCCAGGGTGCCTGCTGGGCCCACCACCAGGCGCCGGCAAGCAGCAGGCAGGCAGCAGCTGGGAGCCCCCCTGCTGCCTGCATCCAGGGTGCAGCGAAGTGAGGAGAGAGAGGCGGGCAGCAGTGTCGAGCTGCCTGCCGGTCAGCGAAGAGTGGGATACGACCGGGCTGGCCCGTCCGGGTCTGCGCATCAGGATCGGTCAAGGTCACCTGTGAGGTCTCCAGCGCAAAGAACTGCACGTACCCGGAACCCATCGGGCGATGAGGTGGCCGGGGGTACTGGCCGTGGACGGAGTAGTGGGTCGGTCCAGCAGCTTCAGCACGCTCGGGTCCCCCCTGGTGATGAGGAGGCCAGGGGCGCAGGCCTGGGGCAGAGAGGGCTAGCGGTGCAGTGGTCCCAACACACTCGGGTCCCCCCTGGTGACGAGGAGGCCAGGGGCGCGGGCCTGGGGCAGCAACGTAACGAGGAGGTGTCGGCGTCCGGCAGCGATCGTCACGGAGGGACGGAGCGACAGGGATCCGGAGTTTCGGCTGGCGGGGACACAGCACCCGCGCAGCGGTGTGAGTATGATTCCATGTCTTGTTTGTTGCCCACTGGGGCCGGGTTGCAGGAAGCTAGGGGGGGCCGGGTGGTAGGGAGTGAGGAGCGGCAGAGGGGTGGGCCGATTGTGCCAGGACTGCAGGATTTATTGCAAGGTATGTCGCAAATTTTGCGGAGATTAGATGGCGGTGCGGCAATTGGGGTCGCTACGTCGCCAGTTGGGGCGTGGATTTCAGGGCAGGGGGTGGAGCCCCAGTCGGGGAGTGTATTGTTGAGTCCTGGTCGGGTGTTGGAGGTAGCATCGTCAGGAGTATCGGTTTCGGTTCAGACAGAGAAGGAGAAAGGCGATACGGTTAAATTAGATGACAGAGCAAAAGGGGAAGTTTATGTGTGCTTTGAAGGGCCTTTTGGAGCTCATTTGAAGAAGGAGGTCAAAGAGAAAATTTGGCGGGATGAGTACATGGAAATTTTTTCCCTGCTTCCTTTGGAAAAGTTTAACTTAGATAAAGGAAAAAAAGACGATCGCAAAAAGGAGGAGGAAGAAAAGCGGAGGTGGAGATTAATTCCGCAGACATTTGTGAATTGGTTGCAGGCATTTGCAATATTGGCGAGTGTGGTGGGGGAGAAGTCGCCTGAGAATTGCTCTGGATTGTTTTGTTATTTAGACTCAATTGGGGATGCGCATCGTACATATGGCGGTCAGACGTGGCTGCGGTATGATGAGCAATTTAGGCAGAGAAAGGCGGTGAGGCCAGAAATTAGGTGGGACCAGAAGGATATAGGCATTTGGTTGAAGGTTATGGCCCCGGCTAGGCATGGGCAGTCCTTTCACGGAGGTGGTGGCAACCAGCAGGCGGGACACGGTAGCGGTAGTCAGGGAGCACAGGGATCAAAGGAGAAATCCGGAACCTGCTGGCTGTTTAATGACGGCCAGTGTAAATACGGGAATACCTGTAAGTTTAAGCATGTGTCTTCCCATTGTAACGGAAGCTCCCATGGGGCTTCGAAATGTTTCAAGAAAGGGAATGGAAAGCCAGCATTGGGTGCCGGTCAAGGGGGAGAGCCCAGTGAGACTTCAAGAGATGGCCCCTGTTGTGAATTCTGCTCTTGGGCTCCCTCCGGTGGTTGTTGGTGGTAGTGCAGTTGTCTTGGGGTTGTAATCCAGGGCAGGTGTTTCTGCTGATTGCAGCTCTATTAGGTATTTAGGTGTGCAGGATCCATGAGTCCGTGCCAGTTGTCCATTGTACTTGGAGGGATTGCATCTCTCTCTGGCTCCTCATGCCCTGCTGCCAATTCAGCTAAGATAAGTGTCTTGTTTTTTGTCTCTGTGCACACATGCAGTGTGCTTTGCAATTTAGTGCAATTCATTGTGTTTTTGTCCAGCTTAGACTTTGTTTGGATTTTTCAGTCATGCTGGATTCTCAGGAGATGCAGATATACTTTCTATGTCTTTAGTTAGATGTAGAATATTTGTATTATCTGCTGTGGATATTTTTAGGATTTTAATACTGACCGCTTAGAATTCTGTCCTATCCTTTTCTATTTAGCTAGAAGTGCCTCTTTTGCTAAATCCTGTTTTTCTGCCTGTGTGTGTTTTTCCTCTTATACTCACAGTCAATATTTGTGGGGGGCTGCCTATCCTTTGGGGTTCTGCTCTGAGGCAAGATAGAATTCCCATTTCCATCTATAGGGGTATTTAGTCCTCCGGCTGTGTCGAGGTGTCTAGGACATGTTAGGTACATCCCACGGCTACTTCTAGTTGCGGTGTTAGTTTAGGGTTTGCGGTCAGTAAAGGTACCACCTACTCCTGAGAAAGTCTCTCATGCGGCTCCAAGGTCACCGGATCATAACAGTACAACTGGCCAACAATGAGTTAAATGCATCTCAGAAGAAGGGAAGAAAGAGCCATTTTTTTTTCTGTAGCCTGCTTTGTCTTTTCTTCCCTCTTTTCCTCTGGGTGACTGAGGAGTCTTGTGCTAGCATGGATGTTCAGGGATTAGTTTCTCGTATAGACCAGCTTGCTGCTAGGGTACAGGGTATTTCTGATTATATTGTTCAGACTCCGCTTTTAGAGCCTAGGATTCCTACTCCTGATTTGTTTTTTGGGGACAGGTCAAAATTTTTGAGTTTTAAAAACAATTGTAAACTGTTTTTTGCTCTGAAGCCTCGTTCCTCTGGTGATCCCATTCAGCAGGTTAAAATTGTCATCTCCCTGCTGCGTGGCGACCCTCAGGATTGGGCATTTTCCCTGGAATCTGGGAATCCGGCCTTGCCTAATGTAGATGCCTTTTTTCAGGCTCTAGGATTATTATATGATGAACCAAATTCTGTGGATCAAGCGGAGAAGACCTTGTTGGCCCTGTCTCAGGGTCAAGAAGCGGCAGAATTGTATTGTCAGAAATTTAGAAAATGGTCTGTGCTGACTAAATGGAATGAGGATGCTTTGGCGGCAATTTTCAGAAAGGGTCTTTCTGAATCTGTTAAAGATGTTATGGTGGGGTTTCCCACGCCTGTTGGTCTGAGTGATTCTATGTCTCTGGCCATTCAGATTGATCGGCGCTTGCGAGAGCACAGAACTGTTCGCGCTGTGGCGTTGTCCTCAGAGCAGATGCCTGAGCCTATGCAGTGTGATAGGATTCTGTCTAGAACGGAACAACAAGGATTCAGACGTCAGAATAGGTTGTGTTTTTATTGTGGCGATGCTTCTCATGTCATTTCAGTCTGCCCAAAGCGTACAAAGAGAATCGCTAGTTCAGTTACCATCGGATCTGTACAACCTAAATTTCTGTTATCTGTGACCTTGATCTGCTCATTGTCGTCATTTTCTGTCATGGCGTTTGTGGATTCAGGCGCCGCTTTGAACTTAATGGACTTTGAATTTGCCAGGCGTTGTGGCTTCCCCTTGCAGTCTTTGCAGAACCCTATTCCTTTAAGGGGCATTGATGCTACACCTTTGGCTAAAAATAAACCCCAGTTTTGGACACAGGTGACCATGTGCATGGCGCCAGCCCATCAGGAAGATTGTCATTTTCTGGTGTTGCATAATTTGCATGATGCTATTGTGCTGGGTTTTCCATGGTTGCAGATATATAATCCTGTGTTGGATTGGAAGTCTATGTCTGTGACTAGTTGGGGTTGTCAGGGGGTTCATAATGACGTTCCTGTGATGTCAATCTCCTCTTCCTCCTCTTCTGAAGGTCCAGAGTTTTTGTCTGATTTTCAGGATGTATTCGATGAGCCCAAGTCCAGTTCCCTTCCACCGCATAGGGACTGTGATTGTGCTATTGACTTGATTCCAGGCTGTAAGTTTCCTAAGGGCCAACTTTTCAACCTGTCTGTGCCGGAACATACCGCCATGCGGAGTTATGTTAAGGAGTCTTTGGAGAAAGGGCATATTTGGCCATCTTCTTCACCGTTGGGAGCGGGATTTTTTTTTGTTGCTAAGAAGGATGGCTCCTTGAGACCCTGTATTGATTATCGCCTCTTGAATAAGATCACGGTCAAGTTTCAATACCCTTTACCCTTGCTTTCCGATTTGTTTGCCAGGATTAAGGGGGCTAGTTGGTTTACTAAAATTGACCTTCGGGGGGGCATATAATCTTGTTCGTATTAAGCAGGGTGATGAATGGAAAACTGCGTTTAATACGCCCAAAGGCCATTTTGAATACCTTGTGATGCCATTCGGGCTCTCTAATGCTCCATCTGTTTTTCAGTCCTTCATGCATGATATCTTCCGGAATTATCTTGATAAATTCATGATTGTATATTTGGATGACATCTTAATTTTTTCTGATGATTGGGAGTCTCATGTGAAACAGGTCAGGATGGTATTTCAGATCCTTCGTGATAATGCTTTGTTTGTGAAGGGGTCTAAGTGTCTCTTTGGAGTGCAGAAGGTTTCTTTTTTGGGCTTCATTTTTTCTCCCTCATCTATAGAGATGGATCCGGTTAAGGTTCAGGCCATTCATGATTGGATTCAGCCCACATCTGTGAAGAGCCTTCAGAAATTTTTGGGCTTTGCTAATTTTTATCGCCGTTTCATTGCTAACTTCTCCAGTGTGGTTAAACCCCTGACCGATTTGACGAAGAAAGGCGCTGATGTAACGAATTGGTCCCCTGTGGCTGTCTCTGCCTTTCAGGAGCTTAAACGCCGATTTACTTCTGCCCCGGTGTTGCATCAGCCAGATGTTTCTCTTCCGTTTCAGGTTGAGGTTGACGCTTCTGAGATTGGGGCAGGGGCCGTTTTGTCTCAGAGGAATTCTGATGGTTCCTTGATGAAACCGTGTGCTTTCTTTTCCCGTAAGTTTTCGCCTGCTGAACGCAATTATGATGTCGGCATTCGGGAGTTGTTGGCTATGAAGTGGGCGTTTGAGGAATGGCGACATTGGCTTGAGGGAGCCAAGCACCGTATTGTGGTCTTGACCGATCATAAAAATCTGATTTACCTCGAATCTGCCAAACGGCTGAATCCTAGACAGGCTCGATGGTCCCTGTTTTTCTCCCGTTTTGATTTCGTGGTCTCGTGTCTTCCGGGTTCTAAGAATGTTAAGGCTGATGCCCTCTCTAGGAGTTTTTTGCCTGATTCTCCTGAGGTATTTGAGCCGGTCGGCATTCTGAAGGAAGGGGTGGTCCTTTCTGCCATTTCCCCTGATTTGCGACGGGTTCTGCAGGAATTTCAGGCTGACAAACCTGACCGCTGTCCAGTGGGGAAACTGTTTGTTCCTGATAGATGGACTAGTAGAGTGATTTCTGAGGTTCATTGTTCTGTGTTGGCTGGTCATCCTGGTATTTTTGGTACCAGAGATTTGGTTGGTAGGTCCTTTTGGTGGCCTTCTTTGTCGCGTGATGTGCGTTTTTTTGTGCAGTCCTGTGGGACTTGTGCACGGGCCAAGCCTTGTTGTTCCCATGCTAGTGGGTTGCTTTTGCCTTTGCTGGTCCCTGAGAGGCCCTGGACGCATATTTCTATGGATTTTATTTCAGAACTTCCGGTTTCCCAGAGGATGTCAGTTATCTGGGTGGTTTGTGACCGGTTTTCTAAGATGGTTCATTTGGTGCCTTTGCCTAAATTGCCTTCCTCTTCTGATTTGGTTCCGTTGTTTTTTCAGCATGTGGTTCGTTTGCACGGTATTCCGGAGAATATTGTGTCCGACAGAGGTTCCCAGTTTGTTTCTAGGTTTTGTCGGGCCTTTTGTGCTAGGCTGGGCATTGATTTGTCTTTTTCTTCCGCATTTCATCCTCAGACAAATGGCCAGACCGAGCGAACTAATCAGACTTTGGAAACTTATTTGAGATGCTTTGTGTCTGCTGATCAGGATGATTGGGTGGCTTTCTTGCCATTGGCCGAGTTTGCCCTTAATAATCGGGCTAGTTCGGCTACCTTGGTTTCGCCCTTCTTTTGTAATTTTGGTTTTCATCCTCGTTTTTCTTTGGGGCAAGTTGAACCTTCTGATTGTCCTGGTGTGGATTCTGTGGTTGACAGGTTGCAGCAGATTTGGGCTCATGTGGTGGACAATTTGGTGTTGTCTCAGGAGGAGGCTCAGCGTTTTGCTAACCGTCGTCGGTGTGTTGGTTCCCGGCTTCGGGTTGGGGATTTGGTCTGGTTGTCTTCCCGTCATGTTCCTATGAAGGTTTCTTCCCCTAAGTTTAAGCCTCGGTTTATTGGTCCTTATAGGATTTCTGAGATTATCAATCCGGTGTCTTTTCGTTTGGCCCTTCCGGCCTCTTTTGCCATCCATAATGTTTTCCATAGATCTTTATTGCAGAAATATGTGGTGCCCGTTGTTCCCTCGGTTGATCCTCCTGCTCCTGTGCTGGTTGATGGGGAGTTGGAGTATGTGGTTGAGAAGATTTTGGATTCTCGCTTTTCGAGGCGGAGGCTTCAGTACCTTGTCAAATGGAAGGGTTATGGCCAGGAGGATAATTCTTGGATTTTTGCCTCTGATGTCCATGCTGCTGATTTGGTCCGTGCCTTTCATCTGGCTCGTCCTGATCGGCCTGGGGGCTCTGGTGAGGGTTCGGTGACCCCTCTTCAAGGGGGGGGTACTGTTGTGAATTCTGCTCTTGGGCTCCCTCCGGTGGTTGTTGGTGGTAGTGCAGTTGTCTTGGGGTTGTAATCCAGGGCAGGTGTCTCTGCTGATTGCAGCTCTATTAGGTATTTAGGTGTGCAGGATCCATGAGTCCGTGCCAGTTGTCCATTGTACTTGGAGGGATTGCATCTCTTTCTGGCTCCTCATGCCCTTCTGCCAATTCAGCTAAGATAAGTGTCTTGTTTTTTGTCTCTGTGCACACATGCAGTGTGCTTTGCAATTTAGTGCAATTCATTGTGTTTTTGTCCAGCTTAGACTTTGTTTGGATTTTTCAGTCATGCTGGATTCTCAGGAAATGCAGATATACTTTCTATGTCTTTAGTTAGATGTAGAATATTTGTATTATCTGCTGTGGATATTTTTAGGATTTTAATACTGACCGCTTAGAATTCTGTCCTATCCTTTTCTATTTAGCTAGAAGTGCCTCTTTTGCTAAATCCTGTTTTTCTACCTGCGTGTGTTTTTCCTCTTATACTCACAGTCAATATTTGTGGGGGGCTGCCTATCCTTTGGGGTTCTGCTCTGAGGCAAGATAGAATTCCCATTTCCATCTATAGGGGTATTTAGTCCTCCGGCTGTGTCGAGGTGTCTAGGACGTGTTAGGTACATCCCACAGCTACTTCTAGTTGCGGTGTTAGTTTAGGATTTGCGGTCAGTACAGGTACCACCTACTCCTGAGAAAGTCTCTCATGCGGCTCCCTGGTCACCGGATCATAACAGGTCCCCTTTCTAAATAGGTACCCTGATCAAGTGAAGGCTGGTATTATTTTTCATGGTTTTGCGGATGGTTTTAGGATCACCCCCCCGGGTCACGAGGTCCCTTTCTCGATTAAGAATTTGCGGTCGGCAATGTTCCACGCCGAGGTGGTTGATGTTAAGCTCAAAAAAGAAGTGGAGCTGTGTAGGATGGTGGGTCCATTTTTGCATCCGCCGATGGAAGGGATGGTTGTTTCCCCTATGGGGGTAGTGCCTAAAAAAGAGCCGAATACATTTCGGTTGATTCAGCATTTGTCATATCCAAAAGGCCGGTCGGTGAACGATGGCATCGCCCAAGAGTTGTGCTCTGTTGAATATACATCGTTTGATGCGGCGGTACAGTGGGTGAGGAGACACGGCCCCGGGGCTTTGTTGGCGAAGACGGATATTGAATCGGCTTTCCGTTTGCTTCCGGTGCACCCGGACAGTGTTCTGTTGTTAGGTTGTTTTTGGAATGGTGGTTACTATTTGGATAGATGTTTGCCAATGGGTTGCGCTATTTCTTGCTCCTTGTTCGAGACGTTCAGTACATTCTTGGAGTGGGTGGTTAGGGAAGTTGCGGGAGTTCAGTCAGTTATTCATTATTTGGATGATTTTTTGTTTATTGGTCCGCCTGAGTCAGCAGTGTGCCGGAATGCGTTAACAGCTATGTTTTGGGTTGCTGAGCGTTTTGGGGTTCCGTTAGCGGCGGAAAAGACGGAAGGTCCCAGTACCGTTTTGAGTTTTCTGGGCATTCTAATTGATTCCGAGAGAATGGAGTGTCGGTTGCCAGAAGACAAGCTGGCCCTCCTGCAGCAAGAGGTGGATAGAGCTAGGAAGATGCGGAAGCTGACTTTGAAAGAGTTGCAGTCTTTGTTGGGTAGGTTGAATTTCGCGTGCAGGAACATACCCATGGGTAGGATATTTTGTCGCAGGTTGTCGGTCGCAACGGCGGGGGTGAAGGCGCATCACCATTTTATTCATTTGAATAAGGAGCACAGGGATGATTTGCTAGTGTGGCAATGTTTTTTGAGCAATTACAATGGGCGGTCATTGATTTAACAGGAGGTTTTAACCAATTTTGACTGTGAGATATACACGGATGCAGCTGGTGCGGCTGGTTTTGGGGCCTATTGCAAGGGATGGTGGTGTGCGGGACGTTGGCCGGACCATTGGAGGGAGCTGGGCCTTACGAGAAACCTGGCTTTGTTAGAATTGTTTCCTATTGTCGTGGCGGTTTCCATTTGGTGGGGAATGTTCGCTAACAGGAGGGTTCATTTTCATTGCGACAATATGAGCGTCGTGTCGGTAATTAACAGTTTATCGGCCTCATCCCCCCCTGTGATTAAGTTGGTGAGGGAGCTGGTTTTCAGGTGCTTGGAGCTGAATGCTTGTATTTCGGCGGTTCATGTGCCAGGTGTCCAGAATTCAATTGCGGATGCGTTGTCTCGTTTTCAGTGGGAGCGTTTTCGGGAATTGGCGCCGGACGCGGAGATCTCGGGAGAGGAATGCCCTTTGCATCTATGGAATGTGATTATGGAAGAGCGGGACTGTTGATTCAGGAGTCTGTTACAAGCCAAACCTGGTCATCATACGAAGCCTCGTGGCGGGTATGGCAAAGTTGGGTGTCTTGTTGGGGCAATTTGGTGTCCGAAGAAGATACGAAGTTGGCGGTTTTATTTTTAATTGGCAAGGCGGCCGAGGTAGGTTGGTCGATTTCTAAAGTGAATAAATTAGTTGCTGGACTGGCTTTTGCTTTTAAGTTGCAGGGGTTGGCGGACGCTACAAAACATTTTTTAGTTAGACAGGCACTAAGGGGTTTTAGGAAAGGTAATCAGACGCTTGATCGGCGCCGTCCCATTTCTTTCAGCCTTTTGGAACGGTTGGGCGGAGTTTTGGAGACTATTTGTTGTTCTAATTTTGAGTCTGCGTTGTTTCGACTTGCTTTTTCTTTAGCATTTTTGGGGGCAATGCATGTTGGTGAGCTTGTGTCAAGCTCCAGGGACAGGGCAGGGGGTTTGTTGGCAGAGGATGTGGATTTTTGGACAGTTGGTATCGTGTTTTGGATTCGGCGTTCGAAGACTGACCAGTTTGGGAGAGGACAACGCGTGGTGTTGGGGAGGGTTAACGGGTCATTGATGTGCCCTAGAGGATGTCTGGAAGCGTATTGGCGATTGTGGTCAGGCAGAGCAGGCCCTTTGTTGTGTCACGCGGAGGGGTCATTTCTGTCTCGTTTTCAGTTTATTGCGGTATTGAAAAGGGGTTTGCAGGAGTTGGGCTTTTCCCCGGATTTGTTCGGGTCGCATTCCTTTAGGATCGGGGCTGCATCGGAGGCTGATAGTTTGGGTTTGGGCGCGCAGGACATACGGAGAATTGGCAGGTGGACTTCGGATCGCTATTTAAGTTACGTTCGTCATTAATTTTTAGGTGACTTGTTATGATATTGTATTCGAATTTGAGTGTTTCTTCGTGTATCTTGTTGCAGGTGGTTTCCCCTATTTAGCCTGGATCTTCGGACATTCGTTCGTGCATTGGGGGGCGCTGCGTGCCGATGTCAGGCCGGACTGTAGGCAACTGGGTTTTAGTAGGCGGCAAGTGGTCATTCGTTGATTGGGATTTAGGGGAATGGTTTGGAGTAGGGCCCTTTCTGAATTTTCCAGCGCTGTTCATTTGGATAGACAGCCTGACATTTTGATTGTGCATTTGGGGGGGAATGATTTGGGGGTACGGCCGGTCAGAGAATTAATCAGAGACATACGGTTCAATTTTTTGAGGTTGCGGGTATCTTTTCCAGGTGTGTTGATCGTGTGGTCGGATATTGTGCCTAGGAAGCGGTGGAGGGTAGCTAGATCTTTGAAGGGTATTAACAGAGCTAGGGTAAAGTTAAACAGGGCAGTATCAGGTTTCGTTTCCAGAAATGGGGGTATTAGTGTCAGGCATTTTGAATTGGAATCGGGGGTTGGTAATTACTGGTTGGAGGACGGAGTTCACTTAAATGCGATTGGAATTGATTTGTGGACTTTGGCATTACAAGAAGGGGTGGAAAGGGCGTTGGTGGCATTGGGGCACTCACGAGCCTGAGGTAGTCAGGGCTGTTCGTGTGTGGTGGGGGTTCTTGGAGTTGACGCTGATTGGTAGGGGGAAGGAATTGGAACATAATTACAGGCAATTTAAAATGGTGTGGGGTTTTAATCTGGCATTTTGGTATGGGCTCTGGACGGGGTTTTACCCTGGGAGCTGTTGGTGGTTTTTCTCTTCCCGGAACGGGATGTACGGTGCCCTCGAGCTGGTGATGTACGGCTGAGGGTAATATGGTGGTCGATCTTCTTTTTGGGGTTTTGCCAGATCTTTTAGCTCCAAGAACCCTCCCCTCAAATTTATATATACTGATTGTATTATTGTTTATGTTATTTTTGTTAATAAAAGTTGGCCGCTGTGGCCAAAATATCCAAAAGAATATAAATGGTTGTGTTTTTATTTAAGGAATGGGTTGGGACAGTAGGTCAGGGTTTGGCGGTATTTAGGATTATACCTGAAGGAAAAACCGTACTCAGCATACGCGGTCATGAGCTTCTGAGCGCAACTTTTGTGTGGTCACAAATCGACCTAGAGGTTCTCAGTAGAAAAAAGAAAAGAGATATACACCCGCCCCTACCAGCACAAACTCACTGACTTACTATGAAAAAAAATCCTGTTTTCCATCCAGAAAGAACAAATAATTTTCCACTTTTGTGGTATCTGATTTGCAGGTCCATATGTCATCCCTATGTTTGTTTCACCATATGGAATTAATTTCATATGTGAGCTGTAGTAGATATGAGCCGATCTCTCAAAAATTGTTCTCGATTCGATAGGCAAATTTGATTACTTCAGAAAAAAAACGAATAGAGAAAGTCTTCAGAACCAAAAACGTCTGAAGAACGGACTGTTCAATTTTTTTTTTAGAACCGCATGGTCGCTTTGGAAACCTGAAGCAGTCAAAAGTTATAACGTATGACCAGCAAGTCGTTTTGATGCTTTTTTATGCAGGTTTCGGAGTGGACTTGTTTGAAAAAAAAAAATGATTATGTGCATTTACCCTAAGGCTATGTTCAGACGTTGCTTTTATTGCTGCGTTTGTTTCACTCAGAAAAAACGCAGGGTTGCGTTTCTAATCAGTGAAGAAAAAAAGTATTTGTGCCCATGAGATTTCTGAAATCCCATAGCTTTTGCTGGTACTGTAAAAGGCATCTAAAAAAAGACGCATCAAAAAACCACAATGTGTGAACATACTCCTAAGAGTGCAAATACCCACCGTGGTGTGCACATACTCCTTGATGTGGACTTGCCTTGAAAAATCTCATGTGCACAAACCTTTAGGCATCACTTGGGCACCAAATCTAAAATTTGCATTCTGGAATATTTTGGTAAAATTTTTGGAGATAAATTCGCTCATCATATAGCAGAATTACTCTTTGGTCATGTGAGGTAGCTGTATGATATCGTTGAACATCTCCTCCTCTTCCTCATCTACAATGCTGTCTCTTGTCTGCAGGAATTGAGAGTTACCGAATACAGAAGCGAGAGTCTCCCACATACTTGTCCCAAGCACAAGACATTCTGAGTTCTACATGGGAGCAAGTCAGTGGGAAAGCTCAGGAACTGTATGAGAAGACACTATCCTTAGGAGTAGATGAGAAGGTTAAGTAAGTATTTTAACAAGCAAGAACTTGACCAGTTGTCTTCTTCTGTTACACTATTACAAGTTCTACTATTTTCCAGCTGAGTTTGCTGGATCCCTCAGATTGGACTTTGTAGAAAGGTTGGGTGACATTTTCCGAGTAGGACAAACATTCTTTTGCACTAGATGAAAATGCTAAGGGCATGAAAAGTCCTAAACTTCCTCTACCAATGGTTCCAAGCTCCGATCCAAGAATGGTCCATAAACATCTAGCAGAAGACAATTCCATTTAGAGTTGGCTTTGAAGACAATTACATGCCACTAGAATTAATTATTAGATCTTTCTACCAAAGTTTAATACTGGGCAACCATGAAATATATGATCATTCAAGATCTGGCAGTGGAAGAGTCAATATTTGCATCTGAAAGCAACCAAGGATGTAATATAAAGGTCCTACGTGGTTAGTCCCTTTAATTGTTAAGAGATACAGCTACTATATGTATTGTTCACCAGTTAGTGTAACCTGGAGACTTTTGTGGTAAGCCTGGACAACCCCTCTGATTCTGCTCAATATTAATATTATTATTTTACTTAATATTGAGCAGAATTAAGTTTGGTGACTCGCTTCTCCTGCTAATACAGGTTACCATAGGGCTTACCTGTAGCAGGTAATGTATGCCATATAATTTACTGCTTTTTACAAAGTTTTTAATCATACTGCTCCTTATATTCAGCCTTTGACAGCTCCACCAACACAGAATGATGTCCCCACAGCCCTCATGTACACACTCTCATGGCCAACACAACCCCCCAACAGTATGATGTCCTGCAGACCCCAAAACTGTATATTGTCCCCACAGCCCCCCAAACAGTATGATCTGCCACAGCCCCCAACAGTATGATATCCCAGATCCCCAAACTGTATATTGTCCTCACAGCCCCCCAAACAGTATGATCTCCCACAGACCCCAACAGTGTGATGTCCCCACAGCCCCAATCCAGGAGGATAATTTCCACACAGTATGATGCTCCTACAGCTCTCCGATTACACTGATGGTCCCCACTGCCCCATAAAGCATAATGACTCCCATAGCTCCTTGCACAGTATGAAGGCCCTCATATTCCCTCAAATGGTATGATTCTCCCACAGTCCTCACACAGTGTGTGGTCCTCACAGTCCCCCAAATAGTGTCATGCTCCCTGACTTCGCTCACACAGTATGATGCCCCCATGGCATCCCAAACAGCATGATCCCCACAGTCTTCCACACAATATGATGGCTCAACAACACCACCCATCCCCTCTCCTCTAATGTGTGGCTCCCGTTTGTGTTGTGGTGTGGACTGATGCTCTGCTGAGACTAGGATGCACAGGATGAAAAGTGTGGAAGGGGGCTCCATATTCTTCCATTGTTGAAATTGAAACTCTGGTGTGGTGCCACTCGATACTGAGATCCCCCAACTCATGGCCTGGACACCACTGTTTCCAGCCTTTGGCTGTCCTAGTCTGGGGACCCAGGTCTGGTCTATACTGATCGAATACACTTTTTTTTTCCTTTAGGGAATATTATGAAAAAGGTACAGGTGCAATCACCACCTACACGAGAATCCTGGGTGACCAAGTCTATCATTGGTGGTATGGAAACTGAGCCACCTTCAGCCGTAGGTCTGGACGTACGATAGATGTTAAAATATGACTTCAACGAATGGAGCCATGAATGAGACGCCATCTGGAAAATTCCAACGCATTTTTTTCAGTGTTTTATTTTTTTTGGTTATGAATTGACACCTTCTGGTCAATCATGATAAAATAAAGACTTGTTTGCACACATCAGTCTGTTCTTTTTGTTAGAAATCTGGGTTCAATGTTCAGTAGTATCCGTTAACAATACTGTTGTGAAATGGGATTCTGGGCTCCCCCGGTGGCCACTTGTGGAATTGAACTTGTGTGCATCATCCCCTCTGTTCACCTGCTCCTATCAGGATGTGGGAGTCGCTATATAACCTTGCTCCTCTGTCAGTTTCTTGCCGGTCAACAATGTAATCAGAAGCCTTCTGTGCTTGTTCCTGCTACTAGACAACTCCCAGCTAAGTTGGACTTTTGTCCTTGTGTGTTTTTGCATTTTGTTCCTGTTCACAGCTGCTGTTTCGTTACTGTGTCTGGAAAGCTCTAGTGATCGGAAATTGCCACTCTGGTGTTATGAGTTAATGCTAGAGTCTTAAAGGAATTTCTGGATGGTGTTTTGATAGAGTTTTCTGCTGACCATGAAAGTGTCCTTTCTGTCTTCCTGCTATCTAGAAAGCGGACCTCGATTTTGCTAAACCTATTTTCATACTACGTTTGTCATTTCATCTAAAATCACCGCCAATATATGTGGGGGCCTCTGTCTGCCTTTTGGGAAAATTTCTCTAGAGGTGAGCCAGGACTGTCTTTTCCTCTGCTAGGATTAGGTAGTTCTCCGGCTGGCGCTGGGCATCTAGGGTTAAAAAACGTAGGCATGCTACCCGGCTACTTCTAGTTGTGCGGCAGGTTTAGTTCATGGTCAGTATAGTTTCCATCTTCCAAGAGCTAGTTCTCATATATGCTGGGCTATGTTCTCTCGCCATTGAGAATCATGACAGTTTGACCGGCCCAAAAAAGGGTTAAATTACTGGCTGAGAAAGGAGAGAAAAAAGAAGTCTGCTACAATTTTTTTTTTTTTTTCCTCTAGTTCTGAGTGTGCTCTTAATTGAATCACTTGCTAGTCTGCCTATACTGCAGCCTTCCTCTCTTTCTCTCCTTCTAATCCTTGAATGGCTCTGTGTTCACCTGTTTCAAATGGATCTTCAGAGTGTAGCTACAGGTTTGAATAATCTCGCCACAAAGGTACAAAATTTGCAAGATTTTGTTGTTCATGCACCTGTGTCTGAGCCTAGAATTCCTTTGCCTGAATTCTTCTCGGGGAATAGATCTCACTTTCAAAATTTTAAAAATAATTGCAAATTGTTTTTGTCCCTGAAGTCTCGCTCTGCCGGAGACCCTGCACAGCAGGTCAGGATTGTAATTTCCTTGCTCCGGGGCGACCCTCAAGACTGGGCTTTTGCATTGGCACCAGGGGATCCTGCGTTGCTCAATGTGGATGCGTTTTTTCTGGCCTTGGGGTTGCTTTATGAGGAACCTCATTTAGAGCTTCAGGCGGAAAAGGCCTTGATGTCCTTGTCTCAGGGGCAAGATGAAGCTGAAATATACTGCCAAAAATTCCGCAAATGGTCTGTGCTTACTCAGTGGAATGAGTGCGCCCTGGCGGCGATTTTCAGAGAAGGTCTCTCTGATGCCATTAAGGATGTTATGGTGGGGTTCCCTGTGCCTGCGAGTCTGAATGAGTCCATGACGATGGCTATTCAGATCGATAGGCGTCTGCGGGAGCGCAAACCTGTGCACCATTTGGCGGTGTCTACTGAGAAAACGCCAGAAAATATGCAATGTGATAGAATTCTGTCCAGAAGCGAGCGGCAGAATTTTAGACGAAAAAATGGGTTGTGCTTCTATTGTGGTGATTCAACTCATGTTATATCAGCATGCTTTAAGCGTACTAAGAAGCCTGACAAGTCTGTTTCAATTAGCACTTTACAGTCTAAGTTTATTCTATCTGTGACCCTGATTTGTTCTTTGTCATCTATTACCGCGGACGCCTATGTCGACTCTGGCGCTGCTTTGAGTCTTATGGATTGGTCCTTTGCCAAACGCTGTGGGTATGATTTGGAGCCACTGGAGGCTCCGATACCTCTGAAAGGGATTGACTCCACCCCATTGGCTAGTAATAAACCACAATACTGGACACAAGTGACTATGCGTGTTAATCCGGATCACCAGGAGGTTATTCGCTTTCTGGTGCTGTATAATCTACATGATGTTTTGGTGCTGGGATTGCCATGGCTGCAATCTCATAACCCAGTCCTCGACTGGAGAGCTATGTCTGTGTTAAGCTGGGGATGTAAAGGAACTCATGGGGACGTACCTTTGGTTTCCATTTCATCATCTATTCCCTCTGAGATTCCTGAATTCTTGTCTGACTTTCGTGACGTTTTTGAAGAACCCAAGGTTGGTTCACTACCTCCGCACCGGGAGTGCGATTGTGCCATAGACTTGATTCCGGGTAGTAAATACCCTAAGGGTCGTTTATTTAATCTGTCTGTGCCTGAACACGCTGCTATGCGAGAATATATAAAGGAGTCCTTGGAAAAGGGACATATTCGTCCTTCGTCATCTCCCTTAGGAGCCGGTTTTTTCTTTGTGTCTAAGAAAGACGGCTCTTTGAGGCCGTGTATTGATTATCGACTTTTGAATAAAATCACGGTTAAATATCAATATCCGTTACCACTGCTTACTGATTTGTTTGCTCGTATAAAGGGGGCCAAGTGGTTCTCTAAGATTGATCTCCGTGGGGCGTATAATTTGGTGCGAATCAAGCAGGGGGATGAGTGGAAAACCGCATTTAATACGCCCGAGGGCCATTTTGAGTATTTGGTGATGCCTTTTGGTCTTTCAAATGCCCCTTCAGTCTTCCAGTCCTTTATGCATGGCATTTTCCGCGATTATTTGGATAAATTTATGATTGTGTATCTGGATGATATTCTGATTTTTTCGGATGACTGGGACTCTCATGTCCAGCAGGTCAGGAGGGTTTTTCAGGTTTTGCGGTCTAATTCCTTGTGTGTGAAGGGTTCTAAGTGTGTTTTTGGGGTTCAAAAGATTTCTTTCTTGGGATACATTTTTTCCCCCTCTTTCATCGAGATGGATCCTGTCAAGGTTCAGGCTATTGGTGATTGGACGCAACCCTCTTCTCTTAAGAGTCTTCAGAAATTTTTGGGCTTTGCTAACTTTTATCGTCGATTTATTGCTGGTTTTTCTGATGTTGTAAAACCATTGACTGATTTGACTAAGAAGGGTGCTGATGTTGCTGATTGGTCCCCTGATGCTGTGGAGGCCTTTCGGGAGCTCAAGCGCCGCTTTTCTTCCGCCCCAGTGTTGCGTCAGCCTGATGTTGCTCTTCCTTTTCAGGTTGAGGTCGACGCTTCTGAAATCGGAGCTGGGGCGGTGTTGTCGCAGAGAAGTTCCCGACTGCTCCGTGATGAGACCTTGTGCTTTTTTTTCCCGTAAATTTTCGCCCGCCGAGCGGAATTATGATATTGGGAATCGGGAGCTTTTGGCCATGAAGTGGGCTTTTGAGGAGTGGCGTCACTGGCTTGAGGGGGCCAGACATCAGGTGGTGGTATTGACTGACCACAAAAATTTAATTTACCTTGAGTCTGCCAGGCGCCTGAATCCTAGACAGGCGCGCTGGTCGTTGTTTTTCTCTCGGTTTAATTTTGTGGTGTCGTACCTACCGGGTTCTAAGAATGTTAAGGCGGATGCCCTTTCTAGGAGTTTTGAGCCTGACTCCCCTGGTAATTCTGAGCCCACAGGTATCCTTAAAGATGGAGTGATATTGTCTGCCGTTTCTCCAGACCTGCGGCGGGCCTTGCAGGAGTTTCAGGCGGATAGACCTGATCGTTGCCCACCTGGTAGACTGTTTGTTCCTGATGATTGGACCAGTAGAGTCATCTCTGAGGTTCATTCTTCTGCGTTGGCAGGTCATCCTGGAATCTTTGGTACCAGGGATTTGGTGGCAAGGTCCTTCTGGTGGCCTTCCCTGTCACGAGATGTGCGAGGCTTTGTGCAGTCTTGTGACGTTTGTGCTCGGGCCAAGCCTTGTTGTTCTCGGGCTAGTGGATTGTTGTTGCCCTTGCCTATCCCGAAGAGGCCTTGGACGCACATCTCGATGGATTTTATTTCGGATCTGCCTGTTTCTCAGAAGATGTCTGTCATCTGGGTGGTGTGTGACCGTTTCTCTAAGATGGTCCATCTGGTTCCCTTGCCTAAGTTGCCTTCTTCTTCCGAGTTGGTTCCTCTGTTTTTTCAAAATGTTGTTCGTTTGCATGGTATTCCTGAGAATATCGTTTCTGACAGAGGGACCCAATTCGTGTCTAGATTTTGGCGGGCATTCTGTGCTAGGATGGGCATAGATTTGTCTTTTTCGTCTGCTTTCCATCCTCAGACTAATGGCCAGACCGAGCGGACTAATCAGACCTTGGAGACATATTTGAGGTGTTTTGTGTCTGCGGATCAGGATGATTGGGTTGCTTTTTTGCCTTTGGCGGAGTTCGCCCTCAATAATCGGGCCAGCTCTGCCACCTTGGTGTCCCCGTTTTTCTGTAATTTGGGGTTTCATCCTCGATTTTCCTCCGGTCAAGTGGAATCTTCGGATTGTCCTGGAGTGGATGCTGTGGTGGAGAGGTTGCATCAGATTTGGGGGCAGGTGGTGGACAATTTGAAGTTGTCCCAGGAGAAGACTCAGCTTTTTGCCAACCGCCATCGTCGTGTTGGTCCTCGGCTTTGTGTTGGGGACTTGGTGTGGTTGTCTTCTCGTTTTGTCCCTATGAGGGTTTCTTCTCCTAAGTTTAAGCCTCGGTTCATCAGCCCGTACAAGATATTGGAGATTCTTAACCCTGTGTCCTTCCGTTTGGACCTCCCTGCATCCTTTTCGATTCATAATGTTTTTCATCGGTCATTGTTGCGCAGGTATGAGGTACCGGTTGTGCCTTCCGTTGAGCCTCCTGCTCCGGTGTTGGTTGAGGGTGAGTTGGAGTACGTTGTGGAAAAGATCTTAGACTCTCGTGTTTCCAGACGGAGACTCCAGTATCTGGTCAAATGGAAGGGATACGGTCAGGAGGATAATTCTTGGGTCACTGCCTCTGATGTTCATGCCTCCGATCTTGTCCGTGCCTTTCATAGGGCTCATCCTGATCGCCCTGGTGGTTCTGGTGAGGGTTCGGTGCCCCCTCCTTGAGGGGGGGGTACTGTTGTGAAATTGGATTCTGGGCTCCCCCGGTGGCCACTTGTGGAATTGAACTTGTGTGCATCATCCCCTCTGTTCACCTGCTCCTATCAGGATGTGGGAGTCGCTATATAACCTTGCTCCTCTGTCAGTTTCTTGCCGGTCAACAATGTAATCAGAAGCCTTCTGTGCTTGTTCCTGCTACTAGACAACTCCCAGCTAAGTTGGACTTTTGTCCTTGTGTGTTTTTGCATTTTGTTCCTGTTCACAGCTGCTGTTTCGTTACTGTGTCTGGAAAGCTCTAGTGATCGGAAATTGCCACTCTGGTGTTATGAGTTAATGCTAGAGTCTTAAAGGAATTTCTGGATGGTGTTTTGATAGAGTTTTCTGCTGACCATGAAAGTGTCCTTTCTGTCTTCCTGCTATCTAGAAAGCGGACCTCGATTTTGCTAAACCTATTTTCATACTACGTTTGTCATTTCATCTAAAATCACCGCCAATATATGTGGGGGCCTCTGTCTGCCTTTTGGGAAAATTTCTCTAGAGGTGAGCCAGGACTGTCTTTTCCTCTGCTAGGATTAGGTAGTTCTCCGGCTGGCGCTGGGCATCTAGGGTTAAAAAACGTAGGCATGCTACCCGGCTACTTCTAGTTGTGCGGCAGGTTTAGTTCATGGTCAGTATAGTTTCCATCTTCCAAGAGCTAGTTCTCATATATGCTGGGCTATGTTCTCTCGCCATTGAGAATCATGACACAATACATAACATTTGGCCAAATTCATTATTGTGTTTGTACCTTTTTTAGTCTAGTTTTTGGTGTTTTCTGCTTGTTTTTCATTTGCGGCTTGTTCTTTTTTTTAATGTTTAAGATGTTTTTAGCTGATTCTTCAATTAAGACTTTTTAAAAAGTTGCACATTTTTTGCACAAATGTCCTCCAGTCCTCCTCCTGCAGAAGTTTTTTGTAGATCCGACACTTTAGCACACATTTTGAAACATTTCAATGGGAACCTGTGACTTTCTAGTACAAAAAAGGTTCAAAAACATAAAAAACAATTTTGATTCCATGCAAAATACCAAGTCAAATTTGAAAGATTTGGTGCAAAAAAACATCAGCGAATGTTTACAAGATAAAATGAGAACAGCAAGTTAAAAAAAACCCGACAAATGATGAATAGGGCCTCAAATGTTTTTATTTATCAAGGCACAAGCTCCGTTCAGAAATTAGAGGCTTATTTTTTAGCTGCACGATTAGATCCGTCATCATACGTCGATGCTTATTCTTTTTGGTACCTGGTTTCAGAAGCTTTGGAAAAATAGACTTTACGTGTTTCATACTTACTCACAGCTAGGGTTGAGCGATACCGTCCGATACTTGAAAGTATCGGTATCGGAAAGTATCGGCCGATACCGGCAAAGTATCGGATCTAATCCGATACCGATACCCGATACCAATATAAGTGAATGGGACTCAAGTATCGGATGGTAAATCAGCCCTTTCTGTCCTTCTATATGGGGTTCTGGAGGGGGGGGAGAGTGTGGGCGGTGCGTGGGCGGAGACTGCGTGTCTCTGTGCGGGCGGGGTCTGTGCGGGCCTGCCAGGGATCTCATTCTATGCGGCCGGCGCTGTATGCCCAGGCTTGATGCGGCGTGCCGGGGCTTGATGCGGCGTGGGAGGGCTCTGCGGCGTGCTGGGGGGGTCTATGCGGCGTGAGGGGGTCTAAGCGGCGTGCTGGGGGGTCTATGCGGCGTGAGGGGCTCTCTGCGGCGTTCTGGGGCGTCTATGCGGCGTGCTGGGGGATCTATGCGGCGTGAGGGGCTCTCTGCGGCGTTCTGGGGCGTCTATGCGGCGTGCTGGGGGGTCTATGCGGCGTGCTGGGGGGTCTATGCGGCGTGCGGGGGTCTCAGCGGCGTGCGGGGGTCTCTGCGGCGTGCTGGGGGGTCTCTGCGGCATGGGCGGGTCTCTGCGGCGTGGGGGGGGGGGTCTCTGCGGCGTGGGGGGGGTCTCTGCGGCGTGCGGGGGTCTCAGTGCGGGCATCGTCCGATGGGACTACAAGTCCCATCGGGCTATGCCTGCTACACTGACAGTGATTGACACATTAGCCAATGATGGGACAGTAGTAGTCCCATCATCCGGCTAATGTGTTGAATGAAAAAAAAAAAAATACTCCATACATACATTCTACATACATAAATACATATAGGCATACAGTACATTCATACATTACATACATGACATACATTACATTAAACATAGATTACATACTCACCATTACTTGTCATTTTGATCCCCGAAGCCAGTGTCATCTATAAAAAATGTGAAAAAAACAAACAACCAATATACTCCCTGTCCGCAGAAATCCACGAGTGTCCCACGACGATCTCCCGTGGAGAGCAGCAGCATCAAATAATGCGACCGCTCTCTAGGGGCTCAGAAACACAATGACGGGAGGAAGGTATCCTTCCACCACTGTATTCCTCCGCCGCTGTAAAAAAAAAAGTCCCTAGTCTCACTTTATGGCATTGCTGTATGAGACATTTTCCCATGCAGCAATTATATAAAGTGACACTTTGAACTCAGGTAACCTCAGTGATGCACTGCAGGAGCCATTGTCTCCTGTCAGTGTGTCACTGAGGGTCCTATAGAGCAGTGACGTCATCCGATGTCACTGTTCTATAGGGGAGATCGTCGTGGGACACTCGTTATTAATTGGACTACGGCGGACAGGTAGTATGCGGTTTATTATTTTACGTTTTTTGCAGGCGCTGAAGTATGGTAAGTATGGTGAAATGAAGAATATTAAAATACTTTTTCCTAATGTGTGCGTGTTTTATTAACCCTTTTCTTACTATTGGATTAATAACGGATAGGCGTCTTATTGACGCCTCTCCGTTATTAACCCGGCTTAATGTCACCTTACGATAGCAAGGTGACATTAACCCCTTATTACCCCATATCCCACCGCTACACGGGAGTGGGAAGAGAGGGGCTAAGTGCCGGAATTGGCGCATCTTACGGATGCGCCATTTTCGGGGCGGCTGCGGACTGGTATTTGTAGCCGGGGGGGGGCCAATATCCATGGCCCCTCTCTAGGCTATGAATATCAGCCCGCAGCTGTCTGCGTAGCCTTTCTGGCTATAAAATATAGGGGAACCCCACGTCATTTTTTTGGGGGGTCCCCCTATTTTAATAGCCAGTAAAGGCTACGCAGACAGCTGCGAGCTGATATTCATAGCAGGCTACAAATATTGGCCCCCGGCCGTCGGCTTTCCCCCTCTGGCGCAGAAAATTGCGCGGGAGCCCACGCCGTTTTTTTCCATTTTTTTTTTTTTAAATTCAACGCTCATAAAGGCCTCTTTCACCCTTGCGTCAGTACGGGTCCGT
Source organism: Ranitomeya variabilis (assembly GCF_051348905.1). Lineage (NCBI taxonomy): Eukaryota > Metazoa > Chordata > Amphibia > Anura > Dendrobatidae > Ranitomeya > Ranitomeya variabilis. The sequence continues at coordinate 210,891,939 of NC_135235.1, read as the reverse complement.
CGCTATGCGTCGAGCCGACGTACCGACGCACGTTGTGAAATTTGTACACGACGTGGGCAGCGGATGCAGTTTTTCAACGCATCCACTGCCCATTCTGAAGTGCGGGGAGGAGGGGGCAGAGTTTCTGCTGCGCATGCGCAGTAGAAAATGGCAGACGCGACGGACAAAAAAACGTTCACTTGAACGTTTTTTCGTGCCGACGGTCCGCCAAAACTCGACGGATCCGTTGCAGAACGGACGCGACGTGTGGCCATTCGTCGCGATCCGTCGCTAATACAAGTCTATGGGGAAAAAAAATGCATCCTGCGAGCACATTTGCAGGATCCGTTTTTTTCCGCCAGATCCGTTTTTTCAGTCGGATCCGTTGTTTTCCGCCAGATCGTTTTTTTTCCACCGGATCCGTTTTTTTCCGCCAGATCCGTTTTTTTTACATTGGATCCGTTTTTTTCTGCCAGATCTGTTTTTTTCCACCGGATCCGTTTTTTTTCCACCAGATCCGTTTTTTTTCCGCCAGATCCGTTTTTTCCTGCCGGATCCATTTTTTTCCGCCAGATCCGTTTTTTCTCATAGAGTTGTAATAGCGCCGGATTGCGCCTGATGGCCACACATTTCATCCGTTTTTTGCAGGATTAGTTAAAAAAACTGTTTCCGCCGGACGGAAAACTCATAGGAACGTTTTTTGTCCGTTATTTTTCATGCATGTTTCCATTCAAATCATGCACATTTTCCGTTTATTTATTTTCCAAAAACCTCATCAAAACCTGCATCAAAACTGCATGAAAAACCGCACCAAAAACCTGCATCAAAAACAGCATCAAAAACCGCACCAAAAACCTGCATCAAAAACCGCACCAAAAACTGCATCAAAAACCGCACAAAAAACTGCATCAAAAACCGCACCAAAAACCTGCAGCAAAAAAGCACCAAAAACTGCATCAAAAACTGCATCAAAAACCGCACCAAAAAACTGCAGCAAAAAACTGCAGCAAAAAAAGCACCAAAAACTGCATCAAAAAGCTACATCAAAAACAGCACCAAAAACTGCATCAAAAACAGCACCAAAAAACTGCAGCAAAAAAAGCACCAAAAACTGCATCAAAAACCGCATCAAAAAGCTACATCAAAAACAGCACCAAAAACTGCATCAAAAACCGCACCAAAAACCTGCAGCAAAAAAGCACCAAAAACTGCATCAAAAACCGCATCAAAAACTGCACCAAAAACTGCATCAAAAACCGCATCAAAAAGCTGGAGCAAAAAAGCACCAAAAACTGCATCAAATACTGCACCAAAAACTGCATCAAAAACCGCACCAAAAACCTGCAGCAAAAACTGCATCAAAAACCGCATCAAAACTGCACCAGTTTTTTATGCAGGTTTTGATGCAGTTTTTGGTGCAGTTTTTGATGCGGTTTTTGATGCAGGTTTTGGTGCTGTTTTTGATGTAGCTTTTTGATGCGGTTTTTGATGCAGTTTTTGGTGCTTTTTTTGCTGCAGGTTTTTGGTGCTGTTTTTGATGCAGTTTTTGATGCAGTTTTTGGTGCTTTTTTGCTGCAGGTTTTTGGTGCGGTTTTTGATGCAGTTTTTGGTGCAATTTTTTATGCGGTTTTTGATGCAGTTTTTGGTGCTTTTTGCTGCAGGTTTTTGGTGCGGTTTTTGATGCAGTTTTTGGTGCAGTTTTTGATGTCTTTTTTGCTGCAGTTTTTGGTGCTTTTTTGCTGCATGTTTTTGGTGCGGTTTTTGATGTAGTTTTTGGTTCAGTTTTTGATGCAGTTTTTGGTGCTTTTTTTGCTGCAGGTTTTTGGTGCGGTTTTTGATGCAGTTTTTGGTTCAGTTTTTGATGCAGTTTTTGGTGCTTTTTTTGATGCAGGTTTTTGGTGCGGTTTTTGATGCAGTTTTTGGTGCAGTTTTTGATGCGGTTTTTGATGCAGTTTTTGGTGCTTTTTGCTGCAGGTTTTTGGTGCGGTTTTTGGTGCAGTTTTTGATGCAGTTTTTGGTGCTTTTTTGCTGCATGTTTTTGGTGCGGTTTTTGATGTAGTTTTTGGTTCAGTTTTTGATGCAGTTTTTGGTTCTTTTTTTGCTGCAGGTTTTTGGTGCGGTTTTTGATGCTGTTTTTGATGCAGGTTTTTGGTGCGGTTTTTCATGCAGTTTAGTTTTGATGCAGGTTTTGATGAGGTTTTTGGAAAATAAATAAACGGAAAATGTGCATGATTTGAATGGAAACATGCATGAAAAATAACGGACAAAAAACGTTCCTATGAGTTTTCCGTCCGGCGGAAAGTTTTTTTTTACGAATCCTGCAAAAAACGGATGAAATGTGTGGCCATCAGGCGCAATCCGGCGCTATTACAACTCTATGAGAAAAAACGGATCTGGCGGAAAAAAATGGATCCGGCAGGAAAAAACGGATCCGGCGGAAAAAAAACGGATCTAACGGAAAAAAACGGATCCGGTGGAAAAAAACCGATCTGGCGGAAAACAACAGATCCGACTGAAAAAACAGATCTGGCGGAAAAAAACGGATCCTGCAAATGTGCTCGCAGGATGCATTTTTTTTCCCCATAGACTTGTATTAGCGACGGATCGCGACGAATGGCCACACGTCGCATCCGTTCTGCAACGGATCCGTCGAGTTTTGGCGGACCGTCGGCACGAAAAAACGTTCAAGTGAACGTTTTTTTGTCCGTCGCGTCTGCCATTTTCTACTGCGCATGCGCAGCAGAAACTCTGCCCCCTCCTCCCCGCACTTCAGAATGGGCAGTGGATGCGTTGAAAAACTGCATCCGCTGCCCACGTCGTGTACAAATTTCACAACGTGCGTCGGTACGTCGGCTCGACGCATAGCGACGGACCCGTACTGACGCAAGGGTGAAAGAGGCCTTTATGAGCGTTGAATTTAAAAAAAAAAAAAAATGGAAAAAAACGGCGTGGGCTCCCGCGCAATTTTCTGCGCCAGAGGGGGAAAGCCGACGGCCGGGGGCCAATATTTGTAGCCTGCTATGAATATCAGCTCGCAGCTGTCTGCGTAGCCTTTACTGGCTATTAAAATAGGGGGACCCCCCAAAAAAATGACGTGGGGTCCCCCTATATTTTATAGCCAGAAAGGCTACGCAGACAGCTGCGGGCTGATATTCATAGCCTAGAGAGGGGCCATGGATATTGGCCCCCCCCCCCGGCTACAAATACCAGTCCGCAGCCGCCCCGAAAATGGCGCATCCGTAAGATGCGCCAATTCCGGCACTTAGCCCCTCTCTTCCCACTCCCGTGTAGCGGTGGGATATGGGGTAATAAGGGGTTAATGTCACCTTGCTATCGTAAGGTGACATTAAGCCGGGTTAATAACGGAGAGGCGTCAATAAGACGCCTATCCGTTATTAATCCAATAGTAAGAAAAGGGTTAATAAAACACGCACACATTAGGAAAAAGTATTTTAATATTCTTCATTTCACCATACTTACCATACTTCAGCGCCTGCAAAAAACGTAAAATAATAAACCGCATACTACCTGTCCGCCGTAGTCCAATTAATAACGAGTGTCCCACGACGATCTCCCCTATAGAACAGTGACATCGGGTGACGTCACTGCTCTATAGGACCCTCAGTGACACACTGACAGGAGACAATGGCTCCTGCAGTGCATCACTGAGGTTACCTGAGTTCAAAGTGTCACTTTATATAATTGCTGCATGGGAAAATGTCTCATACAGCAATGCCATAAAGTGAGACTAGGGACTTTTTTTTTTACAGCGGCGGAGGAATACAGTGGCGGAAGGATACCTTCCTCCCGTCATTGTGTTTCTGAGCCCCTAGAGAGCGGTCGCATTATTTGATGCTGCTGCTCTCCACGGGAGATCGTCGTGGGACACTCGTGGATTTCTGCGGACAGGGAGTATATTGGTTGTTTGTTTTTTTCACATTTTTTATAGATGACACTGGCTTCGGGGATCAAAATGACAAGTAATGGTGAGTATGTAATCTATGTTTAATGTAATGTATGTCATGTATGTAATGTATGAATGTACTGTATGTCTATATGTATTTATGTATGTAGAATGTATGTATGGAGTATTTTTTTTTTTTTCATTCAACACATTAGCCGGATGATGGGACTACTACTGTCCCATCATTGGCTAATGTGTCAATCACTGTCAGTGTAGCAGGCATAGCCCGATGGGACTTGTAGTCCCATCGGACGATGCCCGCACTGAGACCCCCGCACGCCGCAGAGACCCCCCCCACGCCGCAGAGACCCCCCCCCACGCCGCAGAGACCCCCCAGCACGCCGCAGAGACCCCCGCACGCTGCTGAGACCCCCGCACGCCGCATAGACCCCCCCGCACGCCGCATAGACCCCCCAGCACGCCGCATAGACCCCCCAGCACGCCGCATAGACGCCCCAGAACGCCGCAGAGATCCCCCAGCACGCCGCATAGATGCCCCAGAATGCCGCAGAGAGCCCCTCACGCCGCATAGACCCCCCCAGCACGCCGCATAGACCCCCCCAGCACGCCGCAGAGCCCTCCCACGCCGCATCAAGCCCCGGCACGCCGCATCAAGCCTGGGCATACAGCGCATAGAATGAGATCCCTGGCAGGCCCGCACAGACCCCGCCCGCACAGAGACACGCAGTCTCCGCCCACGCACCGCCCACTTTACATTATAGTGATTTTAGCACTGTGGGGACTTCCGATTCCGATACCCGATACCACAAAAATATCGGATCTCGGTATCGGAATTCCGTTACCGCAAGGATCGGCCGATACCCGATACTTGCGGTATCGGAATGCTCAACACTACTCACAGCCTCTTTCATAGTCATTACCGTTTCCAGAGAGAAGACTTTACATTACTGTCACACGGTTATGTAAAACTATACCTACAGGGATAGAGATGATCTGGCAAGACTTGAAGTAAAAAAATTGCACGGATTTTACAGGAAAATTCAATTCACAGAGAAGTTATTCAATGAAAACCATACCATAATATACATAGAATGTTTAAAATAAATAAATAAATAATACTTACCTGTCCCTCTGTTTCCGCAGCCTACCGTCCAGTCCTCCTCTTTTGGGTCTCTGACATCCCTACGCGTCATGCAGTCACTCAGGAGGCACATGTCATAATGATGTGATGTCATTACTTGCTCCACGAGGGTATGCCATGCAGTGATGTGCAAGGCGTAGTTGTGTCACCCCAGGAGTCCGGTTGCCACAGTGGCATTGCCTCCCTCACAGGAGGTGCTGTTATGGCTTGAAGCAAGGAGGGGTCCCCTAATCAGGTAATGAGTCACCCTGCCAGGGCCATGGGGTACTCGGTATCGGGTCCGGTGTTTCACAGGGGGATGTCACGATGGCGACCTGGTCTGTGGCCCTGGGTGCCCATGTAAAAGGGAAAGGTCTTTAAAGGGAATAAAGTTTATGTTCGTGATGTCACCTGTGGTATTCGGTCAGTGGGGACCGACGCTGCTCTAAGGGGTCCTCTGGGTTGATGTTCTGGCAGCTAGATGGTATACCTTCCCACAGGTGAAGTATATCCCCAGGGCTCCCGGTGTGTAGATAGAAGATGGTGAATGGCGCAGTAAGGAACGAGGACACAGGTTTGCAGTCTCTTTACCTTGTTTACTGATGACTTCAGGCAGCCACAGTCCAGGGCACCAGATCACAGGGCAGGCAGGGTCCGGCTGGCTTGGAGGCAAGTTAGGAGTCCCCTTGTCCAGGTGGAAATCAAAACCTTCCTCTAGCGCGGTGGTGTTGTAGTACCTTACTGCCTATGGCTTCAGATAAGGTCCTCACAGATGTTCTCCCTCTGTCCCCCATATAGGATAGGACATAACCCATATGACTGGTGACTTGAGCCTGTTTATAGGGACTCTAGCATGCCCCAGTCTCTAAGGGTGTCACCGTGCCTCCTGGGTATTAAGGCGGACAGGTAACTTGGAGTTCAGCTGTCCTGCCGGTCTCTGATGTAAGTTGTAGAGGCCCTTACAACCTCGGTGTTCCGGCTACTAGTCTCTGCGCCTGGCAAGAACTGTTCTGACCTTTCCCTACAGACTACCAGATATATATGGGGAGTCTAGTAAATAGGATCAAAAGCTCCCCCTGGTGGCCTGGAGTGTGAATGTGTTGCATGTTTGTGGTACCTGGTTACAGTTATCTCTTCTTGCCTTCAAGCGTAACATCACTCTCCCCATGAGGAAAGCAATGCTACTGTGACAACCAGGACCCTGGGGTGCCACAGTAACACTAGCATACAACTCTTTTCCTGACTCCAAACCAGAAGGGGAGCTCTATCACCCGGTTTCAGGGGAGCTTCCCTATAAGTTCTGGCCTGGAGGTGGAGTTAGTTAGTCTGAGTCTGAGAGAGCGAAGGAAGAGGAGAGCAGTGGAGGAGAGCCTGGAGAGTGGAGCTGTGGCCAAGCTCACAGAGCTGAGCGCCCAGAAACCGGACACCGGAGTCCATAGTTGCTCGGGTACAGAAGTCCCGGCAGCTAAATCTGGAGGGCAGGAGACTGCAGGTCTCCTGGCCCATATAACACCCAGCAGCAAAGCAGCATATCAGAGCCCGGAGCCACCACCAGGGAGCAACAGCCAGAATAGGCTCAAGTGGCCTGTCATGGATAGAGACATTCAGGGCAGAGAGAGAGAGCCGTCGACGAGTGGGGGCGCCAGTGCGCAGGTTATAGGGTGCCAACCTCCGCTGTCAGGCAGGGTGAGACAGGCTGTGTCAGGTGTGTCAGGCACTTCTCCCTGGGTGCCTCTGTATATATTTGTAGATTTTATGCATTGGTGGTTTATATTCATCTGCTGTATTTATTTTGTAGCCATTTATATAATAAAAATTGAAGTTTTATAAATTTATATATTAAAGCTCCGCGGTGATTGCATATACAAAAAATACCTCTAATAATCTATCCTTAATAAACTGTGAAATATGGCCTGCCATGCTGGTAACCAAACTGATAGACAGTGAGAGGAACTTGTGCAGAGATTCAGGCAGCAAGGACCTAAGAGAACAGCACAGAAGAAACATCTCCAAACTCACCTGGCTAGGTGGATCCTAAATTGCTTCCAGGCTGCCAGGACCCCCCATCATCACCTGTTACCATGCCCAGGACTGCACCTTCTACCACCAAGTAAAGGTAAAGAAAACTACAATCCTTGTGTCCTCCAGTCATTTCTGGGAAGCAGGTAGCAGAGGCACTGGAAGCTGCAGGCAGACAGGAGACGTCCTAGAGACTGTGGATAGGAAGCACAAATACTGGAAGCTGCAGACGCCTAAGACTCAGGAACACTTAAAGTCTTAATAGCAAGAAACAGATGTGTGACCTGTTTGGCCTTTCATGGGTCTAGGTAGACAATCACATGGGAGCATATTAGGCTATCTGCAAAGCCCTTTGTGACCAGAAAGTTTAACGGACCGGAGTGAGGAGAACAAAAGCCAGATCTGAGACAGGTGTGTAATAGTATCACTTACTGAACTGATTGTTGCAGTTGTGATAAGATCACTGTTTTCTCTGTTGTAGACATAGCAGTAGTTAGAATGCTGAGCCCTAAATAACCCCGCCCACACCCTGAGTGACAGCTTCTTGTGTACATTGTCAGCAAGCTGCCAATCAGTTGTGGGGCGGGGTCACACAGATTAGCTGGACTGGCCTGCATGTTAACTCTATTCCTGCAGTGATAATCTCCTGCTGATAAAACACTAATTGTATTGAAAGTACAAAAATCTGCTGAGCAAGTGACACATTGCTGGAATCAGACCCTCTGCCCTTACATTATGCTGCTATCAGATGAAATAACAAAAACTTGCTGACGGATTCCCTTCAGCAGAGAATCCGTCAGCGAGCTCATTCCAATTAAATGATGGGAGAGTTTGTAAATCCTTTACCTGTCTCTTTTGATCTACTCTCAGCTGATTAATGACCACAGATCACATAAAAGTTAAGTGTGCAGGGAAACAAAGATCCTGTAAAAGCAAAATAGTACAAAATGTGTAGTGAAACCCAAGTGCAAAAATGAAGTTTAACCTCAAATCCATGCAACTAAATAAAAAATAATAATTGTTCACAAAGGAGGACAAACCTTTTATGAAAATGTATCCAGTATCTTGATGTCTTCACTCTAAAATATGTATAGCGCTGTTTAGAATCTTAAGATTTTGTACATTTTTTATGGTCTATTTTTGTATTTTACAATTGTTATTGTATGAGTGTTTGTTATACTTTCAGGATTTTTTTTTACTTTGAGACTCTTCCAAGCTTAAATATAGTAATTACGATTCAATGAGCCAAATACAAGTACAAACAGCTTTCATGGTTAAAGATATGGGTCCTAGTGATTGCTCCCTGTGTGGTGTTTTGAGTTAATATGGGAACTTGCAGGTGTCTGGAGATGATCCATGTGAAGTTACAAGATGTTGAGTTCTAACGGTCCTATAAAGGATTCACCCAACTGACCATAGACCTCAATACTTTATATCACATCAAGGCAGAACTAAGATCAGCTAAATATGCGTTCTCTCTGGGTGTTGATGTTCCTTGGGATAGCAGGTAACAACCATAGATGTCTGAATGCCTTTCTTAAAGCATATCTGTCATTTTAGATTTAGCTGTCCTGAGTGCATATGAGGAACAACACCATGTCTAACCACCATATGACTTCATTTTTCACCAGTTTTCCTCTTTGAAGGTTCTATCTCTAATTTTCAGTTGACTCTGAGCTAGTGGGTGTAGAATAGCTGCTATGTTTCCATACACAACACAAACAGACATAAGGATTTCCTGCTCTCCTGTCTATATTTAGCATATGTTAAAAAGCAGCAGCAGTATAGAGGAAAGTATACTGCATTACTGAGCATTATAGATGTGAATCCAGGGTGACGTAAAACACCAGAAAGCAGCAGCATCGCAGTGTGGCTGTGCCTCCTACTTACTTCTCTCCTCCATAGACTGCTCTCCTGTCTGCATGTAGCACATGCTTAGAAACAGCAATGACAGCAAGGAAGATATTACACAGCAGTACTGAGCAGTGTAGCTGTGATGCCAACTCTTTGGTGAGATAAACACAAAAAAGCAACATCTTGATCTGTCTGTGTGTATATCCCTCTCTCTATCACTCTGATCTCCTTCTCCCCCCTACATAGACTTCAATAAGCAGATGTAATATGAACTCACGGTGTGTTGGCAGATTGTCTTGCTTTGACCTAGAGGAAAAGTGAAAATTTCCTTCTAGGTCAAATTTGGCTCTGTACAAAATTAAGCCATAACACGGCCATGTTTAAGAGCCCTAAATATGAATTTACCATAAAACTATTTTTTTTCAGTGGCTGCTCCTCTGGACGATGACGATAAGATCATTAATGGATATGAGTGTCCTCGCCATTCTCAGCCGTGGCAAGTTTATTTCACCTATAGTGGAAACCGCTGGTGTGGAGGATCCCTAATCTCCGCACGATGGATCATCTCAGCAGCTCATTGCTACAAGCAGTAAGCTCTGGAGATATAGAATATATAGCTAAAGAATCCTCCATTTCGTATAAGAAAATTACTTAAGTTCTTTTCCATTTGTTACACCATAAGAAAGCAATCAGTTTTTGCATTAATTTTGCTTTTCAACTTTTCTATTTTTCCCTTGGCACTGTCGAATGAGAGCAAATTGTATTTTTAATATCATCATTTTGGATAACAAATAATGACGTGATTAACTTTTATCTATTATTTTGGCTTTTTCTAAGACCCAAAACGTTTTTTATTTTTCTGACAACAAAGCTGTTTGAGGTCTCGTGTTTTGCAGAACGAGGTGCGACTTTTTTGGCACCATTTCTTCTGTTTTTCTTGGGAAGTTGGATAAACAAAAAACGTCAATCCTGGTATTGTTTTTTTGTGGTGATCTTTATAGCTCAGATTTTTACCAATGGGTTGGTACCCAATTAGTTTTTACTTTCTCGTTTTTAGCCATGAAAATTTGACTTTTTTTCAGGGAAAAATTAAAAACTTGATCTTACCTGATGTTTTACTGTTTCTGTAGACCCAAGACTTTAATTGCTCATCTTGGAGAACACGATACAACAAAGGAAGAGGGTAGTGAGCAACATATCCAGGTGGAGAAAGCTTATCAGTACTTCCACTACAACGAGTATTACATAGACCATGATTTTATGATGGTCAAACTAGCCGAGCCGGCACAGTTTAACCAATATGTCCAACCTATTCCCATTGCCAGTAGTTGTCCCTCTGAGGGAAGCTGGTGCCTGGTATCCGGCTGGGGAAATCTGAAAACATCTGGTGGTGAGTTTTCTATAACGTTCATCTCTCTTTGGGATTATATCTTATTGTTACGAATTAAATTGCCTTTTTTTTTACAAGACAAGGTTGCACAATTACAATCTGGACAACCTGTCTTTATACATGATACTATGATAATTAAATGTGATGGAAGGTCAATCATCCTTCCAGACTTATGTCTACTAGAGGGTGGATCATCCTTGGGGTTTATGTCTACTAGAGGGTGAATTAGCCTTCGGGACTTACGTCTACTACAGGGTGAATCATCCTTTGGGAAAAAAGTCGACTAGAGGGCGAATCATCGTTTGGAACTTATGTTTACTAGAAGGTGAATCATCCTTTGGGACTTACTTCTACTAGATGTTGAATTACTCTTCGGGACTTACTTTTTCTACAGGGTTAATCATCCTTTGGGAATTACGTCTACTAGAGGGTGGATCATCCTTCCGAACTTATGTTTTCTAGAGGGTGAATCATCCTTTGGGACTTACTTCTACTAGAGGTTGAGTCATTCTTTGGGACTTATGTCTTCTTGAGGGTGGATCATCCTTCAGAACTTACTTCTACTAGAGATTGAATCAACCTTCGGGAATTACGTCTAGTAGAGGTTGAATCATCCTTTGGAACTTACTTCTACTAGAGGGAGAATCATACTTCAGAACTTACTTGTACTAGAAAGGGAATCATTCTTCGGGAATTACATCTACATTGGGATTTACATCTACCAGAGGGTGGATCATCCTTCGGGACTTATGTCTTTTAGCTTCTGTTCTAGGAAACCTAGGTTGGTCCATTCAACTAATATTAATGGGCACCATGTAATGGCCAAGGCAGAAGAAATGTGTTGATCTTTTTTGGCCATAACACTTGATAACTAAGTTTACGATAGTCAGATGATTATTAAGATGGCTTGCTCTAGAAAAGAGGTTGTCCTACTGGGGCAATGGGGTATAATGTTTAATCTTTAGTTCTTTACATTTGAGTTCAAAAGTGTTCACTCCCTACTGCAAATTAGGCTTATTAGAAAAATGTGCAAGCTTTTCTCCTGAAAGCAAAAAACAAAGAAACAAAAAGCAATCAGCTCACATAGCTCAGCGTAATAAATATGATACATTTTTAAGAATTATTTAACCCTATGATAGAATCCTTCATAAGATTACCAATGGGCAAATCATGTGTTATGTCAAGGTCACCAGATGAAATGTATCAATGGCTTCATTTAAGTGCCCTCAGGTTTGCTTACAATAAAACAAACTGGGGGGTTTGTTGACTTTGACATTTGACTGCATGTTTGATGCATGGCTAAGTCAAGAGAGAGGTCCAAAAAGTTAAGAGAAGTGATCATTGCCTTGTACAAACTAGGAAAAGGATGCAAAAAAGTACAAAGACATTGAATGTTCCTAGAGATACAGATGAATGCAGAGTTCACAAGTTCAAAGTTACAGGAACATTGACGACATTATCTGGATGTGGCAGAAGGAGGAAGCTGTTACAGACTGCCACCAGATTCTTGAGGATGCCGGTAGTTAAGCAAAAACCAAGCAACTGCAAAAGACTTGCACCAAGATTTGATGGCAGCAGGCACTGAGGTTTCAATTTGCACAGAAAAGTGCATATTAAACGCTGAAGTACTCCATGGCATGTTTCCAAGACATCACCTCAACTGGTTCAAAAACACAAGAAATGTCATGGTGGGAACTCGGTGATGCTTCCATTGATGCATGATGTGGGGTTGGTGATGCCTACAGTGAAGCATGGTGGAGACTCAGTGATGCGTACAGTGAAGCATGGTGGAGACTCAGTGATGCCTACAGTGAAGCTCAGTAGTAGGTGGTCAGGCTCTGGGTCTGCTTTGCTTACTCTGGCACTGGAAGCATGCAGCATGTGGAGAACACGATGGATTCAACAAGTGCCAGGAAATCCCAGGACAAAATGTCATGCCTTCTATGAAGAAGCTGAAGTTTGGGCATCATTGGACCATTCAGCATGACAATGATCTCCAGCTTACCTCAAATTCCAACATAGCTTGGTTTAAAAAAAAGTCCTGGAAGATTCTGACATGGCTGTCACAGTCGCCTGAGTTGAACCCAATAGGAAATTGGTGGGATTCGAATAAAGAGGTTGCAGTAAATGCTAACCCAAGGATATGAGTGACTCAAAGGTGATTGCTCATGAGATTTTCGGATAAGATTCCTCAGGAACACTTGCAGAAGCTGGTGTCTGGCGATGCATCATTTTTTTGCAGTGGGTTATAACAGCCAGAGAACATGTACTAAAGATATTTGTCATGAAGCGGTGAATAATTCTGAGACTGCAATAGTCAGGGACAGTAGTAATTTGTGCAGAATTTGGAGAAATGTTTGCCATGTATTCCTAGATGTAGCTCTACTGCAGTGGCAAATCATTAAAGGGAAAAAGGGAATTTATCAGAGAAGCATAATATAGGGGCAGAGCGTCTGATTCCAGGTATGTGCCCCTTGCTCAGCAGCTTGCTGTAGTTTCAATACAATCAGTGTTATATCAGCAGGAGATTATCACTGCAGGACTAGGTGTTGCATGCTAGGCAGTCCAGCTAGTCTGTGTACCCACACCCCCCACCACTGATTGGCAGCTTGCTGAAAGTGTACACAGAAAGCTGCCAATCAGTGTTGTGGACAGGGTTATATACAGCTCAGAATTCTGACTACTGCTAGATCTGCAGCAGAGAAAACAGGGATTCTATCACAACTTCACCAAACAGCCCAGTAAGTGATACATCACTGGAATCGGGCTTTCTTCCCCTACATTTTGCTGCTCTTAGATTACACAGCAAAAAATGTTGTAATTGGCTGAAATATTTAATATTTAACTAACTTCTGAAGCTTTCCATCACCATAGTCTGTTCACCAATTTTAAAGTTTTTATAGATGGCTAGAATAAAAAAAATTGTAAAAAAAATAGCCAAGTTTGCAATTTACTTATTAAAAAATGGCTATGTTCTCCTCAAATCTTTACTTTTTATTTTATTGTTTTTTACTCATTGCCAAAAGGATCGCCCACGGGTGGTAAAAATGTGCAATGCTTACAAGCTCTTTCATGCTGAGCTTGTAAGCACTGCCCTGAAGCTTAGTCACTTTCAGTGCACTCCAGTGATTCTGGCCAGCTTCAGTGCAACCCAAGCTGTGCATCTGTTTCTGCAGAGGCAAGACTGACTCATACACAACCTGGGCTATGTCAATCAATCAGGAGTATCGTCCCCAGCAGCCAGGAAATCAGGAGGCTGAAAAAATAAACATATTGTTCATTCTTTAAGGAGGTACCACATAGAAGAGGGGCTGTGTTTCATTTTTATGAAAAGTTTGTGATTCTTTTAGTATCTATTATAAGAACTTATTCCATTTGCATGAAACAGTGAGAAAACCCGACGCAGAGTGATGAAACATGAGGACATCTCTGATCTGCTACTTTTTAGGTGTTTAATGTGTTCCAAAATTTCTGGAACTCCAAATGATATCTCTCCTAAAAATTAGAAGACATGAAGGGGGCTGGCGGACTGGTAAATTTAAATAACTAATCTATCTCTCTCTTTATCATGGCTAATAGTGGGAGAGAAGGGGGCTGGCTATCTGGCTCTTTAAATAACTAAGTCATCCCTCTCTTTATCATGGCTAATAGAGAGCTCTCTGTCTCTTTATTAGTCATGATAAAGAGAAGGATGGCTTAGTTATTTAAATGAGCCAGCCCCTTCTCTCCCAGAAGGGGGCTGGCTAACTGGCTCATTAAATAACTAAGCCATCCCTCTCTTTATCATGGCTAATAGAGAGAGAGAGAGGGGCTAGCGTAGTTATTGCAATGAGCCAGTCAGCCAGCCCCCTTCACCATTTCTAATTTTTAGAATTGTTGAATTTTAATTTATGAGCTCCAGCAATTTTGGAACACATTAAAAAAGCAAAAATGAACATGCACGAAAATATATTTAACTCTGACAATTATTTTATTTATTTTTTTTGCAGTTCAGTATCCAGATAACTTACAATGTTTGGATGTTCCTGTTCTTTCGACCTCAAGCTGTAAATCTTCTTATCCCAACAAAATCACCAATAATATGTTCTGTGCCGGTTACTTAGAGGGAGGAAAGGACTCGTGTCAGGTAAGTATGGAAAGAAAGATGTGTATCATTACATTCATTGGAACTAGTCCTATGGGAAAGGGAAGTAAGGGGGGACTTCTAACAACTTACTTATATGCTTTTTGCTGTAAGGACTATTCCTAGTCTAATGTCTAAACTGAGCCAATGAGATGTTATTACCTTACTATTCACAATCTCTGAAACAGTAAAAGCTGCAGCTGCATCTCCCTCCTCTCCCATCATCATATATTTCTCATTAAATGCATTGTTCCCTTCAGCTCTCCATGTTTTTTGTTTCATGGGAGGTTTGAGAAATAATATATACACTCACCGGCCACTTTATTAGGTACACCATGCTAGTAACGGGTTGGACCCCCTTTTGCCTTCAGAACTGCCTCAATTCTTCGTGGCATAGATTCAACAAGGTGCTGGAAGCATTCCTCAGAGATTTTGGTCCATATTGACATGATGGCATCACACAGTTGCCGCAGATTTGTCGGCTGCACATCCCAAAGATGCTCCATACAAGGCAGGATGGATCCATGCTTTCATGTTGTTTACGCCAAATTCTGACCCTACCATCCGAATGTCGCAGCAGAAATCGAGACTCATCAGACCAAGCAACGTTTTTCCAATCTTCTACTGTCCAATTTCGATGAGCTTGTACAAATTGTAGCCTCAGTTTCCTGTTCTTAGCTGAAAGGAGTGGTACCCGGTGTGGTCTTCTGCTGCTGTAGCCCATCTGCCTCAAAGTTCGACGCACTGTGCGTTCAGAGATGCTCTTAGGCCTACCTTGGTTGTAACGGGTGGCGATTTGAGTCACTGTTGCCTTTCTATCAGCTCGAACCAGTCTGCCCATTCTCCTCTGACCTCTGGCATCCACAAGGCATTTCCGCCCACAGAACTGCCGCTCACTGGATTTTTTTTCTTTTTCGGACCATTCTCTGTAAACCCTAGAGATGGTTGTGCGTGAAAATCCCAGTAGATCAGCAGTTTCTGAAATACTCAGACCAGCCCTTCTGGCACCAACAACCATGCCACGTTCAAAGGCACTCAAATCACCTTTCTTCCCCATACTGATGCTCGGTTTGAACTGCAGGAGATTGTCTTGACCATGTCTACATGCCTAAATGCACTGAGTTGCCGCCATGTGATTGGCTGATTAGAAATTATGTGTTAACAAGAAGTTGGACAGGTGTACCTAATAAAGTGGCCGGTGAGTGTATATATATATATATATATATATATATATATATATATATATATATATATATATACACTCACTGGCCACTTTATTAGGTACACCTGTCCAACTTCTTGTTAACACTTAATTTCTAATCAGCCAATCACATGGCGGCAACTCAGTGCATTTAGGCATGTAGACATGGTCAAGACAATCTCCTGCAGTTCAAACCGAGCATCAGTATGGGGAAGAAAGGTGATTTGAGTGCCTTTGAACGTGGCATGGTTGTTAGTGCCAGAAGGGCTGGTCTGAGTATTTCAGAAACTGCTGATCTACTGGGATTTTCACGCACAACCATCTCTAGGGTTTACAGAGAATGGTCCGAAAAAGAAAAAAAATTCAGTGAGCGGCAGTTCTGTGGGCGGAAATGCCTTGTTGATGCCAGAGGTCAGAGGAGAATGGGCAGACTGGTTCGAGCTGATAGAAAGGCAACAGTGACTCAAATCGCCACCCGTTACAACCAAGGTAGGCCTAAGAGCATCTCTGAATGCACAGTGCGTCGAACTTTGAGGCAGATGGGCTACAGCAGCAGAAGACCACACCGGGTACCACTCCTTTCAGCTAAGAACAGGAAACTGAGGCTACAATTTGTACAAGCTCATCGAAATTGGACAGTAGAAGATTGGAAAAACGTTGCTTGGTCTGATGAGTCTCGATTTCTGCTGCGACATTCGGATGGTAGGGTCAGAATTTGGCGTAAACAACATGAAAGCATGGATCCATCCTGCCTTGTATGGAGCATCTTTGGGATGTGCAGCCGACAAATCTGCGGCAACTGTGTGATGCCATCATGTCAATATGGACCAAAATCTCTGAGGAATGCTTCCAGCACCTTGTTGAATCTATGCCACGAAGAATTGAGGCAGTTCTGAAGGCAAAAGGGGGTCCAACCCGTTACTAGCATGGTGTACCTAATAAAGTGGCCGGTGAGTGTATATATATACTAGATGGTGGCCCGATTCTAACGCATTGGGTATTCTAGAATATGTATAGTAGTATATAGCACAGCCCACATAGTATATAGCACAGCCCACGTAGTGTATAGCACAGCCCACGTAGTATATAACACAACTCACGTTGTATATAACACAGCCCTCGTAGTATATAACACAGCCCATGCAGTATATAACACAGCCACATAGTATATTGCCCAGCCACACAGTATATTGCACAGCCCATGTAGTATATAGCACAGAGACGCAGTATATAACACAGCCACGTAGTATATAACACAGCCCACGTAGTATATAGCAGCCACATAGTATATAACACAGCCCACATAGTATATTGCACAGCCACGTAGTATATAGCACAGCCCACATAGTATATAACACAGGCATGTAGTATATAGCACAGAGACGTAGTATAAAACACAGCCCACGCAGTATATAACACAGGCCATGCAGTATGTAACACAGCCCATGCAGTATATAACACAGGCCACGCAGTATATAACACAGCCCACGTAGTATATAACACAGCCACGTAGTATATAACACAGCCCACGTAGTATATAACTCGGGCACGTAGTATATAGCACAGAGACGTAGTATATGACACAGCCCACGCAGTATATAACACAGCCCACACAGTATATAGCAATGTGGGCACCATATCCCTGTTAAAAAAAATAATTAAAATAAAAAATAGTTATACACTCACCTTCCGATGGCCCCCGGATCCAGCCCAGGCATTTAGCGATGCTCCTCGCGACGCTCCGGTCCCAAGAATGCATTGCGGCACTAACACGTCGTCATGTAGCGGACTCGCGAGACCGCTACGTCATCATCTCGCGAGACCGTGATCTGTGACGACGTGATCTGTAGTCATTGCCGCAATGCAGTCTTGGGACCAGAGCGTCGCGAGGAGCGGAAAAGGTGCCGGAAGGTGAGAATGTAATGATTTTTTTAAAAATTATTTTTAACATTCGATCTTTTTACTAGCGATGCTGCATAGGCAGCATCAGTAGTAAAAAGTTGGTCACACAGGGTTAATAGCAGTGTTAACGAAGTGCGTTACACCGCGTTATACCGTGGTGTAATGCACTCCGTGTAGTGGACTGCAAAAACCCTATGTGGCCACTGACTGGAGGGGAGTATGGAGGGGGCACTGACTGGAGGTGAGTAGGGAGGGGCCAATTCGCAGCTGGACTATGCCTGTCGCTGATTGGTCAGCGACCCAGGATTTCCGCGACAGACAGACGGAAGTTAGAAACAGACGGAAGTACCCCTTAGGCAATTATATATATATAGATAGATATATGGACTATTGAGCGCTACACACACCGATTCGAGGTTTCCGGGTACCGGGAGTTGAAACTGGCTGCCATAGAGAACCGGATACAGTGTGAAGTCAATTGCTCATCTCTTCAACTGGGCATCACTCTGCTCAATGGGGCATCTCCTTGCCCAGTCCGACATTGCCCAACCAGTGTCACAATGTATAGAGATACCCAGTGGCGTCACTTGTGTCTTGTAGGCTCCAATGCAAAAGCTCCAATAGGGCCCATAATTATTGCAAGTCTTTTTATATTGGCCAAAAGGGGCCTTTAGGGCCTCCTAGGCTCCAGGGTCTGGGTTGATGGCAACCCCTACACCTATCATAGTTATGCCCACTGGAGATACATCTTATTACTATAGATTACCCAATTGTCAATTTTTCATACAATTCCAAGAGGAACAACATGATGTTGATCAAACATGAATTAGTATTAACACTGGTCTGCAAAAAGTTGCAAAATTATCACTTGGCCCTGAGGACATGTTGTGACTTGTAGTTTTGAACCAGGAATAATAACTGATGTGGAGAAGTAACATTTCAGTAATGTAGCAGCTGCTCTCCCACACAGGGCTGTGATGACACCGTCTGACACATCCACCACCCAAACACAACTTGATATCAATCATCAGTTGGGTCACACCGTGAGAATTTTCTTTTGTAACTTTATCTCATTGCATTAATATGTAAAGTTCTGTGGTCATGTTACTTTACTGTTCAGAGTTTATGACCCCTCAGAGTCATAGCGAAAGGCTCGATTTAAGCATTAGCAGGTTCTCTACCTACAGAAATATACACACTGACTACTTCCTCCGATACAGAATACATCATGCAGTGCTGGATTGGCAAGAACTTGCCCTTTGTTTGACCATTTGAGTCCCACTAAGGGCTGGCCACAGGATCTTTGGGTAACAGAGTCTCACTGGACAACTCTTCGCTTTGATGTTTCGACAATTCCTCCCAAGAACTATAATTTTTCCTATTTTCCAGTTGCTAGAATTGTATTTTTCAGTACGAGCTGTAGTTTTTAGCATTACCTATTTGGGGTCCATACAACTGGATTGATTCGCAAGACTCCAGTCCGGAGTCCAGGTAGCTGATGGCTAGACGGGAGACCTACAAATCTCTTACCTTCCGAAACCCATGGTGTGCAGGTACCTGATGGCTAGATGGTACACCTACGAATCTCTTACCTTCCAAAGTCCATGGTGCACAGGTACCTGATGGCTAGACTGGAGACCTATGAATCTCTTACCTACCAAAGCCATTGGTGTGCAGGTACCTGATGGCTAGACGGGACACCTACGAACTTCTTACCTTCCAAAGCCCATGGTGTGCAGGTACCTGAAGGCTAGACGGGAGACCTACGAATCTCTTACCTTCCAAAGCCCATGGTGTGCAGGTATCTGATGGCTAGATGGGACACCTACGAATCTCTTACCTTCCAAAGCCCAAGGTGTGCAGGTACCTGATGGCTAGACGGGAGACCTACGAATCTCTTACCTACTAAAGCCCATGGTGTGCAGGTACCTGATGGCTAGATGGGAGACCTATGAATCTCTTACCTTCCAAAGCCCATGGTGTGCAGGTACCTGATGGCTAGATGGGAGACCGACGAATCTCTTACCTTCCAAAGCCCATGGTGTGCAGGTACCTGATGGCTAGATGGGAGACCTACGAATCTCTTATCTTCCGAAGTCCATGGTGTGGTCCATTTAACTAAACAGGTCTTGCACAACATCATCTGTGAGACGTGATGCCCAGATGGCATCGTGCCAGCCTTGGCTAATTAAAAACTTTGCTGGTGACACCAAAAAGTAGGAGATTCTCATGTCTCCCGTCTAGCAAACAGGTACCTAGACACTAGATGGCAGTTTTGCGAATTAATCAGCTTATCTCTACTCCCAACCATTTCCAGCTATATAATATAACCAAACCTGCGGTAAATGCAGCTGACTGATCTCAATACATGCCGAGTCCACATTCGTAATACATGTACGACAGATATTGCCAATGGAAATCTGGGCTGATTTGGCCCCCTAGGTACAACGGGCTCAAGCACGTGCCTGGGTGTGCTAAGTGGTGACGACTGCACCGTTCTCACTGCTGGGACTCCTGTCAATCACAATAATTGGGATTCCATGTCAGTAGTATGTACGGAGTGTCAGTCATTCATGGAACTGGCAAATAATACATCTCAGGGGTTTTAAGTTTCCGCTCTGGAATCCCCTCGGTTCCACTTTACAAAACCTAAATAACCACAGATAGCAGATCAGCCTCTAGTCCTATTTTCTCCAGATTTTCCTAAGAATTAAAACATTAATTTACATAAAAAGGTGTCGGGGATGTTACTGGGGTTTAAGGGAGGTGGAGAAGGTTAAATGCCCCGTATATTAGGACTGAAATGTTGGTGTCATTCTTATGATGATCTAGGTCTTTGTTTAATAAGTCGTGTTGTAACAGGGGAAATATAGAGACATAAGGAGATCTGCAATTAACCAAATTACGGGAAACTTTAAATTTGGGAACATGCATAACGATGCATAAGAACCAAAAAATGATGCTCAGTTCAAGTGTTGACACCAACACACCCCAAACCACCAAAACTTTTAGGACTTGATCTTCTTTCTATGATACTTGATTTAATTTACTACATTCCTGTTTTTTGGCATCAGCATATAAGCAAACTATGGATCTGGTCATCCACCCCCAAAAAACATACAGTAAGGCAGCCCCCGATAATGAATACGACTGCTTGGCAGCATGATGAAGACCACAGAGATGTATTTTGTGGTGGTGGTAGCACTACCTTCGTCTCCCCTTCCCAAGTATATGTTTCTTCTTTGCTCTCATGCATGATGTCTGAGCATACAATAGATGTGTGCCACCACTTCTGCCAGATGTGCGGACCTAGACCCATGTCCTTATTGCTCCCCCATATGACTATATGACACCTCTGCTTGTAGCAATTCTGGAGCTTCACATCATCTATAAAATATAGCGAAAAATGCCCTCCCTTTCAAGAGATCCCCTAGCATACATTTGGCTTACCATTAACCCCTAAAGGGGAGAGATTGTCAGCGGCATTTAACTAGGTAACAGTCGCGGGTGGATCGCGATTCCGCCCGCGGCTTTTAAAGGCACATGTCAGCTGTTCAAAACAGCTGACGTGTGCCAGAAAAGATGTCGGTTCATCGCCGAAGCCCATGTCAAAGAGACAGAGTCCGATATCAGCGTACAATTACGCCCGATGTTGGAAAAGGGTTAAAGGGAGTCTATTAGCACAAAATGACTATTCAAACCAAGCACAGATGCTCTTTGCACCCTAGGGTAGCCAAGCTTTTAATGCATCTACTTGTTTTTCATCTATCTCCATCCCTTACTTCTGTGATTGACAGCCAGGGGAGGAAGAGATAGATGAAAAACCAGTAGGCGGGAAGGTGCACTGAACTTCTCACCCACGCCCAGGAAGCACCGAGCACCCGTGCTTGGTTTGAACAGTCTTTTTCTGCTGACAGACTCTCTTTAAGGCGTCTACTCCGTGATTAAGATAAAATCTTCTGCTACTACTTTCTTTCTCTCTTTCTTCTGCTTGAAATTCTGACTTATAGTCTGTGATGGATGGATGTTGAAGATTTTCAAGATCATAGGGAGACAAGTAAGAGGACATATATGTGTGTTTATTACATTTATTATATATAACAGTAATACATTGATGGATTTGCAGGGCGACTCTGGTGGACCTCTGATCTGCAACGGAGAACTATACGGAGTGGTATCCTGGGGGCAAGGTTGTGCACAAACTGGATACCCGGGGGTTTACACCAAAGTCTGCATCTATTACGACTGGATCAAGAATGTTATTGACAACTATTAATAAGAAGCCTTGATCACTTATCACATATTACTCTGCATTAAAGCCTCTGATATTAGAACTTGTGTGACTGTTTTCATCTGTGGTTATTGACTCTGCTGAGCAAATACTGAAACCCGAGCCGTTCTCAGCCACAAGTGCAGTCAACAAAGGATTTTTTTTTACTTTTACCACAACCCAGAAACTATTCGGTTGTGATAGAACAGAAAACTGAAATAAATAGGAACACCTGTTCTTGGGAGTAGAAGCAAATGCAATCTTTTATTTTCTGAGCAATTGTGAGGTCAGACACTAATGTTGGGGAGAGGCCGAACTCACAATCTATGTTCTTCGATAGAGTTGATGTGTGGCCGCCGCCGGTCAACTTCTTCCACCAAACTTCCCCAACTGTGTCTGTAAGGACTTTGTGCTCTGGCACAGTCATGGGGACACAAAAGGGGTCTTCTCCAACATGTCCCCATAAAGTTAGATACTACAATTGTCCACAATATCTTGTGCTGAAGTATTAAGATTTGACAGAAATATTACTTAACTGTTGCTCAACATAACACATTAACAATACTAAAAAGGTTTGCATGAACGATGTCAACGCCTTCGAGCAGCAGATTTTGAGCTCCATGTTCTACAATCATTTGACCCATACAAAGACAATATTAACTAAAAAATTCCTTGAAATGATCAGCAGTTTGAAAAAAGTTGGTGATCTTCCCTGCTGGTTCTGTATCTCAATAAAGATCTAATATGCGGTATCAGAGCATCTATGCAATTTAATTCTCAACTCGTTTCACAGTTAGCAAACTTCTTCAGGAGAACCATAACAGTTCTACTCCTGAGGAAGAAGATGGCTAGCTGTGAAACGCGTTGAGAATAAAACCGCATAGAAAATCTGATACCGCTTATTGTATATTTATTGCGGGTACACAACCATCAGCGCAGATCACCAACTTTTTTCCACTATTGAAATCATGTTGGACTTTCCAACCTGCTGGTGTTGCAGCGGCTGGAATGACTACTTTCCAGAGGGTAACACAACCTCCCAAGCTGAGCAAATAATGCATCCTTTCATAATGTACCGGATTGTTGCATAAAACCCTATTGTGTTTGTATTGTCATCCCAGTTTCGATACAGAAGAATAATGGGTTAATTCTTATTATTGGAAAGAAGGAAAGGATTAAATGTGCAGCCGGGTCCAGAAAACCCAATATCGAATGTTCTATTAGGGAACTCTGAGCTAATAGACAAGGGGATACCCTGATTAGGACCCTCGACTACTACTCGAGATAAATGCTTGTAAGCATCTATAGCAGTTCTATAAATTACATGGACATCCCATTGAATTATGTAATATTTCATTTGAACTGGGGTGGCACTACAGAAAACAGGAATGATTTGTTTCATCTTTTTCCATGGATCATTCCTTACCGTAGAGCTTGCCTCAGCAGGATACCCTATTAACAGCTTTATATGGGGGCACGTTAAATATAAAGGCATTATCCAAAGTGTATAACCCTTTTAAAGGGAATCCATCAGTAAACTCAACCCCCCCAAATCGCACACTTTAACATATAGATCTTTGAAAATGAGAATCCATTAACACCTTTATATCTTTTATCTGTTGCTGCACTTCAGAGTAGTTTGAGTTTTCATCCATTTGCAAATGAGATGCCAAGTGCTTTGAGCATATCCGAACACTTCTGGAGCCTCTGCTTCCTGAGGTTCTTTCCCTGCCCAGCACCAGCCTCTTTAGCTGGATTACTAAGTTGCTATCTGTATGACGTCAGGTACCAGAAAAGCAAATCAGACATTGAGCAATCAGTCAAGCTAAGCAGGCTGGTGGTAGAGGGAGAAATAACCTCGGGAGGAAGAAACTTATTAAGGACTCTGTAACGCCCAAAGCACTTAGCCCATTATTTGCATATTAATGAAAATACTAATTACTCAGGAATGAAGATAGTTATAGGGGTTATACATCAGTTTATTTCCATAAATACCATCACTTTTATTCCTAGGCTTCATGAGTAATATAATTTGGCCTTCACCTGTCCTGCCACTGCAGTGCCCTGCCTCTACTTGCAACCTACGGTCTTCCGCCACTAACCCCTTGACCTCTGGCACGTCCAACACTGACTATGTTGCCCGCATGTTATTGATGCTCTACTAAATCCGTGAACCATTTCGGAGGCCTAGAAGTAAGCACAGGAGTGAGCAGAGAACAGGGCAGGGAGCTGCAGTGGCAAGAAAGCTGCCCACCTATTGGGATTTTATATCCATTACCCCGTTACATAATTTTGGAGTATGAGCGATTAGTGTCACTTAAGACTGTCCCTTCCCTGGAGAGAACCACATTGGAGTTGATCACTTGGTCAGATATCCTTTTGAAAATCCTAAAAATTTCTTTTCGAAATTTAACCCCAACAAAGGCATAAATAATTGGGTTTATGCAAACATGAGATAGGCCCAAAGTCTCAGTAATCACCAAGCCGATGTCCAACATCTCTTCGAAACGGCAGCTCCAGGAGAAGTAGCCCATTCTTTGAAGAGTATCGATGAGTTGCAAAGATGTATATGGCGCCCAGCAGAAGAAGAAGACAAGTAGGAGAACGACAATTACTAACTGAGACCTTCTGGATTCGTTTAACCTGGACTCTTGAAGAGTACAAAATATTCGAGAGTAGAAAAACAGCATAAAAATCAATGGGATAATGAAAGCAATAACAATTTTTGTAAGTTGTAATGCAATCCTCAATGAGTTCGATTTTTCTGGGTCAAACTTGTAAATGCAGATTGTTGTGTGGGATAGCAGGTTTTCTCCAATGTCGCGAAAATAAAAGTCTTGCCAAGACAAAAAGCATGATAAACCCCAGACAAAAAGACAAATCATGATTGTATGGATTGGCCGTTGCTTTTTATGAAGATCCACGGCATGGACAATGGAGAAATAGCGACTCAAACTAATAGCAACAAGGAGTAAAATGCTACTGTATATATTTATGGTGAACAAAGCTCCCAAAATCTTACAAGACACTTGACCAAACAACCAACTGTAGCCATACTGGACGGCCCAAAATGGTAGAGTAAGACCAAGAAGAAGGTCAGACAAGGCCAACTGGAACAGATAGTGATCTGCTAGATGCCAGGAGGTTTGCCTGCTGATCAGTATGGTTAACACTAATCCATTTCCTATTAGATCCATGAGAAAAACAATCGCCAAGGCTGCCGGAACGAAGTATCCCAAAAACGACTCGGTTGGCTCACAAGCCGAGGTGTCCAAATTGGAGAGTGTAGAATCCTAGAGACACATAAGTGAATGCGTTATTAAAACTTATCCTGAAACTTTCTCTCTATAACAAGCTTTGCAAATGGATTCAATGGGGAAGGAGAAATACACAATAAAATCAAGTGTTGAGAAATTTGATACAGAATACATGCTGATCCGCAGCAAAATCTGCAGATGCGAGATACTTCCTTACCTAATCATCTGTTGCTTATCAACCATCTCTCTATCCTGCCCACCAGGATAGAAAACAAACAGCTTAAAACTTTACCGAAAGGTGGAAGATGCGCCAAAGTTCTTACATTGTCCCATGCGGGGTGATATATTTGGCGCTAATTGCTAGGTGTTTTAGACGCTTCTGTACACTTCCCCTTGGCTGGCTTACTTTGGATTATTATTTTGTGCCCAGATTTTGGTGCAACTTTGGTTCGATCTAGTACATATGAAGACTCGTCTAAGTAACACGTCAATCTAACGAGGCTTAAAAATAGAAAATAAATTGGTGCAAGTAGTAATTTACCCTCAGGGTATCTCAAAATCAGTCCACCTTGAGTAAAACAACGAGTTTCTTAATATTTT
Source organism: Ranitomeya variabilis (assembly GCF_051348905.1). Lineage (NCBI taxonomy): Eukaryota > Metazoa > Chordata > Amphibia > Anura > Dendrobatidae > Ranitomeya > Ranitomeya variabilis. The sequence continues at coordinate 210,866,299 of NC_135235.1, read as the reverse complement.
TCTAGATTTTAACTGTGGAAGGTTGCATGTAGTCCAAGCTTTGGAAAGAAAAATTGGAAAGGGGGTTGTCTGGTCTTAAACTTCAAGTCTGCAGTCACTCTACTTGACCACAAAATTGGGAATCATCACGTCGCATGCACTGCATGCTGTGAGGGTTTTCCAGTGTTGGTGTTGGGAGCAGACAGTCATATGACCGTAAGTATGGCGAGTTGCCTACTTCCAGCCACATTCTGACTAGACTGTATTTGGCCTTGTTCAATGCGCTTGCATTGAGTGAGTCCATACTCATCTAGTCGGCAGGTGACACCATGTATTATGGTCATGCACCCGTTGCCGAGCACTGGAGAATCCTCACAACGCGCAGTGGGCTGATGTGAGGATTTACAAGCCTGCAGTTACATAGAGTGACTGCATACTTGTAACCTAAGACCAGAAAACACCTTTATGGGTAAATTGAGATCCAGAGAACCCCCATCCTATTCAGGATCTTCACATATTAGCAGGAGCAGAAAACGGTTACAACAAGCTTCTGTTACTCAGCATGGTCCAGTCTATCCAAGCATTGCACACAAGATTGGAAAGGAAACGGTGCAATGCTACCTTGAGGGTGGTATTAAACCCTTGTTCCCAAACTCATCTACCTACATTGTTGCCAACAGTGTAAAGTTTTCAGAAACAATTGCAGAAAATTCGTGGTTGCTCTGAAGGTGACGGGGATTTGGGCTTTGGATTGAGATTTTTCCCACTAGAGATGAAGGTTGAGTGCTAAATGTCCCCACATTACACCAATGTTAGTAAGTTTGTAATTTTTCATATTTGCCCTGATTTTCCCCTCTTATGTCCGTACCTAGCATAGAATGCCATGGAGAAGAAGTATTCTTGCCCATCCAATAATCCATAAAACTACATCTTAAGAGTAACATGTTGATTTTTATTTTGAGATTCGCATACAATTCAGCAGTTAAAAACTCTCAAAATAAAATCAGGACAGATGAAAATGATAAGTCTCGAAAACCTCTATGGTAGCCTTATTTTGGTTCATTAGAAAGCAGAATTATAAGGGCATACGGATAATAATCTCTAGGAATAATGCTAGTGAACTATCACCACTGGTCAGAAGTATCTCTACCAGCTTCATGGTTCCTTTTCGAAGGTCATATTTGTAGTTCTATATAAAAATGTTCACCGCAATGTTTTCAGCATCGTATGGATTTCGCGGTTTGAGTCAGCCACCAATTTACCTATACAGCTTTGGGTACAAGAAATAAAATGTATAAAAGTGAAGAAGGCATGAGATTTTAGCTTAGCGTCATTCTATGTCTTCATTAAGTCTAGAAATCAAGGCATTTTTGGGGGCAAAATCTTTTGGAAATTCGTGAATGCAAAATTGGCTCCGTTGTCGCGCCATTGACTTCGAAAGTGGCAACTTATCTCCGGTCCTCTGCTCTCTAAGTATAGGCTCTTTTTAGTCTTGTGTGAACAAAATTATCTTCCTCTAATCCGACTATAACTTGTACATCTAATAAATCTAAGCTAGATGCTAACAAAAAAGTTGCTCTTGGGACGTTTCAAACAAGTTCTGATATTTTGGGAACTGTCTAGCTACTTTTATTAAAATAAAATAGTTGGATTGTCTGGCAATTATTGGGCAACTTATTTCCATGTTAATACTAGCCAAAGGATTTTTCACTTGATAGTAGAGTGTCAAGAAGAAAATCCACCTTTGACTATTTTTCTTTTATACGTGGTTTGTACAGATTGTCAAATATAGTTTAACTCAATTCTATCACTTTCATCTATGTGTCTCTCTAACAAAATAGAAATGCCCCAAATTTTATCTAATTTATAAATAAAAGTAAATAAAATAAAATTGATCTAAAAAAAAGTATATGCATGTAACTGCATAAAACAAATAAAATGTGAGTAAATTAAATTAATTCATGCATAAATTAACAAACAAGTCAAATTCTGTATTTAAAACATTTTTATAAGTTAGTTAAAAAAATTCCATACGAGAAAAGAGAAAAGAAAGTATTAGGAATAATAATAAAAGGTGTAAAAATAAAATGTCAATGTTCTATTACTCTCCTCATTAATAGAATATTATTTTCAGCTAAGGGAATAGAAAGCTGTGATAATGAAAATGTTTGGCAACTGTTGTAAAAAAATGAGTAATTATTAAAAAAAGTTAACTGTTCATACTCAACAAATTGGGACAGATTTAGCAGTCTGACAGCTGTACAGATATATTGGATGGCACTAAAGTTGCACGCACACACAGCTTTCATCATCTTTTCATTGTGTCATATGGAAAATATACCAATAAAGAACAAACAAAAAATCTTTCAGTGAAAAATGTGAAAAAAATAGTGACATTTTTGTCACTATAAAGAACAATAAAGAAGAATGTCACAAAAAAGAACAAACAAAAAAAAACTTCCAGTGAAAAATGCAAAAAAAAAATTGTGAAATTTTTGTTACCTTTCATCCTTCTTGTACTTTTCATGTGATAACTCCTACACTTAAAATTGATCTTGAATATACCATATTTACTCATACTCACATATTCGTAATCCGGGCTGGGTGTAAGTTCATCGTTTTCATAAAGTATCATGGTGATGACCTTGAAATGTTCCCGAGAGTAAAACACCTTTGCATGCAGATGACTTTGCTTCTGAGAAGAAGATGACGAGATACCTAAACGGAGGGGATGCCTAGTCTAAAAAAAGGAAGTGGCCAGAAAAAAAAGCTGCATCGAATACAAATGAGCTTGTAATCATCTGTTGTGAAAATATATATATATATTTTTTTAAATTTCTGTCCTGCCTTTTGTTACAATGAACCTCGCTTAGAATCATTACTTTTTTTCTAGCTAACATTTTATTTAATTTTTTTTACATTTTATTACAATTTTTGTTAAAGTGAAAAGGCAAAAAAAAAGAAAGAAAAAGAATGGGGTCAGAATTAAAGATGGGCAAACCCGAGTAGTAAAATTTGGTGTCTGTACCGAACACCTACTGTTCGGACACGGAGACTGAACACAGACTTCCCAAGGAAGTCCCTGTTACCGTTTGGGTTCAGCTGCCCGAACACCGGGTGTTTGTCGCGCTATCATGTGCATGACAGCGCAGCAAACACCGCTTTTGATCGGCGGTGAAATCATCCCTGCTGGTCAGAGAGCCGCAGTTCCCACACTGTCAAAAGGCAGAGTGAACCTGCAGCAATGATCGGAGGTATAAAGTTTACTATTGCTCCCATCATCTGACGCTTTACCGTGCTCTACATCTACAATTTTATGTTCAATTTTATGTCTTATACTACTGTTCCTTCAAGTCGCTGCAAATCTGCATGTATGTTTAGTTTTTACCTGATCAGTTGTTGGACACCGCTATGGGTGATACATGTAGCCTGGTGGTGGAGAGATGAGATCGTTGGTGTCATGTTTATAGAAGCTGTGGACCACAGGGCAGTGAGTAATCAACCCTGTTTGATCCATGATGTGCTTTAAGTTTGCCATGATATTGATGGGAGGAGATTGTGATGATTAAAATTGGTGAGCACGCACCTATATAGAGCATCGACATCAAGCCAGTGGCTTACACTGTCATGGAAGTCCTACAGATTTCTGTTACAGCTGAAAATAGAGCTGTAAGGTCGCAGAGGAATTTGTCAGGTGGACGTAGGAGCCTGCCCATGATAGAGAAGCAGAACAAAGACTGAGTGAATAATGTATAGGTTAGTCGCTGAGCAGATGACGCCATTTTGACCCACTAATGGATGGTTTCTGAAATGTGTTTAGGAGATTGTACCTGACAGCTGCCTTGTTCCCAGCTCTGTGAGAGTAAAGTTGATTTATACATCAGAAGATACCTCGTCTGCTGCCCCAGTTTGTCTATTTTCTAAATTAATTTGCAAAGTTACTAAGTTGCAAGTAGACTATCTGGCTAAAGGTATTGGGGCACCTCCACGTCACATCTACAGGAGCTTTAAGAACATCCAGTTCTATAGGCATTAATATGAAGTCGGTCCTTTTTGCAGCTATAACATCTTCCACTCTCATGGGAAAATATTTTGGAGGGGTTTGTGGAAATTTTGCCTCTTCATCCAGAAGATCATTTGTGAGGTCAGACCCTGATGTTGTGAAGCTCACAATCTCCATTGTAGTTCATCTGACGATGTTGGATGGTGTTGAGATTGGGGATCTTTGCCACCGGTCATCTTCTTCTACACCAAACTCCCCCAAAACAAAGGGATTTGCTTTTTGCACTGATGGGACACAATAAGCCTTCCGCAAACTGGTTCCATAAAGTTGGAAGCATCAGTTGTCCGCAATGTGTTGTGTTGAAAAATTAAGATTTATTTTCTCTGGAACTAAGGCTGATACTGATCCCTGATAACAGCTCATAGTATTATCCTCCTCCACCAAACTCTATAGTGGGCACAATGCAGCCAGTTGGGTAAAGATCTCCTGGATTTCACCAAACCCAGACTCCTCCCTCAGATGCCAGATAGGGAAGTGTGATCTGTCTCTGCACAGAACACGTTTCCTCCAGAGTCCAGTGGTGGCGGCATTACACCAATTGATCCAGCGCTCGGCATTGTGCTTGGTGATGAAAGGCTGCATGCAGCTTCTCAGCCATGAAGCTCCCGTCGGGGGTCAGTGTTTGTGCTGATGTTATACCAGAGGAAATGTGGACTCTGCAGTTATGGAGTCAAAAGAGCATTGGAGACTTTTCTGCCCTCTGCTCCTCAGCACTTGGTGGCCCCACTCAGTAACGTTACAGGGTCTCCACTTGCATAGAGACTGAAAGAAAAACCTGAATTCACTGGTTAAGACATGAGGTCCAGTTCCTTTTCTCCATATAACGTAGCTGCTAGGACTGTGTCCTGACCATCTTGCAAGCAGTTTAGTACCTTTTCCTATCATGGTCCCTGTAGTAGTTACGTGTCGTTGCCCCTATGTTAGGCATGCCACTATAAAAGGGGAAATCTACCACTAAATGATCTTATACTCTTGTGGACTATTCTCATCCTGGCTATACAGTAGAATTGCTGCTTTATTATGTGCCTGTTTGGAGCTTATTATTTTATTTGTTTTTGCAATATATGTTTTGTGGTTGTAACATACAGATGTGAATGATAAGATCCAAACAGTGAGAAGTCACAGCGTCAGCAGTTCATAGAAAACCACAAAAATAACAACAGCAAATAAAGTGACTTTATATTTTGTCCATTTATGAGAATATCAATAGGAGTGAAGTATAATATTTATTTGTAAACCAATTTGGAATTTTCTTCCAGTGATAGAAGACAAACTGCATAGCGCTTTCAGTAGACTCCGGCTCACTAGACCGTGATGTTGGTAAATGGTGGAGCTTCATGCTGGGCTTCTTCTGCTCACATTGATTATACACAGGTTTCGCCATTGGTCAAAGGAGTCCAGTAAATATTCACAAAAGTGTCTTAATAGTTGTGTGACAGGGTGTTGTATCTGCAGTGTGTGCCCAGTGTCTGAGTAACGCATTTTCATAATGTGTCCAACAAGTCAATGGTGCATGTGCGGCATGTGAGCATGTACATTATATGTACTGAAATCTCTGCTACGTGGATACATATGACTCAAGTAGCCATTGCTACTCATATGAGTCCAGAGATCTGTTCTACTTACAGTGCCTTGCGAAAGTATTCGGCCCTCTGGAACTTTTCAACCTTTTCCCACATAACATGCTTCAAACATAAAGATACCAAATGTAAATTTTTGGTGAAAAATCAATAACAGGTGGAACACAATTGTGAAGTTGAACGAAATTTATTGGTTATTTTAAATTTTTGTGGAAATTCAAAAACTGGAAAGTGGGGAGTGCAATATTATTCGGCCCCTTTACTTTCAGTGCAGCAAACTCACTCCAGAAGTTCATTGTGGATCTCTGAATGATCCAATGTTGTCCTAAATGCCTAATGATGATAAATATAATCCACCTGTGTGTAATCAAGTCTCCGTATAAATGCACCTGCTCTGTGATAGTCTCAGGGTTCTGTTTGAAACACAGAGAGCATCATGAAGACCAAGGAACACAACAGGCAGGTCCGTGATACTGTTGTGGAGAAGTTTAAAGGGCCACTGTCACCCCCTCCAACCGTTATAAACTAAAAGAGCCACCTTGTGCAGCAGTAATGCCGCATTCTAACAAGGTGGCTCTTTTAGTTTTAGGTTCAAGTATACCCAAAATAAAGCATTTTGATACTTAGCCACAATACCGGTCTCTAGCCAGGGAGGCGGGTCCTCACTCCCCAGCTTGAACCGCTACTCTGCCGTCACTCCAATCTTCATGGGCTTTCGGAACCGCCCCCTCAGCGCTGTTTACGTTTCAAAACCGGCGCCTGCGCAGTGTACTACTGTGCTGCGCAGGCGCAGTAAGCTCTGGCCGTCTGACGTCCCAGCCAGGCTTGCAGACTGCGCCTGTGCGGCCAGTGCGGCCACCCACCTTTGGAATCCCAGCCCCGCGCTGTGTTAGGCGTTATGCAGAGTGCGGGGCTGGGATTCACAAGCAGGGCGGCCGCACAGGCGCAGTCTGCAAGCCTGGCTGGGACGTCAGACGGCCAGAGCTTACAGTGCCTGCGCAGCACAGTAGTACACAGCGCAGGCGACGGTTTTGAAGCGTAAACAGCGCTGAGGGGGCGGCGACGAAAGCCCCTGAAGATTGGAGTGACGGCAGAGTAGGAGTTCAAGATGGGGAGTGAGGACCCGCCTCTCTGGCTAGAGACCAGTATTGTGGCTAAGTATCAAAACTCTTTATTTTGGGAATACTTGAACCTAAAACTAAAAAAGCCACCTTGTTAGAATGCAGCATTACTGCTGCACAAGGTGGCTCTTTTAGTTTATAACAGCTGGAGGGGGTGACAGTGGCCCTTTAAAGCCGGATTTGGATACAAAATGATTTCCAAAACTTTAAACATCCCAAGGAGCACTGTGCAAGTGATCATATTGAAATGGAAGGAGCATACCACTGCAAATATACCAAGACCCGGCCGTCCCCCTAAACTTTCATCTCAAACAAGGAGAAGACTGATTAGAGATGCAGCCAGGAGGCCCATGATCACTCTGGATGAACTGCAGAGACAGGGGCGTAACAACAGTCCTGCGGGCCCCGGTGCGAACTTTTGAATGGGCCCCCCCCCCCCCCAAAAAAAAAAATGATATACAGACACACGCATACAATGTTAAACTAAGAAGTAAATATCTATTGCAAAAAAAACATTTCCGAAAGATAAGAAAAAAGTGTTGTAAACAACAGCTTACCCTCAAAAGATGAACTTTCATGTTGCATCCCCTAAAAAGAAAAGATTGTAAGGAAAATTAGCTGACAGTCTAATACATTACCTGGAAATTAAGTTTACATGTTAAGAATTTTTACCTACAGAAATTGGTTTTTCAGTCAGTGCTGGTCATGCTTCTTAACCAAAGCGGAACAACATAAAAACGGTTTCAAAGAATCAACTCGAACAAATGCTTAAAACGGCAAACTGTGTTCAAACAGGAACGTAATAAAACGCAATATGAATATTCTTGTCACTGTAGAAAAGGAAATGGGAACATTTATTAATTTAAATGCTTTTTGCAATTGTTGATTGCCTGCCTTCTTTGTATGATGCTTTTGTGGTACCATTCTCAAATGGTAAAGGTATTTTTTTTTTGATTAACAAGCTTAAATGCTTTATTAAATAGATTGATGCTTGCTGAAATGCCAGCCCTCCTGCATCACACTGTATGGGACAAAGCATTCAATGTGTCTGTGGGGTGATGGCTGTTCCTGCCTCTGTTTTTAACTACACTTTGCATATTCTTTGAATTTTCAATGAACAGCTATTTAGTAGTTTTCTGCAGGTTTGCAGAAAGAGCCACCTTAACCCCTCCATTCACAAACAATTATTCCAATTACAGTCACTGCTTCACAGAGACCTACATAAATTGCATAGGTGGCTCAAGAACAGTAGGCAAGAAATCATCCTAAAAATTCTTTTCTGAGAACACACTTACAAAAATATACACTATTTGGGAGGTAATATAACAGATATGCTTTGATTTTGACTTTATGGGTACTTTATCGTTACTATGTTACTGCGTCACAAGCAAGCATGTTTTACCAAAAGAAGGCAGGCAAAATACTAGTGAAACCAAACCAGGTAACAAATTGAACTTTGTGTTAGTACGAACTTTGGTTAGTATGAACTTTGTGTTAGTATGAACTTTGTGTTAGTATGAACTTTTTCAAAGTAGGAACTCTTTGTTCTAACAAACTGCACACTTACGCAAAATACATAGTTAGAACTTGCGCCGCCTTGCTTTCAAATCAGCAAATTTATCAACAATTGCCGGAATGTCCAGTTTTCTGGCTCTTTCGTTTTCAATGCTTAACAGGGCAAGCCCAGAAAGCCTTTGTTGTGACATGGTGCTTCTTAGGTAATTTTTAATCAAGGCCAATTTAGAAAATGCCCTTTCTGCTGAGGCAACTGTAACTGGCAATGTGAGAAAAAGCAACAATGCTGTACACACATCTGGGAGTGTAGATGACAAAGCAGCATTGTCTATAATAAGTAGATGAGCCAGATCTTTGACTGTGGGGGACTTGACTATCTCATTTTGAAGTGTTGCACGGAAGCCAAGTAGCTGCCCAGGAAAATCGCAGGATATATCCTCCTCATAATACTGCTGAAATCGCACTGCAGCTTGAAATAGGTCATCATCTGATTCAGTAGCCAATACAGATGGCTGAACGATCTTAAATCTTTCAACTATTGTGCTCATGCTACTAAACCTACTTGTTAACTGAGACACGATTATGTCTAAAGTGGCATAAAAAACAGCAGTTTTAAATCTCCGCTCCGGATCCTGCAGTCTCTCATCCAAGCTCAGCTCATCACTGTATCTCTTTACTTTTGCAATCCTTTTATTTGCAAACACTGCAGAAATTCCCCACTTTTCAGCAAGTGTGATGGCAGTTTTTTTGCTATCCTCAAATTGGTCTCTATAGCTGCTAAGATGTTCTATGGTACTCTGAATTAAGTGGGCAGCATTGGATAGATCCATATGGTCTGACTGAAGAACCTTTGAGATAGTATTTATCTTGTCCAGAATTTTGCTCTGCACAACAATAAGGAGGACAAACTCAAAAGATTCAATTTTTGTCCTAAGGGCCATAGCCTCTTCCCTCTCTTTAGCTTTGGTGGATGTCAATATCAACTTAGAGAGTGCCTTAAGGACATCAACAAACCGAAAGCGAAGTGCAATTAGTGAGTCGTAACGGGATGACCATCGTGTAGGGCATAAGGTTTTTAGGGTGAGAGAGGATTCAGTGGTGAAGGATTGTAAAACAGACCACCGATTGATGCTTTCTCCAAAAAAGACATACAAACTCTGCAACACCTCAAAAAATCGTGAAGTCTCAGGAACATTGCTCACAGCATCCTGTATAACCAAGTTAAGGTTATGGGCTGCACAGTGAACATACAAGGCATTCTTTTCTCGCTTTAGAATGCGAGCCTGAACTCCTGTATAAACTCCTCTCATTGTGGCAGCCCCATCATAACCCTGGCCCCGACATTTTGACAGCTGTAGGCCCTTACTTTCTATGCACTTGAGAATATCATTCTCAAGTCCTGCAGCACTAGGGTCTTCAACTGCATGATAGCCTAAAAACACCTCTTGTATGTTTATAGCAGTTGCCCTTTCACTCTCATCCCTGCATACAGTCACATACCGGAATATTTGACTTAACTGGTCAACTTTGGATATGTCTTGAGTAGTGTCCATAATTATGGAAAAAAACTGAGAAGCTTTAATTTCACCTACAATGACATCTTGAAGTTGTTTTGCAAGAATATCTATAACTTCGTTTTGAATTTTGGGGCTTAGATATTTTGTTGTTCCTAAAGGTAACTGGAGGAGCTCCTTCAATACATGATCATATTCTGCTAGGAGTTCTATTATAGAAAGAAAGTTTCCATTACTAATCTCGCCTATCTTTTCTCTATGCCCACGGAAGGATAGATTGGCCATAGCCATAGTGAGTGTCACACTAGTTATTCTGTGCAAGACTTGTCGCCAAAAATTTTTTTCTTTTAAAATTTGTGCTTCAGTCTCTTTATCTATTAATTTGTTTCTCCTCCAGGTATCATATACAACACAAGCGTTCATGTGAGCTTGGGAAGCTTCATGAATCTTTATTTTAGCAGAAAGTCGTTGCCACTTACAAATTCCCTTAGCCCATACTGGTTCAAAGCCTAACTTGTTACGGTCACCAAATAACCAGCACGGCTCACAATATGCAGCATTTAACTTTGGAGAATAACAAAGCCATGTGACTGGAAGTCTGTGCCCTGCTTTTGTGGTCCTTTCATAGTAGGCTTCAGAGAAACATCTACGATGTTCATCATTGTCTCTAGGAAATGGCCCTTTAGGCCTGCAGGGACCATTGGCAAGAATAAAACGTTTGATATTGTAATCTGTAATTGTTACAGGATAATGTCCCCTATCTGTAACATACTTTTCTTCAATTAAAGAATGTTCTATGGAGGCAGAGCTGGTGCCTGTATCCTTTATTGTTTCTTGCACATCAGATGTGCTGCTTGTTTGGTTGCTACATGCTTCAGTGTGGGCACTTTCCACCCCTAAAGGTGATTGAGAGCTTTCAGCAACTGTAGAAGTGCTAGGGCTGTCAATCATCTCCTCACGTTGACCAGTTACAGTGTCTGTAGCAGCAGATGCAGAAGCAGTAGCTGTCTGCGAGAAGAAACTGCTTATTTTTGGGAATTTTTGAACTTTATGTTCATCTTCCCTTTTTTTTTTACGTTTTTGTGAGCCACTCAAATGATGGTAAGAGGACATGGTGGATATGAACTGTTATAAAAGTTAAACAATCTGAAAATGAAATTTGAAAAATAAATCCAGGTGTTAAACCCTAAATATAGACACAAAGAAAGTTCAAACAGAGCAATTGTATATACCACGCAATAACTGCAGCCATTACATTTAAAAGAATTGCAGATACACAAAACCAATGTATGTGGTGGGGGGGGGGGGGAATGCATCCCATGGCTCCCCAATACAGTTTCACAGGGCGGTTTGAGCACTTGTAGGGGGGATTGCAGCGGTATGGGGACAGGTAAGTTCAACTAGGGCACCCAAGTTTCATGCTTCAGTGCATCCCAAAAGTGGATGCACCAAGTGGGGGTTGGCAGTGTGAGGACTTCTCTCACAAGAACATGGGTAATGGTTGGAGAGCCTAGAATGCATATACATTCAAGGGAGGAATTCTGGTGGAGGCTCCTATACAATAGTCGTCACTGACATTCATGTTCAGAGAAATAAAGCTAGCTCCTTTTTTGTAGCACTATACCATATGGTAGGTCATGGTATGCCACATCCTGACAACTCACCTGGTCCTGGGATCCCAGTGGAGATATCAGCAATCAGTATGTTGGCGGGGGGGGGGGGGGAGGGGGAGGGTTAGGTAGTGCGTGACACTGACCCGGGCCAGCATGGGGTATCCTAAATAAGGATTTCCCCAAGTGTTTAGTCTGAGTCAGGCAGGTTTTAACTGGAGATGGGAGTTTGTAAAATTGCACTAGAAAACTGAAGCTTTGAATAGAAACATTGAAAATTTTACATTCCATAAATAGTTAAGGCTGCTTTATGATGGTGCCCAGGGAGCAATTGTAGGTTAGGACCCTTGCTCAAGGACACTGCAGTTTTAGTCATCCCAGCCGGGAATCGCACCTGTCACCATCTGCTCACAGATCAACTGCCTAACCATTATGCCACTGCTGCCCCCTACAGAAGTTATACAGAGATCAGAGAATTAACTGCACACAGTGGAAAACAAAAAAAAGTTTATTGGAGGGAAAATTCAGTGAATAGTTTAAAAAGTCCAGTAGCATCTTTCTTACCTGTGTGCTAAGAGGCAAAGTCTTCCTAATTGGGTGATTGGGTCACTGGAGTAGACTGCAGCTCTTCAGCTTTAAGACCTGGGGTGCTGATGGAAGAACATCCCAATTAATATTATGAACAGATAAACATCTACAAAACACAAGTAATAACGGAGAAAGGAAGCCAATCCCATGCCCTCCAGTATCAGCAGCTGTCCCTAGATTACAAATTAAATACAGGGCGGCAGTAGATCTGATCCCCACAATTAGGCCCTGTTCACACAAGCTTTTGCTTTGCCGTCGTGTTCCATTTAAAGGGATCCTACACGGTTGATCAGTTTTTTACTTGCTACTCCTTTCATAGAAACAGGGATCACCTGTGTAGTATCCCTTTAAGTGCAACATGACTGCAAAGAAAAATCATAGGTGTGAACAGGTCCCTAGGAAGAGGGTGAGCAGATCACCACCCACTAATTGCCAGTGGAGACACTTGCATATAATGGAAAGGTAAGCAGCAAGGAACCCCCATCCTCGGACACAACAGACTTTGTCTGGTCCATGTTGTGTGGTCTGGACCAAGTTGTGTGGTCCATGCGTGCTTACAAAAACCTCACACAACAAGGATGGTAAAGGCAAGCAGGTGGTACCTCTCCCAAGGACCAACAGGTTTGTAGTGTGCCCTTCCTGTGGGGCAAGGAAGCGCAGAATGGCACATCACTAATCGGGTCCTCATACTGATTAGAGAAACACCGCTTTTCTTTAAACCAGAAGAACAATCCCCTCCCTGGCAGTGTAAGAAGAATAAATACTCACCGGCTCCAGAGGTTGTAGAGGAAGAGGGTGTCCACCTGGGTTAGAATCCCACCACTTGCTTCCTACAGAATGGGTACCTGAAAAAAAAGGAGACAAGGAAGGTTAGGTGTGCGAGATCCAGGAGGGACTAACTGCCCAGTTGGGTGGGCTCAGCTGGTTTCTCAGCGTGTCTCGTGTGGTAGCAGCTGCTGGCTTCTCTCTACCTGGCCATCTGCTTCTATGCAACCATTAAATCAGAATGAAGCCCAGGTCAGGGTGTGAGGAAAGCCCAGCAGGAGGGCTTCCCCCACCCTGACCTGGGTTTCATTCTGCTTTAATGGGGCCCCACACCCAAAAACAGAATGGTGCCGGAGATTCACTCACCTGTCCCCATTCCGGCGGTGGCCAGCATCTCCAACCAGTGCACAGCCGCTGCCTGGAGAACAGAAGGGTCGGCGGTCACACGCGACGGAGGCTGGGGATGTGTCACCCAGCACAGCTTCATTAATTGTGGCAAGGCCCAAGGGCAGATAGCCAATGAGGAGCTTGTGGCAGGGGAGAAAGTGGAATTTCTTGCTCCATTCACAAGAAAAATTGGAGCTGGGCAAAAATAGCCAAAAAGGTAAGAGGGCAGGCATTAGCAGAATTAAACCTCCATTTCAGGGTTTAATTCCGCTCTAAAACAGTATAATAAGAAATATTAAAGCGGAACAACCACCCTTTAGGACGGGGAAAGCCGTCAATGGGGGATGGCATGCAAGAAAATACCCAAGTCCAAAGATACTCACCAATCTGCTGCCGCTCCACTCGCATCCCGGGCATCCCTATAGTTTGATGCACAGTCCCACGCCATAGACTTGAATGAGACACAGAGCTCACAGAGAAGTCTATGGCCGAGGGAGCATGCATAGAATAAAGGTATACACAGCAGCAAAAGATTGCACGGCAGTGGAGAGGTGAGTACCCGGAAATCCGGTGTTTTGTGTTGTGATGCATCACAAAAGTGGATGCCTAGACGGTAGAGGAAAGCCGGGTGGGAGGCCTTCCCCTGAGCTCAAAGGGGGTGGTTGTTCCTCTTTCAAGTGGAAGGAAAGTCATATTTGGGGTGGGGGAAGCCCGGCAGGAGAGCACCCAGGGGCATCTGATTTTTGAATGCCCCACACCCCCAATCTCAACAATGCCGGAGATCCACTTACCCACCCCTGTTCCAGCGGTGCCTGAGCCCACGCCGCCAGGCGGGACTTCCTGCCGGTGTCGGCAACTATAGTCGTCGATACTGGCAGTTTCGAAGGGCGAAAATGCTCAAATTGAGCTGGGGAGGGGAGCGGCAGCTAAAGGCAAAAACGTCATTTTTACCTTTAGTTCCGCTTTAAGTGATGACATCTACAATTCTACTTACATACAGTTATAAACAACCCTACTATAGGGCAGGAAAAAGCCAACCTCCGACCGGACAAGCGGATCGCAGCAGACAAGACAACCTCCGACCGGACAAGTGGATCGCAGCAGACAAGACAACCTCCGACCGGACAAGCGGATCGCAGCAGACAAGACAACCTCCGACCAGACAAGCGGATCGCAGCAGACAAGACAACCTCCGACCGGACAAGCGGATCGCAGCAGACAAGACAACCTCCGACCGGACAAGCGGATCGCAGCAGACAAGACAACCTCCGACCAGACAAGCGGATCGCAGCAGACAAGACAACCTCCGACCAGACAAGCGGATCGCAGCAGACAAGACAACCTCCGACCAGACAAGCGGATCGCAGCAGACAAGACAACCTCCGACCGGACAAGTGGACAGTAGCAGACAAAGCTAAAGCAGTTAAACAATAGCACCATGCAGAGCCCCCCCCCCCAGCTAAACAGTTAACGCGGAAGTTCACCCACAAAAAAAAAAAACTCGGGACCCCACCCCAAGCCCATCCCCTTTTGGGATGCCCCGCAGCCAAAGCCCCGAGATACTCACCTTCATCATCCATGTCGCTCCCCCGCAAGATGGCCGAGACCCGGCACACCACCAGCTGGCGTGCCGCAGCCTTCGGGAAAGCTCGGCTCCGTCGCGCTGGTGACGTCACTGCACGAGTCTATGGACGCAAAACATCCATAGACTCGTGCAGTGACGTCACCAGCGCGACGGAGCCGAGCTTTCACGAAGGCTGCGGCACGCCAGCTGGTGGTGTGCCGGGTCTCGGCCATCTTGCGGGGGAGCGACACAGATTAAGGTGAGTATCTCGGGACCCCGGGGGCATCCCAAAAGGGGATGCCCCGGGGATGGGTCCCGACTCCCGAGTTTTTTTGTTTTTGGGGTGGAACTTCCGCTTTAAAACAACAGCACCATGCAGGCCCCCCCCCAGCTAAACAGTTAAACAATAGCACCATGCAGGGCCCCCCCCCCCCCCCAGCTGAACAATAGCACCATGCAGGGCCCCCCCAGCTAAACAGTTAAACAATAGCACCATGCAGGGCCCCCCACCCCCCCCAGCTGAACAATAGCACCATGCAGGGCCCCCCACCCCCCCAGCTAAACAATAGCACCATGCAGGGCCCCCCGCCCCCCCAGCTGAACAATGGCACCATGCAGGGCCCCCCGCCGCCCCCCGCTGAACAATGGCACCATGCAGGGCCCCCCGCAGCTGAACAATGGCAGTGCCATTGTTCAGCTGCGGGGGGCCCTGCGTGGTGCCATTGTTCAGCTGGGGGGGGCCTGCATGGTGGGGGCCCTGCATGGTGCTATTGTTCAGCTGGGGGGGGCGGGGGGCCCTGCATGGTGCTATTGTTCAGCTGGGGGGGGGGGGGCGGGGGGCCCTGCATGGTGCCATTGTCCAGCTGGGGGGGGCGGGGGGCCCTGCATGGTGCTATTGTTCAGCTGGGGGGGGGGGCGGGGGGCCCTGCATGGTGCCATTGTCCAGCTGCGGGGGGGGGCGGGGGGCCCTGCATGGTGCCATTGTTCAGCTGGGGGGGGCGGGGGGCCCTGCATGGTGTTATTGTTTAGCTGGGTGGGGGGCCCTGCATGGTGCTATTGGTCAGCTGGGGGGGGGGGGGTGCGGTGGGGGGCCCTGCATGGTGCTATTGGTCAGCTGGGGGGGGGGCCCTGCATGGTGGGGGGCCCTGCATGGTGCTATTCAGCTGGGGGGGGCGGGGGGCCCTGCATGGTGCCATTATGGCACCATGCAGGGCCCCCCCCCAGCTGAATAGCACCATGCAGGGCCCCCCACCATGCAGGGCCCCCCCCAGCTGACCAATAGCACCATGCAGGGCCCCCCACCTGACCAATAGCACCATGCAGGGCACCCCCCCCCCTAGCTGACCAATAGCACTATGCAGGGCACCCCCCCCCAGCTAAACGATAATGGCACCGGCTCCTGCCGCCCGGACATACCTGGGCCGGGGGCCCGGCGATCGGCATCGCCAGGCAGCCCGGGACCTGGGAAGAGCATGGCGCACCCACATGTCGCACCCCCCACATGTCCCACATGTTGCTGCTGCACGTACCTTGGCTTCACCGCTCGAAGTCCCCCAGGCAGCGCGCGCGCGCCTGGCAGCCCCGCGAAAAGGAGGAGGAGGAGCCGAAGAACGTGACGCCGCACGGCCTGCCCCCACAGTGACCGGCCGCTCAGCCTGCAATTCATCCTGGCGGCGGCCCGGTAAGCTGCGCCCACGGCGGACTACCGAGGTCGCAGAGGTCGCGGCGGCACCGGGCCCTCTTTTCGGCCCGGGCCCTGGTGCAGCCGCGACCTCTGCGACCCCGGTAGTTCCGCCCCTGACACCACCTCTGGCCTATTACTAGAACCAATGACTTTATCCTCTGAATTGCAGCATTAAATCTGCAGGTTAGGACTAGTAATGGGCACCAGGGCGTGATCACAGCAGGCCGGGTCACGTATCCGCAGACTGACAGTGGACACCCGGCGATACATCTGCCCCGTGTAATGGGCACACCACCATTGTGGGATTACTAGGATGCCGTTATTTCTCGGTGTGCTGCACACTGAACGCCACGGAAAAAAGCCAATTATTATAGGGGCCAGAAGAAGCCATAGAAGAGTTGTAAGGGTGAAGTTAAAGGGGTTGTCTCCACGTGATGGCAAAAAACAACTTTACAATGGACTTGTCAGCCTGCGCTGCTCTGATGCTGCACAGGCCGTGCGGCCGGCTCCGGGGACCACCTCTGGGGACCACCTCTGGGGACCACCTCCGGGGACCACCTCTGGGGACCACCTCCACACAGCCACCACTTGGCATTAATACCTGAAGGGTTAATAAACTCAAAGCACTTTTCAATACGTAAAGGGGCGCTGTTTTTAAAATGCTATCACTTTTGTGGGTTTCCAATATATAGGACCCCCAAAGTCACTTCAAAACTTAATAGGTCCCTAAAAAATACATTTTGTAAATTTCTTTAAAACTGTAACATTAATGTTTCCCTTTTTCAGACCTTCCAAGGCCATGTGCACACGCTGCGGATTCCATTGCGGAATTTTCCGCAGCGGTTTTGATAAATCCGCAGTGCAAAACTGCTGCGGTTTTTACTGCGGATTTATCGCGGTTTTTATTGCGGTTTCCGCTGCGGGTTTTCACCTGCAGTTTTCTATTGGAGCAGGTGAAAAACCGCTGCGGATTCCGCACAAAGAATTGACATGCTGCGGAATATAAACCGCTGCGTTTCCGCACGTTTTTTTCCGCAGCATGTGCACTGCAAATTTCATTTCCCATAGCTTTACATGGTACTGTAAATGCGTGGGAAACCGCTGCAGATCCGCAGCAAAATCCGCAACGTGTGCACATACCCTCAAAGGCAAACAAAACAACATTTCACAAATGTGCTGATGTAAAACCGACATGAGGGAAATTTCATTTATTCATGATTTTGTGCGATATGACTCATTAAAAGGAACAATCATTCAAAGTTCGAAAATTGCCAATTTTTTGAAATTTTTGTAAAATTTCTGATATTTTTATAAATATCAACATAAATTTACCATTTTCATAAAAGTACAATGTGTCATAAAAAAAAAATCTCAAAATCAATGGGATATGTTTAAGCCCCCCAGAGTGATTACCACATAAATGGGCACATTGGGCCGGTCACTCAGGGGTTAAGGCCGAGTCCAGCGTTCCTGTGTATGGGGAGGCCGGGACAGATGGCATCTCATGTGTATGGCCAGCGCTAGGCTTGGGCACCCAAACATCTGTCTGACCTGATGTCTCGCGACCATGTTAGAGCTGCAGCTAAAAAGTGAAATAGCAGAGCGGCCCGTGCAAATTATTCCTGTGTGTGAACTGCGGCCACAAATTCCACAGTCCTGGATTCTATACAATTGTCGGTCGCTGTCCTGTGTGTAGTGATTACATGCGACTAGGCAACGCAAAATCCTGATCTTCACATCAGCGACCCAGGTCACCGTGTAGTCCCGGCCGTCCCGTGTATTCCCATGTCTGTGGCCCAGGTCACCTTGTAGTCCCGTCCCGTGTATTTCCGTGTCTGTGAGTCACTCGAAGCGGCGCTCGAAGTCCCCCAGGCAGCGCGCGCGCGAAAAGGAGGAGGAGGAGCCGAAGAACGTGACGCCGCACGGCCTGCCCCCACAGTGACCGGCCGCTCAGCCTGCAATTCATCCTGGCGGCGGCCCGGTAAGCTGCGCCCACGGCGGACTACCGGGGTCGCAGAGGTCGCGGCGGCACCGGGCCCTCTTTTCGGCCCGGGCCCTGGTGCAGCCGCGACCTCTGCGACCCCGGTAGTTCCGCCCCTGTGCAGAGATCTACAGCTGAGGTGGGACAGTCTGTCCATAGGACAACAATTAGTCGTACACTGCACAAACCTGGCCTTTATGGATAGAGTGGCAAAAAGAAAGCCATTTCTCAAAGAAATCCATAAAAGTGCCGTTTAAAGTTTGCAACAAGCCACCTTGGAGACACACCAAACATGTGGAAGAAGGTGCTCTGGTCAGATGAAACCAAAATCGAACTTTTTGGCAACAATGCCAAACGATATGTTTGGCGTAAAGGCAACACAGCTCATTACCCTGAACACACCATCCCCACTGTCAAACATGGTGGTGGCAGCATCATGGTTTGGGCCTGCTTTTCTTCAGCAGGGACAGGGAAGATGGTTAAAATTGATGGGAAGTTGGATGGAGCCAAATACAGGACCATTCTTGAAGAAAACCTGTCTGCAAAAGACCTGAGACTGGGACGGAGATTTGTCTTCCATCAAGACAAAGATCCCAAAGAGAAAGCAAAATCTAGAATGGAATGGTTCACAAATAAACGTATCCAGGTGTTAGAATGGCCAAGTCAAAGTCCAGACCTTAATCCAATCGAGAATCTGTGGAAAGAGCTATAACCTGATGTTCACAAACGATCTCCATCCAACCTCACTGAGCTCGAGCTGTTTGCCAAGGAAGAATGGGCAAGAATTTCAGTCTCTTGATGTACAAAACTGATAGAGACACACCCCAAGCTACTTGCAGCTGTAATCGCAGCAAAAGGTGCGCAACAAAGTATTAAGTAAAGGGGCTGAATAATATTGCACGCCCCACTTATCAGTTTTTGAATTTCCACAAAAATTTAAAATAACCAATAAATTTCGTTCAACTTCACAATTGTGTTCCACTTGTTGTTGATTCTTCACCAAAAATTTACATTTGGTATCTTTATGTTTGAAGCATGATATGTGGGAAAAGTTTGAAAAGTTCCAGGGGGCCGAATACTTTCGCAAGGCACTGTATATAAGTCCAATGGACGGTCCTACTCATGAGTCTAGAGGGCAGTCCTATTTATATAAGTCCAATAGACAGTTCTACTCATATGAGTCCAGAAGGCTGTCCTACTCATATACAGTTAGGTCCATATATATTTGGACACAGACAACATTTTTCTAATTTTGGTTATAGACATTACCACAATGAATTTTAAACAAAACAATTCCGATGCAGTTGAAGTTCAGACTTTCAGCTTTTATTTGAGGGTATCCACATTAAAATTGGATGAAGATTTTAGGAGTTTCAACTCCTTAACATGTGCCTCCCTGTTTTTAAAGGGACCAAAAGTCATTGGACAGATTAAATAATTTTAAATAAAATGTTCATTTCTAGTACTTGGTTGAAAACCCTCTGTTGGCAATGACTGCCTGAAGTCTTGAACTCATGGACATCACCAGACGCTGAGTTTCCTCCTTTTTGATGCTCTGCCAGGCCTTCACTGCGGTGGTTTTCAGTTGCTGTTTGTTTGTGGGCCTTTCTGTCTGAGGTTTAGTCTTTAACAAGTGAAATGCATGCTCAATTGGGTTGAGATCAGGTGACTGACTTGGCCGTTCAAGAATATTCCACTTCTTTGCTTTAATAAACTCCTGGGTTGCTTTGGCTTTATGTTTTGAGTCGTTGTCCATCTGTAGTATGAAATGACGACCAATCAGTTTGGCTGTGTTTGGCTGGATCTGAGCACACAGTATGGCGGCTCTGAATACCTCAGAATTCATTCTGCTGCTTCTGTCCTGTGTCACATCAACAATAAACACTAGTGACCCAGTGCCACTGGCAGCCATGCATGCCCAAGCCATCACACTGCCTCCACCGTGTTTTACAGATGATGTGGAATGCTTTGGATCATGAGCTGGACCACGCCTTCGCCATACTTTTCTCTTTCCATCATTCTGGTAGAGGTTGATCTTGGTTTCATCCGTCCAAAGAATGTTCTTCCAGAACTGGGCTGGCTTTTTTAGATGTTTTTTAGCAAAGTCCAGTCTAGCCTTTTTATTCTTGATGCTTATGAGTGGCTTGCACTGTGCAGTGAACCCTCTGTATTTACTTTCATGCAGTCTTCTCTTTATGGTAGATTTGGATATTGATACGCCGACCTCCTGGAGAGTATTGTTCACTTGGTTGGCTGTTGTGAAGGGGTTTCTCTTCACCATGGAGATTATTCTGCGATCATCCACCACTGTTGTCTTCTGTGGGCGCTCAGGTCTTTTTGCATTGATGAGTTCACCAGTGCTTTCTTTCTTTCTCAGGATGCACCAAACTGTTGATTTTGCCACTCCTAATATTGTAGCAATTTCTCGGATGTTTTTTTTTCTGTTTTCGCAGCTTAAGGATGGCTTGTTTCACCTGCATGGAGAGCTCCTTTGACCGCATGTTTACTTCACAGCAAAACCTTCCAAATGCAAGCACCACACCTCAAATCAACTCCAGGCCTTCTATCTGCTTAATTTAGAATGACATAACGAAGGGATTGCCCACAACTGTCCATGAAATAGCCTTGGAGTCAATTGTCCAATTACTTTTGGTCCCTTTAAAAACAGGGTGGCACATGTTAAGGAGCTGAAACTCCTAAACCCTTCATCCAATTTTAATGTGGATACCCTCAAATGAAAGCTGAAAGTCTGAACTTCAACTGCATCTGAATTGTTTTGCTTAAAATTCATTGTGGTAATGTCTATAACCAAAATTAGAAAAATGTCGTCTCTGTCCAAATATATATGGACCTAACTGTAAGTCTAATGGACGGTTCTACTCATATGAGTCCAGTGGGTGATACTATTCAGCGATTGACAGGCTTTCTTGTATGACTGTGCAAGAAGAGAAAGATATTAATCATTGATTTGGTCCGCCCAATAGACTCAAATGAGTAGAACAGCCCACAGGACTCGTATGTGGGTGGCTCTTCTCATATGTGTCCAGTGGGCAGTCAAACTCAGTTGAGTCCAGGAGTTGTCCTACTCAATAATTGTCAACACACAGGACTCATATGTGGGTGCTTCTTCTCATATGAGTCCAGTGGGCAGTCCTACTTATATGAATCCAGTGGGCAGCCCTGTTCATATGAGTCCAGTAGGTGGTCCTACGCAATGATTGTCAGCTATTTCTGCATGCACAATCATACAAGTAAGACTGTAATTTGCTGAATAGGATCGGCCACTGGTCTTATATGAGTAGGACCGGCCACAAGATTCATATGAGTAGGACAGCCCACTGGACTCATAAGAATAGGACTGCCTACTGGACTCATATGAAAAGAACCACCCACTCGACTGAGTCCAGTGGTTGGTTCTACTCAATGATTGTCGGTTATTTCTGCATGCGCAGCCATACAGTTAAGACTGTCAATTGCTCAATAGGACCGCCCACTGGACTCATGTGAAAAAAAAAACGCCCACTGGACTCATCTGAGAAGACCCTCAAAATGGACTCGTATAGAACAAAAACAAGGGATTTCAATAAATAAAATACAAGTTATACTGAATCTTATCCTGTAAACCTTCTTTATACCACGTTGCCTACAAATCAGACTAAATGTACATGATAGTCTCTCTCTAAAGTAAAATTTAGGAATACCGAAATTTTACCATTTTCCGATCGGTTGGATTTTTCAATTTTTTTTTTTACACAGAATTGTAAATACCGTGATGGCACTCCCATGATTTTACCCTGTGACATGTCTCATCGTGGCACTAACCTTACACAGTGTACATTCTCTATTCACAGCGCTTATTAAAAGCGAAGAACGAGGTCAAACTTTTCCTCAATCCATTACTGAAAATAAAAGTAAAACAAATAGATGTTTTCTTCTCCGTGGAAGTGACTGAGATCAAACATCTCCGCTGCTTAATTCAATTAGGAGAAACATCAATCACGGTTAATAGAAAGCCCCGCCGAACAGTCCCCCTTCCTCTCCCGGCCCTGAGTACACACTCTGATCTTGTAATTCCCTCATTCAATTAGAGAGTAAATCAATCAAAGTTAATTAAAAATGAGAACACTGTTCTGGATGAAATAACTGTACTGTCTGACTATTCTCGCTGAATTGCAAAAAAGTTAAAAAAAACGTCGGCTTCCGGCGATATTGTATATCAGACGATCAGCCACTTCTGAAATGACCTCATTTATCATAATGGAGGACATTTAAATAAATAAACCTGGGTATTAATGGGTAAAAGCAACTATTTTAAGAGAAACAGCGCCTCCTCTCATCCTTGGCTGTGTTTGGTATTGCAGTCCAGCACCACTGAAGTTAATAATAGTCTCTGGACAAAACTATTTCTAGAAGAAAAATGTACCTTTTTTCAAATTTGGGACAACCCCTTTGTCCATATATTGGGATTTTTTGGAATTCATAATTTTACAGAAATAGTAAAGACAAGATTATTTTCTGATCCCTTTCAACATTGATAAGTTATTTAGCTCCAATAGGTGTCACCACAAGCAACAATTTTCTTTCTTTCTGGGAGAAAGTTAATTTGCATACTTTTTCCCATGGTGCATTGTCAAAAAAATGTCCTACACAGGTTGTCTCTGTATGAAGATCTAGAACCTGTTTCAAGGCCATTGGCTACTGCCCCAAACTGCTTGAAGAAGAATGCCAGAAGCAGCGTAGTTTTTATGGCTCCTTTCCTCATGTGACGACCATAGTAAACAAAATTACCATATATACTTGAGTATAAGCCGACCTGAGTATAAGCCGAGGCCCCTAATTTTGCCACAAAAAATTGGGAAATCTTATTGACTCGAGTATAAGCCTAGGGTGGGAAATGCAGCAGCTACTGGAAAATTTCAAAAATAAAAATAGAACCAATAAAAGAAAAATTAATTGAGACATCAGTAGGTTAAGTGTTTTTGAATATCCATATTGAACCAGGAGCCCCATATAATGCTCCATACAGTTCATGATGGGCCCCATAAGATGCTCCATACAAAATACGCCCCATATAATGCTCCATAAAGTTAATGATGGGCCCCATAAAATGCTCCATACAAAATATATGCCTCATATAATGCAGCACAAAGGTTAATAATGGCCCCATAAGATGCTCCATATTAAAATATGCCCCATATAAAGCTGGTTAATAATGGCCCCATAAGATGCTCCATATTAAAATATGCTCCATATAATGCTGCATAAAAGGTTAATGATGGCCCCATAAGATGCTCCATAGAATAATATGCCCCATATAATGCTCCATAAAGGTTGATGGTCCCAAAAGATGCTCCATAGAATTATATGCCTCATATAATGCTCCATAAAAGTTGATGGCCCTATAACATGCTTCATAGAATAATATGCCCCATATAATGCTCCATAAAGGTTAATAATTATGGCCCCATAAGATGCTCCATAAAATTATATGCCCCATTTGCTGCTGCTGCGATTAAAAATAAAAATGACATACTCACCTCTCATCGCTGGGGGACAGGTATCGGTGTCCTGAGCTGGTCGAGGACTCCGGCGCGTTATGGGGGCCAGGTGCTGGTGTTGCCGCTGGCTCAGGCACCCGGCACTAGAAATATTCACCTGTCCCCATTCAACCACCGCGCGCTGCTGTGTCTTCCGACTTTCTGGCTGTGACTGTTGCGGCAGAGGGCGCGCACTAACCACGTCATCGTGCCCTCTGACCTGAACGTCACAGCCAGAGGACGTGGAAGACACAGCCTGGGGGTGGAATGGGGACAGGTGAATATCGCATGGCTCACCCTCCCCGTCATACTCCTCCTGGCGCGGTCTCTGCACTTCCCTGCTTCTCCATTGTCTGGGGCGGCAGCTCCTTCCAGTGCTGAGCGGTCACATGGTACTGCTCATTAAAGTAATGAATATGTGCTCCACACCTATGGGAGTGGAGTCACGTGCATATTCATTACATTAATGAGTGGTACCACGTGACCTCTGAACACAGGAAGAACTGCCGGCGCTGGAGAGCATCTGAGAAGCAGGGAAGTACAGAGACTGTGCCAGGAGGGGGTGAATATAATGTGACAGCCGCCGACTCCTGCCTCTCCCCCTCCCCCGCCGACCCCCTGGGACAATGACTCGAGTATAAGCCGAGAGGAGCACTTTCAGCCTAAGAAATGGGCTCAAAATCTCGGCTTATACTTGAGTATATACGGTAATAAACTTGAAGAACAGGCACATGTCCATCAAGTTCAACCAAAGAATGGGAAATTAAAAGGAAAGGATATTTATTTAACCACAATGCATGATCCAGTCTCCCCCAAAGGAGCTAATTGTTCCCTCCCGAGTCCAAACCATTATCCAATGAAATAAAAAAGTGGGAATAAAGAAGATTGGAAAAAAATAAGTACTTAAAATGATTACACTCCTCTTTTTAACTCCTATTTTTTAATTCCACTTTGTTTCCAAAGGGATCAAACCTCCGAAACATAGCAAGGCTGTTGTGCCTCTCCATGATAGATATGGGAAACATCTTTGCACTTTGGGATTGCAGTCTTGTACAGGATTGGTTGGATGCTCTGGAATATGAAGTCAAAGACTGTGTACCCAGGAACAACATATAATATCATTTGCTGCTTTTTGGACTATTTCTGGGGATCATACTGTTAGGGCCAACAACAAAAAGACTTGGCAGCCTGTGAATTGATTTAAAAATGCTATATAGTTTGCCAGGAACTGAATATTTTTTGTGAAAGAATGGCATGTCTGTCCTGCACTACCGTAGCCTGATCCATGGCCTTCTCAGAGACTATTCCATCTTTGAAAGTCCAGATATCAATGAAGAAGAGGATTAAAACCCTTTTCCTTCCCTCACTCCCAAAGAAACATAGACACTCCCCAACTTCCCGCAGAGACCTGCCTCCCCTTCCTATAGAGAGACAAAGACCTGCCTCCCTTTTGCTGTAAGTAAACAAGGACCCACCTCCACTTCCCATAGAGAGATATAGACTCGCTAACACTTCCTGTAGAGAGACAAATACCCACCTCCATTTTCTGTAAAGAGACGAAGACCTGCCTCCCTTTTGCTGTAAGTAAACAAGGACACACCTCCACTTCCCATAGAGATATAGACTCGCTAACACTTCCTGTAGAGAGACAAATACCCACCTCCATTTTCTGTAAAGAGACGAAGACCTGCCTCCATTTACTGAACAGAGAAAAAGTCCTGCCCCAGTTCCTGTAAGGAGAGAAAAACGGGCCCCCATTTCCTACAGTGATACAAAAATCCTCCTCTACTCCTGGTAGACAAAGACCCCCCCCCACTTCTTTTAAGGAGACAATGACCCACCTTCACTTCCTGTAGAATAACAAAGAACTGTCCCCACTTCCTGCAAAGAGACAAAGACCTGACCCCATTCCCTGTAAAGAGACAAAGACCTGCCCCCACTTCCTATAGAGAGACAAAGACCCATCTCTACTTCCTTTAGAGTGACAAATACCCTGCCCAACTTTCTGTATTGAGAAAAAGACCCACTTCCACTTCCTGTAAAGAGATAAGGACCTGCCTCACTTCCTGTGGAGAGACAAAGACCTGCCCCCTCTTCCTATAGAGAGACAAAAAACCATCTCTACTCTCCTTTAGAGTAACAAAGACACTCCACAACTTTCTGTATAGAGAGAGACCCACTCCCACTTCCTGTAGAGAAACAAAGAACTGCGCACACTTCCTGTAGAAAGACAAAGACCCGCAACCACTTCCTGGAGGTATACAAAGACCCCCCCACTTCCTGTAGAAAAACGAAGACCACACCCCACTTTCTGTGGAGAAACAAAAACCTGCCCCCACTTCCTGTATAGGTACAAAGACCCCAACTTCCTGTAGCAATATAAAGACCGGCCCCCACTTGCAGTAGAGAGACAAAGAACTCCCATTTCTTGTAGAGAGATAAAGACCCCCACTTAAAATAAAGACCTGACCCCACTTCCTGTAAAGAGACAAAGACCAGACCACACTTCCTGTACAGAGACACAAGACCTGCCCACACTTCCTGTAGAGATACAAAGACCCCCAACTTCCTGTAGCGAGATAAAGACCTGCCCCCACTTCCTGTAGAGAAACAAAGACCTTCCCCGACTTCCTGTAGTCCATCTGTACGTCATACTGCTTGACTTGTATTACATTTGACAACAGGCAGTTTCTCAGAAGGGAGACACCTAGTGATCGGCACTTTAGAGTGATTTTTCGTAGGTAAGACATAAATTTTACATAAAGTGGTTTGAAGATTCCAATTAAGTGGAAAGATATAATCTACTTGATTATGAATTTATACAAGATACAAGGAGTAAGGTTTCTCCTTGTTTGTCACTCTCCACTAGAGCCTCTTACTTAGCCAAATCAGTTCTCATGCTTCGCACTGACGAGGGCCAACAGCCCGAAACACCGTGTCTGCGAATTGAGATACTGATTTGGCTTTTATCCCAAGTCATATTGCACGACTCATTAAAGGGTTGATTGTGACTTGTAGGATCGCTACTTCCAATAGGTGGCGCTATAGAGTTCAAGTCCTCTTTTTCTCTGAAGAAGCAATTTGCATACAAGATACACTGAACTCAATAAGGGCTGTTAAACTATAAATCTTTTAACATAAATGAGTACTATTTTCCCCACTAGAATAACATATAAATGTATATGTAGGTGAGTGATTGACCCTGCAAAATTAATGCATAAAGTTATACAGAAAAAAAAAAAATGTACTGAAAAGACACTGGCATCAGGATGTAATTGTACATACCGCCATCCAGTGGTACAATCACATCTTGCACTTTTTACATTGCTTGAGCTCATTATCCAGTTATTGCTTGCATTCCCAAAGCATCAACAGGAAAATAAATGTCCCAAAGTGCATTAGTGTATATGATGAAGATTTCAAAGAGCCCTTTAAATATGTATCAGACTCTTTTGGAGTAGTCGCAAGGAGCAGTGATACCTCTGTACTCCGCTGTCTCCGCATCATCAGGTTAAGGCCGGCGTCACACTACAGAGTTTTACGGACGTATGAGAGGCGCAAAAACTACGCTCCTATCTGCCGTATATTTCGCAGCTGTATTTTACGGGCGTAGAAAATCTAAGCATGCTGCGTTTGTCAGCGTATTGCGCCAAAAATCCGACAATGAAAATCTATCGGGGCAAGAAAAATACGGATTACACACAGACCATCAGTGTGACTTGCGAGAAATACGCACCGGTGTTCTATAGAAAAGTTGGTAATTCAGTGCAGCGTGCAGTAAAATCACACTGACAAGTTAGAATAGAATAGATAGAATAAATGTCTACACATAGTATAGGTATATATATATATATATGTCATTGAGACACACATATATATATATATATATATATATATATATATATATATATATATATATATATATATATATATATATACACTCACCGGCCACTTTATTAGGTACACCTGTCCAACTTCTTGTTAACACTTAATTTCTAATCAGCCAATCACATGGCGGCAACTCAGTGCATTTAGGCATGTAGACATGGTCAAGACAATCTCCTGCAGTTCAAACCGAGCATCAGTATGGGGAAGAAAGGTGATTTGAGTGCCTTTGAACGTGGCATGGTTGTTGGTGCCAGAAGGGCTGGTCTGAGTATTTCAGAAACTGCTGATCTACTGGGATTTTCACGCACAACCATCTCTAGGGTTTACAGAGAATGGTCCGAAAAAGAAAAAAAATCTAGTGAGCGGCAGTTCTGTGGGCGGAAATGCCTTGTTGATGCCAGAGGTCAGAGGAGAATGGGCAGACTGGTTCGAGCTGATAGAAAGGCAACAGTGACTCAAATCGCCACCCGTTACAACCAAGGTAGGCCTAAGAGCATCTCTGAACGCACAGTGCGTCGAACTTTGAGGCAGATGGGCTACAGCAGCAGAAGACCACACCGGGTACCACTCCTTTCAGCTAAGAACAGGAAACTGAGGCTACAATTTGTACAAGCTCATCGAAATTGGACAGTAGAAGATTGGAAAAACGTTGCTTGGTCTGATGAGTCTCGATTTCTGCTGCGACATTCGGATGGTAGGGTCAGAATTTGGCGTAAACAACATGAAAGCATGGATCCATCCTGCCTTGTATGGAGCATCTTTGGGATGTGCAGCCGACAAATCTGCGGCAACTGTGTGATGCCATCATGTCAATATGGACCAAAATCTCTGAGGAATGCTTCCAGCACCTTGTTGAATCTATGCCACGAAGAATTGAGGCAGTTCTGAAGGCAAAATGGGGTCCAACCCGTTACTAGCATGGTGTACCTAATAAAGTGGCCGGTGAGTGTATATATTTAATACAGAGCTAGATAGCATAAAAGCTGGTAATTCAGTTGCTGGCTTTTGCTATCTGCTTATCAAACCCGACAGGATATGAGATATGGTTTACATACAGTAAACCATTTCATATCCCTTATTTTTTTACATATTCCTCAATAATGATGTTAGTATAGTGTGTGTGCAAAATTTGGGGGCTCTAACTGTTAAAATAAAGGGTTAAATCACGGAAAAAACTGGGGTGGGCTCCAGCGCAATTTTCTCTGCCAGAGTGGGAAAGCCAGTGACACCTATCTATTAATCCAATAGTAGTAAAGGGTTAATAATACACACACACATTAAGAATAAAGTATTTTAATGAAATAAAAACCCATCTGAAGGGGTTAAATAATTTTACAACCAGAAGCCTGCGAATGCAGCTATTGCTCCTGCTTGTAAAAACTGGGGAATGAATGAAAAGCAGGGGAACGTAGCATCATAGACTTGCGGTGCTGCGCCCCCTGGTGGCATAAACTCACATGAACTCGAGCGTGAGAAAATATTCAGAAAAATTTCCACGCTCGAGTTCATATGAGTTTACACCAGCAGGGGGCGCAGTTTTTACAAGCAGGAGCAACAGCTGCATTAGCAGGCTCCTGGTTGTAAAATTATTTAATCCCTTCAGATGAATTTACAGCATGGGACCTGACTGAGCGCCGGAGACGTATGGGATATTGTTGCTTTTTTCTTTTTTTTCTTTTACAGAACGAGGGTCTTCAGGTGGATTAAGCGTACAATAAAGATTTTACAACCCCATGTGTGTTTTTATTTCATTAAAATACTTTATTCTTCATGTGTGTATTATTAATCCTTTACTACTACTGGATTAATAATGGATAGGTGTCTTATTGACATCTCTCCATTATTAACCAGGCTTAATGTCACTTTACATTAGCAAGGTGACATTAACCCTTTATTACCCCATATCCCACCGCTACTCGGGAGTGGGAAGAGAGATGCTAAGTGTCAGAATAGGCGCCTCTTACAGACGTGCCTTTTCTGGGGTGGCTGGGGGCAGATGTTTTTAGCCAGGGGGGCAATAACTATGGTCCCACTCTAGGCTATTAATATCTGCTCTCAGTCACTGGCTTTCCCACTCTGGCGGAGAAAATTGTGCGGGAGCCCACTCCAGTTTTTTCCGTGATTGAACCCTTTATTTTAACAGCTAGAGCCCCCTAATTTTGCACACACACTCTAATAACATTATTAGTGAGTAGTGTTGAGCGATACCGTCCGATACTTGAAAGTATCGGTATCGGAAAGTATTGGCCGATACCGGCAAAGTATCGGATCCAATCCGATACCGATACCCGATACCAATACAAGTCAATGGGACTCAAGTATCGGACGGTATTCCTGATGGTTCCCAGGGTCTGAAGGAGAGGAAACTCTCCTTCAGGCCCTGGGATCCATATTAATGTGTAAAAGAAAAAATTAAAATAAAAAATATTGCTATACTCACCTCTCCGACGCAGCCTGGACCTCACCGAGGGAACCGGCAGCGTTGTTTGCTTAAAATTCGCGCGTTTACTTCCTTACGTGAAGTCCCGGCTTGTGATTGGTCACGTGCCGCCCATGTGGCCGCGACGCGACCAATCACAGCAAGCCGTGACGTAATTTCAGGTCCTTCAGGATTTTAAAATTACGTTCTGGCTTGTGATTGGTCGCATCGCGGTCACATGGGCGACGCGACCAATCACAAGCCGTGACGTCACGGGAGGCTGGACACGCGCGCATTTTAAAATGCGCGCTTGTCCTGCCTCCCGTGACGTCACGGCTTGTGATTAGTCGCGTCGCCCATGTGACCGCGACGCGACCAATCACAAAGCCGGAACGTAATTTTAAAATCCTGAAGGACCTAAAATTACGTCACGGCTTGCTGTGATTGGTCGCGTCGCGGCCACATGGGCGACGCGACCAATCACAAGCCGGGACGTCACGGGAGGCAGGACACGCGCGCATTTTAAAATGCGCGCGTGTCCAGCCTCCCGTGACGTCACGGCTTGTGATTGGTCGCGTCGCCCATGTGACCGCGACGCGACCAATCACAAAGCCGGAACGTAATTTTAAAATACTGAATGCCTAGAAGGACCTGAAAATTACGTCACGGCTTGCTGTGATTGGTCGCGTCGCGGCCACATGGGCGGCACGCGACCAATCAGAAGCCGTGACGTCACGGAAGGAAGGAAAAGCGCGCATTTTAAGCAAAGAACGCTGCCGGTTCCCTCGGTGAGGTCCAGGCTGCGTCGGAGAGGTGAGTATAGCAATATTTTTTATTTTAATTCTTTATTTTACACATTAATGTTGTTTCGATACCGATACCCGATACCACAAAAATATCGGATCTCGGTATCGGAATTCCGATACAGCAAATATCGGCCGATACCCGATACTTGCGGTATCGGAAAGCTCAACACTATTAGTGAGCAATATGTAAAAAAAGGGATATGAAATGGTTTACTGTATGTAAACCATGTGTCATAACCTGTCGGGTTTGATAAGGAGATAGCAAAAGCCGGCAATTGAATTACCGGCTTTTAAGCTATCTAGCGCTGTATTAAATATAAATATATATACAGTCATGGCCAAAAGTATTCACACCCCTGCAATTCTGTCAGATAATACTCAGTTACTTCCTGAAAATGATTGCAAACACAAATTCTTTGGTATTATTATCTTCATTTAATTTGTCTTAAATGAAAAACCACAAAAGAGAATGAAGCAAAAAGCAAAACATTGATCATTTCACACAAAACTCCAAAAATGGGCCAGACAAAAGTATTGGCACCCTCAGCCTAATACTTGGTAGCACAACCTTTAGCCAAAATAACTGCGACCAACCGCTTCCGGTAACCATCAATGAGTTTCTTACAATGCTCTGCTGGAATTTTAGACCATTCTTCTTTGGCAAACTGCTCCAGGCCCCTGATATTTGAAGGGTGCCTTCTCCAAACTGCCATTTTTAGATCTCTCCACAGGTGTTCTATGGGATTCAGGTCTGGATTCATTGCTGGCCACCTTAGAAGTCTCCAGTGCTTTCTCTCTAACCATTTTCTAGTGCTTTTTGAAGTGTGTTTTGGGTCATTGTCCTGCTGGAAGACCCATGACCTCTGAGGGAGACCCAGCTTTCTCACACTGGGCCCTACATTATGCTGCAAAATTTGTTGGTAGTCTTCAGACTTCATAATGCCATGCACACGGTCAAGCAGTCCAGTGCCAGAGGCAGCAGAGCAACCCCAAAACATCAGGGAACCTCCGCCATGTTTGACTGTAGGGACCGTGTTCTTTTCTTTGAATGCCTCTTTTTTTCTCCTGTAAACTCTATGTGGATACCTTTGCCCAAAAAGCTCTACTTTTGTCTCATCTGACCACAGAACATTCTTCCAAAATGTTTTAGGCTTTTTCAGGTAAGTTTTGGCAAACTCCAGCCTGTCTTTTTTATGTCTCGGGGTAAGAAGTGGGGTCTTCCTGGGTCTCCTACTATACAGTCCCTTTTCATTCAGACGCCGACGGAGAGTACGGGTTGACACTGTTGTACCCTCGGACTGCAGGGCAGCTTGAACTTGTTTGGATGTTAGTCGAGGTTCTTTATCCAACATCCGCACAATCTTGCGTTGAAATCTCTTGTCAATTTTTCTTTTCCGTCCACATCTAGGGGGGTTAGCCACAGTGCCATGGGCTTTAAACTTCTTGATGACACTGCGCACGGTAGACACAGGAACATTCAGGTCTTTGGAGATGGACTTGTAGCCTTGAGATTGCTCATGCTTCCTCACAATTTGGTTTCTCAAGTCCTCAGACAGTTCTTTGGTCTTCTTTCTTTTCTCCATGCTCAATGTGGTACACGCAAGGACACAGGACAGAGGTTGAGTCAACTTTAATCCATGTCATCTGGCTGCAAGTGTGATTTAGTTATTCAACCCCTGTTAGGTGCCACAGGTAAGTTACAGGTGCTGTTAATTACACAAATTAGAGAAGCATTACATGATTTTTCGAACAGTGCCAATACTTTTGTCCACCCCCTTTTTTAAGTTTGGTGTGGAATTATATCCAATTTGGCTTTAAAACAATTCTTTTTGTGTTTTTTTCATTTAAGACAAATTAAATGAAGATAATAATATCAAAGAATTTGTGTTTGCAATCATTTTCAGGAAGAAACTGAGTATTATCTGACAGAACTGCAGGGGTGTGAATACTTTTGGCCATGACTGTATATATATATGTGTCTCACTGACATATATATATATATATATATATATATATATATATATATATATATATATATATATACTGTACTATATATATATTTTCAAGAATATTTGAGTCCATGGATCCATTCTATGTCCATTTTGCAAGCCGGCGAGAAAATCTCACCGTACGGGTGCCATACGGATTACATACGGAGGTTTACATGCGCAAAATATGCAGCCACACCTTGCCTACGGATGACATATGGATCACTGTTTTGGGATCATTTCTGCGTATTACGCCTGTAAAAAATGGACCGTATTTCCCTACGCTGAGTGTGACCCCAGCCTAACTCTGTAAGGTAGACCTTGTGCATGATTAGACGACACTTGTGGCATATACTCTTCAGACACATTATTGCAAATATAAAACTATTGCAAATAAATAGTGCCGCAACCTGGTCTCAAATAAAAGTGCTGCGCAACATGACACTAGGGGCATAAACATAACAAACCCCAATAAAATTCAATTACAGAGTAACTAAACTTTGAAATTGTATTTTAATAATTCCATCCAGCATTGACAGTTATATAACTTTGCAAACATCTTTATTAGGCAATTTATCTTCAGTCCCACAAAAACTTGCATCCAAATGGTCTCCAATCCCCTGCTTCCTGTATTTACTACTTTTTTCTGTACTCCCTTACTGTGTGATTGGTTTACAAACTCTGGTAGTGAAGGGGGAGGTACATCAGGAGTGGGCTCACTCCCCAGCAAGGTTTTCAGTGAAGGTATCCTCATCTCAGCACTCAGGAAGATTACTCTGTGTGCCTGCCCTGCGAAAGCACTGCTACATTGTTTCTTCTGCACTGTGCCATCAGAGTCAATCCCTCCAGCCCTATTGTATAGTATCAGGATTCCGGATTTTGAAGCCCATAGAAACACATGTGCTCAATACCTTGCAGGGGAGTGAGCACACTCCAAAGATGCTTCCACTGCCAGAATTGGTACTTCCCAGGGAACAAAGAATAGCAAGACACATAAACTAAGGAGCAAGCAGGGAATTGGAAGCAACTTAGATGCAAGATTTTTCCAAATAAGACAAGTGGTTGGCAAAGTTAAATATTGTTCACTATTGGACTGAATTTGCACCTTTAAAGGTACAGAACAGAGTTATTAGCTCCATGGGGCAGAACCTTGCAAATATAGTTACTTTTTCATTTTTTTACATGCAATATATAACAACATTTTGCTTTTTGGGGAGATTTCTGCAACAGTGTTTTGTATAATATTCCCAGTGGTTTGTCAATTATTATTTTGTTTCTCTGGTGGTCTACAAGGGGTTACGGGGACAACATTGATATCTGTCATTCATGGTGCTATAGGGTGGTTTGAGGGGTAATATCTAATATCACTGGAGGTCCAGATAGAATTAGTGATACTTAACATCTAACATTTATGGTAGTTTGGGGAAAAGAAAGGTGAGTCTATAATTACATTTTTGTTTCATCTGATACACATCAGATCATTACTTTTCCTTCTTGCAATCATTAAAACATTAAAATTCTGGCTGCATTCAGTCACCACTAGAGGGAGCTCACTGCATAAGGATTTATACAGTATTATACTTATGGAGCTCTGTAATAAAATCTACAGGCAATGAATTATCCATAATGGTGGTAGAATGATTTGGACAATGCAGGCACAACACAGCATTTATTAACTGCAGTATCTATTCAGGTGCTAAATTTACCTCCTGCAGGCACAGCACCATTAACTGTGAGCTATATATCTTAGCAAATGCATAAAAACATGTAAAAAGTTCACTTTTTATTTTGTTTTGCTGTGTCGGAATTAGTTATCGGAGTTTTTGGCAAACTATATGTTAACCACTAGAGGGCGACAGACGCACGTGAGACGTAATCTAAGTGTTTCCAATATAACCTGCTATACTACAGCAGCAATGTTCAGGGCAAAAATATAGGTGGGACCCTCAAAGACTGAAAAATTGTATCAACGACTAAGTCCCATTTAATGAATTAATAAGGCAATGTGCAGAGAGTTATAGGGATATACAGTTAAGTCCATATATATTTGGACAGAGACAACATTTTTCTAATTTTGGTTATAGACATTACCACAATGAATTTTAAACAAAACAATTCAGATGCAGTTGAAGATCAGACTTTCAGCTTTCATTTGAGGGTATCCACATTAAAATTGGATGAAGGGTTTAGGAGTTTCAGCTCCTTAACATGTGCCACCCTGTTTTTAAAGGGACCAAAAGTAATTGGACAGATTCAATAATTTTAAATAAAATGTTCATTTCTAGTACTTGGTTGAAAACCCTTTGTTGGCAATGACTGCCTGAAGTCTTGAACTCATGGACATCACCAGACGCTGTGTTTCCTCCTTTTTGATTCTCTGTCAGGCCTTCACTGCGGTGGTTTTCAGTTGCTGTTTGTTTGCGGGCCTTTCTGTCTGAAGTTTAGTCTATAACAAGTGAAATGCTGCTCCATTGGGTTGAGATCAGGTGACTGACTTGGCCATTCAGGAATATTCCACTTCTTTGCTTTAATAAACTCCTGGGTTGCTTTGGCTTTATGTTTTGGGTAATTGTCCATCTGTAGTATGAAACGACGACCAATCAGTTTTGCTGCATTTGGCTGGATCTAAGCACACAGTATGTCTCTGAATACCTCAGAATTCATTTGGCTGCTTCTGTCCTGTGTCACATCATCAATAAACACTAGTGCCATGTGCAGGGCCCCAGGGTCCTGGCCGTTGCAGTAATATCATTCTCCTCTAGGGGGAGTGATATTACGTTTGGAGGCAAAGAAGGACAACTGCATCCAGGTATCACAAACATGCAACACATTTTGCGCTCCAGGCCACCAGGGGGAGCTATGCTCCTATTTATTAGGGCACTTCTCACACTTAGGTAAAACTGGTTGCCTGGGGAGGAAGTTAGACAGTTGCTAGCTGAGCTTTGCTCAGGTAGTTGGTCCCTGGCAGGGGTGGGAGCCTGTCAGAGATCGAGACAGAAGGACACGTGGCTGTGCCTGCCCTAAGTGCAGCAGCTTCTAGAAAGAGACACTGAAGGAGAACTGTATTGTAGAGAGGATGAAGAAGTCATGGCAAAGGAGTGGATACCAGGAGGAGTTCTGCCCTACACAGGCTGCCTCCTTCTGAGGCGCAGGATCCCGGTAGCCAGAACACCGAGGGGGCAACAGTCCTTTATGCCTTGCTCCAGAGACCAGCAGGACAGCTAATTTCACGTTACCTGTTCGCCCCTACACCCAGGAGGCAAGGTGGCACCCCTTAGAGGCTGGGGCATGATTGAGTCCCTGTAAAACGCCTCAAGCCACCGGTCATACAGGTTTGTCCTATCCATCTGGGGGACAGAGAGAGAGACATAACATCTACAACATCTGTGAGGACCTTATGAGAAGCTTAGCAGTAAGGGACTACAACACCACGGCGCTTGAGGAAGGCTACTGATTTCTAACTGGACAAGGGGACTCTGGACTTGCCTCCAAACCGGCCAGACTCTGCCTGCCCCATGCTCTGGTGCTCTGGACTGTGGATGGTGAAGCCTTCAGTAAAGGTAAAGAGACTGCAACCTTGTGTCCTCATTCTTCTCTGCACCTCTCTCCATCCACCATCTACACACTGAGAAGCCCTGGGGACACACTTCACCTGTGGGAAGGTATACCATCTAGCTGCCATAACATCACCCCAGCGGACCCCTTAAAGCAGCGTCGGTCACCCTGACTGAATACCACAGGTGGCATCATGAACATTTCCCCTTTAAAGACCTTTCCCTTTCGCACGGACATCCCAAGAGCCACGGACCGGGTCAGCCAGCGTGACATCCCCCTGTGAACTGAAAAACCCGGTACCGAGTACCCCACTGCCCCTGGGGGCACTCCTCATGCATGCCCAAGCCATCACACTGCCTCCGCCATGTTTTACAGATGATGTGGTATGCTTTGGATCATGAGCAGTACCACGCCTTCACCATACTTTTCTCTTTCTATCATTCTGGTAGAGTTTGATCTTGGTTTCATCTGTCCAAAGAATGTTCTTCCAGAACTGTGCTGGCTTTTTCAGATGTTTTTTAGCAAAGTCCAGTCTAGCCTTTTTATTCTTGATGCTTATGAGTGGCTTGCACCGTGCAGTGAACCCTCTGTATTTACTTTCATGCAGTCTTCTCTTTATGGTAGATTTGGATATTGATACGCCGACCTCCTGGAGAGTGTTGTTCACTTGGTTGGCTGTTGTGAAGGGGTTTCTCTTCACCATGGAGATTATTCTGAGATCATCCACCACTGTTGTCTTCCGTGGGCGCCCAGGTCTTTTTGCATTGATGAGTTCACCAGTGCTTTCTTTCTCAGGATGTACCAAACTGTAGATTTTGCCACTCCTAATATTGTAGCAATTTCTCGGATGGGTTTTTTCTGTTTTCGCAGCGTAAGGATGGCTTGTTTCACCTGCATGGAGAGCTCCTTTGACCGCATGTTTACTTCACAGCAAAACTTCCAAATACAAGCACCACAACTCAAATCAACTCCAGGCCTTTTATCTGCTTAATTGAGAATGACATAATGAAGGGATTTCCCACACCTGTCCATGAAATAGCCTTGGAGTCAATTGTCCAATTACTTTGGTCCCTTTAAAAACAGGGTGGCACATGTTAAGGAGCTGAAACTCCTAAATAGTGTTGAGCAATACCTTCCGATATTCAAAAGTATCGGTATCGGATTGGATCGGCCGATATCCCAAAAATATCAGATATCGCCGATACCAATACCCGATACCAATGCAAGTCAATGGGACACAAACATCTATATGCTGTTCCGGAGGGGGGAAGAGTGTGGGCGGTGCGTGGGCGGACACTGTGAGTGTCTGTGTGTGCAGGCGGGGTCTGTGCGGGCCTGCCAGGGATCTGTACGTGCCTACCGTGGCTGTATGTGGGCTGCCCGGGATCTATGCAGCGTGGGGTGTCTCTGTGCGGCGTGGGGGGGTCTCTATGCGGCGTGGAGGGTCTCTGTGTGGCGTGCCGGGGGTCTCTGTGCGGCGTGCCGGGGGTTTCTGTGCGGCGTGCTGGGGGTCTGTGCATGTGTGCAGGCATCGTTCGATGGGACTACAAGTCCCATCGGATGATGCCTGCTACACTGACAGTGATTGACACATTAGCCAATGATGGAACAGTAGTAGTCCCATCATCCGGCTAATGTGTTGAATGAAAAAAAAAATACTCCATACATACTCCATACATACTCCATACATACTGTATACATACTATACTACATACATACACACTACATACATACAACATACTACATACATACTACATACATACTATATACATACTATATACATACTATATACATACTACATACATAAATACATACTACATACATACATACATACTTACTATATACATACTACATACATACTATATACATACTACATACATACTATATACATACTATATACATACTACATACATACATACTACATACATACTACATACTACATACATACATACTACATACATACTACATACAGCCATACTACATACATACTACATACATACATACAACATACATACTACATACATACATACTACATACTACATACTTACATACTACATACATACTACATACATACATACTACATACATACTACATACATACATACATACATACATACATACATACTACATACATACATACATACTACATGCATACTACATATATACATACATACTACATACATACATACATACTACATACATACTACATACATACATACATACTACATACATATATACATACTACATACATACTACATACAGTACATTCATACATTACATACATGACATACATATAGACATACAGTACATTAAACATAGATTACATACTCACCATTACTTGTCATTTTGATCCCCGAAGCCAGTGTCAACCTGTAAAAAATATGAAAAAAACAAACAACCAATATACTCCCTGTCCGCAGAAATCCACAAGTGTCCCACGACGATCTCCCGTGGAGAGCAGCAGCATCAGATAATGCATGTACTGTATGTAGTATGTATGTATGTAGTATGTATGTATGTATGTAGTATGTATGTTGTATGTATGTATGTAGTATGTATGTATGCAGTATGTATGTAGTATGCATGTACTGTATGTATGTAGTATGTATGTATGTATGTAGTATGTATGTATGCATGTATGTAGTATGTATGTAGTATGTAATATGTATTTAGTGTGTATGTATGTAGTATGTATGTAGCATGTATGTATGTATGTAGTGTGTATGTATGTAGTATGTATGTATGTAGTATGTATGTATGAAGTATGTATGTATGTGGTATGTATGTATGTAGTATGTATGTATGGAGTATGTATGTATGTAGTATGTATGGAGTATGTATGGAGTATGTATGGAGTATTTTTTTTCTTTTTTTCATTCAACACATTAGCTGGATGATGGGACTACTACTGTCCCATCATTGGCTAATGTGTCAATCACTGTCAGTGTAGCAGGCATAGCCCGATGGGACTTGTAGTCCCATCGGATGATGCCTGCACACACGCAGAGAGCCCCAGCACACACGCACAGAGGCACGGCAGCCCGCACAGAGGCACGGCAGCCCACACAGAGCCACGGCAGCCCGCTCAGAGCCCCGACACACAAGCACAGAGCCCCGCGGTCACGCACAGACCCCGCCCGCACACACACACACGCAGTGTCTGCCCACACACCACCCACACTCCATTATAGTGCATATCTGCACTATAGGAACTTCCGATTCTGATTTCCGATATCGCAAAACTCGGTATCGGAATTCCGATACAGCGAATATCGGCCGATACCCGATATTTGCAGTATCAGAATGCTCAACAACACTACTCCTAAACCCTTCATCCAATTTTAATCCTCAAATGAAAGCTGAAAGTCTGAGCTTCAACTGCATCTGAATTGTTTTGTTTAAAATTCATTGTGGTATTGTCTATAACCAAAATTAGAAAAATGTTGTCTCTGTCCAAATATATATGGACTTAACTGTAGTAGTGATTGCAGAGACATTGCTAGAGTCTTAAGAAATCTGTGCATAAGAATGTATGCCACCCTACCCTCTGCAAATGAGCACAAATAACATTTACTTGTAACAATAGTGGTAATCAATAGTTAAACATATGAGGTAGTGAAGCTGGAAGTTGAGCTGCAGGGAGAAAATGAAGTTATATTTTCCCTGCAGCTGTTCGCCTCCAGTCAAGTGGGTGGCACAAGGGGCTGTGAGCAGTCAGCTGATAAGTGCAGGCATTGGACAGCAGAGGACAGGGGTAAAGTTATTTTCTCTGATGAAGACCCTTTCAGACTGTTCAGGACATCTGGAAGAATGTTTGTCCGGAGAAGTGAGAGAATGGTGAGCTCTACCATGAGCCCTGTGTCTACCAATAGTAAAGCCTCCTGAGATCCCTCATTTGTGGAGGCTTCTCATCAATTGTGGGGGCTCACTCATAATTTGCCCACGAACACGGTCAACGTTTCCCAACAATCCAGGATCAATGTGGTGACGATGCTTTTTCCAGCATGATGGAAACCAAACCATAAGGCAAAAGTGATAACTAAGAGATTCGGGGAACAAAACATTGACATTTTGGGTTGAGGGCCAGGACACTCCCCATTGAGAACCTGTGGCCATCCACAAAAAGTAGATGGACAAAGAAAGCCACAAAAATTTAGATAATCTTCAAGCACTGATAAAGTAAGGATGGGCGTCATCAGTCAAGATTTGCCCTAGAAGATGATATCCAGCTGCCGAAGAGCTTGAAGTCTGGAGAAATAAGGGACAGTGATGGAAATATTGAGATTTTGTTTAAACTTCATATAGTTGTGAAGAAAAGTTTAAAAGCGTATAGAATATTTATAATTGTGCTTCAGAAACCAAAGAACAATTTGACTAAATGATCTAAAAACACGGAGGCAGAAAACGGTGAAATCCAAAATTTGTGTCAGTCCCAAAACTTTTGGCCACTACCATATTTGAGCATCTACTTTATGGTGCCACTATATATCGGTATTGCTGTCATTGCCAGTTATAAATGCAGCGCCCCAGAGTCCTGGTCGTTGCAGTACTGTTGCTCCGCCACTAAGGGGGGCTATGGTACATCTGATGGCACTGAAGGAGTTCACCTGACCAGGTATCACAGACACCAATACACTTCATAGTCTGGCCTCCAGGGGGAGCAAAGGGCACTATGCATTAGGCCACTCCTCACAATCTGGTAAAACTGGGGGTTAGATAGGAAGTTAGACAGAAAGCTGACTGGGTTGGAACCAGGCAACATCCTGTGGCAGAGGGTGTTGTGGGGGAAGATTCAGGGGGGTCCCTGTCAGGGGTGGGATCCTGACAGAGGCCTAGCGAACAGAAAGAACGTTACGGGACCGCGCCTGCACTTCATTGCGGCGGTACCCCAAGAAAGGACAAGAAGCGAGGTTTATTGTGAAGAGTGAGAAACGAGATCAAAGCAACAAGGAGAAAACACCAGTAGGAGTCGTGCTGTAAGTTTGAGGCAACATCCTACTGAGGCGCGTAGCCGGTGGCCGGAAACGCCGAG
The DNA here is from genome assembly GCF_051348905.1 of Ranitomeya variabilis. Taxonomy (NCBI): domain Eukaryota; kingdom Metazoa; phylum Chordata; class Amphibia; order Anura; family Dendrobatidae; genus Ranitomeya; species Ranitomeya variabilis. The sequence continues at coordinate 210,824,724 of NC_135235.1, read as the reverse complement.
GAGGTACTGGCTCCAAGCCCTACTTCAAACCAACGGCAGGACAGTCAGTTATAGGTGGGCTGTCTCACCTAAATCACCTAAGCAGACATAGGGGGCAACAGTGGGAGAGGGGCGACTCTAGGGTCCCGGAAGAACTCCAGGCCTACCCGTCATACGGGTGCGTCCTAGCCATATCATCTGGGGGACGGAGAAGAACATCAGAATCAGTTGTGAGGGAACATCAGAAACAGAACAACAGTTGTGAGGACTATCCCGTGGTGCTCAGCAGGGAAGGACTACAACACACAAGCGCTAGAAGGAAGGCACAGATTTCCACCTGTAAAGGGAATTCTGGAGGTGCCATTGGACCGGCCGGTCTCAGACAGCCCTGTTAACCGTACTCTGGATTGAGGATCCTGAAGCCTTCAGTAAAGAGGTAAGGAGACTGCAACCCTGTGTCCTCGTTATTCATCGCACCCTGCACCACACATTATCACTCTCAACTTTCACTGGATGCCCCTCAGCACGGTCACGGACTGGGTCTAGCCACCGTGACAATCCCAGAACCGAGACAGAGAGGCCCGGTACCGGGTACCCCTCGGCCCTGCGATGGTGGGGGCGCTCCATAAACAAGGTAAGTTGGCTTCTGAGTCCTCACATAAAACCTTGTGCTGTTTTTGGTATCACTGCAAAACTTTTTAAGAGGTTGAAGAACTATTGGAAATCCTCAGGTACCAAGTGCCTCACTAAGCTGATCTCCACCAGTCCCTTAGACAATAAGTGCAGCAATGGTACATGATTGACTGACTCTCCATTCAGACTGAGTTTATAGGATCGGTGAAAGCTCAAATGGTGAGATCTCCCGTAATCAACCAGTGGGTATGTGTTTGCTTTTCATTGTGGTGCGTACCCAACAATGCAAAAACCCTCCAGATGTAAGCCAACAAGAAGAGGTGCAGGGCGAGTGTGACTGAAAGATGAGACTACTGAGAGTCTGTCTGTAGTCTTTAATCATAGAATCTCTTAATGAAGGTTATTGCAACTTTTTTGATGCCTTGGAACAAAGAAATCATGGCAAATGTCAGGAACGTACATAGAAATCATGGGACCTCATAGCAAAACCCCCCAAATGACCCACACACAATAAGATACATCTCAGTAGCCCCCTGATGCGCAGTGGGATGATGCCACAGTACCCCCAGCAAAGTATGATGCCACCAGAGTGTTGATAAACAGTAAGATGATCCCTACTTTCCTCCACCCACAGTGTGATGATCCCACAGTCCCCTACACAGTATGATGCTCCTACAGCCACCAACACAGAATGATCCTCCCATATCCCCCCACACAGTATGATGCCCCCACAGTGTTGCCAAACAGTATGATGCACCCCACCTTCCTCCACATGCACTATGATGCTTCCATAGTCCTCTATACAGTATGATGCGACCACATTCCCTCCTAACAAAATAATATCCCCACAGCCTCCTTCACCGAATTATGCTCCCATAGCCACCCAAACAGTATGATTTTCCCATAGCACCCCACCCAGTATGATGCCTCCACTGCTGCCCACACAGTATGATAATTCCACAGCTCCCCACACAGTATGATGCTCCCACAGACCCCATAAAGTATGATGCTCCCACAGACCCCCATAAAGTATGATACTTCCAAAGCCCCTGCCCACAGTATTACTCTCCCACAGCCCCCACACAGTATTATTCTCCCACAGCCCCCCACACAGTATGACAACACAACAGCCCCGAACACAGTAGGATAATCCCACATCACCCCACACAGTATGATGACCCCACAGCTCCCCACTCAGTTTGATGCTTCCATGGACCCCACACAGTATGATACTCCCACAGCCCCACACATAGCATGATTACCCCAATAACTCCCACACAGTAGAATGTTCCTACAGACCCTCACACAGTATGACACTCTCACAGCCTCCTACACAGTATGATGACCCCACATCCCCACACACATTATTATGTCCCCACAGTTCCTATACATAGTATGATGCTCAAACATCACTCTAAAAGTACTGACTTATAAAATAAAAAATCTAAAATTGCTCACCTAGCCACTGGAAGCCCAACCACCTATCAATTCATTTTCTATGGGGCTGCTGGTAAAAAAACAGCATAGCGCTCGATAGCACCTTAAGAAATAAATGGAACGTCAGTCGAGCTTGCGCACTGCCGCTTCTGTCTAACAGGGATTAAAGTTCTCCATTCTGATGGTCAGTCTTGGTCCCAGCAGTTGGACACCCGCCGATAAATAAGTCATCATCATCCATCCTACGGAAAGGTCATAACTTTTTTCCATCAGACAGCTGCTTTAAGTCCGGAGGTGAAGTGGTGGACTGAACACGAATATAGAAGTCATAAATGTAAGTAAGGAATTTAGGAATAGAGTTAGGTGTGTAGAGTGGTCCCCTAGCGTAAAAGAGTCACTTAGAGCAGTGTTCCCCAACTCCAGTCCTCTAGAGCCACCAACAGGTAATGTTTTCAGGATTTCCTTAGTATTCAACAGGTGATGGAATTATTGCCTGTGCAGGTGATGCAACTAACAACCGTGCAATACCAAGGAAATACTAAAAACATGACCTGTTGGTGGTTCTTGAGGACCAGATTTGGGGAACACTGACTTAGAGCATACTGCAACAACTACACGTACTATGCCTTACCGAGGGAGTGTAACCATCAAGAGTTGTGTGCCACAGTTCTAGCAAAAAGTAACATTCATGATTTTTTAAAGGGCACTCATCACATCTACGCCCTCTCACACTTAGCAGTGATCCAACTTGTCTCTTATGACATTGGTATTAACGTCTACAACATTTCTGGATTCATCATCTGTGCGAGGAAAGCACAAAAGGAGGAATTACCACCGTCGAGGTCAGCGAAGAGTTAAGAGGAAACCAAAAATGTGGTAACAAGCAAAATTAATGTCGAGTCAGGAAAAAGAAAGCATAATGGAAAACCCCTTAGTGGGAAGAGCTATCAAGAGGTTCAGATTTGCATATGGGGATTTAACAAACAATAAAGACTTGTTATGTGGATAAACGTGTGATGTGGTTGGTTACAGGACAAAGTAAGAAGCGCCATCTCCTGATTAATGACTTCGGTAACATAAAGCCTCATCCAACGTCTTCTTCTCTAGACTATCACTGAAATGCTTAGTTTATATTACTATTACATATCACACATTATGGGGGTCATTAAATCTTCAAGACCTATTTTTGTCCTAAAGGAGTTTTCTGGTGCTATGTAAATAAAGAATAATGATAGAATCCTAGAATGTTAGAGGTGGAAGGGACCTCCAGGGTCATCGTGTCCAACCTCCTGCTCAGTGCCGGATTCACTAAACCATCTCAGACAGATGTCTGCCCAGCCTCTGTTTGAAGACTTCCATTGAAGGAGAACTCACCACCTCTCATGGCCGCCTGTTCCACTCATTGATCACCCTCACTGTCAAAAAGCTTTAGCTTTATAGCATGTATAATTATGAAATTATCAAGAAAAGAAAAATGTAGATATTTTCCTTTTTTGTGTTTATTGCTATAGTTGACATGCTTATCTTTTGCTATATAACATACTTTTAGACCTGCTAAGATTAATTTATTTCAAATTATAAGGTATGTAAAATCTGTATATTTACCTGGCTCACAGGTAAAAATGGAGGATTCTAAGTTTGTTTATGACACTAAAAGAGAGCTCTTCATGCTCTTCTCCCTAACACCTATTGTAATGTTTTCTTCATGATTACAGTATACCTGACATTTCCAATGAAGAATAATCTGTACTGTGTGTACATGAGGAATAACACTATTTCTGACCATTTAATGACTTATATCTTGCATTGTTCTCCAGTTTTCTCCTCTGCAGCCTCTATCTCCAATTTTCAGTTGTCTCTGAGCTGGTGGCTGTAGACGAGCTGTTATGATGTCTCCCATACACAGCACACACAGACATGAGGGATTGCTGCTCTCCTGTCTTTATGTAGCATATGTTTAAAAGCAGCAGAATGAAGGACATTATATATTAGTACTGAGCAGTATAGCTGTGCATCCAGGACTTGGCTGAGGTAAAGCACTTAAGAAAGCAGCAACAGCACATTGTAGCTGTGCTTCCCCCTTACTCCTCCTCTCCTCTCTAAAAACTTCAATAAGCAGCTGAAATCTGATCCCTCAGTGGGTTCACAGTCGGTCTTATCTTAAACAAGAGGAATGATAGCTGTTGTGAATTTGGATTCTGGGCTCCCCCGGTGGCCGCTTGTGGAATTGGACTTGTCATCCTCTTTCCTGTTTCACCTGGTTCCATCAGTAGTGGGTGTCGCTATTTAAGCTCATTTCTCTGGTGGTTTCTTGCCGGTCAACAATGTTATCTGATGCCTCTCAGTGCTTGTTCCTGCTTCTAGACAACTACTAGATAAGTTGGACTTTTGTCCATGTTTTGTTTTGCCTATTTGTTCCAGTTCACAGCTGAAGTTTTGTTACTGTGTCTGGAAAGCTCTCGTTGATCAGGGATTGCTACTCTGGCGTTATGAGTTAATGCCAGAGTTTAAGGTAATCTCTGGATGGTGTTTTGTTAGTGTTTTTCTGCTGACCATGAAAGTATACTATCTGTCTTCTGCTATCTAGTAAGCGGACCTCAAATTTGCTAAGACTATTTTTCCTGCTGCGTTTGTTGTTTCATCTGAACTCACCGTCATTATATGTGGGGGGCTACTGTCTTCTTTGGAATATTTCTCTAGAGGTGAGCCAGGTCTTATATTTCCCTCTGCTAGCTATTTAGGTCTTAGGCCAGAGCTGGGCATCTAGCGATAAATAGGAAATGCTACCTGGCTATTTCTAGTTGCGCGGCAGGCTTAGTTCATGGTCAGTATAGTTCCATCTTCCGAGAGCTTGTCCCTCTATAGGCTTGCTATGATCTCTGCCTGCAGAGATCATGACAGTTTGACCGGCCTATAAAGTGTTAAAGACCCAGGTTGAGAAAGGAGAGTTATAAGAAGTCTGCTGGAATTTTTTTTTTTTTTTTTTTCCTTCAGTCTGCCTTGCTGCAGTCTTTTTTCTCTCTCTCCTCCTAATCTCTGTATGCTCTGTGTGCACCTGACAATAATGGATCTCCAGAGTGTAACTGTGGGTTTGAATAATCTCATCACGAAAGTACAAAATTTACAAGATTTTGTGGTACATGCTCCGGTATCTGAGCCGAGAATTCCTTTGCCGGAGTTCTTTACAGGGAATAGAGCTAGCTTCCAGAATTTCCGAAATAATTGTAAGCTTTATTTGTCCCTGAAGTCTCGTTCAGCTGGGGACCCTGCTCAGCAGGTTAGGATTGTGATTTCCTTGCTCAGGGGTGACCCTCAAGATTGGGCCTTCTCATTGCCAGCAGGGGATCCTGCGTTACGCGATGTGGATGCGTTTTTTCTGGCCTTGGGCTTGCTTTATGAGGAACCTCATTTGGAACTTCAGGCAGAAAAAACTTTGATGGCACTATCTCAGGGGCAAGACGAAGCTGAAGTTTTCTGCCAAAAATTCCGTAAATGGTCTGTGCTTACTCAGTGGAATGAGTGCGCCCTGGCGGCAACTTTCAGAGAAGGTCTCTCTGATGCCGTTAAGGATGTTATGGTGGGGTTCCCTTTGCCTGCAGGTCTGAATGAGTCCATGACAATGGCTATTCAGATTGATAGGCGTCTGCGGGAGCGCAAACCGGTGCACCATCTGGCGGTGTCTATGGAAAAGACGCCAGAAAGTATGCAGTGTGATAGAATTCTGTCCAGGAGCGAGCGACAGAATTTTAGACGGAAGAATGGATTGTGTTTCTATTGTGGGGATTCTACTCATGTTATATCAGCATGCTCTAGGCGTACAAAGAAGCTTGATAAGTCTGTTTCCATTGGCACCATTCAGTCTAAGTTTATTTTGTCTGTAACCCTGATTTGCTCTTTGTCATCCATTGCCACGGACGCCTATGTTGACTCTGGCGCCGCTCTGAGTCTTATGGATTGGTCCTTTGCCAATCGTTGTGGTTTTGATTTAGAGCCTTTGGAGACTCTTATTCCTCTGAAGGGGATTGACTCCACCCCATTGGCTAATAATAAACCACAATACTGGACACAAGTAACCATGCGTATCAATCCGGATCACCAGGAGATTATTCGTTTCCTGGTGCTGTATAATTTACATGACGATTTGGTACTGGGATTGCCATGGTTGCAGTCTCACAACCCAGTCTTGGACTGGAGAGCAATGTCTGTGTTGAGCTGGGGATGTAAGGGTATTCATGGGGACGTACCTTTGGTTTCTATTTCGTCGTCCATTCCCTCTGAAGTCCCTGAGTTCCTCTCTGATTATCAAGACGTCTTTGACGAACCCAAGCTTGGGTCGTTACCTCCGCACCGTGAGTGCGATTGTGCCATAGATTTGATACCGGGTTGTAAATATCCAAAGGGTCGTTTGTTTAATTTGTCTGTGCCGGAACATGCTGCTATGCGGGAATATATAAAGGAGTCTTTGGAAAAGGGACATATTCGTCCATCTTCTTCTCCCTTGGGAGCTGGGTTTTTCTTTGTCTCAAAAAAAGACGGCTCTTTGAGACCATGTATTGATTATCGGCTTCTGAATAAGATCACTGTTAAGTATCAATACCCATTGCCATTGCTTACTGATTTGTTTGCTCGTATAGAGGGTGCTAAGTGGTTCTCTAAAATTGATCTTCGTGGGGCGTATAATTTGGTGCGGATCAGGCAGGGGGATGAGTGGAAGACCGCATTTAATACGCCCGAGGGCCACTTTGAGTATTTGGTCATGCCTTTTGGTCTTTCTAATGCCCCTTCAGTTTTCCAGTCTTTTATGCATGATATTTTCCGCGATTTTCTGGATAAATTTATGATAATATATCTGGATGATATTCTGATTTTTTCTGATGACTGGGACTCTCATGTCCAGCAGGTCAGGAGAGTTTTTCAGGTTCTGCGGTCTAATTCTTTATGTGTGAAGGGGTCTAAGTGCGTTTTTGGGGTCCAGAAAATTTCCTTTTTGGGGTATATTTTTTCTCCCTCTTCCATTGAGATGGATCCCGTCAAGGTGCAAGCTATTTGTGACTGGACTCAGCCCTCCTCTCTTAAGGGTCTTCAGAGATTTTTGGGCTTTGCCAACTTTTACCGCCGATTTATTGCTGGTTTTTCGGATGTCGTTAAACCACTGACTGATTTGACCAGACAAGGCGCTGATGTTGCTAATTGGTCCCCTCATGCTGTAGAGGCCTTTCAGGAGCTTAAGCGCCGTTTTGCCTCTGCCCCTGTGTTGCGTCAGCCTGATGTGAATCTGCCTTTTCAGGTTGAGGTTGACGCTTCGGAGATCGGAGCTGGGGCAGTGTTGTCGCAGAAAGGTTCCGACTGCTCCGTCATTAGGCCTTGTGCCTTCTTTTCTCGCAAATTTTCGCCCGCAGAGCGGAATTATGATGTTGGGAATCGGGAGCTTTTGGCCATGAAGTGGGCGTTTGAGGAGTGGCGCCATTGGCTCGAGGGGGCTAGGCATCAGGTGGTGGTATTGACTGACCACAAAAATTTGATTTATCTTGAGACTGCCAGACGCCTGAATCCTAGACAGGCGCGCTGGTCTTTATTTTTTTCTCGCTTTAATTTTGTGGTGTCATACCTACCAGGTTCTAAGAATGTTAAGGCAGATGCCCTTTCTAGGAGTTTTGACCCGGACTCTCCTGGTAATTCTGAACCCACAGGTATCCTTAGGGAGGGAGTAATTTTGTCGGCCGTTTCTCCTGATCTGCGGCGGTCCTTGCAAGAGTTTCAGGCGGATAGACCGGATCGTTGTCCGCCTGATAGACTGTTTGTTCCGGATGATTGGACCAGCAGAGTCATCTCTGAGGTACATTCTTCTGCATTGGCAGGTCATCCCGGAATTTTTGGTACCAGGGATTTGGTGGCAAGATCCTTCTGGTGGCCTTCCCTGTCACGAGATGTGCGAGTCTTTGTGCAGTCATGTGACGTTTGTGCTCGGGCCAAGTCTTGTAGTTCTCGGGCTAGCGGACTGCTGTTGCCCTTGCCTATTCCTAAGAGGCCTTGGACACACATCTCGATGGATTTTATTTCAGATCTGCCTGTTTCCCAGAAGATGTCTGTCATCTGGGTGGTCTGTGACCGTTTCTCTAAAATGGTCCATTTGGTTCCTCTGCCCAAGTTGCCTTCTTCTTCTGAGTTGGTTCCTCTGTTTTTTCAGAATGTTGTCCGATTGCACGGTATTCCTGAGAATATTGTTTCTGACAGAGGTACCCAATTTGTGTCTAGATTTTGGCGGGCATTCTGTGCTAGGATGGGCATAGATTTGTCTTTTTCATCTGCTTTTCACCCTCAGACTAATGGCCAGACCGAGCGGACTAATCAGACCCTTGAGACATATCTGAGGTGTTTTGTCTCTGCTGACCAGGATGATTGGGTTGCTTTTTTGCCATTGGCAGAGTTCGCCCTCAATAATCGGGCCAGTTCTTCCACCTTGGTGTCCCCGTTTTTCTGTAATTCGGGGTTTCACCCTCGATTTTCCTCCGGTCAGGTGGAATCCTCGGATTGTCCTGGAGTGGATGCGGTGGTGGAGAGATTGCATCACATCTGGGGGCAGGTTATGGACAATTTGAAGTTGTCCCAGGAGAAGACTCAGCGTTTTGCCAACCGTCATCGTCGTGTTGGTTCTCGGCTTTGTGTTGGAGATTTAGTGTGGTTGTCTTCTCGTTTTGTCCCTATGAGGGTCTCTTCTCCTAAGTTTAAACCTCGGTTCATCGGCCCTTATAGAATATTGGAGATTCTTAATCCTGTTTCTTTCCGTTTGGACCTCCCTGCGTCCTTTTCCATTCATAACGTTTTTCATCGGTCGTTATTGCGCAGGTATGAGGTACCTGTTGTACCTTCAGTTGAGCCTCCTGCTCCGGTGTTGGTTGAGGGTGAGTTGGAGTACGTTGTGGAGAAAATTTTGGACTCTCGTGTTTCCAGACGGAAACTCCAGTATCTGGTCAACTGGAAGGGTTACGGCCAGGAGGATAATTCTTGGGTCAATGCATCTGATGTTCATGCTTCTGATCTTGTTCGTGCCTTCCATAGGGCTCATCCTGGTCGCCCTGGTGGATCTGGTGAGGGTTCGGTGCCCCCTCCTTGAGGGGGGGGTACTGTTGTGAATTTGGATTCTGGGCTCCCCCGGTGGCCGCTTGTGGAATTGGACTTGTCATCCTCTTTCCTGTTTCACCTGGTTCCATCAGTAGTGGGTGTCGCTATTTAAGCTCATTTCTCTGGTGGTTTCTTGCCGGTCAACAATGTTATCTGATGCCTCTCAGTGCTTGTTCCTGCTTCTAGACAACTACTAGATAAGTTGGACTTTTGTCCATGTTTTGTTTTGCCTATTTGTTCCAGTTCACAGCTGAAGTTTTGTTACTGTGTCTGGAAAGCTCTCGTTGATCAGGGATTGCTACTCTGGCGTTATGAGTTAATGCCAGAGTTTAAGGTAATCTCTGGATGGTGTTTTGTTAGTGTTTTTCTGCTGACCATGAAAGTATACTATCTGTCTTCTGCTATCTAGTAAGCGGACCTCAAATTTGCTAAGACTATTTTTCCTGCTGCGTTTGTTGTTTCATCTGAACTCACCGTCATTATATGTGGGGGGCTACTGTCTTCTTTGGAATATTTCTCTAGAGGTGAGCCAGGTCTTATATTTCCCTCTGCTAGCTATTTAGGTCTTAGGCCAGAGCTGGGCATCTAGCGATAAATAGGAAATGCTACCTGGCTATTTCTAGTTGCGCGGCAGGCTTAGTTCATGGTCAGTATAGTTCCATCTTCCGAGAGCTTGTCCCTCTATAGGCTTGCTATGATCTCTGCCTGCAGAGATCATGACAGATAGCCATCTTTGAGACTGAATGGTAAATTCAGGAGGCAACAGAAGAGAAGTAGTGGCTTATAAGTGGAGAAAGAAGCATATTTTTCCCATAAGATATATTACAAAGTTCCTTATGTTCACTTGTACTGTTGATATTTGCAATGTTTCTATCTTGACCATTTAGTTATGCATTACTGATGGTAGTAATTTTTCTTGCCTTTGACACCGGGTATCTGATGCCTGGCACAGTGACCAGTTCATCTGGATGTCTTTAGGATGTCAACATTGACATTTAGATGTGGGGCTCAAAAAATGTGTTCTCTGGAAAAGAAACCTGACACATGCACAAAAGATAATGTAGAGATTGTAGCAGCAAGAATAAATCGATAGATTCTATCCAGAAAAAGACTGGGAGAGATTGGTGAATAATATTCGTATGTAATTTTCAACTTCAGGTGGAAACTTCAGATCCAACCCACACCAGGAAACATTGTAAATAAAGCCGGCTGTCAAACAATACTTCTACTATGTGAGTAAAAAGGAACAGTTTGGGATGTTTTCTTTTTAATTTGACACCGACAAAAAACCCTCTTTATTCATTTCTTGACAATGAGAAGATTGATGGACAATGTACTGCACTGTCTAGTTATTGGGTGGAACCATCTAAGAATCACTTGGTTTTATAAGTTCTTCTAATGGATAACTATCCTATAGTTCATTGTCCGAGCTTTAATAAGCCTAGGGGTATTAGCCAACCTTGAAAACATCTGGAGACCTCTGTTTCTGAGTTCTTGCTTTATTTTGGCAAAGTATGACATTCGGGGTATGTAGGAGATGAGGCACTCTGAATTTAAATAATGAATGGAATTAGCATGGCAATGGCTGAACACTATATGTGTTATGTATCTGGTTATTGTATGGCACTGTTTGGTTACTATATGGTCCATTTGACTATGGTCTAGGCATGGGTGGCTAGTAAAGTGTAGTAAAAAGCTTGACAAGACCCTGGTCAAGCAGCCTTGCCGGTAGTTTATGGTTGCCGTACAAGAGGCCTCCCTCAATCAGGCATCTCCGACACCTCTTCTGATTGTCATGTTTGGTGTGACGTAGTCATGACGTTAGGCCAGATTTACTAATCGGAAGAGGCACAATGGATGTCTGCAAGAAGGAGGACAATAACAGGGCTCTGGTCCAGCACCAAGGTCCAGCAAATCTTTTAAATCTACTCTAATGTCTCTAATGTCTCATGCTCATAGGACATCTTCAGTGGTACTTTATGGGAGCATCTCTAGGGGCCACAGTATGGGGTCAAGCATTAACACGCTGAATGAATTCTACTGTTGGGTCAATGTAGAATAGATGTAGCAAAAGTGAGAAGTCTGGTTGAGGATCAGACTGACTTTATCATGCAGGACATGATGCGTTTAGAGTTGCTGGTGGGACAAGGACTATGGTTGGCCGGAATCAGCACCATACATGCTACTAATTGTCTTCTCATTGTGCAACAAACATCACAGTCTGAGACACAGGTGTAACTGTGAAAATAGTAAATGATCACACTATGTGTCGTGAGTTATCAGTGATATTTCCTGTGTTATCACCTAACACCTCAACCACATTCTCCAAGCTGCGTCTCTTCTATCTTTGCTCACCAGCTTTGGTGTAGGTAATTTGCAGATTCTAGACCTTGTAGCACTTGCAAGTGCAGCGCCCCAGAGTCCTGGTCATGCAGTATTGTCGCTCTCCCACCAGGGGGAGTGATGGTACGTCTGATTGTACTAAAAGAGTTCACCTGACCAGGTATCACAGTCACACACTACACTTCACACTCCAGCCACCAGGGGGAGCAAAAGGTTCTATCTATTAGGCCACTCCTCACACTCGGGTAAAACTGGGGGTTGGATAGGAAGTTAGAAGAGAAAGCTGCTGGGTGAGACCCAGGAAAGACCTGTCAGGCAGACAGGGAGAGAAGGAGGAACATCGGAGCTGCAGACAGAGGTCCCTGTCAGGGGTGGGATCCTGGCAGAGACTTAGCAAGAGATAGAACGTTACGGAGCTGCGCCTGCACCTCATTGCGGCAGCATCCTAAGAAAGGACAAGAAGTGGAATATATTGCGGAGAAGTGAGAAACACCATCATCATCTACATTACTGGGAAGCCCTGGGGACATACTTCTCATGTGGTAAGGTATACCATCTAGCTGCCATTCCATCACCCCAGCGGACCCCTAAGCAGCGTTGGTCATCCTGACCGAATACCACAGGTGGCGTCACGAACACTTGACAAACTTTCATCTACACCTTTAATTGGACGCCCCTTAGCAGGGCCACGGACCGGGTCGGGCCACTGTGACATCCCCAGAACCTAGACAGAGGGACCCGGTACGGAGTACCCCACTGCCCTGCGCCTGGGGGCGATCCAACTTTGGCGTCATGAACAGTATCTACTTAAGCCTGAAAATCAGGTCATGTGTGCCTAAGAACTGTGTCAGAACTGTATTGGAACTGCGATTTATTGCAAGGACTGTGTGTTGCCATTTGCCGCCAAAAATTTCCGCCAAAACCGCCGCCATTACAGCGCCACGAGGAGCGCAGGAGAAGAAGAAGGGCGTGGAGTTGTGGGCATGAACAAACTGAGAAGCGCGAAGAATAATGGCCGCCTAGTCTAAGTATTTCTGGATCCTGTGGACGTGTCCGTCAGCAGCTGAGGTCCGCCTCCTAATTCTCTATGGTGGGCGGAGACCGAAAAAACGAAACTATGACTCAGATGGAGTGGAGCTGGAGGCCGGAAGGGACTTCTGAAAGAGGATGGCCCCGCACAGATCCTCGTCACCGGAGGATTACTCCAACATGCCACCGCTGGAGGACCTGGACCCCTGGGAACTGCCGATGGGACGTCCACTGCCTGCGCCATCCCCAACTCTGGCGCCTTCCACGGGGGAGTGGAGTGGCGCCGAAGGAGTTGCCTCAGGCACAGGTATCTGGTGCCATGACTCCCGACGAGGTCGCCTCCCCTCCGCGCCTAATCCATTCGCCGCTGCAGCTGCTGGAGCCCCGGCGTTTCCATCTCCTGACCCCAGACCAACGGGGGGGCATGATCTCGGGCCCTTCCTATGGGGAGAGTACCGGAGGCGTCTGATTGCGGAGTGCGCTAGAGAGGTGGAACGGGAGGCTCGCAGTGAGCTGCTGGATGGATCTTTGCCAAAGTGGGGTGAGCTGATTGTGTACCAGCCCCAGAGAGGAAAAGGGTTCGTGCAGGAGATCGGGACGTCGGTGAGGGTCCACATCACTCGGGAGGAAGTAGAGACATGCTTGGCCGGAGATGGCACGGGTTCCATCCTGAAACCCGGAGACGCTGTCACCTACCGCCGATACCAGAAGGGAAACGGATGGTGGGCTAAGGATATGCAGAAATGTATAGCTGTCTTGGTGGGCTTCAAAACCCTGGAAGAAGAATTTTCCAACGAAGCTGCCGCAGCCATCTCTGCCGTTTCCGGTATCATCCACCGGACCACCCAGACCTATATAGCCGCGCACGCCCTGGTCGTGCAGAAGGAACAGACTCATGGAGTGCACCTGGCACCGGGGGTGGACTTGGATGCGAGCCTTCCAAAGCCCCAGAGGCCTACCTGCCCGGTTAGGCCCTGGTGGAGGCCGCCAGAACAGGAGTAAACCTCGGAACCACGAGTATGTAAATAGTTAACTGTTTGTTTTTCTGTTCTTGCTGCTAAAACCCGTTTAGGGTTACTTCTTAAAGGGATCCCTTTGTTGACCCGGGATCCCTATTGTTTATGTTTTTGCACGAGTTCATTATTGTTCTAAAAGACTGCCGAATCATGGACGGTGAATGGTTCACAAACTGTCGCTGTATATAGTTTGCACCTTCTTAAATGTGCTCCCTACTGGTTTTACAAAAAGAAATGCTTGTTGAAGAGACTGTTCCTGAGTACAGCGCAGAAGTTCTTGCTTTTAAACTGACTTGCAAAATTGATAGTTTGCACTACCTCGGGAGAGACTTGGTTTCGTCTTAAAGGGAATGTTCATTTGTTGCACTTAACCTAAATATGATAAGGTTGCCTTAAGAAAGTTAAGTAGTGATAATGTTTTACATAGTGATAGTGTGTATCTAGAAATAGAAATGCCTTATAATGTTCTTGAATAAAATCGAAGTTAAAGTAATTATTAGAGTTTCATGAGAGAAAAGCTGAGGAAAGATGCAGTAGGCCCGTAGGGGTAGACAGATAGTCCTGCATATGTGAAAGTAAACGTTAAAGAAGAAAATGATGACTTATGTCTTAAAGTTATATAGTATACCTTTAGTGGGTACACGCCCTTAAAGGAGAGGTACTGTTTTGTATTTGCACTTAGTAGATAGTATGCCTGGCTGGGTAATAATGGTTATTTATAGTTAGTTATTTAATAAGTGTTATTTAAAATCTTAAGCACAATGTAAATATGTTCTTATTGTAACGTTCAAGTGTTCTCACCTCCCATAAAGGGAAGCCTTGTTATATTTAATTGTTTACAGCATTTCAAAAATGTTGTATGTCTTTTACTAACATGTATTGTTGTTCTTCTTTTCCCAGTCCGGGAGTACTGGATTTAATGGGGGGGAGTGCAGCGCCTCAGAGTCCTGGTCGTGCAGTATTGTCACTCTCCCACCAGGGGGAGTGATGGTACGTCTGATTGTAAAAGAGTTCACCTGACCAGGTACCACAGTCACACACTACACTTCACACTCCAGCCACCAGGGGGAGCAAAAGGTTCTATCTATTAGGCCACTCCTCACACTCGGGTAAAACTGGGGGTTGGATAGGAAGTTAGAAGAGAAAGCTGCTGGGTGAGACCCAGGAAAGACCTGTCAGGCAGACAGGGAGAGAAGGAGGAACATCGGAACTGCAGACAGAGGTCCCTGTAAGGGGTGGGATCCTGGCAGAGACTTAGCATGAGATAGAACGTTACGGAGCTGCGCCTGTACCTCATTGCGGCAGCATCCTAAGAAAGGACAAGAAGTGGAATATATTGTGGAGAAGTGAGAAACGAGATCACAGCACAAGGAGATAACACCAGGAGGAGTCCTGCCTTGATATCGGAAACATCCTTCTGAGGCGCATAGCCAGTGGCCGGAACACCGAGGGAGTAATAGGCTCTATGCATTACTTCAGAGACTGGCAGGACAGTCGATTCCAAGTCGGCTGCCCGACCTTTATACCTATGAAGACACGGAGGCAAATTGTGGGAGAGGGGCGTCTCTAGGGTCCCTATAAAATAGTTTCAGGCCTACCCCGTCATACGGGTTGTCCTATCCATGTCATCTGGGGGACAGAGAGAGAGAGAACATCAGAAAACATACACGACAGTTGTGAGGACTATCCCTTGGTGCTCAGCAGGGAGGTACTACAACACACAGGCACTAGTAGGAAGGCTACTGATTTCCACCTGCAAAGGGAACTCTGGATGTGCCTTCGGACCGGCCGCATTCAGCCAGCCCTGTTAGCAGTGCTCTGGATTGTGGATGCTGAAGTCTACAGTAAAAGGTAAAGAGACTGCAACCTTTGTGCCTTCATTATTCATTGCGACCTACACCATCATCATCTACCTTACTGTGAAGCCCTGGGGACATACTTCTCCTGTGGGAAGGTATACCATCTAGCTGCCATTCCAGCACCCCAGCGGACCCCTAAGCAGCGTCGGTCATCCTGACCGAATACCACAGGTGGCGTCACGAACACTTGACAAACTTTCATCTACACCTTTAATTGGACGCCCCTTAGCAGGGCCACGGACTGGGTCGGGCCACCGTGACATCCCCAGAACCAAGACAGAGGGACCCGGTACCGAGCACCCCACTGCCCTGCGCCTGGGGGTGATCCACAATGATATAATAGGTTTTGCTTAAACATATGAAAAGGATTGTACCAAAATTGTACGTTTCCCCTATCCAAAGGCTTTGCAAAGCTTTGTCATTGTCTATAGCGTTGCCGAAGATGGCTGACCACCAGAGATCAACCCATCTCTATGGATAGGGAATATCTTACACTCTTGGTATCACCATTTAGAGCTATGATGAAGGTTTTTTCAAACCAGCACAGTGAATTAAATGCAAAAAAAATCCCTTATTTTGACATTATTAAAATAGTAGCACAGGCAGTGAGAATATCTACAAGAAAGAAGAAAAAAAAGATTAGCTCACCGTTTTATTGATTTTTGGTGGTCGTGCAAAATTCTGTGAGTTCTAATTCCTTATAGCAGATTGGACGCAGTGAATGACAGTTCTGCCGTCCAATCTAGAAATGGGGCATGCTGAGCTGTCAGTATCTTGATGGACAGTTTAGCTGACCAATCAGATGCTGGGGCATGCTGAGATGTCAGCTTCTGGAGTAACGGTTTAGCCATCTAATTAGGAACAGCGTGTGCCGGGTCTTCATCTATGTGTCTCTTGTCCAGAGTAATTACCTGGCTATTTAACCAGCTCTCTGACTTTGATGTCTGCCAGTTGTAGCTTTGCTCATGAGGTATGTGTTCTCTCTGGGCTCATTGTGTGGTATTCTGATCTTTGTTGCTCGACCTTATATTTGTCTTGACCATCCATTTGCCTAGCTCTTTTCTTGTGTTCTACCTTCTCAGAATTCTGACCTCGGACAGTTACCTGACTATACCTTTGACTCACCCCTCTTTCAATTATGTACTCTCTTGGACCCCTTGCTACCCAGCCTCACAACTGATCCGTGAGGACCGTGAGTAGTGACTAGCGTCACGCTTGGTCCACAAGCAGCAATAGAAGCAAAACAGTTAATGAAAGATCTAGCTCCAGTGGATAAATTTCACTTTACTTCATGTTCAATAAAATCACCCGGTGAATAAAAAACATATTAATAGGACAGGGAAACACATGGCCAATAGGTTCTCAATCTATGGCTGATTAATAATCAATAATTAAGAATATCTGCCACATTTAGAATCTGGCCGACTCTAAATTGTAAACATGTAGATCTATTATTAAGCGTCAGCCAGAATCGAAACGCGTCACTTATCCTATAATGTCAGTCACTCACTCACACAATAAACCTCCTCAACACTGTAGAGACACATCTTTCATTCACATTACATTGGCTGGGGCACCTATCTTGGACCTTATTGTGTGAGGACATTTGTGGCACACTTGTGGCAGTACTTTGCCACATTCCCTTTTTGGCCTCTTCTTAGTTGCTCCCTCTATGGTTATGTATCAGTAAGTCCTAAGGTGCCACATAAGTACACCTGTCCCCCTCTTTACTATGTCTCGGACATCCTAGAATTCCAACCCACTCTCACGCTCTCTGCAACTGATCCTGACTGGTAAGAAACCAGCATCTAAATTCCATGAGTTGCTCTCAAGAGTCTGAATCCTCTGTCACTCCAGCTCTATTCCATCCTCCTTTTTGACTCCTTTGTCTGAAGTCACACAACATGGAGCCCATCAGTCAAGCCCTGGGAGAGGAATAGAGCTTGAGTGACCAAAGGTTTCAGATCTACCATAGCTCTACAGCCTCATTTGCATATCAATTCAAACACTGATTTCTCAGGAACGGAGCAATGGACTGGCCAAGTTAAGGTATTGCTGGACTTGCCCTTCAAAGAGCTACAAAGACATATAAATAGTTTGAGGGTGAAATCCTGCTGATAAATTATCTTGAATTCTCCAGCCTCCGACTTAAGGAGACAATTTAATCTTATGAGCATGTTGTTATTTTATGTCTTTACTTTTAGTGCCCTTTTGCCCTTTTTATAGGTCTCGATATGTCCTTGTGAATGCATAGATCTAACATGCTGTAGCATGATTAATTCTGTTCAGTATATTTTTCCAGAAATTAATTCTTTCTTCACAAATTTACTCATTAATGAGCAAAAATCCATCCAGACCAAAGAAGAAAACTAACACTTATCTCGGTTTGCATTTTTGAAGAAGTTTCTATTCTTATAGAGTTGTCTGCACAAGATAGATCACAGTGCCGTTCTTCCTCTTAAAGTTACTTTAACTTCCGAAATATTTAAATATTTTTCACTGGCAGAATTATATTTTTTTTTATCTAACGAAAAAAATAAAAGAAATGCCACGCAATACTACATTTCCCTAAAGGGACCAAAGCAGGAGACATGTGCTTCCTTGGCTATATTATGCCAATTCTTGGGAGTTTCATGCTCGTTAACTGATCGCTAGCAGGTTCATAATTAGAGAGGGGGTTGTCCAGGATTTTAAAAACATGTTTTTGAGAAACAGCTCCACTTTTGCACATGGTTGTGTCTAGTATTGCGGCTCAGCTCCACTTCAGTGAGCTGCAATACCAGATACGGCCAGAGTGGCACTGTTTTTTGCATTGTTCATTTTTTTTTCTCCCCTTTCCCAGAACCATAACCTTTTTTCATCTTTTATCTATGTATTATGCACTATTAAGGCTTGTTTTTGGCTTTTAATGGCACTATTTGCTATATTATGTAGTGCGCTGAAATGCTGGAAAAAAATTCCAAGTGGGGCGAATGGTAAAAAAATTATCAGCCACATTCCAACTAGACTGTATCCAGCTTCCCTCAACACAATTGTGTTGAGCGAGGCAACGTCTAGTTGGCATGTGATCACAAGTGTGCAAATCACACACTTCCAGTCATTCGCCTTTGGCTCCTGGCACCGTCACCTAAGAATACCCACAGCATGCAGTGCGAGCAACGTGAGGATTCACACGTCTGCAGTGGTGTAGAGTGACTGCAGAATGGTATCCTAAGGCCAGACTTCCCCTTTAACTGTTTTATTTTCCATTAGAGCTGTTTGAGCTCATGCTTTTAGTGTTAGTGTGCTGTTAGTGTGTTAAACGCCACTCAGTGTGAACAGCACATGAACTGAACTCGCACACAGAAATGAAACAGATGCTCAGCAACTGAGCTGTGTCACTCGCACACAGAAAGGAAAGAGATGCCCTACAACTGAACTGTGTCACTCACACACAGAAACAAAAGAGATGCTCTGCAACTGAGCTGTGTCACTCGCATACAGAAACAAAATAGATGCTCTGCAACTGAGCTGTGTCACTCGTACACAGAAACGAAAGAGATGCTCTGCAACTGAGCTGTGTCACACACAGAAACAAAAGAGATGCTCTGCAACTGAGCTGTGTCACTCGTACACAGAAACGAAAGAGATGCTCTGCAACTGAGCTGTGTCACTCGCACACAGAAACAAAAGAGATGCTCTGCAACTGAGCTGTGTCACTCGCATACAGAAACAAAATAGATGCTCTGCAACTGAGCTGTGTCACTCGTACACAGAAACGAAAGAGATGCTCTGCAACTGAGCTGTGTCACTCGCACACAGAAACGGAACAGATGCTCTGTATAATACCCTGACTAGGATTGTGCTTGCTCTGGAACTTTTCCTGTGCTAACCGCACACATGTAGGTAACAGATGCTAAGCCAATGGCTAATTGCCCCTACTGACGCTAGCTGCCTGCCCACGTGTACAGTCCAGAGCTAGACAGACACATGCAGACAGAGTTGTAGAAACTCCACTAGCAACAACCACACATAAATGATAATAGCGCACAGGTGGGCGCCTCTAAGAGCCTTTTATACACTAGACTCGTGTCCAGACTGACAAGACCTTGCCGGTGGACCAATCCGTAGCCGGCACATCACCAGAGCAGCTGACGTCTGTCCACCAATAGGAAGACGCCACCTCACGGTCATTCTCAGTAAGGTGATTTCTGGACTTAGACTCCAGAGCTTCAGGCTTTGGCTGACTATCGCTGGTTGGTTTAGACCTTCCTGGAAAGCCTGCAGTAACCAAATGAACATAGTGATCCTGAGTAGTGTTGAGCATTCCGATACCGCAAGTATCGGGTATCGGCCGATATTTGCTGTATCGGAATTCCGATACCGAGATCCGATACTTTTGTGGTATCGGGTATCGGTATCGAAACAACATTAATGTGTAAAAGAAAGAATTAAAATAAAAAATATTGCTATACTCACCTCTCCGACGCAGCCTGGACCTCACCGAGGGAACCGGCAGCGTTCTTTGCTTAAAATGCGCGCTTTTCCTTCCTTCCGTGACGTCACGGCTTCTGATTGGTCGCGTGCCGCCCATGTGGCCGCGACGCGACCAATCACAGCAAGCCGTGACGTAATTTTCAGGTCCTTCTAGGCATTCAGTATTTTAAAATTACGTTCCGGCTTTGTGATTGGTCGCGTCGCGGTCACATGGGCGACGCGACCAATCACAAGCCGTGACATCACGGGAGGCAGGAGATGCGCGCATTTTAAAATGCGCGTGTCCAGCCTCCCGTGACGTCACGGCTTGTGATTGGTCGCGTCGCCCATGTGACCGCGACGCGACCAATCACAAGCCAGAACGTAATTTTAAAATCCTGAAGGACCTGAAATTACGTCACGGCTTGCTGTGATTGGTTGCGTCGCGGCCACATGGGCGACGCGACCAATCACAAGCCGTGACGTCACGGGAGGCTGGACACGCGCGCATTTTAAAATGCGCGCGTCTCCTGCCTCCCGTGACGTCACGGCTTGTGATTGGTCGCGTCGCCCATGTGACCGCGACGCGACCAATCACAAAGCCGGAACGTAATTTTAAAATACTGAATGCCTAGAAGGACCTGAAAATTACGTCACGGCTTGCTGTGATTGGTCGCGTCGCGGCCACATGGGCGGCACGCGACCAATCAGAAGCCGTGACGTCACGGAAGGAAGGAAAAGCGCGCATTTTAAGCAAAGAACGCTGCCGGTTCCCTCGGTGAGGTCCAGGCTGCGTCGGAGAGGTGAGTATAGCAATATTTTTTATTTTAATTCTTTATTTTACACATTAATATGGTTCCCAGGGCCTGAAGGAGAGTTTCCTCTCCTTCAGACCCTGGGAACCATCAGGGATACCGTCCGATACTTGAGTCCCATTGACTTGTATTGGTATCGGGTATCGGTATCGGATTAGATCCGATACTTTGCCGGTATCGGCCGATACCGATACTTTCAAGTATCGGACGGTATCGCTCAACACTAATCCTGAGCAAGATGCTGGGCCCGATGTCTATGCTGAGCAGCACTTTCCATGGCTGAGCCTGAATGGGAGACCGTGGAGGCAGACAAAGCTTGGGATCCATCCCGTGCAGCAGGAAGATCCCAAAGAGTAACAGAAGGTGGTTTAACATTTTTCTTTCTTTATCCGTTAAAAATAAAAGAAATTAACCTTAAGCATGTCCTCATCTGTGACATAGATATGTCATGGGTTAAGAAGAACATAGATGAATGCAATAGCTTAAAATAAGAACCGCGTATGGGGAAGTAATGGAGTAATCAAGTAATAGAGAAGTAGACCAGAAGTTTCTGTTTTACTTTTCTGTCGTCAAAACAGGGTTGTACTTTGCTCTGTATCAAGGATTCTTCTGTTTTGATGTTCCGTGTTTTACATAGTCTAACAATTTTTTTTACTTACCATATTTTTCGCTTTGTAAAATGCACCCCAAATTTTGAGGAGAAACATAGGAAAAAAACTTTTTTTTTTATAAAATGGTGGTGCTTCTTATAATCCATGCGTCTTATTGCTTACCGGTGGCTGCAGTGAAGCAGGGTCCCTGGGTCTCTGCTGGAGCAGGCAGGGGTGGGGCGCTGCTGCAGGCTGCAGGCAGGGATGAGGTGGTGTACAGGTGTCCTGTGCTGCGAGGGGCTCCTGTGCTGCGGGGGGCTCCTGTGCTGTGGGGGGCTCCTGTGCTGTGGGGGGCTCCTGTGCTGTGGGGGGCTTCTGTGCTGCGGGGGTGTCTCTGGTGAAGCTGACGTCTCCAGTGCTGTGGGGGGGGGGGGGGGGTTGCCGACATTTTGTGAAAGGCCAGAGTCCCCCAGCAGTTCGTCCATGCTTTCCTGTGTGGTGGACTTTGGGAAAATTGCTGCTTGTGCACAGATGGCGATCTTGGCACCAAGATCTCGGGAGAAGAGATTTCAGTGCTGAGATCTCATCTCTCGAGATCTTGGTCCCGAGATCTCCAGCTGTGCATGGGCTGCCTCTGGCAGCCATTTTCCAGGAACCACCGCACAGGAGGAAACCATAGAACTGCCTGGGGGCTCTGGCCTTTCACAAAATATCGGCAGAGCACCCCCACAGCGGCAGACACCCTGGGCAGTGGTGGACACCCTGGACAGTGGCAGACAGTCTGGGTAGCTGCAGCGGCGGCGGACACCCCCTCATCCCAGCCTTCAATGGTACCGGTAAGCGGTATATCCACATTGTAAGATGCACCCCCATTTCCCCCAAAATTTTGGGAAAAAAGTGTGTCTTACAAAGCGAAAAATAAGGTATATAGCGCAAATAATTTCCACAGCGCTTTATAGACATCATCATCATCACTTTCCTCATTGTGGCTCACAATGTAAGTTCTCTATCAGAATGTCTTTGGAGCAGACCTGGGCAAAGTGTGGCCCATAGGCCATGTGCGGCCCTTTGGCTGCTCCAGCGTGACCAGAGGACCACGACAGCCAAAGGGTTTTTTGCAATGGTGAACCACACAAGGAGGCCACCCTCTGCCTTGCGTCTTACTTTCACCGATCTCTGCATTCTCAGAACACCTCCCTGTCCTATAAATGAGCCTGTGTGTCTGAGAGTCCCTCATTTCGATTGGAGGCCACCATTGTAAAATTTTAGAAAGCCAACGAACCTGTCTGATGGAAACCAGAGTTGGCTTTTGATATTGAGCACATGTGGCACTAGTGTTGGGCTAACCCAGTATGGCTTAAACTATATCGCCATTTTAAGTGTCACAAAATATATTGAATTACTATTTCTTCAGGTCTGTTAGTTTTTCACTTTTAGCCCTCTACAAGGGGTCTTAGATTTTCCCCTAGTTTACCTCCCTTGGAGAACTCTTTGTTTGCAAAGGTTTACATGTAGGTTGACCAAAGACATCCATTCATACTAATCAAGCAGTCCTAGTTGGATGAGCGGAAGTGAGGGAAGCGAAGAACTTCCATGGTAGGAGCTGGAACAGAATATTTGGACAGGCAACAAACTGGAAGACAAGGTCAGAACAGAAGAACAAGTTTTTGATTACTTAAAGAACTTTATTGATCAGGCTTGGGGGATGGCCCTTCAAAAAGTTTGCTGCAACTGGGAAATAGCCTCTCTGCTGGTCACTGGTGTAGGATGGCACCAATCAGAGTTAAGCCTGGTGCACAGACAGATATTTAACAGGAGGAATTCGAGAGCAGGAAGTGACATGATCTGGAAAAAATATTCATATTGGGCATGGAGAGGAGTGTGGAGAACAGAAAGGGGCTGGGAAATTTCTAAAAGCTAGAGATTGTCGTTATATCATAGATGTAGGTTTAATCTACTCTTTCCAAGTTTTATTTTAGAATTATATCTTACAATTTGAAATACGTTATTTCATAAACTAGATAGGAATTCATAGAAAGCTGATGCTGGACAAAGCCTGTGCAGTTACAATGGAGATCTTTACCTTTCCTCATTATTCATCAACAGCGGTGGCTAATGCTACATATGTCAAAATTGCGAAACGCGTTGCACAGTTACACTCAGATTACGACAGAAGTGTGTTCTGCATTTAAGTCTCTTATTATGGGTAACAAATGTCATCAAATATAGTGTGTCCTGGCTTCAGAAAATAGAAGTGCAGAGAAAAATAGATTATCATTATAGATAAAAATATCCGTCCGGCCTCTGTTTGAAGACTTCCATTGAAGGAAAACTCACTTTCAAAAGTCTTCTAACTGGATTCGATTGACCATGTGACTAAAATTAAAAAATACAATTAACACAATTTTTTAATAAATCCCTTTTATTACAGTCACTATATAGTAAAAAACAAACAAACATACTTTACATGTTTTGTGCCCCCAGAACTATTATTGCTGTACAATTACAAAGTTTTATGTTATTTAAAGGATTTTTTTACTCTACCGGCAGATACTCGCTAACTACCTACCTGTTGTGTCGTGCAACGGTCTGTCCTGACTCAGACAGAGCTGTCATGGATCATTTCTGCCAATGATTCTCCTGCTTCTAGTGACATCACATCAACAGAGCAGTTTCTTCTCATCCACTCTGCTAAGACGACAGGGCATCAGAACCAATGTAATGCCACCGCTACTTAAATGCGGTGAGCAGGCTTTCAATCAGCATGATGTCAGCAGTGACGGTCTGTCAACAGAGCAGACCGGAAGAGGAAAAGTTGCTCTGTTGACATAAGATCAAAGGAAGCACAAAAATCGCCACCTGAGATCATTGCAGGGCAGAAGAGGTAGTTAACAATTTACTGCCGTGGTGAAAGCAATCAATAGACAGAAAAATACCCAGATAGTTGTCGATGCTTCCATTACTACTATTATTTAAAAATATGTATATCATATGTATGATACATGGTATACATATTTTTTAAAAACCTGAAGAAGACTCCGGGATGTTCGAGTCGAAACGCATTGTTTTATCCTGTAACTCCTGAATAAATGATTATATTTGATTTCCACGAGAATCTTGTGACGAAAGCGCGGACAACTATCTGGGTATTTCTCTGTCTATTGATTGTATTCTACTCGGTTGTCTGAAGCCTCCTGGGAGCCCAGCTGGTCGAGCTGCAGTCCGCCTCCTCGGGATTCCTGTGGGATCCTGTTTATGCCTCATTTTGCCTGTTTCTGGTGAGTGCAGCTATTATTAATTTAGAAACAGTTTTACTACACTTAGATCATGCGCGGCATTTGTTCCCCTTTTTTTCTCCCTATCTCTTAGGGTCAGTTTGATTCAATTTACTGCCGGCAAGTTTTTAGCCCAGTAGGAAAGAAAAAAACAAATAACCCCTTCAAATGCACATATGTTTAGCTATAAAGCATTTTTTAAATGAGTTTCCTACAGCCTCTGTGCATCATAGTACATCACAGTAGGCTGTAGAATGCGATTCATGGCTAAATCCGTCAGCGAGCTTTTGTTGAATGATCTTCTAAGCTGATTTATGACTGCATTCAGGTTTAACATCTAACTTGCCATAAATCAATTTAGAAGACCCTATAAATGCCCCGGAACAATTACAATAATATATTGGTATGATATTGGTGTTGAGATCTTTTATTTATATGAACATGTTCTCTAATGTGGCTTGTGCAAGAAAAAAAAATAGAATATAACATTCAAGTTGCTATTTTTGAGTAAAATACGACACAAACAGAATAACCGATAAAACATACAATACACATAAATAAATAATATACATTCTGTTGTGCTATTTATAGGCATAAACAGATTTTTTTGGTCAGTTTTTGCAACAAAGGTTAACTCAGAAAGTGTGTCTCTAGTGCCATAAATAGGTGTCTATCATGTGAGTCAATGTCCAAACCTTTATCCTGTCGAGCCTACAGTTTATGATGGAGTCATGTATAATGGGATGGACATTAACCTACAAGATTGTCATCTATAGGTTGCTCTACAGAGGCAGTTTTCCTGTAACAGGAGCAAGGTTATTTTATATACTTTTTCCAACAGATTTACCAATGAACACAAGTTATCATCAATCACTGATAACTTTCTGAATGGTGGGGACCACCACTGGGACCCACACTGATCACCATCAGGGGAATTTCTATCCTGGATGGAGCAGTTAGCTTACATTTTAGCTGCATTTTTTGTTCCCTTCTCTGGCTAAGTGTTAAACCTTTTGAAATTTTACAGCTTTGCTGAAATTTTTCAAGGAAATTTCGATTGATGGGAAATGTAAAGTTAGTACTTACTTTAAAGGCTCCAATTGCCCTGAAAAGACATGAATGACACTCTAAGGTTTCCTAGGACCATGTCCAAACCCTTTCAAACTCTTTGACGCAAACACAATATAAGTAATGTTATAGTGATCTCAACATATATGGCTGTTGGGAAACGGATAGTAACTGTTATTCACACTGTGCTGTCACACACTATCTGCACAGTTTATTCAGAGTTTTATGTCTTATGGTTAAGCTTTGAGCTGTGACGTGCTCTCACTATCCAGGTTCACCACAAATTGGCTGCTACATTTTCTCCTCTATTTTTCCAGGCTGTAACTGACCCTCTTCACTGCTTGTGCTATACTATGTTATGTGATAGTTGCAAGGCATTACGGGAAAGATACGCCTGGCAGCGCAAGGTTTCATGTGATCCTTCTCTGGCTCTTACAATCTTCAGTCTATAAAATGGTGCATACAAGTCATGCAAAGGGAATTGCAAGTTGCTTGAATTCAATAATTCTAGGGAACCCCTAAAAATGACACACAGATTCAATTTGATTCTCATCAAATCGACTTACTCATTTCTATTGTGTGATTATGAGGTCTACTCATCAATTATGTACTAAGTCCAAGGATTCCTGTCTGCCAAGACCTCCGTATTATAGAAGGTGATGCATCTATAGAGCATGGTAATGACTAGAGATGAGCAGATTGACTCGCGGGACTTCGGTCCAGCGGCCATGTAAGTGGTACCTAGCAGATAGACAGTTGGCCTGCAAATATGTTATATTCTGGTGTCCCTTAGCATGGCATTTGATCTGGTGTAACATAATTTGTGCTGTATGAGGCACAGGTTAAGTTACGCCAATGGTGGCAAATCACAAGCCATTTGGAGAATGCCAAAAGGTAAGAGATTTACGGGTCTCCCATCTAGTCATGAGGTACCATTGAACTGGCCACAGCATCGGAGTAGTAAAGACCCAAAGTTCTTAGATATGTGACCAAGAAAATCTAAGGAGTTGTGTTGAGATCCAGCCGAGTAAATATAGATGGTAGGACATTAATATTTTTTGTGCCAATTTGTATTCTAGCAGTTTTTGGTGCAATTTTTTGTCTTTGGAGCTTCTCGAGACTCAAGATTTTGGAGTCTACTATAACTCCATTCTTAGTAAATCCCAGACACGGTAGTATCACCAGATGAAGACCAAGTAAAGGATTTCGATGAAGTTTGCCTTCTCTTGACATGCTTGGCCACGAATCGTGGGCACAGTCTTGTTTTACTGAACAATTCCAACAAGTTATTCTTGAATTTGGCTCCAATGAAAGCGTAAAGAATAGGGTTCAGGCAACAATGTAAGTAACATATGCAAGATGTGATGGATAACGCAAAGTCAATGTTACTTGTGACAGTGCAATCGTTAACTATTTCCAGCAAGGTCAACATATCAAAAAAAGCTACAATATTGTATGGAGTCCAACACAAGAAAAAAGCCACCACGACCGCTATGATAAGCCTCATCGCCCTCTGCTTCTTAAACCCCTGAGATCTCATCAGAGTAATTATGATGTGGGAGTAGCAGAACAGCATGAAAATTAGAGGCAGCAAGAAGACAAAGATTTGGAACAATATAGTTGTAGTTATCTTCCAGGTCTTGGCATGACCCTCGGGATAGTAAGGGTCACAAGAAGAAAAATTGGTACGAGACTCGAATGAGACAGTATAATACAGAGCGTCCGGGATGCAAAAAATAAGACATAAAAACCATACAGCAAGGCAACTCCAGTGAACATGTTTCTTCTTGTTTTTCTTGTAGATCTGGACAGCATATACGATGGAGAGGTAGCGGTCAATGCTGATACAGGCAAGGAGGAAAGTGCCTGCATAGAAGTTGATCTTGAAAAGTGACGCAACTATCTTACATAAGGCTTTTCCAAAAATCCAGCCTTGAGTTGTTTGTGCCGCCCAGAATGGTAACGTAGAAACCAGGAGCATATCCGCCAGTGCCAGGTGAACAATGAAGACATCCGTACTCTGCATCTTCAGCTTATTGGTCAACATCACCAGTATGACCAGCCCATTGCCAAGCATTCCAGCTATGAACAATATGCTGTAGAAGGTTGGCAAAAAAATTTGGTCAAAAATCTTGTTCTCCTCATGTAGACATATACCATAATCTTCACTGTCGGAAACGTCCGAGTACTGAAATGTAATGTTGTCATAGTAACCATTAGTCTAAGAGGAAAACAAAACAATGATTAGAATACAGCAAAAGAACAGAACTATTATAGAACTTTATTACACAATGGTAAGACCAATCTGATTGCATGTAATAGATCATACAACTGATTTAACAATTTTTTAACTAGTTTTTAGTCTTTGGACCTTTATGTTATTTTTTCAGGGACTCATGTGCAATGTGAGGTGGTGATAGGTGGGTGGTGGGGTATATAGCAATCTGCATTGTTTATGGCTCTTTATGTACTGTTGAGATGTTTTATGTTTTCTACGAATTAATAAAGTTATATGACTATTTTTACCGGATGTACTCAGTTTGCTCCTTTTTCTCCTATTTTTGTCCTAGTTTCTAAAGCAGTGGTCTCCAACTTCTCTTACCTTAAAAGGGGATACCAGGGACTTTGGATATTTTTTCCTATGGGGCTAAGAACTGACAGGCGGGTAGTTGCTAACTATCTTCCTCTACTGCTCGGCACCGATCTCTGCCAGCTTAGAGAAGTCATAAACCACTCCTGCCAGCAATTCTTATTTTTCCCGTGAGCAGCTTCTTTTCAGCTCTGCTCTGTTGATAGGGCATCACTGCCAATGCCATATAGATTGATAGCTGGCTCCCCGCTGTCTACCTGCGGGGAGCCAGCAGTCAATGAGCATAACATTGGCAGTGACACCCCGTCTACAGCAAACCAGAAGAGAAGGTGCTGCTTTGCAGATGTGCAGTAAGATAAAGCAGCAGAGTCACCACCACATATCATTGCCAGGTAGATTAGGCAGGTAGTTATCAACTACCTTCCTGTAAGTTCTTAGCCTCATAGGAAAAAATAACCAATGTTACAAAACTGAGAGCTACATCCAGTGCCCAGTGACACCCAATGCCGGTATAATAACAGCAAAATCTTCCCCTACAGAGAGTGCTCCAAGACCTTATACCCCCTCCTTTCAGACAATATGCTTATATAGAAACTTGATTCCATCTCACCCAGTTGCTCTATGCTCATCCACCTGGGGCTCAGACACTGGCCTCGCCCTGGCCTCACATCAAGGAAAATAGAAAAAATTGGAATCTGGCTCAACGGGACTGGATTTTCCTTTTCTTTTTCAAAAGAAAATATAGCGCATGCAAAAGAAAAATTTGAGTCATGAGTGTAGTCGAAACGCGTCGACTGGGTCATGTCGACCATGTAAGTTTTTCTTTTGCATGCAGTATATTTTCTTTTGAAAATTAAACGAAAAGGAAAATCCAGTCCTTTTGAGCCGGACTCCATTTTTTTCTATTTTCCTTAATATGCTTATATCCATGGGTTCCCACTTTCGTATTCAAGCAGCCCCTTAACTGGCCGTATCATCCTATTTCTAGATTACCGTATTTATTTCCCCTCTGGCCACTTCCTGAGAGTATATGCACATTTTGTATCTTAAGGACAACCACATTAATAGTCACCCTACTTTTGGAGGAACAAATCTCGTTTCTCTAAGGTCCTTTGATTTCTGTGTCCAACCCTAACAATGGGAAATCGCTGGAAAGGAGGGAGGTAGCAAGTCTGAAATGTAAAGTAGGCGATGTACTGAACAGGAACTAAAGATTACCATATGGCAAACTTTGAAGATCAAGATACAACGGAAAGGACCATTACTTGTCTTTCAGTTGTGGCTGAATGTTCTCGGAAAGTTGCTTCCTCTTCTCTAAAGTTGTATGGATGGTATTGTTGTGGGCTCGAGATGTACTGAAATTCTAACGTAAAGAATATTTCACCTTCAGATTCCAATCCAGAATGATCCTGACTGAGGACTACAACCTTTATTATACCCCAGAGCTGCATTCTCAAGTCTGTAAACTTCAAAGTTAGAAATGTCTACTTGACCAGTTTTGTGTAACAAAAGCAGTGTGCCGATGGTCATCATTGACTGAAGATGGACACAAAGTACAATACTCAACGAAAGTCTTGTTCTTAATCATGAGAAGATGTGACTCTTGGTGGTTGCAGCTCACTTACGGTATCAAGTTTAGTGGTCAGGTTCAGGAAGGGGCACAAACTCTTTTTCTAGCAAGACAAAACGTCTGTAACGTTAAGAAAAGTTATAGTACTTCCTAGCTCTCACACAGTCCATGCATAAAAGCTGTTCCTCTTCTGTCAGACGGGACCATCTGTTGGACTTTCTAAATTGTTTTACCTTGAAAGCTCCTTACTAGACATCCTGCCTACTACTTTGATGCAAACTGTTGGATGCCTCAATGTGTCCTCATTTTGCCACTGGTTGTACCACCCTTACCAAAGAAAGTAGTGGGCACCTTCTATTCAGTCACATGTTGTCATCAACACTCTGGGTAGTAGAGCAAAGGCTCTAACCAGTAACTGAGCTCGACCCACAGAACAATAACCACAGTACAAAGAAACAAGTATGGGGCAAGAACACAACAGTAAAGCACAAAGAAAATACAGGATGCCACTCAGGATCAGTAATGTAATGTATGTACACAGTGACTGCACCAGCAGAATAGTGAGTGCAGCTCTGGGGTATAATACAGGAGGTAACTCAGAATCAGTTTTGTAATGTATGTACACTGTGACTGCACCAGCAGAATAGTAAGCGCAGCTCTGGAGTATAATACAGGATGTAACTCAGGATCAGTAATGTAATGTATGTACACAGTGACTGCACCAGCAGAATAGTGAGTGCAGCTCTGGAGTATAATACAGGATGTAACTCAGGATCAGTAATGTAATGTATGTACACAGTGACCGCTCCAGCAGAATAGTGAGTGCAGCTCTGGGGTATAATACAGGATGTAACTCAGGATCAGTAATGTAATGTATGTATACAGTAACTGCACCAGCAGAATAGTAAGCGCAGCTCTGGAGTATAATACAGGATGTAACTCAGGATCAGTAATGTAATGTATGTACACAGTGACCGCTCCAGCAGAATAGTGAGTGCAGCTCTGGGGTATAATACAGGATGTAACTCAGGATCAGTAATGTAATGTATGTACATGGTGACTGCACCAGCAGAATAGTGAGTGCAGCTCTGGGGTATAATACAGGATGCAACTCAGGATCAGTAATATAATGTATGTACACAGTGACCGCTCCAGCAGAATAGTGAGTGCAGCTCTGGGGTATAATACAGGATGTAACTCAGGATCAGTAATGTAATGTATGTATACAGTAACTGCACCAGCAGAATAGTAAGCGCAGCTCTGGAGTATAATACAGGATGTAACTCAGGATCAGTAATGTAATGTATGTACACAGTGACCGCTCCAGCAGAATAGTGAGTGCAGCTCTGGGGTATAATACAGGATGTAACTCAGGATCAGTAATGTAATGTATGTACACAGTGACTGCACCAGCAGAATAGTGAGTGCAGCTCTGGAGTAACATACAGGATGTAACTCAGGATCAGTAATGTAATATATGTACACAGTGACTGCATCAGCAGAATAGTGAGTGCAGCTCTGGGGTATAATACAGGATGCAACTCAGGATCAGTAATATAATGTACTGTATGTATACAGTACCTGCACCAGCAGAATAGTGAGTGCAGCTCTGGGGTATAATGCAGGATGTAACTCAGGATCAGTAATGTAATGTATGTACACAGTGACTGCACCAGCAGAATAGTGAGCGCAGCTCTGGAGTATAATGCAGGATGTAACTCAGGATCAGTAATGTAATGTATGTACACTGACTGCTCCAGCAGAATAGTGAGTGCAGCTCTGGAGTATAATACAGGATGTAACTCAGGATCAGTAATGTAATGTATGTACACAGTGACTGCACCAGCAGAATAGTGAGTGCAGCTCTGGGGTATAATACAGGATGTAACTCAGGATCAGCAATGTAATGTATGTACACAGTGACTGCACCAGAAGAATTGTGAGCGCAGCTCTGGAGTATAATGCAGGATGTAACTCAGGATCAGTAATGTAATGTATGTACACAGTGACCGCTCCAGCAGAATAGTGAGTGCAGCTCTGGGGTTTAATACAGGATGTAACTCAGGATCAGTAATGTAATGTATGTACACAGTGACTGCACCAGCAGAATAGTGAGTGCAGCTCTGGGGTATAATACAGGATGTAACTCAGGATCAGTAATGTAATGTATGTACAGTGACTGCACCAGCAGAATAGTGAGTGCAGCTCTGGAGTATAATACAGGATGTAACTCAGGATCAGTAATGTAATGTATGTACACAGTGACTGCACCAGCAGAATAGTGAGCGCAGCTCTGGAGTATAATACAGGATGTAACTCAGGATCAGTAATGTAATGTATGTACACGGTGACCGCTCCAGCAGAATAGTGAGTGCAGCTCTGGGGTATAATACAGGATGTAACTCAGGATCAGTAATGTAATGTATGTACACGGTGACTGCATCAGCAGAATAGTGAGTGCAGCTCTGCGTTATAATACAGGATGCAACTCAGGATCAGTAATGTAATGTACTGTATGTACACAGTAACTGCACCAGCAGAATAGTGAGTGCAGCTCTGGGGTATAATGCAGGATGTAACTCAGAAACAGTAATGTAATGTATGTACACAGTGACTGCACCAGCAGAATAGTGAGTGCAGCTCTGGAGTATAATACAGGATGTAACTCAGGATCAGTAATGTAATGTATGTACACAGTGATTGCACCAGCAGAATAGTGAGCGCAGCTCTGGAGTATAATACAGGATGTAACTCAGGATCAGTAATGTAATGTATGTACACAGTGACTGCACCAGCAGAATAGTGAGCGCAGCTCTGGAGTATAATACAGGATGTAACTCAGGATCAGTAATGTAATGTATGTACAGTGACTGCACCAGCAGAATAGTGAGTGCAGCTCTGGAGGATAATACAGGATGTAACTCAGGATCAGTAATATAATGTATGTACACAGTGACTGCACCAGCAGAATAGTGAGCGCAGCTCTGCGGTATAATACAGGATGCAACTCAGGATCAGTAATGTAATGTACTGTATGTACACAGTGACTGCACCAGCAGAATAGTGAGTGCAGCTCTGGAGTATAATACAGGATGTAACTTAGGATCAGTAATGTAATGTATGTACACAGTGACTGCACCAGCAGAATAGTGAGCGCAGCTCTGGAGTATAATACAGGATGTAACTCAGGATCAGTAATGTAATGTATGTACACAGTGACTGCATCAGCAGAATAGTGAGTGCAGCTCTGCGGTATAATACAGGATGCAACTCAGGATCAGTAATGTAATGTACTGTATGTACACAGTAACTGCACCAGCAGAATAGTGAGTGCAGCTCTGGGGTATAATGCAGGATGTAACTCAGAAACAGTAATGTAATGTATGTACACAGTGACTACACCAGCAGAATAGTGAGCGCAGCTCTGGAGTACAATACAGGATGTAACTCAGGATCAGTAATGTAATGTATGTACACAGTGACTGCACCAGCAGAATAGTGAGCGCAGCTCTGGAGTATAATACAGGATGTAACTCAGGATCAGTAATGTAATGTATGTACACAGTGACTGCACCAGCAGAATAGTGAGCGCAGCTCTGGAGTATAATACAGGATGTAACTCAGGATCAGTAATGTAATGTATGTACAGTGACTGCACCAGCAGAATAGTGAGTGCAGCTCTGGAGGATAATACAGGATGTAACTCAGGATCAGTAATATAATGTATGTACACAGTGACTGCACCAGCAGAATAGTGAGCGCAGCTCTGCGGTATAATACAGGATGCAACTCAGGATCAGTAATGTAATGTACTGTATGTACACAGTAACTGCACCAGCAGAATAGTGAGTGCAGCTCTGGGGTATAATGCAGGATGTAACTCAGAAACAGTAATGTAATGTATGTTGTTGTGAATTTGGTTTCTGGGCTCCCCCGGTGGTTTCTGGTGGTACTGCACTTGTGTGCTTCATCTCCTCTGTTCACCTGTTTCCATCAGGATGTGGGAGTTGTCTATTTAGCCTTGCTCCTCAGTCATTTCTATGCCGGCCAACAATGTTACCAGAAGCCTTTCTGTTGCATGTTCCTGCTCCTAGACTACTATCAGCTAAGTTGGACTTGTAGTCCTAAGATTGTTTTGCATTTTTGTTCCAGTTCTCTGTGTTTGAATATTTCTGAGGCTGGAAGCTCTTGTGAGCTGAAATTGCCACTCTGGTGTCATGAGTTGATATTAGAGTCTTAAAGTAATTTCAGGATGGTGTTTTGAAAGGGTTTTCAGCTGACTGTGAAGTTCCCTTTTCTGTCTTCCTACTATCTAGTAAGCGGACCTCAATTTGCTAAACCTATCTTCATACTTCGTATGTCAATTTCCTCTAAAATCACCGACAATATATGTGGGGGCTACTGTCTGCCTTTTGGGGAAAATTTCTCTAGAGGTAAGCCAGGTCTGTATTTTCCTCTGCTAGGGTCAGTCAGTCCTCCGGCTGGCGCTGGGCGTCTAGGGATAAAACGTAGGCACGCTACCCGGCCACTGTTAGTTGTGCGGTAGGTTTAGCTCACAGTCAGCTCGAGTTCCCATCTTCCAAGAGCTAGTCCTTTTGTATGCTTTACTACGGTCTCTTGCCATTGAGAACCATGACAGTATGTACACAGTGACTGCACCAGCAGAATAGTGAGTGCAGCTCTGGAGTATAATACAGGATGTAACTCAGGATCAGTAATGTAATGTATGTACACAGTGACTGCACCAGCAGAATAGTGAGCGCAGCTCTGGAGTATAATACAGGATGTAACTCAGGATCAGTAATGTAATGTATGTACAGTGACTGCACCAGCAGAATAGTGAGTGCAGCTCTGGAGGATAATACAGGATGTAACTCAGGATCAGTAATATAATGTATGTACACAGTGACTGCACCAGCAGAATAGTGAGCGCAGCTCTGGAGTATAATACAGGATGTAACTCAGGATCAGTAATGTAATGTATGTACACGGTGACTGCACCAGCAGAATAGTGAGTGCAGCTCTGGAGTATAATACAGGATGTAACTCAGGATCAGTAATGTAATGTATGTACACGGTGACCGCTCCAGCAGAATAGTGAGTGCAGCTCTGGGGTATAATACAGGATGTAACTCAGGATCAGTAATGTAATGTATGTACACGGTGACTGCACCAGCAGAATAGTGAGTGCAGCTCTGGAGTAACATACAGGATGTAACTCAGGATCAGTAATGTAATGTATGTACACAGTGACTGCATCAGCAGAATAGTGAGTGCAGCTCTGCGGTATAATACAGGATGCAACTCAGGATCAGTAATGTAATGTACTGTATGTACACAGTAACTGCACCAGCAGAATAGTGAGTGCAGCTCTGGGGTATAATGCAGGATGTAACTCAGGAACAGTAATGTAATGTATGTACACAGTGACTGCACCAGCAGAATAGTGAGTGCAGCTCTGGGGTATAATACAGGATGTAACTCAGGATCAGTAATATAATGTATGTACACAGTGACTGCACCAGCAGAATAGTGAGCGCAGCTCTGGAGTATAATACATTATGTAACTCAGGATCAGTAATGTAATGTACTGTATGTACACAGTAACTGCACCAGCAGAATAGTGAGTGCAGCTCTGGGGTATAATGCAGGATGTAACTCAGGAACAGTAATGTAATGTATGTACACAGTGACTGCACCAGCAGAATAGTGAGTGCAGCTCTGGGGTATAATACAGGATGTAACTCAGGATTAGCAATGTAATGTATGTACACAGTGACTGCACCAGCAGAATAGTGAGTGCAGCTCTGGAGTATAATACAGGATGTAACTCAGGATTAGCAATGTAATGTATGTACACAGTGACTGCACCAGCCAAATAGTGAGTGCAGCTCTCGAGGATACTTAAGTCTGTAACTTGAGATAAATTCTGGATAACTATTGAAATGTATTTACAAAATGGATCAAAACCAGGATGTAGCAGTATCTGTGCAAGAAAAGTAATGTAAATAAGTATATGAAGTTTATCACAAAAGAAAAAAAAATATTTCAGCTCACCCTTGCTGTTCCATCCGATGTGGTTAGTATTGATCCGAGCACGGAGACGAAGTGTTGCTGCCACGACGCTGAAAAACGTAGTGAAAAAGAAGATATGGCTCCAGCTCCAGGAATAAAATGTAGAAACTTTATTAGTCAGTATTAAAACGCTGCTGAAACATGACCGACATGGCCGGTGGAGGAGATTAACCAACACCCGACTGGACGCGTTTCGAACACAGATGTGTCCTTAGTCCTCAGTGATGTTGGTTAATATCCTCCATCGGCCATGACGGTCATGTTTCACCAGTGTTTTAATACGTACTAATAAAGTTTCTGCATTTTATTCCTGGAGCTGGAGCCATTTTTTCTTTTTCAATATGAAGTTTATGCACAATCCAGGGACATAGGAAGTGTTTGGTGTATGCCCGATCCACGGGCAGGATGTATCAGACACTGGTTGTATGATCTCAGACAGGTATGTTTGATTCTGAAATATAAGTCAGAAAAATAGCGGTCTCTTAGGAGCTCTGTGAGGACAGCAAGGGAATTGAAAAGGGAAAGCAGGATTCAACGCAGCTCCAGCCGTGCACCTTCGAGAAGGAACAATTGAAACTTGAAAAAACAAGCCCGGTCACAGGGGCGCTGAAATGAAGCCAGGACAAAAATATTGGTGTAAACCACAACGCGTTTCAACGGTACCCCGTTTTTGAAACTTCCACCTGATGAAGACGGGGTACCGTTGAAACGCGTTGTGGTTTACACCAATATTTTTGTCCTGGCTTCATTTCAGCGCTCCTGTGACCGTGCTTGTTTTTACATGATTCTGAAATATGGCAGCATTGCCTTCGGAGCCCATGTCACATGGTAGATTAGTCGGACTGGCCAGTCTTGGGTGGCTTCTCCGTGCCTGCTCTCCTTGAGTGACAGGTCTCTCCCTGCATGAATTAGATGGAGAGAAGTCACCAGGTCTGAAATCAATCAGCCAGTGTCTGATCCATGCTGTCCGTCTATCTAACAATTATCATCCATCTCTTGGACATGATTTGGTCGGATTCCCGCTTTGCATCACTTCACAATACCCCGTACTGTACTAAACTGTTCTTGCTAAAGATTTTAAAAAAACATGAAATTATCCCATAAATGCTTTTGTTTTCAAGAATTAGTCATGATTCATGAATGATTAGTAATAAGAATCTGGAAAGAAATTTTTAAATGTTAGGAAACTTTAAAACTGATTGCGAAAGAAAACCACACACTAAAACACCTCTGAAATGATAGACCCAAGTGAGATGATTACTGTCATGAAGATACATTTTGGCTTTGACAAATTAATTGTTTTTTCAAATAACAACTTTGAATTCTACATTAAAAGCACAAAAAACTGCTAAATCCCAAATGTCACAATTCTTGCATTACATTTCTAGAATCGTAAGTGAAATTGATTAAATTTTATTGTAAATATTGACCCAATTCAAAAGTAAAATAATTGAATTCTACCAATTTATTTATGTTATATTTACTAAAAAATTATATTGTAAATCGAATTAATTGAATAGATAAACTTAACAGAATTCTGTCATTAGAACCTGACTTATATTAATTTTGTAAAATGTTGCAGTTAAATTTACTAAATTTTCTTGTACAATTGGCTGAATTATTTTATTACATTTCTTGATTTCTGTCGTTGAAATCAATGAATTCTTTTTGCTAATTATTTTGCTCCATTTCCAAAATTCAATTGTGCAATCAAAAATGAAAATATTTTTTACTCACCATGTCGACGCTATAGGACATG
The DNA here is from genome assembly GCF_051348905.1 of Ranitomeya variabilis. Taxonomy (NCBI): domain Eukaryota; kingdom Metazoa; phylum Chordata; class Amphibia; order Anura; family Dendrobatidae; genus Ranitomeya; species Ranitomeya variabilis. The sequence goes on along the minus strand of NC_135235.1, from coordinate 210,787,109 downwards.
TTAAGCAGAAGCCCTTGTTTCAGTTTTGGTCAGCTCAACACAACATGGTTTTGTGAAATGTAATGCATAGTCAGAAACACTCATAAGATATACGATAGGGAGGTGGGATGTAGAATATAAGCACGTGCCTTCTGTCTGTGCCCACAAGCATACATCATCACACAGTAGAAAATACATGAGTCTAATATGTCAATCTGTATCAAGCTGTTAAAAAAAACAACTCCCAGCATGCCCTGCATTGAGAGTTAAGTGGATTTGCAATAGTTATAGAGCTACAGGTTTGAAATCAACAATGTATCTATAGGACGTGTAAAGGTGGCATTTACATCCAGTCCCCAACACTTTCCGTCATATCGGAGTATCCCAATATTATCAGTGGCACATATTATGAATTTTGTATTGGGGTTAAAGTTCTTCAGGTTACACCTCTGCTTGACACTATTACTCTATTGGTCTAATGAATGACATAAAGAAACTTGTGCCTACTGCAAAAAATGGGGATGATGCTTACAGCAAACGGTGCCTTGCCATTTCCTGTAAGAATCATGACAATATTGTGCAGCTAAAATTTAGATAAGTAAACTGGAAACATACTGCGCCCACACCACTTACATATTGGTTACAGGTCAACAAATTCATACTGGAAACATGCCACACTTGCCACTGATGGATTGGACAAATGATGCACATGGTTCTCACATATCAGTCACATGAAACAAATGCCACTAACACATTGGACAGATTCCACAAATTCCACAGATACACTGGAAAAATACTGCATTTTGTATAGTTATTGAGATAGAAAGTAGTTGTCTGTGAATAATACATAAATTAAATGATAGGGAGAGAAAGCAATGGCAGAGTTGTCAAAAGCTGCAGATTCTGTAAGAATTAACCACAACCAGACTGTTATACTGTATATTTTCCAGCTGCCTGTGAATTATGTTATACTTTTTTTTCATTCTTGAAACTCTATAAACCAGGAAAGCAGTTTATCATTCCTTGGTACTTTTTTTTTCTAGCAAAGAAAATTAAATGAAATCAGAAGGTGTGCTGGCTTGATACATGGACAAGCGATAAGCAACAATTTTTTGCATATTTTTGTGCATTTATGTTTGTCACACCCACAGGTGGTGTACATGGTTTGCGGACCCACTGTGTCACAGGGCTGGATCTGCCTAGGAAGGGGCGTAACTAAGCAGCTACTGGGTGTTCGCTGGAGCTCCTGATAGTGGAGACAGACTAGGCTGCAGGTAGCCACCAGGCATTACTCTTAGGCTGGTACCAGGACTGCAGCTGCCGATCCCATGGGGAGAGGTGACCGAGGTTAATGACTAGCTAGCAATGGAGGCTGACGGACTGTACTGACCACTTGGAGATTACACATGTGTGAACAATAACCTATCAGGAAACAGTTCTGAAGCCGGCCTCCCTAGGACCTGGGACAACGGACACAGGACTGGCTGCAGCGGGACCAGGAGAACAGGTACAGGTACCGTAGATGCGTCTTCAGTATTAGGATACCACAAAAGCGCTCACAGGGGCAAGACAAACTATGCTAGGCTAATGGGAACACAGGAAATGTAAATAAATATATCAGACTAGTGATGGGGGACCTGGAAACATACAGTTGCACACACCAACACCATTAAGGCTAAACTACACTGCTCAAAAAAATAAAGGGAATACTAAAATCCCACATCCTAGATATCAGTGAATTAAATATTCCAGTTGTAAATCTTTATTTATTACATAGTAGAATGTGTTGAGAACAATAAAATCTAAAAATCATCAACGTAAATCACAACTAATATCCCACAGAGGTCTGGAGTTGGTATGACGCTCAAAATCAAAGTGGAAAATGAAGTTACAGGCTGATCCAACTTCAGTGGAAATGCCTCAAGACAAGAAAATGATGCTCAGTAGTGTGTGTTGCCTCCACGTGCCTGTATGACCTCCCTACAATGCCTGAGCATGCTCCTGATAAGGCGGGGGATGGTATCCTGAGGGATCTCCTCCCAGACCTGGACTAAAGCAGCCGCCAACTCCTGGACAGTCTGTGGTGCAACGTGACATTGGTGGATGGTGCGAGACATGATGTCCCAGATGTGTTCAATCGGATTCAGATCAGGGGAATGGGCGGGCCAGTCCATAGCTTCAATGCCTTCATCTTGCAGGAACTGCTGACACACTCCAGCCACATGAGGTCTGGCATTGTCCTGCATTTGGAGGAACCCAGGGACAACCGAACCAGTATATGGTCTCATAAGGGGTCTGAGGATCTCATCTCGGTACCTAATGGCAGTCAGGCTACCTCTGGCAAGCACATGGAGGACTGTGCGGCCCTCCAAACAAATGCCACCCCACACCATTACTGACCCACTGCCAAACCGGTCATGCTGAAGGATGTTGCAGGCAGCAGATCGCTCTCCACGGTGTCTCCAGACTCTGTTACATCTGTCACATGTGCTCAGTGTGAACCTGCTGACATCTGTGAAGAGCACAGGGCGCCAGTGGCGAATTTGCCAATTCTGTCGTTCTGTGGCAAATGTCGAGCGTCCTGCACCGTGTTGGGCTGTGAGCACAACCCACATCTGTGGACGTCGGGCACTCAGACCATCCTCATGGAGTCGGTTTCTAATCGTTTGTGCAGACACATGCATATTTGTGGCCTGCTGGAGGTCATTTTGCCGGGCTCTGGCAGTGCTCCTGTTCCTTCTTGCACAAAGGCTGAGGTAGCGGTCCTGTTGCTGGGTTGTTGCCATCCTATGGCCCTCTCTACATCTCCTGGTGTACTGGCCTGTCTCCTGGTGGTGCCTCCAGCCTTTGGAAACCACGATGACAGATACAGCAAACCTTCTTGCCACAGCTCGCATTGATGTGTCATCCCGGATGAGCTGCACTATCTGAGCCACTTGTGTGGGCTGTAGAGTCCGTCTCATGCTACCACGAGTGTGAAAGCACAACCAACATTGAAAAGTGACCAAAACATCAGCCAGAAAGCATTGGTACTGAGATGTGGTCTGTGGCACCCACCTGCAGAACCACTTTGTGGAGAAACGGGGTCAGTGGGTGCTCTCGTTCGCTAGCCCAGCTGTCTTTAGCAAGACTGCATGGACCATGGCTCATACCACTGAACGCCTGCTCTATCTCCCCGTGGGCAATACACTACACAGACAACACAGGGTTAAGGTAAAACAGTGTGGCAATACTTTATTGAACCACAACACACAATAGCAAACAGAACAATCCCACCATGACTGGAATTGTTTGGTCACATAGGCGCATATAAAATATCACTGCGTCTCCATGTATTTCCAGTATGACATGAGGTCAGAGCTCCCAGGGTCACTCGCTACTTCATCTGTGGATGAACACACAGAGAAGGAGTAATGACAAGCATAGGGAGATGACCAAGAACTGTCCATAGAGTCCATACAAGGTCCAAAGCCAGTTGACATGAGAGTCACCACCTGGCTTATCTGACCATCTCCATGGAACCAGGTGACCGGCGGGTCCCAACCCTGGCTTTCTGCAAACATATCCATGGTTCAGAGATGGTCACTGGATCAGATAAGTGTCCTTCCAACTGGAGCCGAAAACCCCTAGGTTGTATCCTATAGAATCCTAGATCATTCATGATGGTGCCATGATGAATTGGCTGCAGTCCTTTCTCTTGTCTGTTGGGTGGTTTGCAGAATGTCCGGCTGGTAGCTCTGTATTACTTCAGACACTCAAGATGTGAACTCTGAGTCATTTTATACCCAAGGCATGTAAGCTATTTTTAGAATTACCCAGTGTCCTTTAGTTCAACATCAAGATATGGCAAACAATGGTGATGAGATTACCTAGCACTACTTGACCATTCAATCTATTTGCACAGTCTTTCCTTCTCTGCTTTAAGGTACCGTTACACTAAACGATTTACCAACGATCACGACCAGCGACACGACCTGGCCGTGATCGTTGGTAAGTCATTGTGTGGTCGCTGGAGAGCTGTCACACAGACAACTCTCCAGCGACCAACGATGCCGAAGTCCCCGGGTAACCAAGGTAAACAAAAAAAAAAACACTACATACTTACATTCCGGTGTCTGTCACGTCCCTCGCCGTCAGCTTCCCGCACTGACTGTGTCAGTGCCGGCCGTAAAGCACAGCACAGCGGTGACATCACAGTCAGTGCGGGAAGCTGACGGCGAGGGACGTGACAGACATCAGAAGGTGAGTTTGTAGTGTTTTTTTTTTTTACATTTACAATGGTAACCAGGGTAAACATCAGGTTACTAAGCGCGGCCCTGCGCTTAGTAACCCGATGTTTACCCTGGTTACAAGCGAACACATCGCTGGATCGGTGTCACACACCGATCCAGCGATGACAGCGGGTGATCCAACGACGAAATAAAGTTCTGGACTTCCAGCTCCGACCAGCGATGTCACAGCAGGATCCTGATCGCTGCTGCGTGTCAAACACAACGAGATCGCTATCCAGGACGCTGCAACGTCACGGATCGCTGTCGTTCTCCTTGGAAAGTTGCTCAGTGTGACGGTACCTTTAGAAGTCATCAAGCTAGTTCTGAAATTCAATGCACAATTAGCATATCAGCACACATTAATAAACAAAGATAAAAACACACTATGTACAAGTCACTATTACAGACTTACATTGTATGTTAAATGGTATCAGTTTGCAAGTCTGTCTTCTTGAACCACCAGACATAAACACTTAAATGCACAAGCCAATATACAGATGAAAAGTCAGTTCTTATTGGTTTGCAAAAACGTAGCTGTCTGGGTAATTAAGATACAATCTGGTTTCTTCACACACTCCTTTATTGAGGTTGTCTTGATAATTGCCAATAATTTCCATCTGTTGTCTATTCCATTTCCACAACAGCATGTGAAATTGATTGTCAAACAGTGTTGCTTCCTAAATGGATGGCTGGCCGTAGGGATGGAAAATCAAGTGAGCGGTGAGGTGAATATTAATTCTGATTTTTCTACATCTAACATTTATTATACTTAGAAGTCTGCAGAGTATAAGGAACATTCAATTTGCATTGAATAAGTTTGTTGAAAATTGAATTTCTTGTAAAATCCACATGATTTGCCAAATTTGAATCTTCGCAGATCTGCTCATGACATCCATATTCTGAGGATAGTGCTCAGAATAACTACAACTGCTAATAAGTTTTGTTATTCACAGTTTTTAGTTTTTGACTTCTGCTTTCATACTGAATCTGTTTAGCGCCTTACGTTTTGAACACTATAGATCAATGATCTCCAACACGTGGCACTCTGGTTGTTGCAAAACTTTAACTTCCAACTTACAGAGATTATCTCAGGCGCTACAGTTTTTTAATAGCTTGATAATTAAATATTGCAGATTATACTTGAAAAAAAGTAATAGAAAGTGTTACCACAACTGTGTCACAGTGGGAACAATGTGGTTTGTCAGATGCTATGTGCTGCAGGTTCACAGGCTGCAAAAAGTGTCGAGTGGTGTTCTCAGGAGGTCACAATCTGGGCACAAACGTCTTCAAGATGGATGCGTTGGGTGCACCTCAACACAACATCCAAACATTCTACAATAGCTGAAGAACTGGATGCAATCAAAACATCTTTATGAATTTGTCTCCCCTCACCTAAATCCTTACATAAAAGTCAAGGAGTCACCCTTTCCGTTAAATGTCCCATCAGTCTTCCAGATTTGAAGGAGTGTGGAAATCACCTTATACACATTGAAGACATCTAAAATCAATTTCAGATAAAAAAACCAGTGGTTTGTAATAAGAGGCAGTTCACACAAGTTTTTCTAGAACTGTTTCTAAATAGATAAAAAATGCAACTGACCGGTGACATACTTTAGCTTCTCCATCTACCAGCGCAGAAGACTTTGCATTTATGGGAATAAACAAATGTATCTGCCGTTTGGTTTACAAAAGTCATCAAACTTTATTCCAAATACAGATCAAAGATTTAGTTAAAAGAAATCTATCCGTAGGATCCACCCTCCTAAGCCATTTATATGGTTATGTAGGTCATAGGAAGCTGAATAAAATGACGCTTTGATATTTTCGATCCGAAGTCATGTTCCAGAGAAATCCATGTTTTTCTTAATATGTAAATGAGCTGTTAAGATCTATGGGCCGGACATAGATCTCCCTGAGAATCTGCCTCCAGAGCTTATCATAAATGAAAGGAGGTGTTACCAGTTTGAGACATGTAATGAGTGACTTCTGCTCTCCTGATATACATGTCTCACACTGGTAACGTCTCTTTTTATTTGAAATAAACTCTGGAGGTAGATTGTCAGGTAGATCTATATCCGGCCCATAGATCTTAACATCTCATTTACATATTAAGGAAAACATGGATTTCTCTGCAATAAGACAAAGGATCTCAGATATCAAGGTGTCATTTTATTCAGCTTCCTATGACCTATATGCCCATATAGACACCTTAGGAGGGTGCATCCTACTGAAAGATTCTCTTTAAGACTCCATAGACAAAGATGACTGTGCATTTTCAAACTATATGTGTTCCAGATATAATGTTGACTCTAAATGTACAAGGATGGGCAGATGGAAGTGGATGGCACAGAGCCTATGACAGGCAGTCATAATATTTAATTGTCGGAATTACAATTTTATTGAAAAAACAACCGGCATAGATACAATTATATGTAGGTTACCAAAATGTCAACCGGTTCACATGGCATGCAATCTTTACAGTTCCAGGCTGTTGATATGACTTGAGTTGAACGTTGTGTCTCCAAAGGGTTTGCTGCCATACACAGTATCCGACTAAATCACGATGGTCTCTTTGGCGTCTTTTTCGGCAGTTTGGTTTCTAGTGAACAATGCACAGGTCAGACTAAGCCTCGTGACTGGAAGCCCAATCTACCATGAAGAGGCATTGAGGGTCCTATGGGGAACAGCGAGCGTCGTAGGTGAGTGGTGGGGTTGCAAATTGAATTTCCCAGTAAAATTAACACAATTTGGCATATACAATACTCAACTAAATCAGATCGACATCTCGATGGTCTCTTTGGCGTCTTTTTCAGCAGTTCTTGTTTCCAGAGAACAATGCACAGTTCAGACTAAGCTTCGCGACAGGAAGCCAAGTCTACCATGAAGAGGCATTGAGGGTCGTACGGGGAATAGCAAGCGAGTGGTGGGGTTGCAAATTGAATTTCCGGGTAAAATTTACACAATTTGGCAAATTTCATTCTCAGAAAAATTGCAAATTTTAAGGAACTTAAAGCTTAACATTTAATGTAACCATTAAAATCTACAACACAGTGTTTAAAATCAGACACACAGAAAATACAGCATACACAACCAAATGAGGGGGCTGATTGTGGGTAAAGAGTAGTGTTAAGCATTCCGATACCGCAAGTATCGGGTATCGGCCGATACTTGCGGTATCGGAATTCCGATACCGGGATTCCGATACTTGCCGCGTATCGGATACCGGAATCGGAAGTTCCAAGATTCAAAATGCAGAAATTCAGCCAATGAGAATGATTCCAAGTGTGGGCACATCCTGTTTAGCATGGAGGGCATGAAACTACTGGCAAGGCTGTAATTGGCTGCTGAAATGATGTCATGATGCAGTTTAAAAGTCGCTGGCGCCATTTTGCGATCACTCTGCTGTGAATTCAGTTAGTGACAGGACGCTGTTTGCTGACTGAGGGACAGTTTAGAGATAGCGATTTGCTTCTTTGTGCTTTCCAAAGGCTAATTTAGCAACCGCTGTGTTCACCTACTATTCACCTTGCTTTTGCCTTGTAGCGCTGTTTTCACAGCGATCTGCAAGGTCTGTGTGTGTGTGTGTGTGAGTGCAGCCCACTCTCTAGTCTGAGTGCAGCCACATAGGCCATCCATAGCTGGTTGTATTCAGTTCAGGGAGGGTGGTTCATTGCCTCATACTGTTCTTTTTTTTTTTTTTTCAAGTAGTGTAGTTTGCTGCTAATTTATTCAAAAAAATCCTATTAGTGTCTTTCCACCCGTCTCCAGCTAATTTGTGGAAAAACACTACATAGGATAACGTAGAGGAGGGTTTTTGGGCCTTGCAGCGCCGTTTACGGCTGTCTGCACGGTCTCCGTGTGATTGCAGCTCGCCCTGTAGTCTGTGAGCAGCCATAGCCTGGTTGTCTCCAGCTCAGGGTTGTTCACTGCGTCATACCGCCAAATCAATTTTCATTTTGTTTTAAGTAGTGCAGGCTGCTGCACATTTTTTCAAAAAATTCCTATTAGTGTCTTTCCACCCGTCTCCAGCTAATTTGTGGAAAAACACTACATAGGATAACGTAGAGGAGGGTTTTTGGGCCTTGCAGCGCCGTTTACGGCTGTCTGCACGGTCTCCGTGTGACTGCAGCTCGCCCTGTAGTCTGTGAGCAGCCATAGCCTGGTTGTCTCCAGCTCAGGGTTCTTCACTGCGTCATACCGCCAAATCAATTTTCATTTTGTTTTAAGTAGTGCAGGCTGCTGCACATTTTTTCCAAAAAATCCTATTAGTGTCTTTCCACCCGTCTCCAGCTAACTTGTGGAAAAACACTACATAGGATAACGTAGAGGAGGGTTTTTGGGCCTTGCAGCGCCGTTTACGTCTGTCTGCACGGTCTCCGTGTGACTGCAGCTCTATCCGTTGTCAGTTCAGCCCCCAAAAAATAAATAAATAATAAAGTTCACCAAACACACCAGTTACACCACTTTACATTTGTGTAGGCCACATTAGCTCATATTAAAGTCTAGTCCACACTTTAGAAAATTAGTGTTTCTTATACCTGTTAGGAGGAGTTGCTCAGGAATAAGCACACAAAGCCGTTAGTACTTTTCTGCTTATCTTTATCAGTCAACCAAGATGAAGAAGGCAGTGAGTAAGGCACGTGGGCGTGGGCGTGGAGCAGGGAGGGGACGTGGGGATTCTGTGCCTGCTGCGGGCACCGGTGACTCATCAGCACCCACTTTCACCAGGCAACAGTCATTCATGCGCAGCTTTGTGTCAGAGCGCCGTACACCGCTGCTGCGTGAAGTCCAAATTGAAGCCGTTGTCGGATGGATGGCAGCTAATGCATCAACTTCAATTAGTGCCACATCCTCTCAGACACAGAGCACTGGAGAGCAGCCATCTGTCTCTTCACCACCTGCCAAATTGCCCAGGCAGACAGAGAGCCCAGGACAGGAGCCGTCTCTACTTCTGTTCTCTGAATCTCTTGGCTTGGAAACAGGGGGCCAGCCAAGCAGCATTGGAGAAATGGAAGAAGAGGCAGGGTGCAGTGATGCCCAACAGCTTTTTCTCTCTTCCTCTGAAGAGGCGGGTGGGCCAGTGGCTCCGGTCACCACATCGCAGGCCGCATCAGCTGATGATGACACTCAGGTGCCACTTACTGGTGCGTGCTCTGCTGCTGAGACTACCCAGGAGGAGCAGTTGGGGGCAGAGGGTAGTGTAGATGATGAGGTCCTTGACCCATCTTGGCGTGAGGGACAGGAAGGTGGTGGGAGCAGCTCTGAGGAAGAGATTCCCCGTACGGCCCAAAGAGGGAGAGGGAGGGGGAAGACTGCGGATCCTGCAGCCTCCGCTTTGGCACCCGTTAGGAGCATGTCTCTTCCAAAAGCCAAAAAGGGCGCTCCCAAGACTTGCAGTGCCTGGGCCTTTTTTGACACAGTTGCAGATGACATTTGCTATGTCAAATGCAAGGTGTGTCATCACAAAGTAAAAAGAGGTCGAAATGTCAGCAGCCTCAATACCTCCAACATGTGGAAACATGTGCGCACCAGGCACCCGGCGTTGTTAGAAAAACACACTGAAGAGCTAGGCCAACCAACAGCGGCAGCTACCACCTCTTCAGCTCGTGTTGCCTCTTCCTCCAGCTCACACGCAGCTGGTTCGGCTTCCTCCCAGGATCGCCGTGGAAGAACCTCTGTTATGATTTTCCCAATGGCAGGGAAATCTAAATAACAACGGACTAGCTCTCGGGTGATGGGAACTAAAGTGACCGTGACCTGAACCTGACACGACACTGGAAGTAGCCGGGGAGTGTTTCCTACGATGCCCTAGACACCACGCGCCAGCCGGAGATCTAACTACCCCTATCAGAGGAATATACAGGCCTGCCTTACCTCCAGAGATGAACCCCAAAAGGAGATAGCAGTCCCCCACAGATATTGACGGTGAATCAAGAGGAAAAGACATACGTAGGATGAACAGCAGATTTAGCACAGTGAGGTCCGCTTACTAGATAGCAGAAGTACAGGAAAGAGTCACTTCACGGTCAACTTCAAAACACTACTCAAAAACACCATCCTGAAATTACTTTAAAACTCCAGTGACAACTCATGCCACTGGAGTGGCAATTTCAGTCCACGAGAGCTTCCAGCTACAGAGAGTCACATTGCAAATAGCTGGACAAAAATAGCATTAACTAGAAACAAAATACAACTTAGCTGAACAGGATCTTGAGGCAGGAGAATGCAACAGAATGCTACTGATACATTGTTGGCCGGCATCGGACCAGCAGCCAAGCAGCCTTAAATAGGAAACTCCCCTAATGGGTGTCAACAGGTGATCAAGGATAGAAGAAGGCAAATAAGTGGCAATACCATAAAACACCACCGGGGGAGCCCACAAACAGAATTCACAACAGTACCCCCCCCTTAAGGAGGGGGCACCGAACCCTCACCAGAACCACCAGGGCGATCTGGATGAGCACTATGGAATGCACGAACCAAATCAGGAGCGTGAACATCAGATGCTGTCACCCAAGAATTATCCTCCTGACCATAGCCTTTCCACTTAACCAGATATTGAAGTTTCCGTCTGGAAACACGGGAGTCCAAGATCTTTTCCACCACATACTCCAACTCACCCTCAACCAGCACAGGAGCAGGAGGATCAGCAGACGGAACAACCGGCATCTCATACCTCCGCAATAATGACCGATGAAAAACATTATGAATAGTAAAAGATGCTGGGAGGTCCAAACGAAAGGACACCGGATTGAGAACCTCCAGAATCCTATAAGGGCCGATAAACCGAGGCTTAAACTTAGGAGACGAGACCTTCATAGGAACAAATCGAGAAGACAACCAAACCAGGTCCCCAACACAAAGACGAGGACCGACACGCCGATGACGATTAGTGAACTGTTGAGTCTTCTCCTGGGACAACTTCAGATTGTCCACAACCTGTCCCCAAATCTGATGCATTCTATCAACCACAGCATCTACTCCAGGACAATCCGAAGACTCCAATTGACCGGACGAAAAGCGAGGGTGAAACCCTGAATTACAAAAAAATGGAGAAACCAAAGTGGCAGAACTGGCCCGATTGTTAAGGGCAAACTCTGCCAATGGCAAAAAATCAAGCCAATCGTCCTGATCAGCGGACACAAAACACCTCAAGTAAGTCTCCAAGGTCTGATTAGTACGCTCAGTCTGGCCATTAGTCTGAGGATGGAATGCAGACGAAAAAGACAAGTCGATGCCCATCCTGGCACAGAACGCCCGCCAAAATCTAGACACAAACTGAGTACCCCTGTCAGACACTATATTCTCAGGAATACCATGCAAACGCACAACATTCTGAAAAAATAGAGGGACCAGCTCAGAGGAGGAGGGCAATTTGGGCAAAGGTACCAAGTGAACCATCTTGGAAAAACGGTCACACACCACCCAGATGACGGACATACTACGAGAAACAGGAAGGTCAGAAATAAAGTCCATAGAGATGTGCGTCCAAGGCCTCTTAGGAATAGGCAAGGGCAACAACAACCCGCTGGCCCGGGAACAGCAGGGCTTAGCCCGAGCACAAACATCACAAGACTGCACAAAAATACGTACATCTCGAGACAAAGAAGGCCACCAGAAGGACCTAGACACCAGATCCCTGGTGCCAAAAATTCCAGGATGACCTGCCAACGCGGAAGAGTGAACCTCCGAAATAACCCTACTGGTCCAGTCATCAGGGACAAACAGTCTACCAGGCGGACAGCGATCAGGCCTATCCACCTGAAACTCCTGCAAAGAGCGCCGCAGGTCTGGGGAGACAGCTGACAATATCACCCCATCCTTCAGGATGCCAGTAGGTTCGGAATCACCAGGCGAGTCAGGCTCAAAACTCCTAGAGAGGGCATCCGCCCTCACATTCTTAGACCCAGGCAGATATGAGACCACAAAGTTAAATCGAGAGAAAAACAACGACCAGCGCGCCTGTCTAGGATTCAGACGCCTGGCTGACTCAAGATAAATTAGATTTTTGTGGTCAGTCAAGACCACCACCTGGTGTCTAGCACCCTCAAGCCAATGACGCCACTCCTCAAATGCCCACTTCATGGCCAAGAGCTCCCGATTTCCAACATCATAATTTCGCTCAGCGGGCGAAAACTTTCGAGAGAAAAACGCACATGGTCTCATCACTGAGCAGTCAGGACCTTTCTGCGACAAAACTGCACCTGCTCCGATCTCGGAAGCATCTACTTCAACCTGGAACGGGAGCGAAACATCAGGCTGGCGCAACACAGGAGCAGAAGAAAAGCGGCGCTTAAGCTCCCGAAAGGCCTCCACAGCCGCAGAGGACCAATTAGCAACATCAGCACCCTTCTTGGTCAAATCAGTCAAAGGTTTAGCAATGGCAGAAAAACCCGCTATGAATCGGCGATAGAAATTAGCAAATCCCAAGAATTTCTGAAGACTCTTTAGAGAAGTAGGTTGTATCCAATCACAAATAGCCTGAACCTTAACAGGGTCCATCTCCATAGATGAAGGGGAAAAAATATATCCCAGAAAGGAAATTCTCTGAACCCCAAAAATACACTTTGAGCCCTTCACAAATAGAGAATTAGCTCGTAAAACCTGAAAAACTCTCCTGACCTGTTGAACATGAGATTCCCAGTCCTCCGAAAAAATCAAAATATCATCCAAATACACAATCATAAATTTATCCAGATATTCACGGAAAATATCGTGCATAAAGGACTGAAAAACGGAAGGGGCATTCGCGAGACCGAAAGGCATTACCAAATACTCAAAATGGCCTTCAGGCGTATTAAATGTGGTCTTCCACTCATCCCCCTGCTTAATCCGCACCAAATTATACGCACCACGTAGATCGATCTTAGTGAACCACTTCGCCCCCCTTTATGTGAGCAAAAAGATCAGTCAGTAAAGGTAACGGGTACTGGTATTTAACTGTAATCTTATTCAGAAGTCGATAGTCGATACAAGGTCTCAATGAACCATCCTTTTTACCCACAAAGAAAAACCCTGCCCCCAATGGAGACAAAGAAGGGCGAATATGACCCTTTTCCAAAGATTCTCTGATATACTCCCGCATAGCAGTATGTTCAGGTACAGACAAATTAAACAAGCGACCCTTAGGAAATTTACTACCGGGAATCAACTCAATAGCGCAGTCACACTCTCTGTGAGGGGGGAGAGAATCAGTTTTAGGCTCCTGAAAGACATCATAAAAATCTGACAGAAATGCTGGGATCTCAGAGGGAGTAGATGAAGAAATGGGAACCAAAGGTGCATCCCCATGAATCCCCCGACATCCCCAGCTCAGCACAGACATTGATCTCCAGTCCAAGACTGGATTATGAATTTGTAACCATGGTAATCCAAGTACTAATACGTCATGTAGATTATATAACACAAGGAAACGAATAATCTCCTGATGGTCTGGGGAAAGATGCATAGTCACTTGTGTCCAATATTGTGGTTTATTGCTAGCCAAAGGTGTAGAATCAATACCCTTTAAGGGAATAGAAACCTCCAGAGGCTCTAAATCAAACCCACAACGCTTGGCAAAGGACCAATCCATGAGACTCAGAGCGGCGCCAGAATCCACATAAGCATCCACAGTAACAGATGATAAAGTACAAATCAATGTCACGGACAAAAGGAATTTAGACTGCAAGGTACCCATAGAAAAAGATTTATCAACCTTTTTATCAACCTTCTTTATGCGTTTAGAGCATGCTGATATAACATGAGCTGGATCTCCACAATAGAAGCACAACCCATTTTTGCGCCTGTAATTCTGTCGTTCGCCTCTAGACAATACACTATCGCATTGCATATGCTCTGGTGCCTTTTCAGAGGTCACCGCCAAATGATGCACAGGTTTTTGCTCAGAAGATACCGCCATATGGTGCACAGGTTTTTGCTCAGAAGATACCGCCATATGGTGCACAGGTTTTTGCTCAAAAGATACCGCCATATGGTGCACAGATTTGCGCTCCCGTAAACGCCGATCAATCTGGATAGCCAATTTCATGGCATCATTCAGACCTGTAGGCACAGGGAACCCCACCATGACATCCTTCACGGCATCAGAGAGACCTTCTCTGAAATTAGCTGCTAGAGCGCACTCATTCCATTTAGTAAGCACCGACCATTTACGAAATTTCTGGCAGTATATCTCAGCTTCATCTTGCCCTTGGGAAAGAGCTATCAAGGCTTTCTCAGCCAAAATCTCTAAATTAGGTTCTTCATAAAGCAACCCCAAAGCCAGAAAAAACGCATCTACATTTAATAACGCAGGATCCCCTGGCGACAATGCAAATGCCCAACTTTGTGGGTCACCCCGCAATAGAGAAATAACAATTTTAACCTGTTGCGCAGGATCACCAGCAGAGCGAGATTTCAGAGACAAAAACAATTTACAATTCTCTCTGAAATTCAAAAAACGGGATCTGTCTCCGGTAAAAAATTCAGGCATAGGGATCTTAGGTTCAGACATTGGAGCACGTATAACAAAATCTTGTAAGTTCTGGACCTTTGAAGCCAGGTTATTCAGACCTGCAACCAAACTCTGTGGATCCATGATTCAAACAGGTGTAACCAAAGCCATTCAGAGATTAAGAGGAAAGGAGAAAAAAAAAAAAAAAGGCTGAAGACTGCAGTTTAAGCAAGGAGTACAAATAAGCACTAAGGTGCACTTTCCAAACACAGAAGGAGAAAAAAAAAAACCTTTTCATATCCTTTCCTGCTTTAGTGCATAGTTTTAACACATATGGCCGGCCAAACTGTTATGATTTTCCCAATGGCAGGGAAATCTAAATAACAACGGACTAGCTCTCGGGTGATGGGAACTAAAGTGACCGTGACCTGAACCTGACACGACACTGGAAGTAGCCGGGGAGTGTTTCCTACGATGCCCTAGACACCACGCGCCAGCCGGAGATCTAACTACCCCTATCAGAGGAATATACAGGCCTGCCTTACCTCCAGAGATGAACCCCAAAAGGAGATAGCAGTCCCGCACAGATATTGACGGTGAATCAAGAGGAAAAGACATACGTAGGATGAACAGCAGATTTAGCACAGTGAGGTCCGCTTACTAGATAGCAGAAGTACAGGAAAGAGTCACTTCACGGTCAACTTCAAAACACTACTCAAAAACACCATCCTGAAATTACTTTAAAACTCCAGTGACAACTCATGCCACTGGAGTGGCAATTTCAGTCCACGAGAGCTTCCAGCTACAGAGAGTCACATTGCAAATAGCTGGACAAAAATAGCATTAACTAGAAACAAAATACAACTTAGCTGAACAGGATCTTGAGGCAGGAGAATGCAACAGAATGCTACTGATACATTGTTGGCCGGCATCGGACCAGCAGCCAAGCAGCCTTAAATAGGAAACTCCCCTAATGGGTGTCAACAGGTGATCAAGGATAGAAGAAGGCAAATAAGTGGCAATACCATAAAACACCACCGGGGGAGCCCACAAACAGAATTCACAACAAACCTCTGGCCCTGTTGTCCAGAGACCCGCTGTAATTCCACCCGCAGCACCACTTTCCCAGTCATCCACACACTCCCAGCCCAGTCTACAGCCATCGGTAGTACAGGCATGGGAGAAAAGGCGGCCTTTCTCGTCAAACCACCCACGAGCACAGGCTCTGACTGCAGGCATTGCCAAACTTCTGTCACTGGAAATGCTGTCATTCAGGCTGGTGGAGACTGACAGCTTCCGTGACTTGATGTCATTGGCAGTCCCACAGTACAATGTGCCCAGCCGCTTTTACTTCAGCAGGCAAGCCGTCCCTGCCCTGCACAAGCATGTGGAGGGACACATAAAACACGCGCTACTGAACGCCGTCAGTAGCAAGGTCCACCTCACCACCGATGTGTGGACCAGTCAACATGGACAGGGGCGATACCTTTCCCTCACTGCCCATTGGGTTAATGTCGTTGAGCCGGGTACAGACCGTGCGAGTGGCGCAGGACGTGTCCTGCCCACTCCAAGGATTGCAGGAATCCATTCTGTACGCATTGACTCCTCCTCTTACACCAGTTCCTCAGAATCATCGCTGCAGGAGCCGTCACAGTCCACCTCCACATGGACCCGTGATGAACGTGTACCTGTTACGACCGACATGAGCACAGCCGTGGCCAAACGTCAACAGGCCGTCTTGAAATTAATTTTTTTGGGGAATCGTAGCCACACAGCGCAGGAGCTCTGGAATGCCATCAAGCAGGAGAGCGATGTGTGGTTTGTGCCAGCGAATCTCCAGCCAGGCATGGTAGTGTGTGATAATGGCCGAAATCTGGTGGCAGCTCTGGGCCTCGGCAACCTCACTCACATCCCATGTCTGGCACATGTGCTCAATTTGGTCGTGCAGAGCTTTTTGAGGGACTATCCGGATCTTGATGCACTGCTGCACAAGGTCCGCCTAGAGTGTGCTCACTTGCGGCGTTCCAGCACGGCAAAAGCGCGCATTGCGGCTCTGCAGCGCCGACACCGCCTGCCGGAACATCGCATCATATGTGACCTACCTACCAGGTGGAATTCCACGTTACATATGTTGGAGCGGTTGTGTGAGCAGCAGCAAGCTGTAATGGAGTACCAGCTGCTTCAGGCGCAAAGAAGTCGCACTCAGCGCCGTACAGACTTCACAACCACAGAGTGGGCCACTATGAATGACGTCTGCCAGGTTTTGCGTCCCTTTGATTATTCCACGCGGATGGCGAGTGCAGATGATGCACTAGTCAGCATGACTGTCCCCCTTATCTGCCTGCTTGAAAAATCACTGCAAGCGCTAAGGGATGATGTTGTGGAAGAGGTGGAGGATGAGGATTCACCATTTCCATCATCTTCTGGACAGTCAGCGCCACGTGGTTCCTCACAAACGCGTAGGCAGGGGACAGTTTGTGAGGAGGATGAGGAGGAGTCAATGGAGGAGGAAGACATCCGTCCAGAGGAGGGAGTTACCGAATTGTCCAGTACTCAGTGTGTACAGCGAGGGTGGGGTGATGACGAGCGGGCAGATATCACGCCTCCAGCAGGGGACAGCGTTTCTTGGGCAGTTGGCAGTCTGCAGCACATGGTGGATTACATGCTGCAGTGCCTGAGAAACGACCGCCGCATCGCCCACATTCTCAACATGTCTGATTATTGGGTGTTCACCCTCCTCGATCCTCGCTACCGGGACAACGTAGAAAGCCTCATCACACCGTTGAACCGGGAGCGAAAAATGCGGGAGTACCAAGACACACTGGTCAATTCCATCATCTTCTCCATTCCAACTGAGAGAAGTGCTGCTAGTGCATTCCAAAGCAGCTCAGTGCGTCCAGGCAGTGGTGGAGGCTCTGCACAAAGAGGGAGCAGAAGCAGTGCCTCTGCCCAAGGCAAGACCAGTATGGCCCAACTGTGGCACAGTTTTCTGTGCCCCCCACAAAAGTCTACACCATCACAGACGGCTCCAGTCAGCAGGAGGCAACGGTTCCGTCAGATGGTGACAGACTACATGTCTTGCCCTCTTGCTGTACTCCCAGACGGCTCTTCCCCTTTCAAGTTTTGGGTCTCAAAGCTGGATACATGGCCAGAGCTAAGCCAGTATGCATTGGAGGTGCTGTCTTGCCCTGCGGCCAGTGTATTATCGGAACGTGTCTTTAGTGCTGCAGGTGGTGTACTAACTGACCGTCGCATGCGACTATCCTCCGATAACGTTGACCGGCTTACTTTCCTGAAAATGAACAAGGCCTGGATCTCGCAGGAATTTGCCACTCCTCCTCCTGATTAAATAATTAGGTCACTGTATACGTTATCCAGGTCTCCTGTTGTGTTCATCTTTCTACCACCTGAACTTAAATTCCTGGGCTCCAACACCGCCAGTTGAGGCTCAGAAGTGCCGTCTGCACAGTCAAAACATACGACCCAGTGTTCTTGGGTTTCAGTAACGTCAGCTGATCCCCAGCTGTGTAGCTGGCAATGTGTCATGCGACTGCCACGCTGACACAACAACTGAAATGTAAGGGAATCTGTCCCCCCCCCCCAAGGCGTTTGTTACTGAAAGAGCCTCCTTGTGCAGCAGTAATGCTGCACAAGGAAAAGGTAGCTATTTTGGTTTAGCTCCTTGCACACGCAGAACTTAACACTTATAAAATGTGTCCACTGATACCGTAAAACCGTCCCGGAGGTGGGACTTTCCTTCGTAATATGACGCAGCACAGCCGTCATTCCTCCCCCCCCGGCGCCGCGCCCCGGCTCCTCAGCGTTGCCCGTCTTCTGGCATCATTTGGTGTCAGGATGGCTGCGCCTGTGCGGCCGCGCTGGCCGAGGGCCCGCCTCGCAGTGTCTTCTGATTTAATCCCACTGGGGGCCTGGGATCCATGGACATGCGCAGTGCATATCTGAACCTCCACCTCTCACTCATCTCCCTACGGCTTCTTCAGACTGTTCGGTGTCAGCTGGTCCCTAATAGCATGCCACGGCCGTGACACCGCACAGTCTTAAGAAGCCGTAGGGAGGGGAGTGAGAGGCGAGGATATGCACTGCGCATGGCCATGGATCCCAGGCCCCCAGTGGGATAAAATCAGAAGACACTGCGAGGCGGGCTCTCGGCCAGCGCGGCCGCACAGGCGCAGCCAGCCTGACACCAAGTTATGTCAGAAGATGGGCAGCGCTAAGTGTGCCTGGCCAAGGGATAACATAACAGCGCAGGCTCCGGGACGGAATCAAACTACGCTGAGGAGCCGGGGCGCGGCGCCCGGGGGGGAGGAATGATGGCTGTGCTGCGTCATATTACGAAGGAAAGTCCCACCTCCGGGACGGTTTCACGGTTTCAGGGGACACATTTTATAAGTGTTTAGTTCTGTGTTTGCAAGGAGCATGATGAAAAGAGCCACCTTTTCCTTTTGCATCTTTTGTGCTGCACAAGCTGGCTCTTTCAGCTACAAACGCCTTGGGGGGGGTTAAAGGTTCCCTTTCGACTTTCTCAGGCTTTGGCCTACATTGTGTTCCTCTGCTTTTCCACCTGTCCCTGGGCTCCAACACCGCTAGTTGTTGCCTGGTAGTGCTGTACGCACAGTCAACAGTCCCTCCTCTGTTATTGGGGTTCAGTAACGTCAGCTGTTCCCCTGCTGTGTGTGTGGCAATCCCTCCTACCTCCTCCACCTCCTCCTCCTCCACCTGTCCCTGGGCTCCAACACCGCTAGTTGTTGCCTGGTAGTGCTGTACGCACAGTCCCAACAGTCCCTCCTCTGTTATTGGGGTTCAGTAACGTCAGCTGTTCCCCTGCTGTGTGTGTGGCAATCCCTCCTACCTCCTCCACCTCCTCCTCCACCTGTCCCTGGGCTCCAACACCGCTAGTTGTTGCCTGGTAGTGCTGTACGCACAGTCCCAACAGTCCCTCCTCTGTTATTGGGGTTCAGTAACGTCAGCTGTTCCCCTGCTGTGTGTGTGGCAATCCCTCCTATCTCCTCCACCTCCTCCTCCTCCACCTGTCCCTGGGCTCCAACACCGCTAGTTGTTGCCTGGTAGTGCTGTACGCACAGTCAACAGTCCCTCCTCTGTTATTGGGGTTCAGTAACGTCAGCTGTTCCCCTGCTGTGTGTGTGGCAATCCCTCCTACCTCCTCCACCTCCTCCTCCTCCACCTGTCCCTGGGCTCCAACACCGCTAGTTGTTGCCTGGTAGTGCTATACGCACAGTCCCAACAGTCCCTCCTCTGTTATTGGGGTTCAGTAACGTCAGCTGTTCCCCTGCTGTGTGTGTGGCAATCCCTCCTACCTCCTCCACCTCCTCCTCCTCCACCTGTCCCTGGGCTCCAACACCGCTAGTTGTTGCCTGGTAGTGCTGTACACACAGTCAACAGTCCCTCCTCTGTTATTGGGGTTCAGTAACGTCAGCTGTTCCCCTGCTGTGTGTGTGGCAATCCCTCCTATCTCCTCCACCTCCTCCTCCTCCACCTGTCCCTGGGCTCCAACACCGCTAGTTGTTGCCTGGTAGTGCTGTACGCACAGTCAACAGTCCCTCCTCTGTTATTGGGGTTCAGTAACGTCAGCTTTTCCCCTGCTGTGTGTGTGGCAATCCCTCCTATCTCCTCCACCTCCTCCTCCTCCACCTGTCCCTGGGCTCCAACACCGCTAGTTGTTGCCTGGCAGTGCTGTACGCACAGTCCCAACAGTCCCTCCTCTGTTATTGGGGTTCAGTAACGTCAGCTGTTCCCCTGCTGTGTGTGTGGCAATCCCTCCTATCTCCTCCACCTCCTCCTCCTCCACCTGTCCCTGGGCTCCAACACCGCTAGTTGTTGCCTGGTAGTGCTGTACGCACAGTCAACAGTCCCTCCTCTGTTATTGGGGTTCAGTAACGTCAGCTGTTCCCCTGCTGTGTGTGTGGCAATCCCTCCTATCTCCTCCACCTCCTCCTCCTCCACCTGTCCCTGGGCTCCAACACCGCTAGTTGTTGCCTGGTAGTGCTGTACGCACAGTCCCAACAGTCCCTCCTCTGTTATTGGGGTTCAGTAACGTCAGCTGTTCCCCTGCTGTGTGTGTGGCAATCCCTCCTACCTCCTCCACCTCCTCCTCCTCCACCTGTCCCTGGGCTCCAACACCGCTAGTTGTTGCCTGGTAGTGCTATACGCACAGTCCCAACAGTCCCTCCTCTGTTATTGGGGTTCAGTAACGTCAGCTGTTCCCCTGCTGTGTGTGTGGCAATCCCTCCTACCTCCTCCACCTCCTCCTCCTCCACCTGTCCCTGGGCTCCAACACCGCTAGTTGTTGCCTGGTAGTGCTGTACGCACAGTCCCAACAGTCCCTCCTCTGTTATTGGGGTTCAGTAACGTCAGCTGTTCCCCTGCTGTGTGTGTGGCAATCCCTCCTACCTCCTCCACCTCCTCCTCCTCCACCTGTCCCTGGGCTCCAACACCGCTAGTTGTTGCCTGGTAGTGCTGTACGCACAGTCCCAACAGTCCCTCCTCTGTTATTGGGGTTCAGTAACGTCAGCTGTTCCCCTGCTGTGTGTGTGGCAATCCCTCCTACCTCCTCCACCTCCTCCTCCTCCACCTGTCCCTGGGCTCCAACACCGCTAGTTGTTGCCTGGTAGTGCTATACGCACAGTCCCAACAGTCCCTCCTCTGTTATTGGGGTTCAGTAACGTCAGCTGTTCCCCTGCTGTGTGTGTGGCAATCCCTCCTACCTCCTCCACCTCCTCCTCCACCTGTCCCTGGGCTCCAACACCGCTAGTTGTTGCCTGGTAGTGCTGTACGCACAGTCAACAGTCCCTCCTCTGTTATTGGGGTTCAGTAACGTCAGCTGTTCCCCTGCTGTGTATACGGCAACGTGTACTGCGACCGCCACACAGGCACAACAAGTTAAATTTAAAGGGAACCTGTCCCCCCCCCAGGCGTTTGTTACTGAAGGAGCCACCTTGTGCAGCAGTAATGATGCAAAGGGAAAAAGTGCCTCTTTTCGTGGTGCTCCTTGCACATGCTGAACCTAACACTTATGAAAAGTGTCCCCTCCTACCGTGATACCGTCCGGTAGGTGGAACTTTCCTTTGTGATGTGACGCAGCACAGCCGTCATTCTTACCCCCTTGGCGCCGTGCGCCGCCTCCTCAGCGTTGTTTGAATCAGTCCCGGAGCCTGCGCTGTTAGGTTAGCCCTTGGCCATGCACACATTTTGCGCTGCCCGTCTTCTGACATCATTTGGTGTCAGGCTGGCTGCGCCTGTACGGCCGCGCTGGCCGAGATCCCGCCTCGTACTGTCTTCTGATTTCATCCCACTGGGGGCCTGAGATCCATGGACATGCGCAGTGCATATCTGAACCTCCACCTCTCACTCATCTCCCTACGGCTTCTTCAAACTGTGCGGTGTCAGCTGGTCCCTAATAGCATGCCACGGCCGTGACACCGCACAGTCTGAAGAAGCCGTAGGGAGGGGAGTGAGAGGCGAGGATATGCACTGCGCATGGCCACGGATCTCAGGCCCCCAGTGGGATGAAATCAGAAGACAGTACGAGGCGGGATCTCGGCCAGCGCGGCCGCACAGGCGCAGCCAGCCTGACACCAAATGATGTCAGAAGACGGGCAGCGCAAAATTTGTGCATGGCCAAGGGCTAACCTAACAGCGCAGGCTCCGGGACTGATTCAAACAACGCTGAGGAGGCGGCGCACGGCGCCAAGGGGGTAAGAATGACGGCTGTGCTGCGTCACATCACAAAGGAAAGTTCCACCTACCGGACGGTATCACGGTAGGAGGGGACACTTTTCATAAGTGTTAGGTTCAGCATGTGCAAGGACCATAATTAAAAGAGCTAAGTTTACCTTTTCCAGCATTAGTGCTGTACACGATGGCTCTTTCAGCTACAAACGCCTGGGGGGGGGTTAAAGTTTCCCTTTCAACTTGCTCCAGTGCAGGCTTCGGCCTACACTCTGCTCCCTCTCCTCCTCCTGCTGACCCTGGGCTCCAACACCGCCAGTTAGGGCCCGGTACTGCTAGCTGCACAGAGAAAAACACCAGCCAATGTGTCAGTGGGGTTCAGCACCGCCAGCTGTTCCCCTGCTGTGTAGCCGGCATCGTGTCCTGCAAAAGCCACGCAGACACAAGAACTGAAATTGAAGGAAACCTGTCCCCCCTCCCCCAGGTGTTTCTACGTTTTACAGCCACCTTGTACGACAGTAATGCTGCATGTGTGCAAGGTGGCTCAGAAACTTAGTCTCTTTGCCCATGGGGAACTGAACACGTCTAAAATGAGTCCTCTGCGACCATTAAAACGTCCCTCAGGTGTGATTTTCCTTTGTATTGACACGCAACAAGCTCCTTGGTAGCGCTGCCCGTCTTCTGGCATCATTGTTTGGCTGCCTGCGCCTCTGCGGCCGCCTTGCCCCACACAACGCCCCTCGGTGTCTTATTAATTTGGACTGCGAGGGTGTGATTGATGGGCATGAACGGTGCATTTCTTCGCCTGTCCCTCATCTCCTTCCGCCTTCTTCGGACTGTGCGGCTTCATGGCCGTGGCATGCGATAAGGGATCAGCTGACGCCGCATAGTCTGAAGCGGGTGTAAGAAACCAAGCGAGAGGCGAACATATGTACTGCACCAGGCCATGAATCCCAGCCCCGCAGTGTTTTAACAATGTTAAGACACTGCGGGGCTGGGATTCATGGTCATCGCAAACCGCACAGGCCGACATTACATGATGTCAGAGGATGGGCAGCGCTAACAGCGCAAGGCCAAGGGATAACACGACAGCGCAGACTCCTGTGCAACAAATAACGATGCTCAGGAGGCCGCGCCAAGCACCAAGGTGGCATTTTTGCCAGCTGTACTGCGTCTCTTTACGAAGGGAACTCACGCCTCAAAATCAGTTTGACTGTGTAAGGGCCTAAATGTTATACGTGTTCCTTTCAGCGTGTGCAAGGAGCAAAATTAAAAGAGCAACCTTTGACTTGTGCAGCATTACTGCTGCATAAGCTGTGGCTCTTCTACTTTGTAACACCTGAGTGGGGGTTAAAGGTTTACTTTAAAATTGGTTCAATTAGGCTTCGGCCTACACTCTGCTCCCCCTGCAGAGCCCTGGCTCCAACACCGCCAGTTGGGGCCCGGTACTGCTAGCTGCACAGAGAAAAACACCAGCCAATGTGTCAGTGGGGTTCAGCACCGCCAGCTGTTCCCCCGCTGTGTAGCCGGCAACGTGTCCTGCGACCGCCACGCAGGCACAACAGACCCAAAGCTGCCGCCACTGCAGGCTTCGGCCTACACTCCCCTCCCCCTTGCTCCTCCTCCTGCTCCTCCTCCTGCTGACCCCGGGCTCTAACACCGCCAGTTGGGGCCCGGTACTGCTAGCTGCACAGAGAAAAACACCAGCCAATGTGTCAGTGGGGTCCAGCACCGCCAGCTGTTCCCCTGCTGTGCAGCCGGCATCGTGTCCTGCAAAAGCCACGCAGACACAAGAACTGAAATTGAAGGGAACCTGTCCCCCCTCCCCCAGGCGTTTGTACGTTTTACAGCCACCTCGTACAGCGGTAATGCTGCATGTGTGCAAGGTGGCTCATAAACGTATTCTCCTCGCACATGTGGAACTGAAAACACGTCTAAAATGTGTCCTCTGTGTGACCATTTAACCGTCCCGGTGGTGTGACTTTCCTTTGTAATGACACGCTGCAACCCCCTTGGTAGCGCTGCCCGTCTTCTGGCATCATTCTTTGGCTGCCTGCGCCTCTGCGGCCGCCCTGACCCACACAACGCCCCTCGGTGTCTTATTTATTGGGACTGCGAGGGTGTGATTGATGGGCATGAGCAGTGCATATCTTCGCCTGTTGTCACTCATCTCCTTCCGCCTTCTTCAGACTGTGCGGCTTCATGGCCGTGGCATGCGATAAGGGATCAGCTGACGCCGCACAGTCTGAAGCGGGTGTAAGAACCCGAGTGCGAGAGGCGAACATATGTGCTGCGCCAGGCCATGAATCCCAGCCCCGCAGTGTTTTAACAATGTTAAGACACTGCGGGGCTGGGATTCATGGTCATCGCGAACCGCACCGGCCGACATTAAATGAGGTCAGAAGATGGGCAGCGCTAACAGCGCTAGGCCGGGGGATAACACGACAGCGCAGACTCCTGTACAGCAAATAACAACGCTCAGGAGGCTGCACCCAGCACCAAGGTGGGATTCTTGACATCTGTGCTGCATCTCATTACAAAGGGAACTCGCGCCTCCAACACAGTTTGACTGTATAAAGGGCTAAATGTTATACGTGTTTCATTCGGCGTGTGCAAGGAGCAAAATTAAAAGAGCAACCTTTGACTTGTGCGGCACTACTGCTGCATAAGCTGTGGCTCTTCTAGTTTGTAACCCCTGAGGGGGGGTTAAAGGTTACCTTTGAAATCGGTTCAATTAGGCTTCGGCCTACACTCTGCTCCACCGGCAGAGCCCGGGCTCCAACAACGCTAGTTGCTGTCCGGAAGTGCTGGCTGCACAGAGCCAAACACCTCGCCAATGTGTCAGTGGGGTTCAGCACCGCCAGCTGTTCCCCTGCTGTGTAGCCGGCAACGTGTCCTGCGACCGCCACGCAGGCACAACAGACCCAAAGCTGCCGCCACTGCAGGCTTCGGCCTACACTCCCCTCCCCCTTGCTCCTCCTCCTGCTCCTCCTCCTGCTGACCCCGGGCTCTAACACCGCCAGTTGGGGCCCGGTACTGCTAGCTGCACAGAGAAAAACACCAGCCAATGTGTCAGTGGGGTCCAGCACCGCCAGCTGTTCCCCTGCTGTGCAGCCGGCATCGTGTCCTGCAAAAGCCACGCAGACACAAGAACTGAAATTGAAGGGAACCTGTCCCCCCTCCCCCAGGCGTTTGTACGTTTTACAGCCACCTCGTACAGCGGTAATGCTGCATGTGTGCAAGGTGGCTCATAAACGTATTCTCCTCGCACATGTGGAACTGAAAACACGTCTAAAATGTGTCCTCTGTGTGACCATTTAACCGTCCCGGTGGTGTGACTTTCCTTTGTAATGACACGCTGCAACCCCCTTGGTAGCGCTGCCCGTCTTCTGGCATCATTCTTTGGCTGCCTGCGCCTCTGCGGCCGCCCTAACCCACACAACGCCCCTCGGTGTCTTATTTATTGGGACTGCGAGGGTGTGATTGATGGGCATGAGCTTTGCATATCTTCGCCTGTTGTCACTCATCTCCTTCCGCCTTCTTCAGACTGTGCGGCTTCATGGCCGTGGCATGCGATAAGGGATCAGCTGACGCCGCACAGTCTGAAGCGGGTGTAAGAACCCGAGTGCGAGAGGCGAACATATGTGCTGCGCCAGGCCATGAATCCCAGCCCCGCAGTGTTTTAACAATGTTAAGACACTGCGGGGCTGGGATTCATGGTCATCGCGAACCGCACCGGCCGACATTAAATGAGGTCAGAAGATGGGCAGCGCTAACAGCGCTAGGCCGGGGGATAACACGACAGCGCAGACTCCTGTACAGCAAATAACAATGCTCAGGAGGCTGCACCCAGCACCAAGGTGGGATTCTTGACATCTGTGCTGCGTCTCATTACAAAGGGAACTCGCGCCTCCAACACAGTTTGACTGTATAAAGGGCTAAATGTTATACGTGTTTCATTCGGCGTGTGCAAGGAGCAAAATTAAAAGAGCAACCTTTGACTTGTGCGGCACTACTGCTGCATAAGCTGTGGCTCTTCTAGTTTGTAACCCCTGAGGGGGGGTTAAAGGTTACCTTTGAAATCGGTTCAATTAGGCTTCGGCCTACACTCTGCTCCACCGGCAGAGCCCGGGCTCCAACAACGCTAGTTGCTGTCCGGAAGTGCTGGCTGCACAGAGCCAAACACCTCGCCAATGTGTCAGTGGGGTTCAGCACCGCCAGCTGTTCCCCTGCTGTGTAGCCGGCAACGTGTCCTGCGACCGCCACGCAGGCACAACAGACCCAAAGCTGCCGCCACTGCAGGCTTCGGCCTACACTCCCCTCCCCCTTGCTCCTCCTCCTGCTCCTCCTCCTGCTGACCCCGGGCTCTAACACCGCCAGTTGGGGCCTGGTACTGCTAGCTGCACAGAGAAAAACACCAGCCAATGTGTCAGTGGGGTCCAGCACCGCCAGCTGTTCCCCTGCTGTGCAGCCGGCATCGTGTCCTGCAAAAGCCACGCAGACACAAGAACTGAAATTGAAGGGAACCTGTCCCCCCTCCCCCAGGCGTTTGTACGTTTTACAGCCACCTCGTACAGCGGTAATGCTGCATGTGTGCAAGGTGGCTCATAAACGTATTCTCCTCGCACATGTGGAACTGAAAACACGTCTAAAATGTGTCCTCTGTGTGACCATTTAACCGTCCCGGTGGTGTGACTTTCCTTTGTAATGACACGCTGCAACCCCCTTGGTAGCGCTGCCCGTCTTCTGGCATCATTCTTTGGCTGCCTGCGCCTCTGCTGCCGCCCTGACCCACACAACGCCCCTCGGTGTCTTATTTATTGGGACTGCGAGGGTGTGATTGATGGGCATGAGCAGTGCATATCTTCGCCTGTTGTCACTCATCTCCTTCCGCCTTCTTCAGACTGTGCGGCTTCATGGCCGTGGCATGCGATAAGGGATCAGCTGACGCCGCACAGTCTGAAGCGGGTGTAAGGACCCGAGTGCGAGAGGCGAACATATGTGCTGCGCCAGGCCATGAATCCCAGCCCCGCAGTGTTTTAACAATGTTAAGACACTGCGGGGCTGGGATTCATGGTCATCGCGAACCGCACCGGCCGACATTAAATGAGGTCAGAAGATGGGCAGCGCTAACAGCGCTAGGCCGGGGGATAACACGACAGCGCAGACTCCTGTACAGCAAATAACAACGCTCAGGAGGCTGCACCCAGCACCAAGGTGGGATTCTTGACATCTGTGCTGCGTCTCATTACAAAGGGAACTTGCGCCTCCAACACAGTTTGACTGTATAAAGGGCTAAATGTTATACGTGTTTCATTCGGCGTGTGCAAGGAGCAAAATTAAAAGAGCAACCTTTGACTTGTGCGGCACTACTGCTGCATAAGCTGTGGCTCTTCTAGTTTGTAACCCCTGAGGGGGGGTTAAAGGTTACCTTTGAAATCGGTTCAATTAGGCTTCGGCCTACACTCTGCTCCACCGGCAGAGCCCGGGCTCCAACAACGCTAGTTGCTGTCCGGAAGTGCTGGCTGCACAGAGCCAAACACCTCGCCAATGTGTCAGTGGGGTTCAGCACCGCCAGCTGTTCCCCTGCTGTGTAGCCGGCAACGTGTCCTGCGACCGCCACGCAGGCACAACAGACCCAAAGCTGCCGCCACTGCAGGCTTCGGCCTACACTCCCCTCCCCCTTGCTCCTCCTCCTGCTCCTCCTCCTGCTGACCCCAGGCTCTAACACCGCCAGTTGGGGCCCGGTACTGCTAGCTGCACAGAGAAAAACACCAGCCAATGTGTCAGTGGGGTCCAGCACCGCCAGCTGTTCCCCTGCTGTGCAGCCGGCATCGTGTCCTGCAAAAGCCACGCAGACACAAGAACTGAAATTGAAGGGAACCTGTCCCCCCTCCCCCAGGCGTTTGTACGTTTTACAGCCACCTCGTACAGCGGTAATGCTGCATGTGTGCAAGGTGGCTCATAAACGTATTCTCCTCGCACATGTGGAACTGAAAACACGTCTAAAATGTGTCCTCTGTGTGACCATTTAACCGTCCCGGTGGTGTGACTTTCCTTTGTAATGACACGCTGCAACCCCCTTGGTAGCGCTGCCCGTCTTCTGGCATCATTCTTTGGCTGCCTGCGCCTCTGCTGCCGCCCTGACCCACACAACGCCCCTCGGTGTCTTATTTATTGGGACTGCGAGGGTGTGATTGATGGGCATGAGCAGTGCATATCTTCGCCTGTTGTCACTCATCTCCTTCCGCCTTCTTCAGACTGTGCGGCTTCATGGCCGTGGCATGCGATAAGGGATCAGCTGACGCCGCACAGTCTGAAGCGGGTGTAAGGACCCGAGTGCGAGAGGCGAACATATGTGCTGCGCCAGGCCATGAATCCCAGCCCCGCAGTGTTTTAACAATGTTAAGACACTGCGGGGCTGGGATTCATGGTCATCGCGAACCGCACCGGCCGACATTAAATGAGGTCAGAAGATGGGCAGCGCTAACAGCGCTAGGCCGGGGGATAACACGACAGCGCAGACTCCTGTACAGCAAATAACAACGCTCAGGAGGCTGCACCCAGCACCAAGGTGGGATTCTTGACATCTGTGCTGCGTCTCATTACAAAGGGAACTTGCGCCTCCAACACAGTTTGACTGTATAAAGGGCTAAATGTTATACGTGTTTCATTCGGCGTGTGCAAGGAGCAAAATTAAAAGAGCAACCTTTGACTTGTGCGGCACTACTGCTGCATAAGCTGTGGCTCTTCTAGTTTGTAACCCCTGAGGGGGGGTTAAAGGTTACCTTTGAAATCGGTTCAATTAGGCTTCGGCCTACACTCTGCTCCACCGGCAGAGCCCGGGCTCCAACAACGCTAGTTGCTGTCCGGAAGTGCTGGCTGCACAGAGCCAAACACCTCGCCAATGTGTCAGTGGGGTTCAGCACCGCCAGCTGTTCCCCTGCTGTGTAGCCGGCAACGTGTCCTGCGACCGCCACGCAGGCACAACAGACCCAAAGCTGCCGCCACTGCAGGCTTCGGCCTACACTCCCCTCCCCCTTGCTCCTCCTCCTGCTCCTCCTCCTGCTGACCCCAGGCTCTAACACCGCCAGTTGGGGCCCGGTACTGCTAGCTGCACAGAGAAAAACACCAGCCAATGTGTCAGTGGGGTCCAGCACCGCCAGCTGTTCCCCTGCTGTGCAGCCGGCATCGTGTCCTGCAAAAGCCACGCAGACACAAGAACTGAAATTGAAGGGAACCTGTCCCCCCTCCCCCAGGCGTTTGTATGTTTTACAGCCACCTCGTACAGCGGTAATGCTGCATGTGTGCAAGGTGGCTCATAAACGTATTCTCCTCGCACATGTGGAACTGAAAACACGTCTAAAATGTGTCCTCTGTGTGACCATTTAACCGTCCCGGTGGTGTGACTTTCCTTTGTAATGACACGCTGCAACCCCCTTGGTAGCGCTGCCCGTCTTCTGGCATCATTCTTTGGCTGCCTGCGCCTCTGCGGCCGCCCTGACCCACACAACGCCCCTCGTTGTCTTATTTATTGGGACTGCGAGGGTGTGATTGATGGGCATGAGCAGTGCATATCTTCGCCTGTTGTCACTCATCTCCTTCCGCCTTCTTCAGACTGTGCGGCTTCATGGCCGTGGCATGCGATAAGGGATCAGCTGACGCCGCACAGTCTGAAGCGGGTGTAAGGACCCGAGTGCGAGAGGCGAACATATGTGCTGCGCCAGGCCATGAATCCCAGCCCCGCAGTGTTTTAACAATGTTAAGACACTGCGGGGCTGGGATTCATGGTCATCGCGAACTGCACCGGCCGACATTAAATGAGGTCAGAAGATGGGCAGCGCTAACAGCGCTAGGCCGGGGGATAACACGACAGCGCAGACTCCTGTACAGCAAATAACAACGCTCAGGAGGCTGCACCCAGCACCAAGGTGGGATTCTTGACATCTGTGCTGCGTCTCATTACAAAGGGAACTCGCGCCTCCAACACAGTTTGACTGTATAAAGGGCTAAATGTTATACGTGTTTCATTCGGCGTGTGCAAGGAGCAAAATTAAAAGAGCAACCTTTGACTTGTGCGGCACTACTGCTGCATAAGCTGTGGCTCTTCTAGTTTGTAACCCCTGAGGGGGGGTTAAAGGTTACCTTTGAAATCGGTTCAATTAGGCTTCGGCCTACACTCTGCTCCACCGGCAGAGCCCGGGCTCCAACAACGCTAGTTGCTGTCCGGAAGTGCTGGCTGCACAGAGCCAAACACCTCGCCAATGTGTCAGTGGGGTTCAGCACCGCCAGCTGTTCCCCTGCTGTGTAGCCGGCAACGTGTCCTGCGACCGCCACGCAGGCACAACAGACCCAAAGCTGCCGCCACTGCAGGCTTCGGCCTACACTCCCCTCCCCCTTGCTCCTCCTCCTGCTCCTCCTCCTGCTGACCCCGGGCTCTAACACCGCCAGTTGGGGCCCGGTACTGCTAGCTGCACAGAGAAAAACACCAGCCAATGTGTCAGTGGGGTCCAGCACCGCCAGCTGTTCCCCTGCTGTGCAGCCGGCATCGTGTCCTGCAAAAGCCACGCAGACACTTGCTCTTGTACCTTCTGCTCCCCATCCTGGTTCCAGTACTGTCAGCTGGTTCCGTGCAGAGCCTTTGGCTTAGGTGCCTCCCTCTGGGTATCCGAGTTCCACCAACATCAGGTGGTCCTTGGTAGTGCTTTCAGGCACGGGTACCTCCTGCTTAGTAACCGGGTTCCAGTAACGTCAGCTGGTCCTCGGTAGTTCCATTGGCTCTTGGACCTTCGGCTACCCATCCGGGTTCCAGCACCGTCAGCTGGTTCTCGGCAGTGTCTTTTGCTCTTGTACCTTCTGCTCCCCATCCTGGTTCCAGTACCGTCAGCTGGTTCCGGGCAGAGCCTTTGGCTTAGGTGCCTCCCTCTGGGTATCTGAGTTCCACCAACGTCAGGTGGTCCTTGGTAGTGCTTTCAGGCACGGGTACCTCCTGCTTAGTAACCGGGTTCCAGTAACGTCAGCTGGTCCTCGGTAGTTCCATTGGCTCTTGGACCTTCGGGTAGCCATCCGAGTTCCAGTTCCATCAGCTGGTTCTCGGCATTTTCTCAGCCTTCTTGTACCTTCTGCTACATTTCCAAGTTCAAGAGACTAAACACGATGACCCGGAAGACCACCCCTAAGATGACGACGACACCAGAGACGACAACCACCGTGATGACGACGACCCTGGAGACGATGACTCTGAAGACCACCCCGATGACGACGACCCCGGAGACGACGACCCTGGAGACGACGACGACCTGGAAGACCGAGAAGCAGAAGAACAAGAGGCTGCAGAACAAAGAGCAGAAGAACATTAAGCATAACACTAAATATCAGAGCAAAAAATATTATCTAAATTATAAGCAGAAGAAGACTAAGCAGTGTATGGGGGTGAGTCCGTTCCTCCTCGTGGTGCCCCTGGATAAAGCCTGATGCTGCAGGCCAAACTGAACGCGGACAAATGTAACTGTTTTGTGACAGGCAGAACGGAAGGTGTAATCTTCAAACTTTTATAGATAACAACTACGGGAATGCCTGTCACAAATAAGAATATGATGAAGAAGTAGAATATGATGAAGATAATAGTAAAATAAAAAGAATATGAACAATGTAACCAAAAAAATAATAGGTAGAAGATGAAGAAGAAGATGAATAAGGTGAAGAAGTTGATGTCAAAGAAGCTGATGATGAGGATAATGAAGAAGAAAGTGTGGGAGAAGTAAAAAAGAAGGTGAAGGGCGTGGAAGTAGTGAAACATCAATATCTGACAAAATAAAAAAAAAATTAACATAGTCAAAATCTTTCTACCGCCGAACGTCATAAAAAAAAACAAAATCCTGCTATTCTATTACATTGGGCTAAACCTCTGTGCCTTTAATGTCTCCGCCACGTCCCCCAATACAGCCTACATTATTCTTAGTTGTTTTCCTTCATGTAGAATTAACCTACAAGGAAAGAAAGGGTTTATTTTAATTCCGATATTTTCGTCCCATTGACTTGCATTGGGATCGGGTATCGGTATCGGATTAGATCCGATACTTTGACGGTATCGGCCGATACTTTCCGATACCGATACTTTCCGATATCGGAAGGTATCGCTCAACACTAGTAAAGAGACAACCAGTAACACTAACAATATTAATACAGTTTAGACATACACAATTAAATAGATAGATCAGTACCACTAATGATCCTGTGAATTATGTCTAAATAATTAGGGGGTCCATAAAAAAACCCCCAAACAATCTTACCAGTCTGGACGAAGATGCCACCTTTAAAAATGTACCCTCCTAAATCTCAATGGATAGGAATCCTTGAAACCATAACATGGTATTCAATAAGCCATTCCTAGACAGGACCGCCTCCCAATGCATTTCTTCCTGAATGGAGTCATAAGGGGATATGGCAGTCAAGAAATGGAGTGCCCAGCCATCTATAGCACTCTCTTTGGCGTCTTTTTCAACAGTTCGGTTTCCAGTGAACAATGCACAGGTCAGACTAAGCCTCGTGACTGGAAGCCCAGTCTACCATGAAGAGGCTTTGAGGGTCGTACGGAGAACAGCGAGCAAGTGGTGGGGTTGCAAATTGAATTTCCCGGTAAAATTGACACAATTTGGCAAATTTTATTCTCATCAGGTCCTCCTTAGATGCGGGAACAGCACTTTGGGCATATTTACAATTCATATCTACAATCTCCGACTGCTACTTGCTTCCCCTATAATTCATAGTTGTCAACTTTCCTGAAACATCCGGCAGCCTCAAGAACGAAGAGAAGACTTCTTGGTCTCCAGGGAAAGTTGTAGATCCACCACACAGACACATGGCTGAAACCGCTGAAATCAGTGCTTCCTCTCATGCTTAGCGGGGTGTACAAATGATGACCACCCCATAAATTATTAAATATGTAATATCTGCGACACTAGTCAGCACTGGGTGCTATTGTTTTTTGTTTTTGCTTATTTCTAGGTCCTCGTCAGTTAGAAGAAGTCACTGGGAAGAAAGAGAAGTAGTTAATATGCAGTTGACTCACCATCAAGAAGTGAAAAAAACACAAACTTTATGTGATCCGGCAATTTCATCTAAAGGGGAAACACATCCAAAATGATCATATGACATGTCACCAATGATAGGAGAGAGGTCCATGGTCATGACAGGGCTGCAAGAACTATCACATCCTTTAGCACTGTACAGAGATGTCTGTTACTAGAAATCTTATCAGGAAGAATAGTTACAGGGATTGTACTGGATTACACATAAAGTACATTATTATTATTATTTATTATTATAGCGCCATTTATTCCATGGTGCTTTACATGTGAAAAGGGGCATGCATAACAATAAACAAGTACAATAATCTTGAACAGTACATGGCTACAAAAATCAGCACCAACTTGATTCCATTAAATTTAATTCAGCTGAGCTGCACAACGCAAGGACAGGTGAGGCCCAGTTCCAGGAAGAAAGCGGCCATGTTATGTTCTAATTTGGTACAACTTATTGAACACTACAGTGACCTCTAGGAACCAGGATAATTCCCAATACAGATTTTTTGTAGAGCTAAGCCACTCCTCTAACCCTGCTCAAATGAATTGTGCTCCTAATAAAGCCCCAGAATGATCCGACACAATTAATACCCCTTTTAAAGCCCTGATGTAGTATGATGTCCCCACAAAGTTCTTAAACATAGTATGATGCCCCAGGGCTGCCCCAACACATATTGATGCCCCGCAGTACCTCCCACACAGTATAGTGCCCTCCAACATTATGATTTCCCAATAGTGCCTATCTTACACATTAGAAAGCCCCACAGTGCATTCCCATACAATAATGCCCTCCACACAGAATAATGCTGCAACAGTGTCTTCCCTCACAGTATAATGCCCCCACACACATATCAATACCCCCACAATACCTTCCACACAGTATAATGCTGCCATACATAATTATTTCCTAACAGTGCCCCCTTACACATTATGAAGCCCCACTGGTCACCCCCACACAATAATGCCCCTCCACACAGAATAATGCTGCAAC
This sequence comes from Ranitomeya variabilis, assembly GCF_051348905.1. Taxonomy (NCBI): domain Eukaryota; kingdom Metazoa; phylum Chordata; class Amphibia; order Anura; family Dendrobatidae; genus Ranitomeya; species Ranitomeya variabilis. The sequence continues at coordinate 210,752,642 of NC_135235.1, read as the reverse complement.
AGTGTCTTCTCTCACAGTATGATGGCCCCCACACATATCGATGCCCCCACAATACCTCCCAAACTTCTAACAATGCCCCCTTACACATTATGAAGCCCCACTGGTCACCCCCAAACAATAATGCACTCTACACAGAATAATGCTGAAACAGTGTCTTCTCACACAGTATGATGCCCCAAACGTATATTGATACCCCACAATACCTCCCACACAGTATAATGCTGTCATACATTATTATTTCCTAACAGTGCCCCTTTATACCTTATGAAGCTCCACTGGTCACCCTCACACAATAATGCCCTCCACACAGAATAATGATGCAACAGTGTCTTTCCTCACACTATGATCCCCTCCACACATATCAATGCCCCCATAATACCTCCCAAAAAGTATGACGCCGCCATACATCATTATTTCCTATCAGTGACCCCTTAAACATTATGAAGCCCCACTGGTCACCTCCACACAATAATGCACTCTACACAGAATAAAGCTGAAACAGTGTCTTCTCACACAGTATGATTCCCACACCACATATTGATGCTACCACAGTACCTCCCACACAGTACAGTGACCAAAAACATTATGATCTCCCAACAATACCTCCTTTACACATTATAAAACCTACACAATAATGCTTTCCACATGGAATAATGCTGCAACAGTATAGTCTCACACAGTATGATGCCCCAACACATATTGATGCTCCCACAGTGCCTTCCACACAGTATAGTGCCCACAAACATTATGATTTTCCAACAATGCCTCCCTTACACATTATAAAGCCCCACTGGGCGCCCCACACAATAATGCCCTCCAGACATAATAATGCTGAAACAGTGTCATGTCACACAGTATGATGTCCCCTACACAAATTGATGCTACCACAGTACCTCCCACACAGTATAGTTACCAAAAACATTATGATCTCCCAACAATGCCTCCCTTACACATTATAAAACCCCCACAGGACAACCCTACATAATAATGCCCTCCACACAGAATAATGCGGCAACAGTTTAGTCTCACACAGTAAGATGCCCCCACACATATTGATACCCCAACAGTGCCTTCCACACAGAAAAGTGCCCTGAAAGATTATGATTTTCCAGCAATACCTCCCTTATACATTATAAAGCCACACTGGTCGACCCCACACAATAAAGTCTTCCCACATAATATTATGCCCACAGTGCCCTTTCCTCACATATGATACCCAGCCACTACACCTTGGTGGCAAATAAAAAAAATACTCTCCTGGCCCAATTTCCAGTTTTCCGATGTGTCCATAGCCAAGCACAGCAGACACAAGATAATGGCGTCAACATGCCTCAGCCCCAGTCAACACTGGTGATGGTGAATGGTGGAGTTTGGAATTGAAGCTCCAGACTCCACCATTGTATTCAACTGTAACTGCAGCCTGAAGATGCAAAGTTGAAAATGGGTCATGGTGCCGATCTCATGGTACTGCTGTCCAAACATACGACTGTCCTTTTGGATCCTTGATGGTTGGGAGGCATAGTGACCCGTGATGTCCCTCACTGGTCCATATGGTGGAGGTAGTGATTTCAGGTAAGTGCATGATGAGAATCCGATGCAACATATTGCTGGAGCTACATTATGTTAATAAATATAAAGTTTTGGGAAATTGTATGAATAGCAGCAGTACCCTAAAATAATGCTGGTTTAGGGTTTCTTAAAGAAACACTTTCATGAAACTTCTATCACGCCGTCCATCAGATCAATCCACCAGATTAGTCCATCAGTCTCCTCCAAGTGTAAAACTCATCACAAGGATAAGCTGCTTTTCTCTAGGAGGAGGTGGATGGACTGGTCTGGTCACATGATCCTCCATCAGAAGGTGTTTCATGGACAGAAGTGCTGGTCTCTTTATGGGGACAGCTGCTCTAACAACCCCTTTAATGAGGCTAAGTTATAATAATGGACACAACCCACTGATAAGAATAATGTCGCTTTTGAAAAAATGCAGAATCTGTTTTCTAACCCCAAAAGAATGGCAATGGACATGAACTACGGAAGGAAATATACAAGACAAGGGTGAGGTTTAAATAGTCTCACAGTCATTTACACGCAAAACCACAAGTGTAAATTATTCTGCGTCTCTATACTCTTGTTTTCTCCTATTCTCCACCGTGGTCTTAAAGTGTAACCGTCGTTTTTATTTTATGAAAATAACCAACTATGTAATTCATTCTCAATTCATGGGTAAAATCTGTATTTAGTGAAGACATTTCTAAGACTTTTCCATTACTGACATGAGAGATGACAGTTGGTGCTCATAACATTCTATGGAGGAGGAGGAGCTAGAGGCGGACAGACATTCGGCTGCGTTGGTGCTCATAACATTCTATAGAGGAGGAGGAGCTAGAGGCGGACAGACATTCGGCTGCAAGTTCACCTGACATGACAGTTGCAATTTAAAAATCTCGGAATTCAGGTAACCTTGTGCACTGATCAAGTTAATAATATATCTTTATATTTGTAAAAATAATAATTTTTCAAAGTACTGAAACTTTTATGCATTATTTATATGTAGCAGTAAAAGGAAAACTCTTTGATCTCATAGAAACAAGAGGCAACTAAGAATTTTCATTGTCAGATTTGAATTCAGGAGGTAAAAATCATTCAAAAATGGCTCATTTCATAACTGAACCTGACAACTTCTGAAAATATGTGGAACAGTGTTATCTATCTATCATCTATCGGTGTAATGTGCATTGACCAAATATAGGCACACAAAGAGGAACAGTAATAAATATTTTGTAGTTTTTCTTCCTACTTTCAGACGGATCCCGTGGCAGCAGAAGTCTGTGCACCTGTTCTCACTCGTGGAGGAAGTAAGGGGGTCAGATGCCACGGCGAAGTGCTGTGCGTGTAAGAACAAAAGCAAAGTTTTCACACCTTTCTGCTTCATCTGATGATATTATTGTTCTCTACTCATCTCATCTCCGGTTCCTGTCCTGTCGATTTTTTTTTTCCATTTTGCTTTAATGCACAATTACATCTACATTTAAACTTTTTTAATTATTATTTTACTCTAAAACATCTATCTATCTATCTATCTATCTATCTATTATCTATCTATCTATCATCTATCTATCTATTATCTATCATCTATCTCTCTATATATTATCTATCTATCATCTATCTATTATCTATCTATCTATTATCTATCTATCTATCATCTATCTCTCTATCTATTATCTACCATCTATCTATTATATATCTATCTATTTATTTATCTATCTATCAAACAGTGGGGAAAATAAGTATTTGATACACAAAATGGCAGTGTGTTGGATGCTTGGTTCGATGGTGATCGTCAGGCTTCTAGAGATAGTGGCTGTGATGGTTCTTTCATTTTTTATAATGGGTGTAAGAAAACATGTTAAGGGGAACCTGTCACCCCCCCAGTCGTTTCAAGCTAAAAGAGCCACCTTGTGCAGCAGTAATGCTGCATTCTGACAGGGTGGCTCTTTTAGTTCTGGGTGCTGTAACTAGAGAAATAATCCGTTTTTTAATTTGTCAGAAATACCTTTCTTCAGTCCTGGAGGCCGGCGTTTCCCCCTGCTTCAGACGCCACACAGCTGTCACTCACATCCTCTTGGCGCCGGGCGCCGCCTCCTCACTGCTGTTTTGAAATGAGCCGGCGCCTGCGCTCTTTTCTCCTGCCTGGTGCAGGCGCAGTGAGCGCTGCCCATCTATCCTCATATGCAGTCTAGCTGACTGCGCCTGTGCGGCCGCCCTGCCTGTGAATCCCAGCCCCGCAATGTGAATAAATCAGAAGACACTGCGGGGCTGGGATTCACAGTCAGGGCGGCCGCACAGGCGCAGTCAGCTAGACTGCATATGAGGATAGATGGGCAGCGCTCACTGCGCCTGCACCAGGCAGGAGAAAAGAGCGCAGGCGCCGGCTAATTTCAAAACAGCAGTGAGGAGGCGGCGCCCGGCGCCAAGAAGATGTGAGTGACAGCTGTGTGGCGTCTGAAGCAGGGGGAAAGGCCTGCCTCCAGGACTGAAGAAAGGTATTTCTGACAAATTAAAAAACGGATTATTTCTCTAGTTACAGCACCCAGAACTAAAAGAGCCACCTTGTCAGAATGCAGCATTACTGCTGCACAAGGTGGCTCTTTTAGTTTGAAACGACTAGAGGGGTGACAGGTTCCCTTTAAGGGTTTCAGAAAAATGTTTGGCTCCCCCTTTATAAGCTGAGAATTTTGTCTATATAGATTTTCACTGGGAGATGTCTGAACAATTGGGCCAGTGTCCTGCTCTTCCTCCATCCATACAGAGGTCTGCTGACGCATAGAGAGGTTTAATACTAGAGAAAGGACCATCCAGATTGGGTCACCTTGTTGCGGTAGGATGGCTTTTACACTTTTTTGATCAAAATAGTGTCAACTGAGTATCGTATGTAATTTACATGCACTATTACCATTCACTTACTGTATTTATGTACTGAAGGGTACTCAAGTGCCTTGCGAAAGTATGCGGCCCCCTTGAACTTTGCAACCTTTTCCCACATATCATGCTTCAAACATAAAGATACCAAATGTAAATTTTTGGTGAAGAATCAACAGCAAGTGGAACACAATTGTGAAGTTGAACGAAATTTATTGGTTATTTTAGATTTTTGTGGAAATTCAAAAACTGAAAAGTGGGGTGTGCAATATTATTGGGCCCCTTTAACTTAATACTTTGTTGCGCCACCTTTTGCTGCGATTACAAGTCGCTTGGGGTATGTCTCTATCAGTTTTGTACATCGAGAGACTGAAATTCTTGCCCATTCTTCCTTGGCAAACTGCTCGAGCTCAGTGAGGTTTGATGGAGATCGTTTGCATCGTTTGTGCAGTTTTCAGCTCTTTCCACAGATTCTCGATTGGATTGAGGTCTGGATTTTGACGGCCATTCTAACACCTGGATACGTTTATGTGTGAACCATTCCATTGTAGATTTTGCTTTATGTTTGGGATCATTGTCTTGTTGGACGACAAATCTCCGTCCCAGTCTCAGGTCTTTTGCAGACTCCAACAGGTTTTCTTCAAGAATGGTCCTGTATTTGGCTCCATCCAACTTCCCATCAATTTTAACCCTCTTCCCTGTCCCTGCTGAAGAAAAGCAGGCCCAAACCATGATGCTGCCACCACCATGTTTGACAGTGGGGATGGTGTGTTCAGGGTGATGAGCTGTGTTGCCTTTACACCAAACATATCGCTTGGCATTGTTGCCAAAAAGTTTGATTTTGGTTTCATCTGACCAGAGCACCTTCTTCCACATGTTTGGTGTGTCTCCCAGGTGGCTTGTTGCAAACTTTAAACAACACTTTTTACGGATATCTTTGAGAAATGGCTTTCTTCTTGCCACTCTTCCATAAAGGCCAGATTTGTGCAGTGTACGACTGATTGTTGTCCTATGGACAGACTGTCCCACCTCAGCTGTAGATCTCTGCAGTTCATCCAGAGTGATCATGGGCCTCTTGGCTGCATCTCTGATCAGATTCTCCTTGTTTGACATGAAAGTTTAGAGGGACGGCCGGGTCTTGGTAGATTGTGCTCCTTGGGATGTTTAAAGTTTTGGAAATCATTTTGTATCCAAATCTGGCTTTAACCTTCTCCACAACAGTATCACAGACCTGCCTGTTGTGTTCCTTGGTCTTCATGATGCTCTCGGTGCTTCAAACAGGACTCTGAGACTATCACAGAGCAGGTGCATTTATACTGAGACTTGATTACACACAGGTGGATTATATTTATCATCATTAGGCATTTAGGACAACATTGGATCATTCAGAGATCCACAATGAACTTCTGGAGTGAGTTTGCTGCAATGAAAGTAAAGGGGCCGAATAATATTGCACGCCGCACTTTTCAGATTTTGATTTTCCACAAAAATTTAAAATAACCAATAAATTTTGTTCAACTTCACAATTGTGTTCCACTTGTTGTTGATTATTCACCAAAAATTTACATTTGGCATCTTTATGTTTGAAGCATGATATGTGGGAAAAGGTTGAAAAGTTCAAGGGGGCTGAATACTTTCGCAAGGCACTGTATTTGCTCATTTTGTTTTCTTAGGTTTTGTGGGTTTCAGAAACATTTTATGAAGAGGTTCTCCCGTGTGATGTTTCTCCATTTCGCTATCATTTATCTGTTATCATAAAGCAGTAAATTTTGAGGACTCTTATTTGTTGACCTTTTATCTTTCTTGCCAGACTCCAAATTTTTTTTAGCTGAAATAGAAAAAAGAATGATATGTCTGAGGAAGATAAATGATGCCTAAATCCTCAAAATTGTAATAACTGGCTGTAGGCATTCTGCATTTGGTGTAGTGTTATGGGGGAAAATTTGCCCCCAAAAATGTTCAGAGTTTTTTTCAACATCTTCATATTGTATTGGAGGCTTATAAAAATGTTTGAAGGCATTAGTTGGTTTCTTTATGATGAAAGCTTTAGAAAAAAATGCAGTTTTTTCCTAATTTGTGCTGATGGGGTAAAAGATGTGGGTAGATAGCAAAATTTAATGACACCTAGGGTACAACCACTAGGCTTTAAGATACTGCCGCTTCCATTCTCATGAAAGGAACCTTCGTAATTCAGGTTGTGTAGTCTTGAGCCCCTTATATCAGCCATCTGGATGTGTAGTCTGGAGCCCCCTATGACAGCAGTCTGGATGTGTAGTCTAGAGCCCCCTATAATGGCCATCTGGATGTGTAGTCTGGAGCCCCCTATAACGGCCGTCTGGATGTGTAGTCTGGAGCCCCTATAACAGCAGTCTGGATGTGTAGTCTGGAGCCCCCTATAGCAGCAGTGTGGATGTGTAGTCTGGAGCCCCTATAACAGCAGTCTGGATGTGTAGTCTGGAGCCCCTATAAATGCAGTCTGGATGTGTAGTCTGGAGCCCCCTATAACAGCAGTGTGGATGTGCAGTCTGGAGCCCCTATAAAAGCAGTCTGGATGTGCAGTCTGGAGCCCCCTATACCAGCAGTCTGGATGTGTAGTTTGGAGCCCCCTATAAAAGCAGTATGGATGTGTATTCTGGAGCCCCCTAAAACAGCAGTCTGGATGTGTAGTCTGAAGTGTCCCTACTAAGAAATAAAGTAGAAATGCTCAATGGGAAAAATTACCCTATGCAAAGTACAAGACAATAGCAAATATTAAGATGAAATGTAATTCTTGACACCGTTGATTTTTTTATACCATTATAGGTCATTTTGATAGTTTGCATGCCACCAGTTTTTTTCTCCAAACATTTATCATTAATTTGGGTCTGGCTAAACTTCCTGTTCAGTTACTAGATTTAAGACTCACAATTTTTCTTGTTTTTAATGGGTCCTTCTACTGCCAGCTGAAGGGTACCGCTATGGGGACATTTTGCATGCCCTCATATGCTAATTTGTTTTGGGGCTGTGGAAGAGAAACCTATTCCTCATTTGAATTCTGGAGATGTAGTCTAAAGCCCTCTGAAACAACAGTCTGGATGTGTAGTCTGAACCTCTCCCTATAATTGCAGTTTGCTATTATAGGGAACACTCCAGAATATGCATCCAGTGTGGCTGTGTAGTCAGGAGCCCTGTGTAAAAGCAGTGTGGATGTGAAGCATGAAACATTTCCTAACAGAAGCCTGGATATGTAGCATGTACCTCCAATTATAACAGCAGTCTGAATGTGCAGTCTGGACTTATGCCATGATTTTTCCTATATACACCATGTTCCAAATTATTATGCAAATGATATTTTTCTCGGATTTTCCTAAATGGTCGGTGCAAATGACAGTCAGTCTAATAAAAGTCATCACCCGTTAGAGTATACATAGAATTTTATTGAAGAAACCTCCCAATGATAACAGTATAATCTCCAAAATGAATAAAAACTCAAAATGCACTGTTCCAAATGATTAGGCACAGTAGAATTTCTAAACATTTGATATGTTTTAATGAACTGAAAATGCTCATTTGTTGAATTTGCAGCATTAGGAGGTCACATTCACTGAACAAAAAAGCTATTTAACTCCAAAACATCCTAACAGGCCAAGTTACATGTTAACATAGGACCCCTTCTTTGATATCACCTTCACAATTCTTGCATCCATTGAACTTGTGTGTTTTTGGAGAGTTTCTGCTTGTATGTCTTTGCATGAAGTCAGAATAGCCTCCCAGAGCTGCTGTTTAGATGTAAACTGCTTCCCACCCTCATAGATCTTTTGCTTGATGATACTCCAAAGGTTCTCTATAGGGTTGAGGTCAGGGGAAGATGGTGGTCACACCACGAGTGAGAGTGAGATTCCGGCCCAAAAACATGACTCCTTCACCTCCTTGCTGACGTTGCACCCTTGTTGGGACATGGTGGCCATCCACCAACCATCCACTACTCCATCCATTTGGACCATCCAGGGTTGCTCGACACTCATCAGTAAACAAGACTGTTTGAAAATTAGTCTTCATGTATGTCTGGACCCACTGCAACTGTTTCTGCTTGTGAACACTGTTTAGGGGTGGCCAAATAGTAGGTTTATGCACCACAGCAAGCCTTTGAAGGATCCTACACCTTGAGGTTCGAAGGACTCAAGAGGCACCAGCAGCTTCAAATAACTGCTGCTTTGTAATGGTATTTTGGCAGCTGCTCTCTTAATCCAATGAATTTGTCTGGCAGAAACCTTCCTCATTATGCCTTTATCTGGATGAACTCTGTGCTCTGTTTCAGTCACGAATCTCTTCACAGTATGATAATCACTCTTACGTTTTTGTGAAATATCTAATGTGTTCATACCTTGTCCAAGGCATTGCACTATTTAACACTTTTCAGCAGCAGAGAGATCCTTTTTATTTCCCATATTGCTTGAAACCTGTGACCTGCTTAATAATGTGGAACATCATTTTTAAGTACTTTTCCTTTATTTAGAATCACCTGGAAAACTAATTATCACATGTGTTTAAGATTGATTTCAGTGATCCATTGAGCCCTGAGACACAATACCATCCACGAGTTTATTTGAAAAACAAAACAATTAAATCTTTATGACACTTAAATCCAATTTGCATAATAATTTGGAACACAGTGTACAGCAAAACAGTGGTATTGCTGTATATTGAACAAACACTCAGCAATGGCAGCTCCTCTATGGGACTACAAAATACAGTGAAAAAATGTTTTTTTAAAATATGAAAAAAATAATCCCCCTTTTCTCTAATTAAAAATAAAGAAGTAAAAAAGTAGTATTTCCACATCCAAAAATGTATAATCTATGAAATAATAATTAACAGACCTAATGGTAAACACAGCAAAGAGGAATAATATTGACATCCCAGAATTGCATTTTTTTGGGCGCTGTCACACTGCCAAAAAATGTAATGAGATGTGATCAAAATGATATATCTACTCAGAAATGGTATCACTAAAAACATCATCTTGCCAATCAAAAAAAGAAGCCCTAGCACATGACAACGGGTATCCGTGACTCCTGTGAGCTTCTAGTATTAAAACCTTCACCTTACCTCATATTACCCCTGACAAAAACAGCCGCCACCCCCATTGTCTAAGAAGAAACAGAAAACGCCATTAAACACAAACAATTGGGTTGGATTAATTGGCCACAGCAGCCGTTTATTAACATTTAAACATACAAAATCATGAAACAATAAACCCCGGAAGTGGGTGACCCTCGAAGCCCGAAACATATGTCCAACATTTTTCCGCCAAACGTCCCGCCTATTTTGGCCTTATATCCGCCTTACCCCCAGCCGCTATGCACCAGCTCAGGGGCAAACTCCACCCGCCAGGCCAAACCCGTACACCTGTTTTTGTTCCCCTACTAATCCCTTCCTGGGATTATCTGTCCCCCTTTGACCAATTTAAAATCACCCCGGGGAGTCCAGGACCTATTGAGATCCCCCCCCCATCCATCCGCCATTTTCCACTTCCACCAACTTCGAGGATCACCACCCCATGCCATGCTGCCGCGACAGATCATTTACCATACTTAGTCATAATTAAATATCTTCGTAAACTATAAGCCTATTTTTAGCCCAAAGTTACTAACATCCGATCAATAATCTTAGGCTAATAACAATAAAAGGGAGGGTGGGTGGGAGCTTTCGTCTGTGGCCGGTGAGTACCCAAAATGGTTGCCCCACTCACGTGGCCGCCCCTTTTTATAAGGTCCCCCCCCCCGACCATAACCCCTCCTCCATTTTCAAATTCAAAAAACTCTTCCCCTTCCCTCAGATCCTTTAACCTTGTCACCCCCAGCAGTCCTAAGAAGCTCACTTACGTCGCACATTCCCCTGTCATGGCGGCCTCCCCTAATTGCCAGGGGCCCAGTACGGCCTTTCTGCTCTGTTGAACAAAAAGTTAAAACTTTACTGTTGTCGGAAAATGGCGAGACAAATGAATTTTTTTTTGAGAATTCAAAGTTTTTTAGTTACATAATAAAAAAAATTATATATGCTATTTCTGTAATGGCATAGACTTGGAAAATTATAATGAAAGTTGATTTTTTTCACATTGTAAACACTGTAAGCACAAACGTCAAAAAACAATAGTAAAATTGCATTTTTTTTCTTCAAAATTTCTGCATTTGATTGAGCCTAATTTTTGAGGTAAATTAATTTCATATTTTGATGGATTACATTTTTACGGATTTGGAAATACATTTTTTTTAACTTGGGAGAAAAAGTGGGGTAATCAAACTTTTATATCTTTTTTTCATATTTTTATTTTTTCTTTGTTTTTACTCTACTGTATTTTGTAGTTCCCTTAGGGCACTTGAACCTAGTGAAGAGTTGTATGAGTTCTAATGGTTCAACCTCAAGGTTCTATTTTGTGCTTCTAAACTTTTTATGAATCGAGATAGAGTTATTGTATGCCAGATCTATCTTTTCATAAAAGTCGTGATTTCTGATAAAGGCAGTTTATTTCTTATTCTGTAACCAGTGGGCGAAAAACCAGCAGTAAATTTCCCATCGACCCACACATTGTATTAAGAAGGACGAATTTCGTTTTCATTGTTACTCATTATCTTCCAGTTTCATTCTTCATTCTAGACTGTTCCTTCGAAGGAGCGGCACTGTCTGAGTCATGGGCATACATTGAATAATGCATATATATACATGACTCAGTCCATGCCTAGACAGCGGCCTGATAGTCCACATATCACATCCACTGTATTCCGAGCCTTTAAGGTTGGTGGTTGCTCCAATGTTGAAGTTGGTGACTACGTAGGTGAAAAGTTCGAAAATCAGCAAAATTCTGTTAATCTTTAAAGAAATCAGTGGGCGAGATACACTATAAATATGTGAAAATTAGTTTATATATGGGTTTTTCCAAGAAGCTGAGAAATAATAAAAGATATTGTGACTGCGCGGAAAGACGTCTTACTAAAACACCTTCGAATGTGCCAGGTGGGATCATCTGAACCAAGAAGACCACAGTAGATGCTTTAACCCGTTAGACAATTTTCATTTTTTACTTTTGCATTTTTCTCTCCCCTTTTTCCAAAAGCTAAAACAGTTTTTTTTATTTTAGCGATACGATGATTTCTTTTTTTTTTTTTTGTTGGACAAGTTGTTTTTTTCAATGACGCCATTCACTCACTTTACCATAAAGACGGGTTAAAAAATGCAATTTCAATTTTTTTGGGGAAGATTTGCTTTAACAATATTGATTGTATGGTAAAAATGATCTGAAAACATGATTCTCCAGATCCGTACAATTATAGGGATATTAAACTAGATTTTTATTTAGGCAGTAAAAAAAAATTCAAGGAAAATGGAAAAAAAAATATTCAATTCAATTCAATTCAAAAGAAAATATGGTGCATACAAAAGAAAAATTTACATGGTCAACATGACCCAGTTGACGTGTTTCGACTGCACTAGGCAGTCTTACTCATTTTTTTTCTGTAAAAAAAATTGTGAACTTGGTGAAAAAAAAATCGGATATGTTCCGCCATATTTCGTAGACCTGTAACATTTTAATTTTTCCTTCAATTGAGTTATGTGAAGGATTGTTTTGTTTTGTTTTTCAGGGAGAGTTGACATTTTCTTTTCACCGATTTGGGGTGCTTACAACACTTTGATAATTTTTCTATTGAATTTTTTTTACAGAGGGGTAGTGACTGAAAAACAGCAATTCTACTGTTTTGATTTTTTTTTACTGTATGGATTCATTCATTTTATATATTGATCGAATGGACAAGTACGGGCGCGATAATATAAATATGTTTAGTTTTTTACATTTTTCAATTTCTTTATGTATGCTATAAATTTTTATGAAAACTTTTTTTATACTTTATTTTTGGTCCCCTTAGGGAACCTGAACTTGAGAGCATCTCTTTGTTTTTCCTATAAACTGAAATTCGACAGAGTTGAGGAATTTAATGTAAATCACATTCTCCTATGAAGCTCAGCCAGTGGCTGAGCTTCACAGGAGAGCAAAAAGGACAGCGATGGGACCTTCGACAGGCTGCCAACAAGCTTGGGAACCCACCAGCCTCGTTAGCTCTGGGAGATCTATTTAACAATATATACAATGTGCACTGGGAAAGATTTAGAAATTCCCCTCAGCGTCTTCCTTAATCAGTGGGTTTTAGCGTTGTGTCAAGTGTATAATATTATGTAAATGTCTATGAGGACCGATGCTACTGGAGATGTATATTGCTGAGTCCCACGTACTTCCCACCTCGGTCACAAGTCTCCACATAACATGACTTCATTATAGGAACCAGAGCTGCTGAAAGTCACAAGTTAAAGGGGTTGTCCAGAACTAGAAAATAGAACCTTTTTCCTAGAAACAAGAGTCAATACCGGACATGGCCGATTGGGATGATATTTCTTGGAAAAATGCACAAGTATTTAGTAACACTTTTATTTTCTCAAACAGAAGTAGTGGGGTCCATTGATTTATATGGGGTCTGTCTGACTTCCAATAAAAAAAAAAGAAACGATCAATGGAATATAAAACTGGACATGTGAACAGAGTCTTATTGGAAAACTCTGAGAGCTGTTCATCCCCTCACCTGCTGCAGAACCTCATAATACACCTCAGCTGCTGCAGAACCTCGTAATACACCTCAGCTGCTGCTGAACCTTGTAATACACCTCAGCTGCTGCTGAATCTTGTAATACACCTCAGCTGCAGAACCTCATAATATACCTCACCTGCTGCAGAACCTCATAATACACCTCAGCTACTGCAGAACCTCATAATATACCTCACCTGCTGAACCTCATAATACACCTCAGCTGCTGCAGAACCTCGTAATACACCTCAGCTACTGCAAGACCTCATAATACACTTCAGCTGCTGCAGAACCTCGTAATACACCTCAGCTGCTGCAGAACCTTGTAATACACCTCAGCTGCTGAAGAATCTCATAATACACCTCAGCTGCTGCAGAACCTCGTAATACACCTCAGCTGCTACAGAATCTCATAATACACCTCAGCTGCTACAAAACCTTATAATACACCTCAGCTGCTGCAGAACCTCGTAATACACCTCAGCTGCAGAACCTCATAATATACCTCACCTGCTGCAGAACCTCATAATACACCTCAGCTACTGCAGAATCTCATAATACACCTCAGCTGCTGCAAAACCTCATAATACACCTCAGCTGCTGCAGAACCTTGTAATACACCTCAGCTGCTGCAGAATCTCATAATACACCTCAGCTGCTGCAAAACCTCATAATACACCTCACCTGCTGCAGAACCTCATAATACACCTCAGCTACTGCAGAACTTCATAATATACCTCACCTGCTGCAGAACCTCATAATACACCTCAGCTACTGCAGAACCTCATAATACACCTCAGCTACTGCAGAATCTCATAATACACCTCAGCTGCTGCAGAACCTTGTAATACACCTCAGCTGTTGCAGAATCTCATAATACACCTCACCTGCTGCAGAACCTCATAATACACCTCAGCTACTGCAGAACCTCATAATATACCTCACCTGCTGCAGAACCTCATAATACACTTCAGCTACTGCAGAACCTCATAATACACCTCAGCTGCTGCAAAACCTCATAATACACCTCAGCTACTGCAGAATCTCATAATACACCTCAGCTACTGCAGAATCTCATAATACACCTCAACTGCTGCAGAACCTCATAATACACCTCAGCTGCTGCAGAACCTCATAATACACCTCAACTGCTGCAGAACCTCATAATACACCTCAGCTGCTACAGAACCTCATAATACACCTCAACTGCTGCAGAACCTCATAATACACCTCAACTGCTGCAGAACCTCATAATACACCTCAGCTGCTGCAGAACCTCATAATACACCTCAACTGCTGCAGAACCTCATAATACTCCTCAGCTTTTGCAGAACCTCATAATACACCCCAGCTGCTGCAAAACCTCATAATACACCTCATCTGGTGTAGAACCCAATAAAACACCTCAGCTGCTGCAGAACCTCATCATACACATCTTAGCTGCTTCAGAACCTTATAATGTAAACAGTAAAATGGTATTCAAAGAATTATCCATCCTGAATGCTGCAGCCAGGGTCACAGCCGCTTCCCCGATGCCTCCACCCTGTACCAGTCATTGCACTGGTTACCCATCCTCTAGGTTCTCTCTCACCCACAAAGTGTTCCACATTTCTCCACCACCCTACCATCTCCTCGCTCATCTCTCTCTGCACCCTCTCCATCCTGCAACTAATCTTTGACTAATGTAGTCCATAATTCGAACCTTCCACTTCTGTCTCCAAGATTTCTCCCGTGCTGCACCAGTTTTCTTGAATGCACGCTCCGGACAATCCGACTAATACCTAACCCCACATTTTTAAGCGTGCCTTAAAAATACATCTCTACACAAGCATATTAGCTCACCAATGTATCTGTTCTGTGTTTCCCCCTTTATGCCCCTCTTATTCATCTGTCTCCACATCCACCATGCACCCAATAGCACTTACTAACTGCACTTAGACCCTTGCAGCCTTCTATGAAAACCCTTATTTATTTTAATGACCGTACATAATGGCACGTTCTACCTATTGTGTCCCCCACCCTGATTTACTCATAGATTGGAAGCCTGTGAGCCGCAGGACCCTCACTTCTCCTGTAACTGGTGACCTCTGTGTTACTGTGATGTCTTTATTGTCTGTATATGCCCCCGCTTAATTGTAAAGTGCTGCGGAATATGTTGGCGCTACAGAAATAAAATTATTATTATGATTATGGAATGCATAATAAATACTTTCGATGATCGTTGTATGTTCAGACACTTCATCTCCTTTAATAGATAATATGATAAACTGGCAAATGACTTTATTTAAAAATTACATTCTTGCTCCAAGAAATCCTCCAAAGTGCTGGCCACTAGAGATCTCCTTTTTTTCTAACTTGTTGTCCGCTGGCTGTTATTAAAGGGGTTTTCATGAACTTTAGTATAGTTTGTAATCTTTTGAACTGCTAGTCTTTCAGGCAAACAAATTGACAATGACAGAAGCAATGCATCCCGGGTAGTCGGGGAATGTAAGTTCCAGAACTAATAGTGCTGGCAGGAACTTCAGCACAGTATTTTAACCTGCTGATCAGTGGGGTTACCAGTTGTCAGACCCCTACCGATTTCCAGTGATCATCAATGCGTTATGTCTGGACAATCCATTTAAATATAATCAACCACTAGTAGGAGAGATGTCAAGACCAATTATAGGAAGTTGGGCCAAGCCTCTGTTTCTATACAGAAGTGGGGCTCTCTGTCCAACTGCATTTAGACATAAAAGAAAGGCAGTCTTTCAGTTTGGAACAGGCAAACCATTTGACAGTGGCAGGAGCAATGCATTCTAGGTAGTCAGGGAATGTATGTTCCAGAACTAATAGTGCTGGCAGAATGCTGATGAGAAAAATCTCTAGAAACAGATATTCAGCACTGAAAAAGAGTGAATGTCAAATAAAACATCAAGAGAAATGGGACATTTTATGATATTATTAGACTGCTATGTTCAGGTTTTACCTTGTTGTGGGAATGAGGACACAGTACAACCAGACTTCTTTTCCTTTTTTTCTGTGAAAGGACAGCATTGATTTAAAGGTAGTGTCTGGCTGGGTTAGTGGTACAAACCATCTGTACATGGCTAGTTTTATAGGTTTAGGAATTAGTATGAGATAACAGGAATAGAGACCATGAAGAATAGTAAAGACTGAAGATTTTAGAGAAGATGTGGCTCATCAGCAAGAAGATTACCTTCTGTGGGTTTCCTTTCTAGGCGTCTTTGCAGTCAAGGTGTGAAAAGCTGCAACGTTCAGAGAGCTTGTGGTCAGATAGAAGGATGTGCTAAGGTGCAGATTTCCACCTCTTCTGCTCAGTATAGAAATAAAAAAGTCAAAGTAACTAAAGCTATCAAAATCAAGAAAGAAAAGTGGAAAAACAAATATAAAAAAAGCCCAAACACTAAGAGAAAAATAGACATATGTCTTACCATCCGGACAGCTTACACCTAAGGGAAATTAGCAGAGATTCGGACTCATAAATATCCTTAGTATACGTGTAAGGCTATTCAAGAAGTTTTTCGAAGCAGAAATTCCAAGTGGGTACATGCACACGGTGTCATTTAGACAAGTTTTCACAGGCAAAGCTGATTCCAGAAAAAGATGGCGGTCATTTTCCTAAGGCGGCTACGCTGGCGGCTATGCTGCGGTGGCTCCATCGACGGCAGCTTTCACTCTTTACTTCTAAGAAGAAAATGTGTGTTACTTTTTTTAACCTCTTCAGGGTTTCAGAAACCCTGAAGCATTTAAAAGAAGTTACATGAAACAGAACAGGTGCACAAAAATGTCGTTTTGACATTGCGGTGCACTATGTTCATTTTACGGGGCACTTTTGTGATGATTTTTCAGGCAGATTGCAGGTCATAATTCAAATTTTTGGGCATCCACTTCAGAGCAGTAAAATCAGTACCAACTTGAACAGATAGAGGACAAGAAATGGTTAGAGAGGTTGTCCGGTCCAAATCGATAAGTCTGCAGTCACTCTGTGCAATTGATAAGTCTGCAGTCACTCTGTGCAATCGATAAATCTGCAGTCACTGTGCAATTGATAAATCTGCAGTCATTCTGTGCAATTGATAAATCTACAGTCACTCTTTGAAATCGATAAGTCTGCAGTTACTCTTTGAAATCTATAAGTATGCAGTCACTCCGTGCAATCGATAAGTCTGCAGTCACTCTGTGCAATTGATAAATCTGCCGTGATTCTGTGCAATCGATACATCTTCAGTCACTCTGTGCAATCCATAAATCTGCAGTCACTCTGTGCAATCAATAAATCTGCAGTCACTCTGTGCAATCAATAAATCTGCAGTCACTCTGTGCAATCAATAAATCTGCAGTCACTCTGTGCAATCGATAAATCTGCAGTCACTCTGTGCAATCGATAAATCTGCAGTCACTCTGTGCAATCGATAAATCTGCAGTCACTGTGCAATCTATGAATCTACAGTCACTCTGTGCAATCGATACATTTGCAGTCACTCTGTGCAATCGATACATTTGCAGTCACTCTGTGCAATCGATACATTTGCAGGCACTCAGTGCAATCGCTAAATCTGCAGTCACTCTGTACAATTGATAAGTCTGCAGTCATGCTGTGCAATTGATAAATCTGCAGTCACTCTGTGCAATCTATGAATCTACAGTCACTCTGTGCAATCGATACATTTGCAGTCACTCAGTGCAATCGCTAAATCTGCAGTCACTCTGTGCAGTCACTCTGTGTGAGACTTATGAATCCCCCAAGTGCACACAATGTGCTTTATACATACCCCAGGCCAGAGCCAGTCATGTTGGCAAAGCCTTGTTCCATACACCTATACGGAGTGAGGCCATGTCCTTGAATCGGCCATGCTCACTGGACTGCTGCATCACTAGTCAGGGAGCGACATTGCTCAATACCAGTGTACGGAGCCTCGCCCACTGGACAGGCTTTGGCTGACAGTATGTATAACTCATGCATACCCTCCGATCAAAGCTCAGAAAACGGACAACCCCTTTAAATCCACCCCCCCCAAAAAAAAATCAAACAAGTATTATCTCCCCTCTCCCATGCGTAGTGAATGGATAGATCTGGCCGGAACTTTCCGAAACCCTGGAACGAAGGTTTGATTGAAGGACCAGCTGGACAGGTATGGGGAGGGCCAGGGAGAGGTAAAGAATGACATTTTTTCTTATAACCCCATTTTCTTTACAAATTTAATTAGTCTTCAAGTCAAATTGGATTGAGTCACTGTGCCAGAATCAAATTTTGGGGGATTTGTGCATAAATACATAAATAATAAAAACTTTCTGAGATTACTTTCAAATGAGATTCTAATGAGATTAATATCTTAATAATAAAAGTAATTTTATTTTTTATAGCGCCAACAGTTTCTGCAGGACTTTTCATTTCTGAGGGGACTTATACAGACAATAAAGGGATTACAAAATAACACATAATTCAGCAGATACAGAGAGGAGTAAGGGTCCTGCTCGCAAGCTTACAATCTATGAGGAAAGGGGAGACACAAAATGTATAAAGTACTTGTCATTTACGGTCCAGCTATCAATGTAATAAGCAGAGGCAAGCAAGTTGCATGAACCGGAAACAGATTATTTGGAATATGTAGGGAATAATAACAAGGAATAGTTACATAAGTGAGGTGAAGCGATAGTCAAGTGTAAAGAAATTTGCTTCCAGAGCATGCTTAAAACTGTAGGTAGGAATTAAACAAATTGCCTGGGGTAGTGCATTCCAGAAAATTGACGCAGCAGGTAAGAAGTCTTGGAGATAGGAGTGGGATGTTAGAAATTGTTAGCCTTTTATCATTAGCACCATTAAAGTGGTAGATTGAGATGAGGGAGAAGGCGTAGCGTGATGCAGAGCTGTCGAGAGGACAGGTGGGGTGGTAGAGAGATGAAAGAGGAGATGTAGGGCGGTGAAGAACTGAGGAGGGGATAGGTAGGGTGGTAGGCAGATATGAGGGAGGAGATGTAAGGCAGTGCAGAACTGTGCAGCGGATGGGTAGTGTGATAGACAGAGATGATGGAGGAAATGTAGGGTGGTGTAGCACTGTGCAGAGGATGGGTTGGGTAGGAGACAGAGATAAGGGAGAAGATGTAGTGCGGTTCAGCACTGTGCAGAAGATAGGTTGGGTGGTAGACAAATGAGGGAGAAGATGTTGGGCGGTGTTGAACTGTGGAGTGGATGGGTAGTGGTAGACAGATATTTGGGAGAAGATGTAGGGTGGTGCAGCGCTATGCAGAGGATGGGTTGGGCATTAGACAGAGATGAGGGAGGAGATGTATGGTGGTGCAGAACTGTGGAAGGGTTGGGTAGGGTGGTATGCAGATATGAGAAAGGAGATGTAGGGCGATGCAGCCCAGCAAAGACTATAGATAGTGTGACAGACATAAGTGAGGGAGGAGATGCAGTGTGGGACAGCACTGTGTAGTGAGAGTGGCAAGTTTATATTTGGCTATATAGCAGATAGGTAACCAGTGCAATGACTGGCACAAAGGGGAGGCATCAGTGAAGCAGCTGGACACGACCTTCTCCGCTGCATTCAGGACAGATTGGATAAGTGAGGGTTTATTATGAGGGAAACTGAGCAGTAGAGACTTGCAGTAGTCCAGACAAGAATTAATAAGGGGGTCAGTTAGAGTCAAAGGTAAGAAAAGGTCGAATTCTAGAGATGTTTTGAGGGGCAGTGGACATGAGTGACCGAGTGATCGGATGTAGAGAGTGAATGAAAGATCTGATTCAAATAACACCCCAAGACAGGGAGCATGCTGCTGGGGAGTAATATCTGAAAGACATATGTTGATAAAGTGAAGCAAAAATGCAGCTAATTTTTAAGCACCTGCATAAGCCCACAACCTACTTACTAATTTTCATGTACACTCATTATATACAGCCATGCATGCACGCACGCTACATACCTGCCTAACCTTGCAAACATATCTGCAGTATTCTCACTTATGTCATAGATGGTTATTCGAGAACATTTCTTTAATGTTCAGTTACAAGATCATTGAAGAGACACCTGGGAACCATTCTCTCTTTTTGCACACAAGCGCCAGACACAACAGGAAATAATGCTTTAAAAATAATTATATGATGGTAAATAGTATGGAGACTTTAAAAGGTGTGAAACGTGATTTTTAATAAAAACAGGAAGACGAGGCATTCCGAAAGTGAAGGTCATTCCTAATGTTGTAGCTGGAGTAGAATTCTCTTACCAGGGCCCTGTAGGTTTTGGTGCTGAAGACAGCTGATTGGTGGGGGACTTAGGTTTCAGACCCCCATCGATCTAATATTGATGACATATCCTGGAGATAAGTTATATCATATCATAAGGCCAGACAACGCCTCTTGGGAATGTGTAAACTGCATAGTTTTTTGAGCTGAAAACTCCAGAAAAAGTGCTAAAAAGATTTCTATATAAAAACGACTCACTGTTCATATGTTTGCAAGGGTGGTGTGCAATAACTGTCGCGTCCCTACCCCTGAAGACACTAATCACGGTTTATTGTAATGAGTATTATGATATGGCAATGCCTAGTATACAGTAAAGGATAGCACAGTGAAAGACGTAGTTTAGGACTTACGACATAAATAGGTTGGATAAGGTAGTACGATAGTATTTCGTAGGGAAGTTCTGCCCAGCAACAGATAGCAGAGTAAGTGAGAGTTAAGAGTTGGGACTAGCCCATAGTAGGAGGGGGGATGTAGGAAGACAGTGGGGAACTTCCTGATAGTGAATGATAAAGGGCCAAGTTCAAGTACGAGAAGGAGTGTGAGGGCTAAGTTGGAAAAAGGAGTACATGTTGTTCTGGTAGTATGAGGAATTAGTAGAACTACCTGGGTGAACAAACTTCAGTAGCGTCTGTAGCCTAAGGTTCAAACTCAGTGCCATGGTGAAGACTGTATCCCCTTCCATACAGAGGAATAATTGATGTGGAGTTAAGAGTAGGAGAAGTAACAAACCTCTAACAAACTGTGGGACTGGGTTGGGAACCACTGGTGCTAACAGGATCTGCTAAAGCAGGGATAGTCCAGGGAGAATGTAAGGAAGATCTAAAAGTGTTACTGTGCTTTGGAAACAAGAATCGGAAATTGTTGTGCTAGTTACTACTGTAACAATGCTGCTCACTTGGGAGCGATCTAAGGTATCACATGAATAATCTTAATAATATTATAGGGACCATTTCTATTTAAAATCCAGCTGGTTTAGTTCAGTCCTCATAAACCACATCACAGAAAACTCAAATACAGCCCTTGTCCAGCATAAAGTAAAACATAAAGTAACAAGAACAGACAATAGTGCTGGATAGCCCACCTGGCCTTGAGTCCAGCTTCTTAGTCCTTGAGCAAAGGCACATAATCCAGGAGATCTGCAGACCTCCATAAAAACAGGTATGTGTGAGACAAACAGCTGTCAATTTACAAAGTTCACCACACCCAGGGGTGGACTAAAGCATTACAAGTAGTGTTGAGCGATACCTTCTGATATGCAAAGGTATCGGTATCGGATTGGATCAGCCGATATCCAAAAAGTATCGGATATCGCCGATACGATACCCGATACCAATGCATATCAATGGGACACAAAATATCGGAATGGTTCCCAGGGTCTGAAGGAGAGGAAACTCTCCTTCAGGCCCTGGGATCCATATTCATGTATAAAATAAAGAATAAAAATTAAAAATATTGATATACTCACCCCTCTGACGGCCCCGGCTCTCACCGGTCCAAGCGTCTGCCTCCGTTCCTAAGAATGCAGAGTGAAGGACCTTCGATGACGTCGCGGCTTGTGATTGGTCGCGTGACTGCTCATGTGACCGCTCACGCGACCAATCACAAGCCGCGACGTCATCGAAGGTCATTCACTCCCTGCATTCTTAGGAACGGAGGCACCGCTAAGCGCCAGGGTCCGCCGGAGGGGTGAGTATATCAATATTTTTTATTTTTATTATTTATTTTTTACATGAATATGGATCCCAGGCCCTGAAGGAGAGAACCATACGCACCGCACACTTCCGATTCCGATTTCCGATATCGCAAAAATATCGGAACTCGGTATCGGAATTCCGATACAGCAAATATCGGCCGATACCCGATATTTGCAGTATCGGAATGCTGAACACTAATTACAAGTTTATCTACCAACCACTATGAGTATGACAGCTACCTTACACTACATACTGCAAGATGTTGCATACGGACGTGTGAGTAAAGATCTTTGTCATGAAACGAGATGTGTGACCCCTGATTCATGTGAAGCTGAAGACAGATGAGGTCTGCGTCTTATTGAGTACAGAGCAATCTGGACTCAACAGCATTTGTGATCAGGCACGCAAATTTTCTGTCGCGTGGCAGGTCCAAGAAAGCAAGTCCCTCACCCATGGCTACCACCCAATTCACATGTACATGTTCAGGCTTTTTAGTTCCTTTTAAAAGCTCAAAATTCAATAAGGTGTGATTAAAATAAGTGACGTGTACATTCTCCAGGCATTCAACGCTTGGAAGACTCTCAATACTTGACATTAAAAGTAAATGGGAAGGCTGAAAAAAAGAAAACCCAATTTTTTTTATCATTTTGTCAACTTTTTTTTTCTTAAAAAAATTCTTATTCTTTTTCTTAATTGCTTAAGGGAAATAATTTTTTTTTTAGAAAATTATTATAAAAAAAGACCCAAAATAAAACAAAAAAAGAAAAGTTGAAAAATCGCTTGGGAAATGGATCAAAAATGCTTAAAAAAGACACCTTGAGTTTTAAAAAAAAACCTTGAGAAAAAAAAGTAGTGTTTCCTAAAGCGTCTTCAGCTTTTAAAATGGACGTTTGTGACTTCCGGAAAAAGATGCAATTTGAACATACCCTTATGGGGGACTTTTTGCTAAGCATTTTGAGTGTATACACTATTGGTGGTCTCTGTTTCGGAATTTAATTTCCACATGAGCGCACACAGAGAATCACACTTATGCACTTTCTATAATCACCCACAGCTTTTTTGTTCTGTTTTTTCCTCCATGAATAATGCAGACTATGGCCAGAAAACTGCGAAGGAAACTACCCATATTTTTAGTGTATTTTGATACAAATTTTTATGTGTGTTTGGTACTATCCCATTGTTATCTCAATGGGGTAATACTGTAGTAAAACAATGTTTTTTTAAAACATGCAAAGAGAAAAAAAAAACTGTGGGAATGAGACTTTAGAAATCACATTCATTTTGCTGTTGCTGTAAAATGCTGCACATGAAACACCATGAGAAAAATGCACAAAAAATGCTGAGAAGAAGCCATAACACCTCGTATGGCACAGAGAAACTACTGCATGCGCAAAGCCACGCCCAATGTTACTCAATGGAAGCCTCCGATGGACGGTCTGCTCACGTGCCCTTCCATCAGCATTAATGTTGGGTTGCTCAGGTAGTGATGAAAACTGGGTGACTGTACAGAGATGTGGTATTACAATAGAGTAGGTATATATAATTTTTCAGGCATCTTTTTGAGTGAACCACCTCCAAAAGTCTCCTCAAAAAACTCTGTGTGCACATACGCTTTTAAAACCACTGTCAGGAAATACTCACTATAAAAAGCAGTTAAATTAAATTGAGGTTTTTCTATGCCCGTGCAAAAAGTTTCCCCTCTCGTGTGCTCTACCCTTCACAATGACACTGCAGACCATCTACCGACTTCTGGTCTCTTCACACCTAGATTGTGTCTGCACACACCCAATATTAACCAGAAACTTCTCTGATTTTGCCTTTATCAAAATAAATATATTTCTCACAACTACTCCACCTAATTAACTGCAAAACAACTAATATTCAAAGACTTCTAAAGGGCAACTGTCAGGAGATCCATGATGCCCAAAGCTCTGGTAGCAAGAATCGGGGACAAGCTGTACCACTTCGGAGAAAACATAGAGTCAGGAATGAGGAGAACAGTCATCTAGGCAGGTCCATAGTGGCTTCTCCACACTTTGCCCAATTACATTAAATGGTCTTTTTCTATTTGTGTGTGGAGATTCACCTGTCAATCCAACTAAACTAGGCAAAAGAAGCTGGTTGATTCCTGCCAAAATGACTGTCTATTCGTAATTTCCAATATTCTTAAAGGGGATATCTAGGACTTTTAAAAAAAGGCATGTAGTTGCTAAACAGAGTCAATTTCCTGCTTGTTATACCTGGCGCAGCTCATTGACCGCTCCTGCCAGAGATTCAGCTGCTCACTGTCAAAAGAGCAGCAGTTCTCTTCCTGTTGACAGGGTGGGACTACTAGTGACATTCTGATCATGTCTGATTGACAGCCGACTTCCCCCAATTAGGCAGGAGGGAGGTGATGTCATGTGGGTACTGGGTAGACTGCAGCTGATTACCCGGGCCCCTGCGATATCCCTCAGACTAGAGAAAACCCTGTCTGTCCCTCTCCCAGAATTTACACTGATGGTGTGCTTGTCTGGGCCGCCAGGCCTGACCCTGACTCCTGTTTCAGTACTAAGCTGAAACCTCAACCCGCCACCCAGTGATTAGACCACACACCAACCCCTACAGAAAGCACAGACAGGGAAAACTAAAAACGCACCACGCCACAGACACACAGGAAAACACTAAAATGTGCACAGGGCAAAACAAGTACAAATATAGGAAGGAGAAATATGACAAAGGATAATACACCACCAGATACGATATTTCTTCTCCTAGACCACCACTCCAGACCGAGATCACCAGGCACAAGACACAAGCTATAATCGGCGACGCCCAAAGTCCAGAATGACTATTTAAAGGCCACGGGCGTGACCCAGCCTCCAACCCGATTACCAGCTAGATTAACCCTGGACAACCTGGATAAAGTCTAGCCGGCGCCACAGAACGTATAGTGGACGAATGTGGAATTACCGCTGTCTGTCGGACGCCCTAGTGTGAATAGCGTCCGACATGACAGGTGACTGTCAATCAGCATGACATCAGTAGTCCTGCCCTGTCAACAAGAAGACAAACTGCCGCACTATTGACATAATTTCAGTGGAAGTCTGTGACTACTCTGTGCTGGCGGAGAACAATGTCATGCAAAACATGCAGGTAGGTAGCAACTGCCTGCCTGTTAGTGCTTAGGTAGATTTGTTTTAAAGTCCTGGATATATCCTTTAAATTATGTTTTCTCTTAAAAACTGCAGCATTTCAGAGTAAAATATTGAGGCCAAGCATAAGGATGCCTGTTTCCGATTCTTGCTGCCCACGGTCCGGACAAGGAACCCAGCAGAAGACAAATGAGTAGTGTTTAGATTTTTTGTAGGTTAATGATTAAGTAAGAGATTTTTAGCATTTACTCTGCCAAAAATAGAGGACTGTCAATGTTATAGATGCCTTGTGGTTGTCATTGTTTTGGGGCACTGTGGGCGCTGTGGCTGTCTTGTTATAGGGGCACTGTGGCTGTCTTGTTATAGGGGCACTGTGGCTGTCTTGTTATAGGGGCACTGCGGCTGTCTTGTTATAGGGGCGCTGTGGATGTCCTGTTCTAGGGGCACTGTGACTCTCTTGTTATAGGGGCACTGTGGCTGTCTTGTTATAGGGGCACTGTGGCTGCCTTGTTATGGGGCACTGTGTCTGTCTTGTTATGGGGGCACTGTGACTTTCTTCTTAAGGGGCACTGTGTCTGTCTTGTTATAGGGGCACTGTGGCTGTCTTGTTATGGGGTACTGTGACTGTCTTGTTATGGGGTACTGTGGCTGTCTTGTTATGGGGCACTGTGTCTGTCTTGTTATGAGGGCACTGTGACTTTCTTCTTAAGCGGCACTGTGTCTGTCTTGTTATAGGGGCACTGTGGCTGTCTTGTTATAGGGGCACTGCGGCTGTCTTGTTATAGGGGCGCTGTGGATGTCCTGTTGTAGGGGCACTGTGACTCTCTTGTTATAGGGGCACTGTGGCTGTCTTGTTATGGGGCACTGTGTCTGTCTTGTTATAGGGGCACTGTGGCTGTCTTGTTATAGGGGCACTGTGGCTGCCTTGTTATAGGGGCACTGTGGCTGTCTTGTTATGGGGCACTGTGGCTGTCTTGTTATGGGGTCACTGTAGCTGTCTTGTTATGGGGCGCTGTGACTGTCTTGTTATAGGGTCACTGTGGCTGTCTTGTTATGGGGCACTGTGCCTGTCTTGTTATAGGGGCACTGTGGCTGTCTTGTTATAGGGGCACTGTGGCTGCCTTGTTATAGGGTCACTGTGGCTGTCTTGTTATGGGGCACTGTGGCTGTCTTGTTATGGGGTCACTGTAGCTGTCTTGTTATGGGGCACTGTGACTGTCTTGTTATAGGGTCACTGTGGCTGTCTTGTTATAGGGGCACTGTGGCTGTTTTGTTATAGGGGCACTGTGGATGTCCTATTATAGGGGCACTGTGACTCTCTTGTTACAGGGGCACTGTGGCTGTCTTGTTATAGGGGCACTGTGGCTGCCTTGTTATGGGGCACTGTGGCTGTTTTGTTATGGGGTCACTGTGGCTGTCTTGTTATAAGGCACTGTGACTGTCTTGTTATGGGGCACTGTGACTGTCTTGTTATAGGGGCACTGTGCCTGTCTTGTTAGGGGGCACTGTGCCTGTCTTGTTATAGGGGCACTGTGGCTGCCTTGTTATGGGCACTGTGACTGTCTTGTTATGGGGCACTGTGGCTGTAAGAGTAAGAGATTTTTAGCCACTTACTCTGCTGAAAATAGAGGACTGTCAATGTTATAGATGCCTTGTGGTTGTCAATGTTTTGGGGCACTGTGGGCACGGTGGCTGTCTTGTCATGGGGCACTGTAGCTGTCTTGTTATAGGGGCACTGTGGCTGTCTTGTTATAGGGGCACTGTGGCTGTCTTGTTATAGGGGCACTGTGGCTGTCTTGTTATAGGGGCACTGTGGCTGTCTTGAAATAAGGGCACTGCGGCTGTCTAGTTATAGGGGCGCTGTGCTGTCTTGTTATAGGGGTACTGTGACTGCCTTGTTATGGGGTCACTGTGGCTGTCTTGTTATGGGGCACTGTGGTTGTTTCGTTATAAGAGCACTGTGGCTGTCTTGTTATGGGGGCACTGTGACTGTCTTGTTATAGGGGCACTGTGGCTGTCTTGTTAGAGGGGCACTGTGGCTGTCTTGTTATGGGGCACTGTGGCTGTCTTGTTATAGGGGCACTGTGGCTGTCTTGTTATGGGGTCACTGTGGCTGTCTTGTTATAAGGCACTGTGACTGTCTTGTTATGGGGCACTGTGACTGTCTTGTTATAGGGGCACTGTGCCTGTCTTGTTAGGGGGCACTGTGCCTGTCTTGTTATAGGGGCACTGTGGCTGCCTTGTTATGGGGCACTGTGACTGTCTTGTTATGTCGCACTGTGGCTGTAAGAGTAAGAGATTTTTAGCATTTACTCTGCTGAAAATAGAGGACTGTCAATGTTATAGATGCCTTGCGGTTGTCATTGTTTTGGGGCACTGTGGGCACGGTAGCTGTCTTGTCATGGGGCACTGTAGCTGTCTTGTTATAGGGGCACTGTGGCTGTCTTGTTATAGGGGCACTGTGGCTGTCTTGTTATAGGGGCACTGTGGCTGTCTTGTTATAGGGGCACTGCGGCTGTCTAATTATAGGGGCGCTGTGGCTGTCTTGCTATAGGGGTACTGTGACTGCCTTGTTATGGGGTTACTGTGGCTGTCTTGTTATGGGGCACTGTGGTTGTCTTGTTATGGGGTCACTGTGGCTGCCTTGTTATAGGAGCACTGTGACTGCCTTGTTTTGGGGTCACTGTGGCTGTCTTATTAAAGGGGCACTGTGACTACCTTAATATGGGGTCACTGTGGCTCTTGTAATAATTATAGGGGATAACTCAGGAGACTCTTTGCATGGAGCAAGACAACTACAGGACACAGTTTTATAAGTGGTAAAGTCTATATTATCACATGGTGATTCAAACAGGTGCAGAGAGAAACTCAAGTCCACAACACTTGGTGTAAATATTAAACGCAGCTTAAACAGTCTATAGGGAACTTCAGAGGAAAATGCAATCACGCAGAAAGTCTATGATGCACAGTTATTCTTGAGGATACTTGACACGAATAAGTCCTTGTTTTAGTCCAAACATAGATAGATATGCTTATAAGGCAGTTCAAGCACTGTCTTATCTCAACCAGGAAGGCCTGGGTGATAATCTCAGGTTTAAACAGAGCAGTAACAGCTTACATGTCCAGCAAATGCAGATGGGAGTAAACACGAGCAGCAGATGAAGGAGGATTACTGGAAACTGGTGTATGCAGCAGGAACTCAGAGCAGAGTAGCAGGATAACCACACAGGTTCACAGGAGCAGGTATATAGCCAGGGAGTTATCAGAGTCAGGAGCTGGATGCAAGGCAGAATACTCCAGCACAGACTGAAGGCTGGGGTGGAGTTTTATACACAGTGCACATGAGACCAAAGATGCCATCTTGGAAAAGGGCAGTAATGCACAAAAGGTAATAAAAATGTTCAGAGTACTGACATTACTCCCTCCTTAGAAGCGGCCTCAGGACGATCCTGGACCTGGTTTCTCAGGGAATCTCTGATGAAAACAAGAAATCTTCTGTTGGGCATTGATGTTCTCCACAGGTTCCCAAGAGTCTTCCTCAGGGGGATATCCCTGCCATCTTATCAGATATTGGAGCCGATTCCTGCGAATCCTGGAATCAATAATTTCCTCCACCACAAATTCTTCTTGCCCATCAATCACCACAGGCTGCGGAGGTGGCACAACACGTCCCTGGAAGGTATTAGGAGATACAGGCTTTAGTAAAGATACATGAAAAACTGGGTGTACCTTCATAGTCCTAGGCAGCTTCAGCCGGCAGGCCACAGAGCTCACAATACCATTGATCTTGAAAGGGCCAATGAATTTCTGTCCAAGTTTTTGTGAAGGAATGTTTAACTTCAGATTCTTAGTTGCTAACCACACTGAATCTCCTACCTTGAACATGGGTGCAGGTTTACGGAATCTATCAGCCGATCTCTTATAACGTTCTTGAGCTGTGGTCAGGATTCCTTCAGAACCTCCAGATTTTGCCTCATCGCAGTCAGCCTTTCCTCCACTGCCGGAACTGGAGAATTAATTGGAGACCTAGGTAAGATACACGGATGATAACCCAGATTGGCAAAGAAAGGTGTAAATTTAGTGGAGGCGCTCTGAGAATTGTTATATGAAAATTCGGCTAACGGCAGCAACTCCAACCAATCATCCTGGAGATGGCTGACATAGCATCTTAGATATTGTTCCAGCGTCTGGTTGGTACGCTCAGTCTGACCATTTGTCTGGGGATGGTAAGCAGAAGAGAGACAGACATTAATATTGAGTGCAGAGCAAAACCCCTTCCAGAATCTTGAAGTGAACTGTACTCCACGGTCCAAGATGATCTCATCCGGGACCCCATGCAACCAAAAGACATTCTGTATAACCAAGTTCACTGTATCTTTAGCTGAAGGGAGGCCGGCGCACGGAACAAAATGAGCAGCTTTAGTCAGGCGATCAACTACCACCATGATTGTATTCATGCCCCCCGATGTAGGCAGCTCCACAATAAAGTCCATTGATATAGACCCCCAAGGGCGGGACGGAACAGGTAATGGTTGTAGAAGACCTGTAGGTGCCACATGAGGAGTCTTGTAACGAGCACATACCTCGCAAGAGAGAACATAGTCCTTGGTATCCTTCAGGCAAGTTGGCCACCAGAAGAATCGCCTCAGGAACTCTTGTGTCTTCTGTACCCCCCTGTGACCAGCCAACTTGGAGTCATGTACCAACTTGAGGATCTGCAGACGGACGACCTCAGGGACATAGATACGTCGATCTCTGAACCACATGCCACCCTTAAAGACAAGATTAATATCCACAGGTGGGTTGGCCAGAAGTACATCACCGTCATAAGCCTCCCTGCACTCCTTCCACAAGTCCTGTTCGTGGATAACTCCGGTGAAATTGGCATCAGATAGAATGGTCTTGGATGGGGCTTCAGGTATGGAATCCGCAGCATAGATTCGGGATAAAGCATCAGCCTTCCCATTACGAGAATCTGGACGGTATGAGATAACAAAGTTAAATTGATTTAAAAATAAGTTCCAACGAGCCTGACGAGGAGAAAGACATCTAGCGTATCTAAGGAACTCCAAATTGCGTTGGTCAGTTAGCACTATGATCTGTTGTGCAGCTCCTTGCAGATGATGCCTCCATTCTTTGAAAGCCGCAATAATAGCCAGCAATTCCTTGTCTCCCACGTCGTAATTCTTCTCTGCTGAGGTTAGTCTATGGGAAAAGAAAGCACAAGGATGTAGCAGACCCTTCTCTCCAGTTCTTTGGGAGAGAATAGCCCCCAAAGCATTATCAGAAGTGTCCACCTCCACAATGAAAGAAAGTGTTGGATCTGGGTGCATCAACAGCGGTGCTGAGGTGAAACAGATCTTAAGCCGATCAAAAGCTTCTTGAGCCTGTGATGACCACTTAAAGTGCTTTTCCTTCTTTGTCAAGGAAGTAATGGGACAGACAATATCAGAAAAATTTTGAATGAAGCGTCTGTAGAAATTTGCAAAACCAATGAAACGTTGGACCTCCTTAACGTTCTTGGGTACCGGCCAATCAAGGATTGCCTGAATCTTACCAGATTCCATGTTCAGCCCCTGGGGAGAGATGATATATCCTAAGAACTGTATCTCAGAACGATGGAACCCGCATTTCTCTGGCTTAATATACAGATGGTTCTCTTTCAGACATCTTAAAACAGTTTTGACATGTTCTTCATGTTCCTGTAGAGAGTCGGAAAAGATTAGTATATCGTCCAAATAGATCACCACAAACTGGTCCAACAAATCTCTGAAAACGTCATTAGCAAGGTGTTGAAACGTTGCAGGGGTGTTACAAAGCCCGAAGGGCATCACAAGATATTCAAAGTGTCCATACCGGCATCTGAATGCTGTCTTCCACTCATCCCCAGGACGAATACGCACCAAATTATAAGCCCCACGAAGATCCAGTTTAGAGAACACCTTAGCATGGCGGACTCTTTCTAGTAATTCGGGAATCAGAGGCAAAGGGTAACGTTCTCGTATGGTTACCTTATTAAGTTCCCGATAGTCAATACAGGGTCTCAGGGTCCCATTCTTCTTTTTTACAAAAAATATAGGTGCCCCTGCTGGTGAGGAAGAAGGACGTATGAAGCCTTTGGCCAGATTTTCATCAATATACTCCTTTAAGGCTTGAAGCTCAGGTGCCGCCAAAGGGTATACGTTACCAGAAGGAATAGCTGCCCCAGTAAGCAGCTCAATGGGACATTCATAATGCCTTTGTGGTGGAAGCTGATCTGCATTCTTCTTGTCACAGATGTCAGAGAACTCTTTATATGCTGAAGGTAAAGTAAATACCTGTACATGTGGTTCCGTAGCCGTGGACTCAGGGACAGCTTCTGTTAACGCTGAGTTGCTCCTTGTTGGAAAGATAATCTCCTTGGTCTCCCAGTTGATAATTGGGTTCTGAGAATGCAACCAAGGAATGCCTAAAATCACAGGAAAATGAGGAGAAGAAATTAGCAATAAAGAAAGTTGTTCCTGATGATTAGGCTCCAACAAAATTTCAAGGGGTACGGTCTCCTGATCCACAGGCCAAGAGATTAAAGGTGACCCATCCACTGTTTCCATGGTAATTGGAGAGCCTCTTTGCTGAATTTCAATACCATGTTCCTTGGCAAAATGCGATATCCATGAAATTGCCACCTGCACCAGAGTCAATCATAGCTGCACTGGAAATCCACTGTCCTGAACACAGGATCTTAATAGGGAGAGAACAGTGAGAGTTCTTCTTCTTCAGCTCCTTGGGGGGTGAAGTCATAGAAAGTGAATGGAATACAGCATTTAAAGGCAGGCTACATTCAGAGATGTCAGATTCATCATCACAGTTGTCATATTCTCCTACCGCTGCTAGCACCTTGTTAGGCCACTTGGGACACTTGGGACAGTTGATTAAAAAGTGGTCAGACTGACCGCAGTAGAAACATAGACTTTCACGAAAGTGATGCTCCCAGCGCTCATTAATCTCGCGCCTCTGAACGGAATCAATTTGCATGGGCACCTCCTCCACCTCCCGAGAGGTTTTACCTGCAGGCTCTTTGGAAGGAAGGGAAAAGTTAGAAATACGGTTATATGCAGCAAACTTCTCCTGCCTACGCTCAGTAAGGCGAATGTCTATGCGCACACAATGCTGTATAAATATCTCTAGCTCTTGTGGTGACTCAGAGCGAGCTAGTTCATCTTTTACAATACTAGACAGCCCCCTTTTAAAAATAGGCAATTGTGCATAACTGTCCCAATTGGTATCTACCGCTAATCTCCTGAATTCAGTGGCATACTCAATAACAGAACGTTTAGCCTGGTGTAAAGACAATAAAACAGATTCAGCTGTTGCACGGTGATTACGATCATCAAACACTAATGCCATAGCGGCCAAGAAATCATCCAAGTTATTTAACCGTGGGTCACGAGACTCAATCATCGGATTCGCCCAGGCGAGCGCTCGTGAGGTCAGCAGCATTATTACACACAATACTTTGGATCTATCGGTAGGAAAATGGTCAGCATGTACATCAAAATATAGCATACATTGATTCACAAAGCCACAAAATGTGTCGCGATCACCATTAAATCTGAATGGGGGCAACTTAGGTGGGCTAGCTGGTGGCGGTTGGCCAGAGGGTAAAGTCGCTTGTGCAGCTATTTGCATGCTTATGTCCTGAAAAGCCCGTCCATACTGGGACTCTATGCCAGCAAGTTTGTTTTCCTGGGCTGCCATGCGGGTGCTTAAGTCCTGCAAAGTTTGTCCAAACACTTGTTGATTGTGTTCAATGCTTCCAAACTTCTTTTGCAGACCTACCACATCTTTCTGCAGTGATCTAATTATGGAAAACACCTGCTCTAATCTGCTTTCTGCAGTCATTGTTCCAGCAGTCTCCTCTTTTCTGGCTAGAGTATCCTGTAATAAATATAGGGGATAACTCAGGAGACTCTTTGCGTGGAACAAGACAACTACAGGACAGTTTTATAAGTGGTAAAGTCTATATTATCACACGGTGATTCAAACAGGTGCAGAGAGAAACTCAAGTCCACAACACTTGGTGTAAATATTAAACGCAGCTTAAACAGTCTATAGGGAACTTCAGAGGAAAATGCAATCACGCAGAAAGTCTATGCAACACAGTTATTCTTGATACTTGACACAAATAAGTCCTTGTTTTAGTCCAAACATAGATAGATATGCTTATAAGGCGGTTCAAGCACTGTCTTATCTCAACCAGGAAGGTCTGGGTGATAATCTCAGGTTTAAGCAGAGCAGCAACAGCTTACATGTCTGTTGTGA
The DNA here is from genome assembly GCF_051348905.1 of Ranitomeya variabilis. Taxonomy (NCBI): domain Eukaryota; kingdom Metazoa; phylum Chordata; class Amphibia; order Anura; family Dendrobatidae; genus Ranitomeya; species Ranitomeya variabilis. Next base: position 210,719,233 of record NC_135235.1, on the reverse strand, counting down.
ATTAGACTTTTTGGCTCCCTCTTGTGGTCACTAGTGGTATTACTCTGGGATTGTCTTTTTCTGTTTGGCACTCACCTGGGTCGTTAGTCCAGGGGTGTCGCTATATTAACTTCCTGGATCCTTAGTCCAGTGCCTGGCATCGTTGTAATCAGATCCTTCTGTTGCTGTTGTCTGCTGGTCCTGGCTCTTGCAAAATTAAGCTAAGTCTTGCTTCTTTGTTTTTTGAGTTACTTGCTTTGCTACTATTTTTGTCCAGCTTGTACTAAATGTGATTTCTGACCTTGCTGGAAGCTCTAGGGGGCTGGTGTTCTCCCCCCGGCCGTTAGACGGTTCGGGGGTTCTTGAATATCCAGCGTGGATATTTTAATAGGGTTTTTGCTGACCATATAAGTCATCTTACTATATTCTGCTATTAGCTAGTGGGCCTCTCTTTGCTAAATACCTAGCTCATTCTTATGTTTGTCTTTTCCTCTTACCTCACCGTTATTATTTGTTGGGGGCTTGTATCCAACTTTTGGGGTCTTTCCTCTGGAGGCAAGAAAGGTCTTTCTTTTCCCTTCTAGGGTTAGTTAGTTCTCCGGCTGGCGCGAGACGTCTAGAACCAACGTAGGCACGTTCCCCGGCTACTTCTATTTGTGGTGCTAGGTTTAGATATATGGTCAGCCCAGTTACCACTGCCCTATGAGCTGGTTTTTTGTGTTTGCAGACTTGGTATTTATTCCTGAGACCCTCTGCCATTGGGGTCATAACAGTATGCCAGGCCAACATTGAATGTTTAATGCATTGCAGAAGTGGGATATAAGAAAGGAAATTCTGATTTTTTTTTTTTTTCCTCTCTTCCTCCCCTTTACCTTTGAGTGGCTTGAGCTTGCTGCAGACATGAATCTCCAGACCTTGATTACAAGTGTGGACCAGCTTGCTGCTCGTGTGCAAAGCATACAAGATTTTGTTACCAGTAGTCCTATGTCTGAACCTAAAATACCTATTCCTGAACTGTTTTCTGGAGACCGATTTAAGTTTAGGAATTTCAGGGATAATTGTAAATTGTTTCTATCTCTGAGACCCCGTTCATCTGGAGACTCAGTTCAGCAAGTTAAAATTGTTATCTCTTTTTTTACGGGGCGACCCTCAGGATCGGGCCTTCTCGCTAGCGCCAGGAGATCCGGCATTGGCAAATATTGATGCGTTTTTTCTGGCACTCGGATTGCTTTACGAGGAACCCAATCTTGAGGTTCAGGCAGAAAAAGCCTTGCTGGCTATTTCTCAGGGCCAGGATGAAGCTGAAGTGTATTGCCAAAAATTTCGGAAATGGTCCGTGCTTACTCAGTGGAATGAGTGTGCTCTGGCCGCAAACTTCAGAAATGGCCTTTCTGAAGCCATTAAGAATGTGATGGTGGGTTTCTCCATTCCTACAAGTCTGAATGATTCCATGGCGCTGGCTATTCAAATTGACCAGCGTTTGCGGGAGCGCAAAACCGCTAATCCTCTGGTGGTGTTGTCTAAACAAACACCTGATTTGATGCAATGTGATAGAATTCAGACCAGAAATGAGCGGAAAAATCATAGATGTCAGAATGGGTTGTGTTTTTACTGTGGTGATTCTACACATGTTATATCAGCATGCTCTAAACGCCTAACAAGGGTTGTTAGTCCTGTCGCCATTGGTAATTTGCAACCTAAATTTATTTTGTCTGTGACTTTAATTTGCTCATTGTCCTCTTACCCTGTTATGGCGTTTGTGGATTCAGGTGCTGCCCTGAGTCTTATGGATCTGTCATTTGCCAAGCGCTGTGGTTTTGTTCTTGAGCCGTTGGTTAATCCTATCCCTCTGAGGGGTATTGATGCTACGCCATTGGCGGAAAATAAACCGCAGTTTTGGACACAGGTAACCATGTGCATGACTCCTGAACATCGGGAGGTGATTCGTTTTCTTGTTCTGCATAAAATGCATGATTTGGTCGTTTTGGGGTTGCCATGGTTACAGACTCATAATCCAGTCTTGGATTGGAATGCAATGTCTGTGTCAAGTTGGGGCTGTCAGGGTATTCATGGTGATTCCCCGCCGGTGTCTATTGCTTCCTCTACTCCTTCGGAAGTTCCTGAGTATTTGTCTGATTATCAGGATGTGTTCAGCGAGTCCAGGTCCAGTGTTCTGCCTCCTCATAGGGACTGTGACTGTGCCATAGATTTGATTCCAGGTAGCAAATTTCCTAAGGGAAGACTATTTAATCTGTCTGTACCTGAGCATACCGCAATGCGTTCGTATATCAAGGAATCTCTGGAGAAGGGGCATATCCGTCCTTCCTCTTCCCCTCTTGGTGCGGGATTCTTTTTTGTGGCCAAGAAGGACGGATCTTTGAGACCTTGTATTGACTATCGGCTTTTGAATAAAATCACTGTTAAATTTCAGTATCCTTTGCCTCTGTTGTCAGACTTGTTTGCCCGAATTAAAGGTGCCAAGTGGTTCACCAAGATAGATCTTCGTGGTGCGTACAACCTTGTGCGCATTAAGCGAGGAGATGAATGGAAAACTGCGTTTAATACGCCCGAAGGTCATTTTGAGTACTTGGTGATGCCTTTTGGGCTCTCTAATGCTCCTTCAGTGTTTCAGTCCTTTATGCATGATATTTTCCGGAAGTATCTGGATAAATTTATGATCGTTTATCTGGATGATATTCTGTTTTTTTCTGATGACTGGGACTCGCATGTAGAGCAGGTCAGGATGGTGTTTCAGGTTTTGCGTGAGAATGCTTTATTTGTTAAGGGCTCAAAGTGTCTCTTTGGAGTACAGAAGGTTCCCTTTTTGGGGTTTATTTTTTCCCCTTCTGCGGTGGAGATGGACCCAGTCAAGGTCCGTGCTATTCATGATTGGACTCAACCCACGTCAGTTAAGAGTCTTCAGAAGTTCTTGGGTTTTGCTAACTTCTGCCGTCGTTTTATTGCTAATTTTTCTAGCATTGCTAAACCTTTGACGGATATGACCAAGAAAGGTTCTGATGTTGCTAACTGGGCTCCTGCAGCCGTGGAGGCTTTCCAGGAGTTGAAGCGCCGGTTTACTTCGGCGCCTGTTTTGTGCCAGCCTGATGTCTCACTTCCCTTTCAGGTTGAAGTGGATGCTTCTGAGATTGGGGCAGGGGCCGTTTTGTCGCAGAGAGGCCCTGGTTGCTCTGTGATGAGACCTTGTGCCTTTTTCTCGAGGAAGTTTTCGCCTGCTGAGCGGAATTATGATGTTGGCAATCGGGAGTTGTTGGCCATGAAGTGGGCATTTGAGGAGTGGCGTCATTGGCTCGAGGGTGCTAAGCATCGTGTGGTGGTCTTGACTGATCACAAAAATCTGATGTATCTCGAGTCTGCTAAACGCCTGAATCCTAGACAGGCCCGCTGGTCATTGTTTTTCTCCCGCTTTGACTTTGTGGTCTCGTATTTACCAGGTTCAAAGAATGTGAAGGCTGATGCTCTTTCAAGGAGCTTTGTGCCTGACTCTCCGGGAGTTGCAGAACCAGTTGGTATTCTTAAAGAGGGAGTTATCTTGTCAGCCATTTCTCCGGATTTGCGACGTGTGTTGCAGAGATTTCAGGCTGGTAGACCTGACTCTTGTCCACCTGACAGACTGTTTGTTCCTGATAAGTGGACCAGCAGAGTCATTTCCGAGGTTCATTCCTCGGTGTTGGCAGGGCATCCGGGAATTTTTGGCACCAGAGATCTGGTGGCTAGGTCCTTTTGGTGGCCTTCCTTGTCACGGGATGTGCGGTCGTTTGTGCAGTCCTGTGGGACTTGTGCTCGAGCTAAGCCTTGCTGTTAGCGTGCCAGCGGGTTGCTCTTGCCCTTGCCTGTCCCGAAGAGGCCTTGGACACAGATTTCCATGGATTTCATTTCAGATCTCCCGGTGTCTCAGGGCATGTCTGTCATCTGGGTGGTATGTGATCGCTTTTCTAAGATGGTCCATTTGGTACCTTTGCCTAAGCTGCCTTCCTCTTCCGATCTGGTTCCTGTGTTCTTTCAGAATGTGGTTCGTTTACACGGCATTCCTGAGAATATTGTGTCTGACAGAGGATCCCAGTTTGTTTCCAGGTTCTGGCGATCCTTTTGTGCTAGGATGGGCATTGAGTTGTCGTTTTCGTCTGCCTTTCATCCTCAGACTAATGGACAAACGGAGCGAACTAATCAGACTCTGGAGGCTTATTTGAGGTGTTTTGTTTCTGCGGATCAGGATGATTGGGTGACCTTTTTGCCGTTGGCTGAGTTTGCCCTTAATAATCGGGCTAGTTCCGCTACATTGGTTTCGCCATTTTTCTGCAACTCTGGTTTCCATCCTCGTTTTTCCTCGGGACATGTGGAGCCTTCTGACTGTCCTGGGGTGGATTCTGTGGTGGATAGGTTGCAGCAGATCTGGAATCATGTGGTGGACAACTTAAAGTTGTCACAAGAGAAGGCTCAGCATTTTGCCAACCGCCGCCGCGGTGTGGGTCCCCGACTTCGTGTTGGGGATTTGGTATGGCTGTCTTCTCGATTTGTTCCTATGAAGGTCTCCTCTCCTAAATTTAAGCCTCGCTTCATCGGTCCTTACAAGATATTGGAAATCCTTAATCCTGTGTCCTTTCGCTTGGATCTTCCTGTGTCGTTTGCCATTCACAACGTGTTCCATAGGTCTTTGTTGCGGCGGTACGTTGTACCTGTGGTTCCTTCTGTTGAGCCTCCTGCTCCGGTGTTGGTTGAGGGCGAGTTGGAGTACGTGGTGGAGAAGATCTTGGATTCTCTTCTCTCCAGGCGGAGGCTTCAGTATCTGGTCAAGTGGAAGGGCTATGGTCAGGAGGATAATTCCTGGGTGGTTGCCTCTGATGTGCATGCGGCCGATTTAGTTCGTGCCTTTCACGCTGCTCATCCTGATCGCCCTGGTGGTCTTGGTGAGGGTTAGGTGACCCCTCCTTAAGGGGGGGGTACTGTTGTGAATTAGACTTTTTGGCTCCCTCTTGTGGTCACTAGTGGTATTACTCTGGGATTGTCTTTTTCTGTTTGGCACTCACCTGGGTCGTTAGTCCAGGGGTGTCGCTATATTAACTTCCTGGATCCTTAGTCCAGTGCCTGGCATCGTTGTAATCAGATCCTTCTGTTGCTCCTGTCTGCTGGTCCTGGCTCTTGCAAAATTAAGCTAAGTCTTGCTTCTTTGTTTTTTGAGTTACTTGCTTTGCTACTATTTTTGTCCAGCTTGTACTAAATGTGATTTCTGACCTTGCTGGAAGCTCTAGGGGGCTGGTGTTCTCCCCCCGGCCGTTAGACGGTTCGAGGGTTCTTGAATATCCAGCGTGGATATTTTAATAGGGTTTTTGCTGACCATATAAGTCATCTTACTATATTCTGCTATTAGCTAGTGGGCCTCTCTTTGCTAAATACCTAGCTCATTCTTATGTTTGTCTTTTCCTCTTACCTCACCGTTATTATTTGTTGGGGGCTTGTATCCAACTTTTGGGGTCTTTCCTCTGGAGGCAAGAAAGGTCTTTCTTTTCCCTTCTAGGGTTAGTTAGTTCTCCGGCTGGCGCGAGACGTCTAGAACCAACGTAGGCACGTTCCCCGGCTACTTCTATTTGTGGTGCTAGGATTAGATATATGGTCAGCCCAGTTACCACTGCCCTATGAGCTGGTTTTTTGTGTTTGCAGACTTGGTATTTATTCCTGAGACCCTCTGCCATTGGGGTCATAACACATGTCCAGCAAATGCAGATGGGAGTAAACACGAGCAGCAGATGAAGGAGGATTACTGGAAACTGGTGTATGCAGCAGGAACTCAGAGCAGAGTAGCAGGATAACCACACAGGTTCACAGGAGCAGGTATATAGCCAGGGAGTTATCAGAGTCAGGAGCTGGATGCAAGGCAGAATACTCCAGCACAGACTGAAGGCTGGGGTGGAGTTTTATACACAGTGCACATGAGACCAAAGATGCCATCTTGGAAAAGGGCAGTAATGCACAAAAGGTAATAAAAATGTTCAGAGTCCTGACATTACTCCCTCCTTAGAAGCGGCCTCAGGACGATCCTGGACCTGGTTTCTCAGGGAATCTCTGATGAAAACAAGAAATCTTCTGTTGGGCATTGATGTTCTCCACAGGTTCCCAAGAGTCTTCCTCAGGGGGATATCCCTGCCATCTTATCAGATATTGGAGCCGATTCCTGCGAATCCTGGAATCAATAATTTCCTCCACCACAAATTCTTCTTGCCCATCAATCACCACAGGCTGCGGAGGTGGCACAACACGTCCCTGGAAGGTATTAGGAGATACAGGCTTTAGTAAAGATACATGAAAAACTGGGTGTACCTTCATAGTCCTAGGCAGCTTCAGCCGGCAGGCCACAGAGCTCACAATACCATTGATCTTGAAAGGGCCAATGAATTTCTGTCCAAGTTTTTGTGAAGGAATGTTTAACTTCAGATTCTTAGTTGCTAACCACACTGAATCTCCTACCTTGAACATGGGTGCAGGTTTACGGAATCTATCAGCCGATCTCTTATAACGTTCTTGAGCTGTGGTCAGGATTCCTTCAGAACCTCCAGATTTTGCCTCATCGCAGTCAGCCTTTCCTCCACTGCCGGAACTGGAGAATTAATTGGAGACCTAGGTAAGATACACGGATGATAACCCAGATTGGCAAAGAAAGGTGTAAATTTAGTGGAGGCGCTCTGAGAATTGTTATATGAAAATTCGGCTAACGGCAGCAACTCCAACCAATCATCCTGGAGATGGCTGACATAGCATCTTAGATATTGTTCCAGCGTCTGGTTGGTACGCTCAGTCTGACCATTTGTCTGGGGATGGTAAGCAGAAGAGAGACAGACATTAATATTGAGTGCAGAGCAAAACCCCTTCCAGAATCTTGAAGTGAACTGTACTCCACGGTCCAAGATGATCTCATCCGGGACCCCATGCAACCAAAAGACATTCTGTATAACCAAGTTCACTGTATCTTTAGCTGAAGGGAGGCCGGCGCACGGAACAAAATGAGCAGCTTTAGTCAGGCGATCAACTACCACCATGATTGTATTCATGCCCCCCGATGTAGGCAGCTCCACAATAAAGTCCATTGATATAGACCCCCAAGGGCGGGACGGAACAGGTAATGGTTGTAGAAGACCTGTAGGTGCCACATGAGGAGTCTTGTAACGAGCACATACCTCGCAAGAGAGAACATAGTCCTTGGTATCCTTCAGGCAAGTTGGCCACCAGAAGAATCGCCTCAGGAACTCTTGTGTCTTCTGTACCCCCCTGTGACCAGCCAACTTGGAGTCATGTACCAACTTGAGGATCTGCAGACGGACGACCTCAGGGACATAGATACGTCGATCTCTGAACCACATGCCACCCTTAAAGACAAGATTAATATCCACAGGTGGGTTGGCCAGAAGTACATCACCGTCATAAGCCTCCCTGCACTCCTTCCACAAGTCCTGTTCGTGGATAACTCCGGTGAAATTGGCATCAGATAGAATGGTCTTGGATGGGGCTTCAGGTATGGAATCCGCAGCATAGATTCGGGATAAAGCATCAGCCTTCCCATTACGAGAATCTGGACGGTATGAGATAACAAAGTTAAATTGATTTAAAAATAAGTTCCAACGAGCCTGACGAGGAGAAAGACATCTAGCGTATCTAAGGAACTCCAAATTGCGTTGGTCAGTTAGCACTATGATCTGTTGTGCAGCTCCTTGCAGATGATGCCTCCATTCTTTGAAAGCCGCAATAATAGCCAGCAATTCCTTGTCTCCCACGTCGTAATTCTTCTCTGCTGAGGTTAGTCTATGGGAAAAGAAAGCACAAGGATGTAGCAGACCCTTCTCTCCAGTTCTTTGGGAGAGAATAGCCCCCAAAGCATTATCAGAAGTGTCCACCTCCACAATGAAAGAAAGTGTTGGATCTGGGTGCATCAACAGCGGTGCTGAGGTGAAACAGATCTTAAGCCGATCAAAAGCTTCTTGAGCCTGTGATGACCACTTAAAGTGCTTTTCCTTCTTTGTCAAGGAAGTAATGGGACAGACAATATCAGAAAAATTTTGAATGAAGCGTCTGTAGAAATTTGCAAAACCAATGAAACGTTGGACCTCCTTAACGTTCTTGGGTACCGGCCAATCAAGGATTGCCTGAATCTTACCAGATTCCATGTTCAGCCCCTGGGGAGAGATGATATATCCTAAGAACTGTATCTCAGAACGATGGAACCCGCATTTCTCTGGCTTAATATACAGATGGTTCTCTTTCAGACATCTTAAAACAGTTTTGACATGTTCTTCATGTTCCTGTAGAGAGTCGGAAAAGATTAGTATATCGTCCAAATAGATCACCACAAACTGGTCCAACAAATCTCTGAAAACGTCATTAGCAAGGTGTTGAAACGTTGCAGGGGTGTTACAAAGCCCGAAGGGCATCACAAGATATTCAAAGTGTCCATACCGGCATCTGAATGCTGTCTTCCACTCATCCCCAGGACGAATACGCACCAAATTATAAGCCCCACGAAGATCCAGTTTAGAGAACACCTTAGCATGGCGGACTCTTTCTAGTAATTCGGGAATCAGAGGCAAAGGGTAACGTTCTCGTATGGTTACCTTATTAAGTTCCCGATAGTCAATACAGGGTCTCAGGGTCCCATTCTTCTTTTTTACAAAAAATATAGGTGCCCCTGCTGGTGAGGAAGAAGGACGTATGAAGCCTTTGGCCAGATTTTCATCAATATACTCCTTTAAGGCTTGAAGCTCAGGTGCCGCCAAAGGGTATACGTTACCAGAAGGAATAGCTGCCCCAGTAAGCAGCTCAATGGGACATTCATAATGCCTTTGTGGTGGAAGCTGATCTGCATTCTTCTTGTCACAGATGTCAGAGAACTCTTTATATGCTGAAGGTAAAGTAAATACCTGTACATGTGGTTCCGTAGCCGTGGACTCAGGGACAGCTTCTGTTAACGCTGAGTTGCTCCTTGTTGGAAAGATAATCTCCTTGGTCTCCCAGTTGATAATTGGGTTCTGAGAATGCAACCAAGGAATGCCTAAAATCACAGGAAAATGAGGAGAAGAAATTAGCAATAAAGAAAGTTGTTCCTGATGATTAGGCTCCAACAAAATTTCAAGGGGTACGGTCTCCTGATCCACAGGCCAAGAGATTAAAGGTGACCCATCCACTGTTTCCATGGTAATTGGAGAGCCTCTTTGCTGAATTTCAATACCATGTTCCTTGGCAAAATGCGATATCCATGAAATTGCCACCTGCACCAGAGTCAATCATAGCTGCACTGGAAATCCACTGTCCTGAACACAGGATCTTAATAGGGAGAGAACAGTGAGAGTTCTTCTTCTTCAGCTCCTTGGGGGGTGAAGTCATAGAAAGTGAATGGAATACAGCATTTAAAGGCAGGCTACATTCAGAGATGTCAGATTCATCATCACAGTTGTCATATTCTCCTACCGCTGCTAGCACCTTGTTAGGCCGCTTGGGACACTTGGGACAGTTGATTAAAAAGTGGTCAGACTGACCGCAGTAGAAACATAGACTTTCACGAAAGTGATGCTCCCAGCGCTCATTAATCTCGCGCCTCTGAACGGAATCAATTTGCATGGGCACCTCCTCCACCTCCCGAGAGGTTTTACCTGCAGGCTCTTTGGAAGGAAGGGAAAAGTTAGAAATACGGTTATATGCAGCAAACTTCTCCTGCCTACGCTCAGTAAGGCGAATGTCTATGCGCACACAATGCTGTATAAATATCTCTAGCTCTTGTGGTGACTCAGAGCGAGCTAGTTCATCTTTTACAATACTAGACAGCCCCCTTTTAAAAATAGGCAATTGTGCATAACTGTCCCAATTGGTATCTACCGCTAATCTCCTGAATTCAGTGGCATACTCAATAACAGAACGTTTAGCCTGGTGTAAAGACAATAAAACAGATTCAGCTGTTGCACGGTGATTACGATCATCAAACACTAATGCCATAGCGGCCAAGAAATCATCCAAGTTATTTAACCGTGGGTCACGAGACTCAATCATCGGATTCGCCCAGGCGAGCGCTCGTGAGGTCAGCAGCATTATTACACACAATACTTTGGATCTATCGGTAGGAAAATGGTCAGCATGTACATCAAAATATAGCATACATTGATTCACAAAGCCACAAAATGTGTCGCGATCACCATTAAATCTGAATGGGGGCAACTTAGGTGGGCTAGCTGGTGGCGGTTGGCCAGAGGGTAAAGTCGCTTGTGCAGCTATTTGCATGCTTATGTCCTGAAAAGCCCGTCCATACTGGGACTCTATGCCAGCAAGTTTGTTTTCCTGGGCTGCCATGCGGGTGCTTAAGTCCTGCAAAGTTTGTCCAAACACTTGTTGATTGTGTTCAATGCTTCCAAACTTCTTTTGCAGACCTCCCACATCTTTCTGCAGTGATCTAATTATGGAAAACACCTGCTCTAATCTGCTTTCTGCAGTCATTGTTCCAGCAGTCTCCTCTTTTCTGGCTAGAGTATCCTGTAATAAATATAGGGGATAACTCAGGAGACTCTTTGCGTGGAACAAGACAACTACAGGACAGTTTTATAAGTGGTAAAGTCTATATTATCACACGGTGATTCAAACAGGTGCAGAGAGAAACTCAAGTCCACAACACTTGGTGTAAATATTAAACGCAGCTTAAACAGTCTATAGGGAACTTCAGAGGAAAATGCAATCACGCAGAAAGTCTATGCAACACAGTTATTCTTGATACTTGACACAAATAAGTCCTTGTTTTAGTCCAAACATAGATAGATATGCTTATAAGGCGGTTCAAGCACTGTCTTATCTCAACCAGGAAGGTCTGGGTGATAATCTCAGGTTTAAGCAGAGCAGCAACAGCTTACATGTCTGTTGTGAATTAGACTTTTTGGCTCCCTCTTGTGGTCACTAGTGGTATTACTCTGGGATTGTCTTTTTCTGTTTGGCACTCACCTGGGTCGTTAGTCCAGGGGTGTCGCTATATTAACTTCCTGGATCCTTAGTCCAGTGCCTGGCATCGTTGTAATCAGATCCTTCTGTTGCTGTTGTCTGCTGGTCCTGGCTCTTGCAAAATTAAGCTAAGTCTTGCTTCTTTGTTTTTTGAGTTACTTGCTTTGCTACTATTTTTGTCCAGCTTGTACTAAATGTGATTTCTGACCTTGCTGGAAGCTCTAGGGGGCTGGTGTTCTCCCCCCGGCCGTTAGACGGTTCGGGGGTTCTTGAATATCCAGCGTGGATATTTTAATAGGGTTTTTGCTGACCATATAAGTCATCTTACTATATTCTGCTATTAGCTAGTGGGCCTCTCTTTGCTAAATACCTAGCTCATTCTTATGTTTGTCTTTTCCTCTTACCTCACCGTTATTATTTGTTGGGGGCTTGTATCCAACTTTTGGGGTCTTTCCTCTGGAGGCAAGAAAGGTCTTTCTTTTCCCTTCTAGGGTTAGTTAGTTCTCCGGCTGGCGCGAGACGTCTAGAACCAACGTAGGCACGTTCCCCGGCTACTTCTATTTGTGGTGCTAGGTTTAGATATATGGTCAGCCCAGTTACCACTGCCCTATGAGCTGGTTTTTTGTGTTTGCAGACTTGGTATTTATTCCTGAGACCCTCTGCCATTGGGGTCATAACAGTATGCCAGGCCAACATTGAATGTTTAATGCATTGCAGAAGTGGGATATAAGAAAGGAAATTCTGATTTTTTTTTTTTTTTCCTCTCTTCCTCCCCTTTACCTTTGAGTGGCTTGAGCTTGCTGCAGACATGAATCTCCAGACCTTGATTACAAGTGTGGACCAGCTTGCTGCTCGTGTGCAAAGCATACAAGATTTTGTTACCAGTAGTCCTATGTCTGAACCTAAAATACCTATTCCTGAACTGTTTTCTGGAGACCGATTTAAGTTTAGGAATTTCAGGGATAATTGTAAATTGTTTCTATCTCTGAGACCCCGTTCATCTGGAGACTCAGTTCAGCAAGTTAAAATTGTTATCTCTTTTTTTACGGGGCGACCCTCAGGATCGGGCCTTCTCGCTAGCGCCAGGAGATCCGGCATTGGCAAATATTGATGCGTTTTTTCTGGCACTCGGATTGCTTTACGAGGAACCCAATCTTGAGGTTCAGGCAGAAAAAGCCTTGCTGGCTATTTCTCAGGGCCAGGATGAAGCTGAAGTGTATTGCCAAAAATTTCGGAAATGGTCCGTGCTTACTCAGTGGAATGAGTGTGCTCTGGCCGCAAACTTCAGAAATGGCCTTTCTGAAGCCATTAAGAATGTGATGGTGGGTTTCTCCATTCCTACAAGTCTGAATGATTCCATGGCGCTGGCTATTCAAATTGACCAGCGTTTGCGGGAGCGCAAAACCGCTAATCCTCTGGTGGTGTTGTCTAAACAAACACCTGATTTGATGCAATGTGATAGAATTCAGACCAGAAATGAGCGGAAAAATCATAGATGTCAGAATGGGTTGTGTTTTTACTGTGGTGATTCTACACATGTTATATCAGCATGCTCTAAACGCCTAACAAGGGTTGTTAGTCCTGTCGCCATTGGTAATTTGCAACCTAAATTTATTTTGTCTGTGACTTTAATTTGCTCATTGTCCTCTTACCCTGTTATGGCGTTTGTGGATTCAGGTGCTGCCCTGAGTCTTATGGATCTGTCATTTGCCAAGCGCTGTGGTTTTGTTCTTGAGCCGTTGGTTAATCCTATCCCTCTGAGGGGTATTGATGCTACGCCATTGGCGGAAAATAAACCGCAGTTTTGGACACAGGTAACCATGTGCATGACTCCTGAACATCGGGAGGTGATTCGTTTTCTTGTTCTGCATAAAATGCATGATTTGGTCGTTTTGGGGTTGCCATGGTTACAGACTCATAATCCAGTCTTGGATTGGAATGCAATGTCTGTGTCAAGTTGGGGCTGTCAGGGTATTCATGGTGATTCCCCGCCGGTGTCTATTGCTTCCTCTACTCCTTCGGAAGTTCCTGAGTATTTGTCTGATTATCAGGATGTGTTCAGCGAGTCCAGGTCCAGTGTTCTGCCTCCTCATAGGGACTGTGACTGTGCCATAGATTTGATTCCAGGTAGCAAATTTCCTAAGGGAAGACTATTTAATCTGTCTGTACCTGAGCATACCGCAATGCGTTCGTATATCAAGGAATCTCTGGAGAAGGGGCATATCCGTCCTTCCTCTTCCCCTCTTGGTGCGGGATTCTTTTTTGTGGCCAAGAAGGACGGATCTTTGAGACCTTGTATTGACTATCGGCTTTTGAATAAAATCACTGTTAAATTTCAGTATCCTTTGCCTCTGTTGTCAGACTTGTTTGCCCGAATTAAAGGTGCCAAGTGGTTCACCAAGATAGATCTTCGTGGTGCGTACAACCTTGTGCGCATTAAGCGAGGAGATGAATGGAAAACTGCGTTTAATACGCCCGAAGGTCATTTTGAGTACTTGGTGATGCCTTTTGGGCTCTCTAATGCTCCTTCAGTGTTTCAGTCCTTTATGCATGATATTTTCCGGAAGTATCTGGATAAATTTATGATCGTTTATCTGGATGATATTCTGTTTTTTTCTGATGACTGGGACTCGCATGTAGAGCAGGTCAGGATGGTGTTTCAGGTTTTGCGTGAGAATGCTTTATTTGTTAAGGGCTCAAAGTGTCTCTTTGGAGTACAGAAGGTTCCCTTTTTGGGGTTTATTTTTTCCCCTTCTGCGGTGGAGATGGACCCAGTCAAGGTCCGTGCTATTCATGATTGGACTCAACCCACGTCAGTTAAGAGTCTTCAGAAGTTCTTGGGTTTTGCTAACTTCTGCCGTCGTTTTATTGCTAATTTTTCTAGCATTGCTAAACCTTTGACGGATATGACCAAGAAAGGTTCTGATGTTGCTAACTGGGCTCCTGCAGCCGTGGAGGCTTTCCAGGAGTTGAAGCGCCGGTTTACTTCGGCGCCTGTTTTGTGCCAGCCTGATGTCTCACTTCCCTTTCAGGTTGAAGTGGATGCTTCTGAGATTGGGGCAGGGGCCGTTTTGTCGCAGAGAGGCCCTGGTTGCTCTGTGATGAGACCTTGTGCCTTTTTCTCGAGGAAGTTTTCGCCTGCTGAGCGGAATTATGATGTTGGCAATCGGGAGTTGTTGGCCATGAAGTGGGCATTTGAGGAGTGGCGTCATTGGCTCGAGGGTGCTAAGCATCGTGTGGTGGTCTTGACTGATCACAAAAATCTGATGTATCTCGAGTCTGCTAAACGCCTGAATCCTAGACAGGCCCGCTGGTCATTGTTTTTCTCCCGCTTTGACTTTGTGGTCTCGTATTTACCAGGTTCAAAGAATGTGAAGGCTGATGCTCTTTCAAGGAGCTTTGTGCCTGACTCTCCGGGAGTTGCAGAACCAGTTGGTATTCTTAAAGAGGGAGTTATCTTGTCAGCCATTTCTCCGGATTTGCGACGTGTGTTGCAGAGATTTCAGGCTGGTAGACCTGACTCTTGTCCACCTGACAGACTGTTTGTTCCTGATAAGTGGACCAGCAGAGTCATTTCCGAGGTTCATTCCTCGGTGTTGGCAGGGCATCCGGGAATTTTTGGCACCAGAGATCTGGTGGCTAGGTCCTTTTGGTGGCCTTCCTTGTCACGGGATGTGCGGTCGTTTGTGCAGTCCTGTGGGACTTGTGCTCGAGCTAAGCCTTGCTGTTAGCGTGCCAGCGGGTTGCTCTTGCCCTTGCCTGTCCCGAAGAGGCCTTGGACACAGATTTCCATGGATTTCATTTCAGATCTCCCGGTGTCTCAGGGCATGTCTGTCATCTGGGTGGTATGTGATCGCTTTTCTAAGATGGTCCATTTGGTACCTTTGCCTAAGCTGCCTTCCTCTTCCGATCTGGTTCCTGTGTTCTTTCAGAATGTGGTTCGTTTACACGGCATTCCTGAGAATATTGTGTCTGACAGAGGATCCCAGTTTGTTTCCAGGTTCTGGCGATCCTTTTGTGCTAGGATGGGCATTGAGTTGTCGTTTTCGTCTGCCTTTCATCCTCAGACTAATGGACAAACGGAGCGAACTAATCAGACTCTGGAGGCTTATTTGAGGTGTTTTGTTTCTGCGGATCAGGATGATTGGGTGACCTTTTTGCCGTTGGCTGAGTTTGCCCTTAATAATCGGGCTAGTTCCGCTACATTGGTTTCGCCATTTTTCTGCAACTCTGGTTTCCATCCTCGTTTTTCCTCGGGACATGTGGAGCCTTCTGACTGTCCTGGGGTGGATTCTGTGGTGGATAGGTTGCAGCAGATCTGGAATCATGTGGTGGACAACTTAAAGTTGTCACAAGAGAAGGCTCAGCATTTTGCCAACCGCCGCCGCGGTGTGGGTCCCCGACTTCGTGTTGGGGATTTGGTATGGCTGTCTTCTCGATTTGTTCCTATGAAGGTCTCCTCTCCTAAATTTAAGCCTCGCTTCATCGGTCCTTACAAGATATTGGAAATCCTTAATCCTGTGTCCTTTCGCTTGGATCTTCCTGTGTCGTTTGCCATTCACAACGTGTTCCATAGGTCTTTGTTGCGGCGGTACGTTGTACCTGTGGTTCCTTCTGTTGAGCCTCCTGCTCCGGTGTTGGTTGAGGGCGAGTTGGAGTACGTGGTGGAGAAGATCTTGGATTCTCTTCTCTCCAGGCGGAGGCTTCAGTATCTGGTCAAGTGGAAGGGCTATGGTCAGGAGGATAATTCCTGGGTGGTTGCCTCTGATGTGCATGCGGCCGATTTAGTTCGTGCCTTTCACGCTGCTCATCCTGATCGCCCTGGTGGTCTTGGTGAGGGTTAGGTGACCCCTCCTTAAGGGGGGGGTACTGTTGTGAATTAGACTTTTTGGCTCCCTCTTGTGGTCACTAGTGGTATTACTCTGGGATTGTCTTTTTCTGTTTGGCACTCACCTGGGTCGTTAGTCCAGGGGTGTCGCTATATTAACTTCCTGGATCCTTAGTCCAGTGCCTGGCATCGTTGTAATCAGATCCTTCTGTTGCTCCTGTCTGCTGGTCCTGGCTCTTGCAAAATTAAGCTAAGTCTTGCTTCTTTGTTTTTTGAGTTACTTGCTTTGCTACTATTTTTGTCCAGCTTGTACTAAATGTGATTTCTGACCTTGCTGGAAGCTCTAGGGGGCTGGTGTTCTCCCCCCGGCCGTTAGACGGTTCGAGGGTTCTTGAATATCCAGCGTGGATATTTTAATAGGGTTTTTGCTGACCATATAAGTCATCTTACTATATTCTGCTATTAGCTAGTGGGCCTCTCTTTGCTAAATACCTAGCTCATTCTTATGTTTGTCTTTTCCTCTTACCTCACCGTTATTATTTGTTGGGGGCTTGTATCCAACTTTTGGGGTCTTTCCTCTGGAGGCAAGAAAGGTCTTTCTTTTCCCTTCTAGGGTTAGTTAGTTCTCCGGCTGGCGCGAGACGTCTAGAACCAACGTAGGCACGTTCCCCGGCTACTTCTATTTGTGGTGCTAGGATTAGATATATGGTCAGCCCAGTTACCACTGCCCTATGAGCTGGTTTTTTGTGTTTGCAGACTTGGTATTTATTCCTGAGACCCTCTGCCATTGGGGTCATAACACATGTCCAGCAAATGCAGATGGGAGTAAACACGAGCAGCAGATGAAGGAGGATTACTGGAAACTGGTGTATGCAGCAGAAACTCAGAGCAGAGTAGCAGGATAACCACACAGGTTCACAGGAGCAGGTATATAGCCAGGGAGTCATCAGAGTCAGGAGCTGGATGCAAGGCAGAATACTCCAGCACAGACTGAAGGCTGGGGTGGAGTTTTATAGCAGGAAGACACAGTGCACATGAGACCAAAGATGCCATCTTGGAAAAGGGCAGTAATGCACAAAAGGTAATAAAAATGTTCAGAGTCCTGACAGCTCTCTTGTTATAGGGGCACTGTGACTCTCTTGTCATAGGGGCACTGTGGCTGTCTTTTTATGGGGCACTGTGACTGTCTTGTTATGGGGGCACTGTAGCTGTCTTTTAGTAGGCGCAATGTGGCTGTCTTGTTATGGGGCACTGTAGCTGTCTTGTTGTAGGGTGTGACAAAGTTACTGGTGAAGTGATGGAGGGGAGATATGTGTCACTGTGCATGATGGTGGCAGTGATATGAAACCAGAATACTTTCCTCCAGCACACTACGTGTTGGGACGGTTTATTGAGAGTTATGTTATGGCTAGTTTTAGTGGCCCTCCATAGAGTGGGTGGGAGGGCATCCACTGTACCTCCATATACAGAGTCCTGACAGGACCTGTGTGATATCGGGATCATGTGATGAGGAGTCACAAGGTCTGGGCTTAAATGACTGAAAGCCAGAACTTTCAGTGTTCAGTGTGAGTCTGGAGAGAGAGCACTCCAGGAAAGTGTATGCTAAATTTGAACCATGGACATTACTGCCTGTGAGTGGGCTGACCCATGCTAGGAAAAGGACTGTGTTTTTTTGTTTCTTTGTTTTGCTGTTTTGCCCAAAGGGCTGTGTTTACTTTCTCAAGATTAATTTATGGTGTCCACAATAAACCAAGCCTTTTCTTAAAGACACAGTATTCCTGTTATGTCTCTGTGTCCAGCCGAGTGAGCCTCTCTACCGCAAGAGGCACTGTGGTTGTCTTGTTAAGGGGTCACTGTGGCTGCCACTATTATAGGATCACTGCTGGTAACTTTGTGGCTGTCACAGCTATGAGGGCATTGTGTATGTCGCTGCTGCGATCACATTGTGGCTGTCAGTGTTAGGTGAGCACTGGAGATATCATTATGAACAGGTCACTGCGGCTGTCACTACTACAGGGACTTTGTGGCTGACAATGTTGTCAGTTCATTATGGCTGGCACTGTTCCAGTAGTGTTATTTCTGTCATTATTGTAGGGCACTGTGATACTGAGCTTTGTGGCTGTCTTTTTATAGAGAATGAGTACTGTGCTTAACAAAATAGAAGTGTTAATAGTTTATTTATTTTTCTATTAACAAAATTCAAAGTGAATGAGCAAAGGAGAAATCTAAATCACCGCCCTTCTCCTTCATCACTTATTCTAGGTACAGTTTTTGAAGGGACTAGATATGAAGATCTAAACATCTTGGAGAACTGACCACAGATCTTCTCTGGATGTCGCTTGTGTAAATCCTTCTGTGTCTTCCTGTGATCCCAGACAGGCTGGATGATGTGAGATCAGGACTCGGTGGGGGCCGGATCACCACTTCCAGGACTCCTTGTTCTTAATGACATGGCTGTATATTTCAATACGTCAATCGGACGTGTTCCTTATGGTACTACATAATGGATAACAGTCTGCCTGTATTTTGCAACATTGATAACTCTATTAATACTGACCAAGTTCCCAACTCTATTTGCTGCCACAAAGTTGGAGGACAATCCACCATCCTCACCGTTCCTGCACACAATCATTGTTGTGCCGCTCTCCAGCACTTCAGCACACAAAATGCCTTCTGTTACAGCCAAATATTTAACATTTTGACTTATCGGTCTGCAACAATTTGTGCCCTCTCCCTTTTCAGTTCCTATGTTTTCGTGCATTGCTAAGTCACTTGTCTTTGTTTCCAGGTCAACAGTCTGTTATTTTACCTCAGTTCTTCCATCTAGACTACTTCATGTCAGGATCCTCCAACCTGTAGATGGGTGTAGCTCAATCCCATTGGTTGCTGCCGGTTCTGAGTTGAGTTTTGGAAAAAACATGTATGTAGTCAATTTAAGGAGAGCTATGGCTATAGAGCACACTGCAATGGATTAGTGGTAAACAAATCTTTTATTAAACCACTACAAGTTTTGGCAGCGGACTGCTACCTTCCTCAGGTGAATTCCCATTAAACCATCTGGTGCTTCTCATGCTGCGTTCTTCCATGTTTATTGGTTCTGAGTTGATGGCACTGCTGGACATCTTCTGATTTAGAAGGGATGTAACCTTTTGTGTCTTTCATCTGTTGCACTAGGTTTCCTTGGCCAATCACTGTGTCTACAGTCCACAATGTTGCCCGTTTTTTGGTGTCCTCAATGCTGAGATCTAAAGGAAGATATTTATCCATCATGCAATAACATCAGGGAGGCGTCTGTTCAGTTCTAAATTTATTCTGCAGCCGGACAATGACCCTAAACATCCAGCCAATGTTATTTAGAACCATCTTCAGCATAAAGAAGAACAAAGATTCTTGAGAGTGATGATCCGGCCCAACAGATCCCCGATCTCTCACATCATTTGTATGGGATTACATGAAGAGACAGAAGGATTCACACAAGCGACATCCACAGAAGATCTGGGCTCAGTTCTCCAAGATGTTTGGAACAACCTCAAAACCTGTGTACAACTGTATAGAGAAGAACTGATGAATGCAAAGAGCGGTCACCAAATATTGATGTGATTTGGATTTTGTCTTTTGTTCAATCACTTTGCTTTTTTTTCGTAAGTTAATAAAAATAAACTTGTCAGGAACATGAGGTATTTGATTGTGTATTATCACACACACTGAGCTCTGCTAAGTCCCTTAAAGCTGACAAGACACACGCTGCAGACTATTCCAACCCCCTTCTCTCACTGCTGGTTGCTTGAACGTGTGTAATTCAAAACCCTCCCTAGAATCACTGGACCAATCTCCTAAAGCCCCTCATTCCTCCTCCACTTACTGACCCAGGAATGTCTTTGTCTGGAGGCTCAGAAACGTAAAATAGTAGAAGAGGAGTGCATGTCATTACTTAGCCCACTCAGTGATTCCATGACAAGATTGCATATATCTTACACCTGCTGAGTTGTGAAGGAGTCTTGGCCCAGGAAGTAAGCTGTTCTAATGCACCTGGATGTATCTCCTGAGCACGGCCGCCATGCTGATATGAAATGATATAAGGAACTGTAAGTGTGTTTCTTCTGTTAATCCTTTTTTATTTGTAATTGCAATGTACATACAAATTGTCTCCTTTATAATATTTTTTATACCTTGTAAACACTGCCTACCTTTTTTATGGAGTAAAATATATAATTTACTAGCTTGCGTCCTCTGAAGTGAAATACACTACTGATTTGGGTTGGCTCTGGACCCGTTAATCCTTGTGAAAATCGGAGCTGGTGGTAGCATACTTTGTTCTGTGCATTTGGGAGTCTTTGTAGCGAGAGCGGCGTTGTTAATTATTGTTCCTGCCTGAGTGGGAGTAGTTATATCGCCCTTTCTGCAGTGTTTCCAATAGCCAGTACATAGCAGGCAGCCTTTCTGGCGACTAATTACCCTAAGTGCAGTACCCTGACTGACCTGAGGGCAAGGGGGGCACCAGAGAGCTGCAAGTTCCAAACCAGAACTGGGAAGTGGGATATACATAGATCCCCTTCAGAAGGAACCGGGACATCCAAAAAATCCCGGTTTGTGACAAATTGGTGTGAGTAGTGGGGACAATCAAGGTATCCTCTCCGGGATCCCTGGCATATTGTTGGGATCCGTGACATATTATTGGCAGCACGGTGTGAATCGTGACAAAACTATTAACACTTCTATTTTTGAAAGCATTCTTCTTACTTTGCAGTGTTTTTTCCATACCTGCCTAAAACTTTTGCACAGTGCTGTACTTTGGCTGCGAATGTACAGTAATATAGGCACTGTGGCTGCTTCTAATACGAGTGAGTTCCTGCTTAGCTTTGGATGGAAAAAAAATCACAAATATGTAAAAACATGTTTTATGTTTTTTCCAAATATTCTAGCAAAAAGTCGATGGGAAGAGGGAAAATTTAAAAGCTTAGATACCTATTGATAAAACATGTAAAGAATGTTTCCAGCACTAAATTTCACAAATCTCTAATGTATTGGAGAAATCATATACATTCAGAGATATCACTGTATCTATGAAAAATTGGGAATTAATATGTGCCAATCAGATGCTAAATCTCAAGGAACATTTTTTTTTCATCAGTCTAATGTAATTATTTTGCTTGTGGACATTTAAAAAAAAAAAAGAGAGAGAAAAGTGAAGCAGCATCGCCATCTAGTGTGGAACTCTTAGCATCACACTGGTAAACCATAGGACAGGACTGAAAATCAAAGTTGTTTTAATTTTTATTTCAGAAATCAATAATATAGGTGAAAATAAGAAACTTTGTAATACACCTTATCAGAGAAATCTGCTTTTTTTTCTCTTTCTGGAGTGATATATTCACTCAATTCACGGGTAAAATGTGTATTTGGTGAATACAGGCATTCTCACTACTGGGATAGGAAAAAATAGTTAGGGCTCCATAAAGTTCTATGAAGAACTTGCAGTAGAATATCTGTGATCCACTACCTCCTCCCTTCTCCATAGAATCTTATGAGCACCAACTGCTGTCTCCTATCTCAGTTATGGAAAAATCTGTCTTCACTGACTATCAATTTGACCCATGAATTAGATCGAATGAACATTCCAGGTGGAGAAAGAAGCAGATTTCTCTAGTAAGATACATTATGGAGTTACTTATTTTCACATGTTTTATTGATTTAATAAATAATAATTTTATTTCTATAGCGCCAACATATTCCGCAGCACATTACAATTTAGCAGGGACATGTACTGACAATAAGAACAATACAAAGTAACACATAGGTCATCCGTTACAGGAGGAACAAAGGTACTGCTGCTCGCAAGCTTACAATCTACAAGGATTATAGATATTAGTCGGGTCATTTGGGGTAGTGCATTCCAGAACACTGGTGCAGCACGAGAGGTCTTGGAGATGGAGGTACGATTTCAGATTATGTAGGATGGGTAGGGTGATGGCTGAGGGATGAGATACAGAATAGGGAGGTGCAGAACTTTGGAGGGCTTTGTGGGTTGAGAAGGATAAGTTTGTAATGAATTCCATAGTGAATGGGAAACCAGGTGGAGGCATCGGTGAAGCGGCTGGACAGAAATACGACCCTGGCTGCCACATTCAGAATAAATTCGAGAGGAGAAAGTTTGGTTTGGAGGGGAACTGATCAGTAGAGAGTTGCAGTAGTCCAGACGAGCGCAAATACGAGCGACAGTAAGAGTTTTTGCAGTGTCAAAGGTGAGAAAAGTTCGGATTCTGGAGATGTTTTTAAGATGCAGGTAACATGATAGAGTGAGTGGTTGTATATAGAGAATAAAGGAAAGTCCTGTGTCAAATTTGACCCCAAGACAGAGATCTTGCTGCTTGGAAGTTATGGTTGAACCACCTAAGATAATTGCAATATCGGATATAAGTAGGTTAGAGGAGGGAGAAAATGAGAGAAGTTCAGTTTTGGAGGGGTTATGACGGTGTGTTTGAATGAAGAGAGAAAGATACTGGAAGAAGGAGAGAGGTTTAAAGGGAACCTGTCACCTGAATTTGGCGGGACCGGTTTTGGGTCATATGGGCGGGGTTTTTGGGTGTTTGATTCACCCTTTCCTTATCTGCTGGCTGCATGCTTGCCGCAATATTGGATTGAAGTTCATTCTCTGTCCTCCGGAGTACACGCCAGTGCAAGGCAATATTGCCTTGCGCAGGCGTGTACTCCGGAGGACAGAGAATGAACTTCAATCCAATATTGTGGCCAGCATGCAGCCAGCGGGTAAGGAAAGCGTGAATCAAACACCCGAAAACCCCGCCTGTTGTGAACTCTATTTTTGGGCTCCCTCTAGTGGTCACAAGCGGTACTGTGTAGTGTTGTCTTTCTGCAGGTGGCCTCATCAGCTGGTTCGTTATCCTTGGTTGGTTTCCTATTTAACTCACCTGGATACTCAGTTCCTTGCCTGCTATCAATGTATTCAGTGCTCTTCAGATTCCTTGTGACTACCTTGCTCCCAGTCTCTCCAAGACAAGCTAAGTCCTTGTTTGTTCATTTTCCGATTATCAGCGTTCATCATGTTTTTTGTCCAGCTTGCTAAAATGTGATTTCTTACTTGCTGGTTGCTCTAGGGGACTGACTTTCTCCCCCCACACCGTTAGTTGGTGTGGGGGTTCTTGAAATCTCAGTGTGGATATTTTGTAAGGGTTTTTTACTGACCGCATAGACCCCTTTGCTATTTTCTGCTATCTAGAATTAGTGGGCCTCTTTTGCTGAATCTGCTTTCACCCCTGTGTATGTGCCTTCCTCTTACCTCACCGTTATTATCTGTTGGGGGCTTCTATATCTTTGGGGATTATTTCTCTGGAGGCAAGAGAGGTCTTTCTTTCTCTCTAGGGGTAGTTAGTTCCTCAGGCTGGCTAGAGACGTCTAGGATTTTTAGGCACATTCACCGGCTACTTCTAGTGTGTTTGGATAGGTTCAGATTTGCGGTCAGTCCAGTTTGCCACCTCCCTAGAGCTTGTCCTATGTTTTGTTACTTAGCTGGAGTAATTTGTGATCCTCAACCACTAAGGATCATAACAGTATAGCAGGCCATAAATTGTTTAATGCATCGCAGAAGTGCTATTAAAAGAAGACCTGAGTACATTTTTTTTTTCCCCCTCCCGCTTTTCCTTGCTGCAGTCTGTCTAGCTTCTTTCATCCCCTTGAACTCTGAGTGGTTTTGAGCTCAGCTGCAGACATGGATGTTCAGACTCTGACTTCTAGTGTGGATCATCTTGCTGCACGGGTGCAAAGTATTCAGGATTTTGTTACTCATAGCCCTATGTCAGAACCAAAGACACCCATTCCTGAGTTGTTCTCTGGAGATAGATCTAGGTTTCAGAATTTTAAGAATAATTGTAAGTTATTTCTATCTCTGAGACCTCGTTCCTCTGGTGATTCCGCTCAGTAAGTAAAAATTGTTATCTCCTTGTTGCGTGGCGACCCTCAGGATTGGGCTTTCTCTCTGGCGCCAGGAGATCCTGCATTGCTTAATGTGGATGCGTTTTTTCTGGCTCTTGGACTACTTTATGAGGAGCCTAATCTTGAGAGTCAGGCAGAAAAAGCGTTGCTGGCCCTCTCTCAAGGGCAGGATGAAGCAGAGGTGTATTGTCAAAAATTTCGGAAATGGTCAGTGCTTACTCAATGGAATGAGTGTGCCTTGGCTGCAAATTTCAGAGAAGGTCTTTCTGAAGCCATTAAGGATGTTATGGTGGGGTTCCCCACCCCTACAAGTCTGAGTGATTCTATGGCTTTAGCCATTCAGGTTGATCGGCGTTTGCGGGAGCGCAAATCTGCTCATCCTTTGGCGGTATTTTCTGAACAGAGACCTGAGTCTATTCAATGTGATCGAACTCTGACCAGAATTGAGCGACAAAGTCATAGACGTCAAAATGGGTTGTGCTTTTACTGTGGTGATTCTGCTCATGTTATCTCAGCATGCTCTAAACGCTTAAAAAAGGTCGCTAAACCTGTCACCATTGGTACTATAGAGCC
The DNA here is from genome assembly GCF_051348905.1 of Ranitomeya variabilis. Classification (NCBI taxonomy): domain Eukaryota; kingdom Metazoa; phylum Chordata; class Amphibia; order Anura; family Dendrobatidae; genus Ranitomeya; species Ranitomeya variabilis. Next base: position 210,694,929 of record NC_135235.1, on the reverse strand, counting down.
TAAATTTATTTTGTCTGTTACTTTGATTTGTTCTTTGTCGTCCTACTCGGTTATGGCCTTTGTGGATTCGGGTGCTGCCCTGAATCTGATGGATTTGTCATTTGCCAGGCGCTGTGGTTTTGTCCTGGAGCCTTTGGAATTTCCTATTCCTCTGAGGGGAATTGATGCTACGCCATTGGCTGAGAATAAACCTCAGTATTGGACGCAAATGACCATGTGCATGACTCCCGTTCATCAGGAGGTGATTCGCTTTCTTGTTCTGCATAATTTGCATGATGTGGTCGTTTTGGGTCTGCCATGGCTGCAGGCTCATAATCCAGTTTTAGATTGGAAAGCTATGTCTGTGTCTAGTTGGGGTTGTCAAGGAATTCATGGCGATACTCCATTGGTGTCTATTGCTTCTTCCACTCCTTCTGAGGTCCCTGAGTTTTTGTCTGACTACCAGGATGTATTTGATGAGCCCAGGTCCAGTGCCCTGCCCCCTCATAGGGATTGTGACTGTGCTATAAATTTAATTCCTGGTAGTAAATTCCCTAAGGGACGACTTTTTAATTTGTCTATACCAGAGCATGCCGCGATGCGGAGTTATATAAAGGAGTCTTTGGAGAAGGGACATATTCGTCCATCCTCTTCCCCTCTTGGTGCAGGATTCTTTTTTGTGGCCAAGAAGGATGGTTCTTTGAGCCCGTGTATAGATTATCGCCTTCTGAATAAAATCACAGTCAAATTTCAATATCCTTTGCCACTATTGTCTGATTTGTTTGCTCGGATTAAGGGTGCCAGTTGGTTCACCAAGATAGATCTCCGTGGTGCGTATAATCTTGTGCGCATTAAGCAGGGAGATGAATGGAAAACAGCATTTAATACGCCCGAAGGCCATTTTGAGTACTTGGTGATGCCTTTTGGACTCTCTAATGCTCCTTCTGTGTTTCAGTCCTTCATGCATGACATTTTCCGAGAATATCTGGATAAGTTTATGATTGTTTATCTGGATGACATTTTGGTCTTTTCTGATGATTGGGAGTCCCATGTGAAGCAGGTCAGGATGGTGTTTCAGGTCCTGCGTGCTAATGCTTTATTTGTGAAGGGCTCAAAATGCCTCTTCGGAGTACAGAAGGTCTCCTTTTTGGGTTTTATTTTTTCTCCTTCTTCTGTGGAGATGGACCCAGTCAAGGTCCAGGCTATTCATGACTGGACTCAGCCCACGTCTGTTAAGAGTCTTCAGAAGTTCTTGGGTTTTGCTAATTTTTACCGTCGTTTCATCGCTAATTTTTCTAGCGTGGTTAAACCTTTGACGGATTTGACCAAGAAGGGCTCTGATGTGACTAATTGGTCTCCTGCGGCCATGGAGGCCTTTCGGGAGCTGAAGCACCAGTTTTCTTCAGCTCCAGTCTTATATCAGCCAGATATCTCTCTCCCCTTCCAGGTCGAGGTTGATGCTTCCGAGATTAGAGCAGGGGCTGTTTTGTCGCAGAGAAGCTCTGAGGGCTCTGTGATGAAGCCGTGTGCTTTCTTTTCAAGAAAGTTTTCGCCTGCCGAGCGAAATTATGATGTTGGTAATCGGGAGTTGTTGGCTATGAAGTGGGCATTTGAGGAGTGGCGTCATTGGCTCGAGGGAGCTAAACATCGTGTGGTGGTCCTGACTGATCACAAAAATCTGATTTACCTCGACTCTTCCAAGCGCCTGAATCCTAGACAGGCTTGTTGGTCGTTGTTTTTCTCCCGTTTCAACTTCGTGGTCTCATATCTGCCTGGTTCGAAGAACGTGAAAGCTGATGCACTTTCTAGGAGCTTTGTGCCTGACTCTCCGGGAGTTTCTGAGCCGGCTGGTATTCTCAGAGAGGGAGTGATTTTGTCTGCCATTTCTCCAGATTTGCGATGAGTGCTGCAGAAATTTCAGGCGGATAGACCTGACCGTTGTCCACCAGAGAGACTGTTTGTCCCGGATAGATGGACCAGCAGAGTTATTTCCGAGGTTCATTCTTCGGTGTTGGCGGGTCATCCTGGGATTTTTGGTACCAGGGATTTGGTGGCTAGGTCCTTCTGGTGGCCTTCCTTGTCGCGGGATGTGCGTTCCTTTGTGCAGTCTTGTGGGATTTGTGCTCGGGCTAAGCCTTGCTGTTCTCGTGCCAGCGGTTTGCTTTTGCCTTTGCCTGTCCCGAAAAGGCCTTGGACGCACATTTCCATGGATTTTATTTCGGATCTTCCAGTATCTCAGAAAATGTCTGTCATCTGGGTGGTGTGTGATCGTTTTTCCAAGATGGTCCATTTGGTGCCCTTGCCTAAGCTGCCTTCCTCCTCCGATTTGGTTCCTCTATTTTTTCAGAATGTGGTTCGCTTGCACGGCATTCCTGAAAATATTGTGTCTGATAGAGGATCCCAGTTTGTGTCCAGGTTTTGGCGAACTTTTTGTGCTAAGATGGGCATTGATTTGTCTTTTTCGTCGGCCTTCCATCCTCAGACTAATGGCCAAACCGAGCGAACTAATCAGACGTTGGAGACTTATTTGAGATGTTTTGTTTCTGCTGATCAGGATGATTGGGTGACTTTTTTGCCATTGGCCGAGTTTGCCCTTAATAATCGGGCTAGTTCTGCTACCTTGGTTTCGCCTTTTTTCTGCAATTCTGGTTTCCATCCTCGTTTTTCCTCGGGTCAGGTTGAGTCTTCTGACTGTCCTGGGGTGGATTCTGTGGTGGATAGGTTGCAGCAGATTTGGAGCCATGTGGTGGACAATCTGAAATTGTCACAGGAGAGGGCTCAGCGCTTTGCCAACCGCCGCCGCGGTGTGGGTCCCCGACTTCGTGTTGGGGATTTGGTGTGGTTGTCTTCTCGGTATGTTCCTATGAAGGTCTCATCTCCTAAGTTTAAGCCTCGCTTCATCGGTCCTTATAAGATCTTGGAAATCCTTAACCCGGTGTCTTTTCGTTTGGATCTCCCGGCATCGTTTGCCATCCATAATGTGTTCCATAGGTCTTTGTTGCGGAGGTATGTGGTACCTGTGGTTCCTTCTGTTGAGCCTCCTGCTCCGGTGCTGGTCGAGGGCGAATTGGAGTACGTGGTGGAGAAGATTTTGGATTCTCGTATCTCTAGACGGAGACTTCAGTATCTGGTTAAGTGGAAGGGCTATGGTCAGGAGGATAATTCCTGGGTTGTCGCCTCTGATGTTCATGCGGCCGATTTGGTTCGCGCCTTCCACGCGGCTCGTCCTGATCGCCCTTGGGGTCTTGATGAGGGTTCGGTGACCCCTCCTCAAGGGGGGGGTACTGTTGTGAACTCTATTTTTGGGCTCCCTCTAGTGGTCACAAGCGGTACTGTGTAGTGTTGTCTTCCTGCAGGTGGCCTCATCAGCTGGTTCGTTATCCTTGGCTGGTTTCCTATTTAACTCACCTGGATACTCAGTTCCTTGCCTGCTATCAATGTATTCAGTGCTCTTCAGATTCCTTGTGACTACCTTGCTCCCAGTCTCTCCAAGACAAGCTAAGTCCTTGTTTGTTCATTTTCCGATTATCAGCGTTCATCATGTTTTTTGTCCAGCTTGCTAAAATGTGATTTCTTACTTGCTGGTTGCTCTAGGGGACTGACTTTCTCCCCCCACACCATTAGTTGGTGTGGGGGTTCTTGAAATCTCAGTGTGGATATTTTGTAAGGGTTTTTTACTGACCGCATAGACCCCTTTGCTATTTTCTGCTATCTAGAATTAGTGGGCCTCTTTTGCTGAATCTGCTTTCACCCCTGTGTATGTGCCTTCCTCTTACCTCACCGTTATTATCTGTTGGGGGCTTCTATATCTTTGGGGATTATTTCTCTGGAGGCAAGAGAGGTCTTTCTTTCTCTCTAGGGGTAGTTAGTTCCTCAGGCTGGCTAGAGACGTCTAGGATTTTTAGGCACATTCACCGGCTACTTCTAGTGTGTTTGGATAGGTTCAGATTTGCGGTCAGTCCAGTTTGCCACCTCCCTAGAGCTTGTCCTATGTTTTGTTACTTAGCTGGAGTAATTTGTGATCCTCAACCACTAAGGATCATAACACCCGCCCATATGACCCAAAACCGGTCCCGCCAAATTCAGGTGACAGATTCCCTTTAATATTTTAGTTAGGTGGGTAGTAACAGCTGAGGAGAAGGACTAGAGGAGATGTGAGGGAATAGGGTCACTGGAGTATGTTGTAAGGCGAGAAGAAGTAAGGAGCCTGGTTATTTCTTCTGTGACAGGCTCATATATGGAAAGTGGACTTGAGGTGTAGGAGGGAAGTGGACACAACCTCTGAGAGGATTGTGCAAAAATTTCCTGATGGATGTGGTTGATTTTTTTTTTAGGAGATAAGTGGCCAGATTGTCAGCACTGAGGTTGCTGAGCAGGGCCTGTATTTTAGAGTTCAAGAGGGAGTGGAAGGATTCAAAGAGTCATTTTGAATTGTGGGATAGTGATGCGATGAGGGTGGTAAAGTAGACTTGTTTGGCCAGATGGAGAACAGAGTTATAAGTTTTGAGCAAGAACTTATGGCGGATGAAGTCTTCAGTTGAAAGTGACTTTCTCCAAGATGCTTGGCACATCTTGAGCAGCACTGGAGAAAAACTTGTCTGCAGCATGTGCCAGGGTTGCCCGTCTGTGTTGGGTTTCTCTGCATGTAGCCGTTGTTGCTTTATCCAAGGCGCTCGGCAGTGTACTATTATGATGTGACAATGCTAAGTATGGACAGGAGAGGGAGGAGATGGGGGCTAAAGATGACTGTATATTGCTCATAAGCTGCTGGGTATTGATAGAATATAGATCTATGTATGTGTGATTAGTGGGGGTGTCCTGGGTGTGGAGACAGTTCTTGACAGAGAAGGAAAGAAAGTTGTGGCCATAGAGCAGGAGAGGAGAGTTAGTTAAATCATACACTCAGCAGAGCCAGAAGAAGATCAGGGCCAGCGTATTCCCATATTCATGTGTAGGAGAGTTAGTAAAGTGTGGTCTAAGGAGAAGGTTAGGGAAAGAAGATGAGTGACAGATGGGGAGAGAGGGTCATCAATGGGGATGTTAAAGTCCTCAGTGATGATTCATAAAATAAAAATAAAAATTATGGCTAATCTTTAAATTATTGTATATTGTAAAATAATGCAACCCAAGATGTAACTTGTGGCTCAGGAACCTCACCGTCTATAAAGCTCCTAGGATAAGAGAAGACCTCTCAGACTTCGGGAAAAGTTGGCAAATCTTTCAGGCCCATCTAAATCACCTGAACTCCCGTGATCATGGGAAGTTTCTTCGCTGTAGGAGATAGACTACGGGACGTGGCCTCAAAAGGTGATACAGCTATGGCTAAAAACTTTGCACATAAACCACACACCTTTGAGAAATTGTCAAATATGCAATACCCATAAACATCTGGGAACAGATATCACTGTCACCTCTGTACCTTCTATAACCACACCTGTATGCCTCGCCCATATTCATTATTACATTTGTGCCTTTCTTTTGTCTCTTGTCTGGTTTTTGGTGGTTTTTTTGGCCTGTTTTTTTTGTCTTTTTTAAATCCTTTTTTATGTGTTTGCTTGTCTTTTACATTTGTCATTGTGTCAGGGTTTAGGGATTTTAGATGTTTTCAGCTCGTTCATGAATTTCAAAACAGTATCAATGTTTGTTTGTAAGTTGTAAAAAATGTAAAGACAAAAAAAGTGGTTTCGTAACGTCATTTCTACTGCTTCTGATGAAAGGGTCAGGTGTACAATACCTCTGGATCCTGGCAGACATCAGTGGGCATGAAATCACTTACCCTACTCACCTCTTCATGCAGAATGGAATGAAGTTGGACTAACCCTTTAATGTTTGCATGGCCAGTCCATAGGGCTGAAACAACCATGTGCCAGGCATTCCCCTCCTCAGTACTCTACCCTAAATATGTCCTCTTGGGTCCCGTGGGCTTTTTAACCAACAACCTCCACACTTCGATTAGCACTTATTATTTATGTGTTGTTTGTTGTAAGAAGACAGACAGTTGAACAGCCTCTGGCTGCAGAAGGTCTCTGTGGTTGACTTTGCAGACACCTTTCTTACTCTTTGACCCAGTGGCAATCTCCACCTGGCTCTAATTTACACACCTGGACCTGGGTGTTTATAGACTTGCTGGCTGCTTCTGGTAATCGCCGGTAATATTTCCATTTCCCTTAGTTGAGGTTTTGTGCTATTGCAGTCGGCTATCTTCCTCTTTGGTTCTGTTGGAAGACATCTGTGTTATCTGTCTCAGTCTACTCAAGATATGTGTTCCTCTCGTTTGTCTATTCTATTTGTCCTTAGTTGTAGTTGGGATTGACTAGTATCTACCCCATCCTTCCCTAAGCAGGGCTTATCGCCAGGGTCAGGCAGGGATTAAGCTGCTGTTCGATGATAGGTGCAGAACCTACATAGGGTGACTTAAGATCTGCCTAAGGGTCTCCACTCCCCTCTTCCCTAGTGCTGGGCTCCCTTCTCCTCATCCCATCGTGTTGCACTTAGTCTTTGCCACACTGTGCATGACAGGCAGCCAGTAGAGTTTATGTGGTGTCATGGCTATGAAGGGTAACTTTTCTGCTTGGAGTCCAACAATCGGCATAGCACTTCATAACTTTTGGATTTGCACATGGCTTAAAGAACCTTGATGGTTGCTGATATGTTAAAAGCTAAAGCTTTTACTGATCTCTGACCATGAAAAGAATTATGATGTTCTACATTTTTATTGTTCATGGCATGATGAGACGGCATGTGTAAAGAGTCATCATCATGTCACTCAAAAACAGACTGGAACTGCACTGGAAACCGTAAAACGGCGATTAGTGCGAATATTAACACACTTACATTGCAATAACTTTTGCTTAAGTTTAGGGAATGAAAAAAATATTGGGAGTGCTTCTTTAAGGAAATATTTTCCACTCTGTCGATTGCTAGTGTACTGTCCACGTGATCATCCTGAATCGTCAGCGAGGTAAGGAGTTATTTGTGGACCTGAGATGATTACAAGCATATAGTAATAAACCGTTACTATCAGCATGTTTTCTAAAGTCCTCAAAGGGTAGTGTAGCGAAATGTCAAGAAAACTGACCAATAATGTATCAGAATGAGATGTGAATTGGAACTCTGAGTTAATAGAATTCAGAGAAAGGAAAAATACATCAAATAATGAATGGTCTCTTTGACATATACAGAATTTATCAAAAATGGTCACCAGATTATAGTTTGTGACTGAAATAAGTAATTGTTGTAAACATGGACTTCCTCTAACACCACATTAGATGGGGCTACTTTTGAGCCCACCGCGGTTCCTTTTTTATGTAAAACTGGTCACCAAAGAGAAAATAGTTCTCATTTAATGAGATTACCAAAAAGTTTAGGCAGATTGGCCATAATGGAGGTGGTAATCCTGTGTAGAAGGAATTTGACAGCTGTTATGCCTTTCTCATAATTATTGGGTGAGTAACTGGATGAGACTACTGAAGTTAAGTGTTATCAGTGTCATATTTGTTGGAACTATGCCTAAGGAGTCTACATTGTTCATAAAGTCAGAAATGTTTAATAGAAATAAGGCGACGGTCTTAATAATTGGGGTCCAAATTTTCTCTAGAAAAGTAATGATTCAACAAAGTCCCAAGTAGGGGGAGGCACTTCAAGCAATGTCTAACAACAACAACAACCCATAAATGTTAATGTAGATATGGGGAAACAGAAGAGATCCACTGATTAAAATATCTGAAGTTTTTTGCAATTGATTAAAAACAAATGTAAAAAGCACATAATCTAGAAAGCAGCAAAACCATAGGGGACGCTTGACAAACAAGAAGGTCAGAAAAAAATCAATTATTAATATATATGAGGAGGATAAAGGATTGGTCATATATAATCAAAGACTAATGCCCATAAATGATTTCCTTCTTTCTAAACTAACCTCAAAGCCCAAATTCACACACAATAGTGGTTAGGAAGCCGCACAAGGTAGAGATGATGACATGATTAATATTCAGTATGGCTTACATATATAGATTAATGTGGCAATAGCCTAAAAATCCTATTTGTTACACCTAGACATCAAATGCATGAAACAAATAGAGGAATCAAGGTTACCTGAGTGCTGCCACGAGACCAGTACCCAAGCGTCCCATCACCCCGACGTGTGTTTTTGCCACCAGCTTCTTCCTGCGACAGCTTTTTGTTTGTGCATGTGGTCATCATTTTAATGTCGATTACTTTTAAAGGAGTGGTCAGGTACTTGCGCCCTTTTGTTCATAATAACATTGAGGGGGTCAAAATATACTTTTTGAATATAGTTTTATGATCTAGGCACAAGTGGATAAATAACTGGAAGGACAGAGTTGAAATACTGTAGGTAGGGAATAAAGATGATTTAATCTCCAGAAGTTCAGTTGGAGCAAATTCGTTCACGTTCAGCTGCCAGACTGATCTGCTGGACAAAAATCAGTCTCAATAGAAACTGCCCCAAATGCCATGAGAAAGGGGTTAAAAAAATTGGTAATTGTTTCTATCATGATCTGTTTAAAATAGAAAGTAGAAATCTTGCAATTCTCATACTGTCCACTTTTTATCCTCTAACAATCTGTTATTTCAGGAAATGCACACATACATTAGCAGCAATAGATTGAAGATTATACAAGTTATAATAAATCCTTGCACTGAAACTGATCATATATCCATTATCCACTTTCATGGTTTCATCTGCGATTTTACATAACGTTATTATAAGACATTATTAATTCTTACTTAAAGATTTCCTTATATTCCTTAACAAGAACTAATGAATCTATAGGCACCCCAAGATCTTGACGCCATTGCATATATTGTAAATGCACTAAATAAAAGGGAAAATTTCCACTCGTTCTATACACATAAGGATGCTTTGAGCGATGGCCCTGTTTATGCAGAATCAGTCGATTTGGAAGTTATGTGTCTGCAGATTCTTCAGTGAGTTTGTAGCCAGGAGGCCGTCAGTCATCATTGTCCTTCTTCATGAAGGACACAAGGTTCACAAATCAAGGGCAATATCTGATAGCTTTCTATATGGAGAATACAAAACTTACGTCTCCAGTGAGAATCACTAATGACCAAAAATTTAAAGTTACAGTAACCTTAAATGAAATGATAAAATACTTTTGTGAATGAACTTGCCCATCATGTTTGTCGTTCTTATGATTCTTAAAACAGTCAGGGTTAATTTCCTCTCAATCTTCTCAATTTTTTTCTCACAAATAAATGAGGGTGGTGCTTCTACTATAGAGCTCCTCCCTTATGATAAAGAGACTTTCTTGGACTAGAGGTTCTGTCCAGAGAGGGAACTCAGGGTTTTTACCAACTGTTTTGATCTCTTCTTTGAGACCCTGGTGGAACTCACCTTATTTTATCCTCTTATTATCCACCAGTAATTGCCAGTTATAAACTCAGCTTGACCTGGTTTCTTGTTATCTACCACCTCTACTCTACTTAGTTGACTCTTGTCCTTTGACCTCAGATCAAATTTTTTATCTGACTTTTTCTGTTCTGTTCTAGGCCTCCCAACCCCCCTATTCCCTGACCATTGTCCTGTTTTTGGAAGTCCACTTCAGCCCTTGCGACAAGGACCTATAAAAGAAAACTTATTTTATAATTATTATTTGAGGTCCTTACCGATATAGTCCTTGTTTTATTGTGGTGAAACTACAGCTATTAGTTAAATGTTGTCACTGTTCCAATGCAAGAACCAATTGTCAATGTTGCCCCAGATGATGTATATACTGTAGTGTAAGGAGACATTGAACCACGGAAACCATTAGAGATCACCAGACATGCAAGACCACGTTAAACAGAAGTTGCATGGTGCATGCCCCACCCAAGCCTTTGACACTGAAGATATCTGAAGATTATAAAGCATTTCGTCAGCTATGCTCATCAGTGTCATATACTTGAATGGCTTGGCAGGGAGAATGCACCATTCAACGTCTCCAGGTCATTTGGTCAGGAGAGAACTAGGTGACAAAAAGGACGCAAATTTCCTGTCCTGGTGACTGATTCTTGTAGGAGTAGTGGGACTCACACAGATCTAATAGTTATGAACTATCTAGTAAATATGCGGCAACTTGTTCAGGTTGGAAAACCCTTTGTACACACTGTACAAAATAGAGAAAGACAACAGCGTCATGGTCTTCAAAAGTAGGTCAAGATAAGGGTTATTTCAATTCCACACCATGCATGACATTTTGGATCGACAATGAGACTGACTAGTTTCCTCCAACACAGTTCTGAACACTTCCCTAAAGTCAAAAGACTACTTATTGGAGGAGATCATGACCTATAATAGGGCTGATGACAATGGGATGGCAATTCCATATGAAGTAGAGTCCATGAACTCACCTCCTTGGTGATATCGTCAATTAAGGGAAACCAACATGATGAACATGGTGGCTTTGGGCCGTCAATGGAAATGGACAAAACCTTCGATTCTCCTCTTGATTTTCATTTGATGTTTATTTTCCTAACATTCGCAAAGTACTTATTGTAATAGCGTGATATGGCCCTGCGGGATTGGTTATTAGTAATTATCCCCATTTAATACAATCACTGGAGGTTGAAAGGTGATGACTAGTCAGTGGTAATATCCCTGTGACTCGGTGATTATCACAGTGGCAGGACTGATGAATTAGTTTGCAGCTGTGTATGCTGAAGTACAAATTATACATAATGAGCCACTTCAGCCTCGCTTATGTATGGATGTGCAAGTATACTTAATCATGGGTTAATGGAGGGCAGTGTTTTGTCTGGCTCAATTAATGATATTTTAGAGGGTTATCACATATCACTACTGCAATCCTCACGGTCTCCCGAGCTTTTTTTCGCCATTGCAAGAGAGACATGGAAACACTACTTTACACTTAAGCTCTAAAAATCTGTGCATAGCTAATAAAGAAATACTAATGACAACAGGGACCTTCAGAAATACCCTCTTGGTGGTCACAAGTGACAAGCAATACACCAGCCGATGGTGTAGCTAACTGGGTGCAAATGTTATAATTACACTCAAGTTCTGGTGGCTGAAGGCACGAGACTGGGTGTACTAAGGTGTGAAAGTGGTATGTTTACAGATGAACAAAAAAATTTGTGCTACTTATTCGGAAATTCACTTTGGTACTTCATAAAAACCTGGATCGGGGCAGTGGGGACTTCCTTGGCCAGAACTTGAATGCAGACAGAGACCTCTTAGGTAGCCAAATCAGATCTTCTGCTTTGCACTAATGAGGGGCGAACATCCTGAAACACGTTTCTTCAAATTTCTGATTTGACTTCTTATCCAAAGTCATGTGGCAAGTCTTGTTACAGGGTCATTATTGACTTTTAGGATTGCCACATCCAATCGGTGGCACTAGAGTTCAAGTCCTCCTCCTTCTGAAGAGGGTATTGGCATCCCAAGTGCATTTTTATGCAATTACTTGCAGTTCTCTGAGGTCGCAGTGGCTTCATTTTATTCAGGAGTTACAGTGGCTTTTTTCATTCATTGGGGAGCCCCCATACACTGCAGGCTCCACAAAGATGGCCGTGATTTCCTCCCACAGCCCAGATTACATGCTGAGGACACAGCTAAGGCAATTGCAATACAAGAGATGCAGTCACCATCTGACCGCAGTCTCTTATGCCCTGGGGCTGCCGTATGTGAGGTGTGTACATGTCGTGCACAGACACTTACACACGACCAAAGGGAAATGGAAGCTCCCATTGGCTAAAGTAAAAATTAATAAATAAAAAATAATGAAAGCTGTACATTTAAGTATGCATTAAAAATAATTGATTATATAATCAATAATTATTAATGCAAAATTAAAAATAGCGGCACCTACTCTTTAAGGGTCACGGTGGCATCAGTAAAATTTAAGGAACACAGTAGCTTTATTATAGTTCAAAGGGCACAATGGCTTACTCCATTTTATTTTTTAATGGGACGCAGTGGTATCATTTTTGTTCTTAGGGCACCAAGGCTTTAATTTTATCCTGGAGTCACAATGGCTTCATTCAAGAGAAAGGGCGCAGTAGGAAATTTTTTGTTCACGTGCCCCAATGGCAAACTATATTTTTTTGGGGAAGACTCATTGGCTAAGTTTGTTTATGTTTTTTTTTTTTTAAATTCAGAGTGCTCTCCATGTAAAATTGTTCTTTTTAGGGGTGCTCTGTGTGGATTGGCTGCAATAGCAAAAAAAAAAACAAAACAGCTAGGTGGTCAACTCTGCAGGCGACTTGGAGAAGTTGTCATGAATGTCTGGAGCTGGTGGAAAACAAAAGAAACAGATCTAGTGTGAGCAAGTAGATGTCACCATTAATTTACTGGATGTCAATATTAATTCCTCCTCTTATTACATCTGATTGGCATTATATGGTCTGCAGTGCAATATCATTTTTCTTTGTGGAGCAAATTCCAGCATTCCCTACCATTGTGCAGTTTATACTAAGCTAGTTTCACATGGTAGAAACATATATGGCAGATAAATGTTCAAGCCTCTGCAAACCCTGGCTTCTTGTTATATACCCTCTTTCACCTTGCATACAGTGTCCTCCCTTATTATATATAGCATCATCTTTTTATGTATTGTCCTCCCTTATAATAATACAGTATATAGTGACTGATTTCTCTGTGTGTTTGGTAAGTCTTTGTTTTGGGAGTCTGGGATGTGATATGTATTCATTTTAGGATATGATGAATTTGGTAGTATGTTGTATCTGTGAGTGAATTGTCATAGATTGGATAGTGCATAAATGGGTAAAGTGCAACACTTTTTCTTGTCTTGTTTAAACCACACAAATGTCTCTTTCCAAAGTCGACAACTATAGTTTTACACCAAATCACCATGAAAGCATGGTCTCATATATTATATGATGGTTGAGTGCGCACATGAAATAATTGTATTATTTGCACACCTAACCAACCTGATATGTCATGGCATACATCACTTGTCACAATCTCTGGCTACCTGGACCACAACAAGTTACATTGTTTGGATGTACCGGTGAAAAGAAGGGGTGATACGTGACTTCTCTCTTTCGAGTGCCCCTTGAAGATACATACCACAATATGTTATTTCTAACCTGATATGAATCATTACACCATGTTGTAATATTAGTCAGCACCACTAGATGGCAGGAGTGTTCACATAAATATTTATATAAACATCCATTAGTGATGTGATCATTGGAGAATACAGGTATCCTCTCTTGGCTTGTAAAAAAAAAAAAGTATTTTCAAGCAGTTCCACTTTTTTTCTTGTTTGCCCTCAACCATACAAACTTTTCTAAGGCTACTTTCACACTAGCGTCGTACAACGCATGACGAATTGCGTCGTTGCGATGTACCGACGCAAGCAGTGAAAGTGCTGTTTTTCAATGCATCCGCTGCCCCATTGTGATGTGCGGGGAGGCGGGGGCTCAACGCACGTTACATGCAACGTTTTTTGGTGGCGACGGACCGACGCAACACGACGTAACCGTCGCACGACGGTTGTGATGTGTGTCAATGCGTCGCACTGCGTCGCTAATGCAAGTCTATGGAGAAAAATGCATCCTGCAAGCACTTTTGCAGGATGCGTTTTTTCTACAAAACGACGCATAGCGACGTGCAGTGCACGACGCTAGTGTGAAAGTAGCCTAAGTATGGTGGAATTACCTGTAAAATCTTCATTCTTGAAGCAAAAACTTTGCATTGTGAGTCCCAGGAGAGCAATCTTCTTACAATAACAAAACTGTACTGCATTCATTAATCTGTTCCAGGATCCCTTATTCCCACATTAAATAGAATATAAAGAAGAGAACTAAGGAAAAAGGCAGATTTAGAGAACATAACTTGTTGTGCAGTGTGCCACCTTCAGGCCAAAAGAAGAAATGCCATCACAAATCATCAAGCTATGACACTCAAAGATTAATAAAAAATGAGTTGTTTCCCAAAATTTGTTTCTATCCAATTTGTTTGTTTCAGTCTGATTAAAATAAGTTTCAATGGGTATTTCTTATGAAAGACAGTTAGTATGCTCGAAAGTCTGTCCGGATACCAAAGCATAAAAAATTAAGAGCTGGGAAGGGGTTAAAAAATGAAAACTAACATTCTCCTTTTACCGATCCATCCCTCAAATTCAAAACTTGTGCACTCGTATTACCAACAAATATAGTCCACATACCCAACACAAATCAGGACTATAAAATTATGGATTTCTTCTCATGTACAACCTCCAACCTGGTGTACATGGTACAATGTACGAGGTTCACCAGAGGTATCTATATTGGTGAAACCATGCAAATGTGACGCCCCAGGGTCCTGGTCGTCACAGTAGCATTGCTTTCCTCATGGGGAGAGTGATATTACGTTTGGAAGCAATGAAGGATATCTTTTATCAGGTAACCACCATACACACAACATGTTCACACTCCAGGCCACAAGGGGGAGGTTTTGATCCTATTACTAGGTGATTCTCCTATATATATTGGGTTTTGGAGGGAAAGAGAGGGTCAGACTGTGAGAGACAGAGGAGAGAGCAGACCGACATGGAGGGTCAGAAGGTCTGAAGGGGCCGTGAGGTCTGAAGTACTACAGCTCCTGGAAAGAGACATACAGAAAGCCGAACATTGTTCAGTGAGCGTGCAGGAAAGCGAAGCACAGGAGAGTAACATCAGGGGAGACCAGTTAAGATCAGGCTGCCTCCTTCTGAAGTTCAGATAACCGGTAGCCGGAACACCGAGGTTGTAAGGGACTCTATGACTTACAGCAGAGACCGGCAGAACAGCTGAACTGCAAGTTGCCTGTCCGCCACACACACCTGAGACACAGTAACACATAGAGCCTGGGGCGTGCTAGAGTCCCTGTAAAAAGGCTCGAGTTACCTGTCATGTAGGTATTGTCCTATTCTATATGGGCGACAGAGAGAAGAACAGTGAGGACCTTATCTGAAGTCATAGGCAGTAAGGGACTACAACACCACCGCGCTAGAGGAAGGCTTTTAACTCCACCTGGTAAAGGGGACTCTGGATTCATTTCCAAGCCAGCCGGACCCTGCCTGCCCTGTGATCTGGTGCCCTGGACTGTGGCTGCCTGAAGCTTCAGTAAACCAGGTAAAGAGACTGCAGACCTGCGTCCTCGTCGTTCTTTAATGCACCATTCACCATCTTTCATCTTCACCGGGAGCCCTGGGGATATACTTCACCTGTGGGACGTAACATCAACTAGCTGCCATAACATGACCCCAGAGGACCCCTTAAAGCAGCGTCGGTCCACACTGACCGAATACAACAGGTGGCGTCACGAACATAAACTTTATTCAATTTCCCCTTTTACATGGGCGCCCAGTGCCACGGACCGGGTCACCACCGTGACATCCCCCTGTGAACACTGGACCCGGTACCGGGTACCCCACGGCCCTGGTAGGCGACTCACAAAAACCACAAACATGGATGAATCTACACAGACACACAATCAGGAATGAACCAGACGCCTGTGGGAAAACATTTCTCTGGACCTGGACATCGTATGACAGATTTAAGTCTGAAAGATCATTTTAAGGATGACAGAGAGAGCAAAATCTTGGAATTCAAACTGATAAGGATTTTCAACTCTTTGACAATGGGACTCAATCTAACATCTGGATTTATGACATGACACAGTATTTGAAAAAACTTGGCCACTCAATATTGAATGCATTTGTTAATTTTAATTGCAGTCCATGTAAAAAAGTACAATGAGTGGACGTTTCGGTCTCAAGCAACCTTTCTCAGTGGACTGAGTCCACAAGTGGAGACGGAAGTGTCCATTGCAGTAAGCATTCTGGATATTTTTTTGAGAAAAGCTCAAATAGATAGCGTGCTGAACTCTGCATCCACCGCTTGTTCTTGTGTGTTCCTCGCTATCTATTTGGGCTTTTCTCCAAAACAATCTGGAACACTTACTTCACTGGACACTGGGTCCTTTCCTTTCTTTATTGTCTACTTGTCCAGCCAGTCCCTGAGGAAGGTCGTTTGAGACCGAAATGTCCACTCATTTTAATTGCTTACATGGACTGCAATTAAAATTTAGAAATACAATCAATATTGAGTGCCAAGTATTTTCATATTCTATATTAATTTTGGACCCTAGTTGAGCACCAATCAGGAGTGCCATGATTTACTCCATATTACTACATGGATATGCAGCGCCCCAGAGTCCTGGTCGTTGCAGTAATGTTATTCTTCCACCAGGGGGAGTGATATTACGTCTGAAGGCAATAAAGGAAATCTCTTTACCAGGTATCACAATCCATACAACACACTTTACACTCCAGGCCACCAGGGGGAGCTACGCTCCTATCTATTAGGGCACTCCTCACAATTAGGTAAAACTGGTGGTCTGGATAGAAAGTTAGTCAGAACCCGACGGAGTTTGGCAGAAGCTGGCTGGAGTGAGCTCCAGTCAGATCCAGACTGCGGTTTGAGGAGGACGAGGGTCCACGGAGCTGCACCTGCAGCATCCAAAGAAAGAGACATTGAAGGGAAGGCGCAGTAATCCGGTAGCCAGAACACCGAGGGAGTAAGGATCTCTACGCTTTACTTCAGAGACTGGCAGGTCAGTTAATTCCACGTTGGCTACCCGACCTTATACCCAGGAGGCACAGTGGCAACTTGTGGGGGCCGGTGCGTGGTAGGGTCCCTGTAAAAGCCTCAGGCCACCAGTCATACGGGTTTTGTCCTATCCTATCCATCAGGGGGACAGAGAGAGAAAGAGACTAAACATATCCAATAGTTGTGAGGACCTTACCGAGAAGCTCAGCAGGGAGGTACTACAACACCCAGGCACTAGAGGAAGGCTACTGATTTCCACCTGGACAAGGGGACTCTGGATTTGCCTTCGGACCGGCCGGACTCTGCCTGCCCTGTGATCTGTACCCTGGACTGTGGATGCTGAAGTCTTCAGTAAAGGTAAAGAGACTGCAACCTGGTGTCCTCGTTATTCACTGCGCCTCACACCATTCACCATCTACATTCTGGGAAGCCCTGGGGATACACTTCACCTGTGGGAAGGTATACCATCTAGCTGCCATAACATCACCCCAGTGGACCCCTAAGCAGCATCGGTCACCCTGACCGAATTTCACAGGTGGCGTCACGAACATTATCCCTTTAAAGACCTTTCCCCCCATTTATCAATGGACACCCCTAGGGCCACGGACCGGGTCAGCCACCGTGACATCCCCGCCGAGAACCGAAGGACCCGGTACCGAGTACCCATTGCCCTACTGGGGGCTTCTCCAGATACACTTCACACCACCATCAGCCTGACTCCAGATGGCTAAGCCATCACTGCCACCACCTCCCCATTTATAACAAAAACCTTAATTTAATTTCCTTGGCTTATAGAAAGCATCATCTCATCCACCCTATGTCTTATTGTAATATCTCTAAAACGTTGTGCCCTTGTCTTAGTCATTAATTTGTTAACCTGCCTGAAGAATTAGCCTCTGTCCTCTTGCAAACATAATTCTTCTGGTTATCCAATAAAAGTGTCACTCCTAGAACACTTTTGTCATTTTTGGGCTTAACATTATTTACATAGATTTTTCAGGTATCACAACATAATTTTTAATTGACAGAAAATCATCAACGTATCCACCTGATGTCACATTACGCTTATAGCAATGGTCCCGGTGCTGAGGTTATAGCATGATCCAGGGTAGATCCAAGATTTGGCTCACTGCAAATTTCTATAAATAAAAGCATGTTGGAATTGGAACAGCGATGAAATATTCAGTAGGAAACTGTGAATGTAAGAAATCAACACTATAGAAAATTACGAAGAGTGTCGAGTGCCAGGAACCAGAGTGACGGCTGTATTGCCGGCCTGTGACTTGCTTTTCACTATGCCAAGATCAATTGCGAAGCTTGAGGGTACGTTCACACAGGACTTTTTTGCTGCTTTTTTTTTGCTGCTTTTTTTTATGCTAATTTTCAGCTGCTTATAGGTGCGTTTTTTGTGCGTTTTTATGGTGCGTTTTTTGTGCGTTTTTGGTGCGTTTTTTTTCATGCTTTTTTTGTGGTATATGGTGAATCAAACATGTTTGATGACTACACCAAAGACACTCAGTTAGTACTCAAGCACGCTCACATAACACGTTATCAGAGCACGTTCACATCACTAGTATTTACCTACTACCTGGTCATTTAATTTGTTAGAAAAGGACACCTCACAATGGCTCTTCACACCTGACAATGGCTCACAATGGCTCTTCACACCTTACTACCAGGAACTCCCTCACAATAGATCACAATCAGGACACCTCACAATGGCTCTTCACACCTGACAATGGCTCACAATGGCTCTTCACACCTCACTACCAGGAACTCCCTCACAATAGATCACAATCAGGACACCTCACAATGGCTCTTCACACCTCACAATGGCTCACAATGGCTCTTCACACCTCCCTAACCACACCCCTAAGCTCTTGGCTGTGAGATCCCTTCCTGCTGGCCATGATTTTCTGCACAAAAAAAGCAGCAAATAATGCTACATGCGTTTTTTCAGCGTTTTTGCAGCGTTTTTTTCATCACCCATTCAAGTCAATGGGTGAAAAAACGCTGCAAAAACGCAGCAAAAACGCTGAAAGAAGTGACATGCCCTATGTCCAAAAAAAGCAGCAAAGCAGAAAAAACTGATCAAACAAAAAACCAACGTGTGTGCATGAGATTTCTGAAATCTCATAGGCTTTACTGGTTCTGTAAAAAGCAGCTGAAAATTAGCATAAAAAAAAGCAGCAAAAAAAAGCAGCAAAAAAGTCCTGTGTGAACGTACCCTTATTCTGTGTGCCACAAAATCACTCCCATGCTATGCCCGGCTCCTGCAAGGTGTATGCCGAGCTGCCCGCCACCGCTTGGTTGTCATGCGGCATTTGAAAGAACAGATCCAACAAGGAAAGAATTTATTTGTCAGTGCGGAAATGCTCGTGTAACAAATCTTTGGGATGTGCAGGTGGATACTGGATTACATTTTTGCAACACAGCTCAGAATTTCATGGAGAACATATACCGTAACATTATCGAGCTTCCAATATGAGGGCATTGAGCCTGAAACACGTAGGAAAATGTAATAATTATGGTTTGGATTGGACACAGAATTAGCAAACTGGTGGGTCTCTCATAAGGCAACATGGCGGAGCGTAAGCCTACATCTCCTCCCAAGTATCAGCCTTGTCTGCAGTTTCAAGTCTGCTTTTCCCCAGTATGGCACTTCTAAACTCAAAAGCTTGTACTGATCTTCTGTGAGCTTTTGCCTATAGACAGATGAGCTTTAAAGTTAACATCCACCCTAAAGCACAATTTTAACATTGTAATCTAGATTCTAGACTGGTTCATTTCCTAATTTATCTTGTATGGTTGCAGCTGGACAAGTCCTGGATGAAGTGTGTGTGTCACTGAGGTGCCTAGCCTCGGTGATGTGAAACACTGAAAGCTGGCTCCAGCATGGATAGTGCAGAGAGTTTTTTTTTTTTAAATGGGTCCGGGTTTTAGGAACAGCCACTAGAGCTGGGTGGGCCTGGCTGTTCCCATACCTGCAGTTCATGGCCTTGGAATGGCCTTTTTAAAGCAGTCCAGCTGCCATATTCACTGCCTGTAAGTGAAGGTAGAAAAACCTCTGGTATTTTGTTTCTGCCAGAGACACTTTTCTGAGCCCATGCTATCATATTGAATGTATATTCTTGGTTTGCCTTTATGCTGAAGCAAAGGCTGTTTGTTTCCCTTACACTGAGAGTTAATGAAGTTTAATAAACTTTTCTGCTTGCACTAAAAGCTTCATACCTGTGTGGACCTGGTGATTACCAAAGAGTAAAATCCCTACAATCTTAATAGCATTACAGAACTCCAAGTTCCCGCCATTGACATAAGAGCTCATTATTTAAATTCTGGCTTCTTTTAGCCGCCTCTAGAGGGAGCGTAAGAGCTTATTGTATACTCTTTATAAATTGAACTCTACATGCAGTCAGCTCCCCCTAGTGGTGGCTGCAGAACTACATCCTTTATAACTATGTAAGAGAGTTGTATGTCTGGATCAGAAAATAGACATCACTAAAGAGAGAAATACAGAAATGAATCGATATTCTAAGCTCATTAATTTCCTAACATATCATTATAAACTCCTCAACATTGGATTTTCAACACCATGAAGGAAAAGTCATTGGAATGAAGGAAATCACAGGATGGAGTCATTAGTGATCTACAAATAATGAAAAATGGAAAGTAAATTTTTTAAATATTCAGTAACAATATTAGCGCCACTTACAGAAATCCCAGCACTTACACCCTCGGCTGCTATCAGTGCAGTTTTTAATGGTCATCTGAGGAAGGTTCTGCTGCTGAATGCCTCAAGCAATCATCAAGATCCACTGCTGGCAGCTCCTTTGTAATTACCGACCAATGAGGTACTAGATGTGCTCGATGAAGATAAGCCGGAAACATATGATAGCACATTTAGGGGACTTATAGCACCATGATAAATATGTGGACTGGCGTTATCCTGTTTAAAAACGGCTCCTGGGACAATTTGGACACTTATTCTACGATTGATCCATTCTGTGCTGTAAATAATATTGGGCGTCATATACTAAGTATAAGATATCAGACGGGGTCTATACAAATCTCAGAATTTATTGGGCTACAAGTGCTTCGCTGGCCTCATGCCACCATTCTCAAAGGCTGTCAAGGATAAAAGCCACACCAGACATTCTATTTGCAGAAACGTGTTTCGGGGTGTTTGTACCTCCTAAGTGCAAAACAAGAGGCCTGATTTGGCTGGATGAGAGGCCTCTAATGGCTTTTTTATTTGGATCAAAAGAGTGAGGATCGTATTTCTAAAAAGATAAACAAATGAATCACTACTTCATATAAAAAGAAGGATCTCCATAGCTTAGGATGAAAATGTATATGTGCTTTGTGCATTATGGCATATCAGAAATCCCCGCTATTGTGGAGCGCCTGTGTTTTTTTTAATCTCATTAGAATAAAAAGTACATTTTTTGTGGTTTCACACGTTTGCAAACTTTGTCAGAGTTTCGTAACATCCTGAAGTGCATAAAATTTCAATATGTTCTATGGAA
The DNA here is from genome assembly GCF_051348905.1 of Ranitomeya variabilis. NCBI lineage: Eukaryota > Metazoa > Chordata > Amphibia > Anura > Dendrobatidae > Ranitomeya > Ranitomeya variabilis. The sequence continues at coordinate 210,673,846 of NC_135235.1, read as the reverse complement.
CGGAGGAAGTATACTATTAAAGAAATGAGCCCATGGCAATATGGGACTCTGTGCTTGACTGAGCATTATGGGAGATGGCACTCAAGAACAGCTGTGCTGATCATTGCTTATGCATGACTTAGGGTGGAGGTAAGCAACCTGAGGCTGTCCAGCTGTTGTGGTACTACGTGGCCCAGAAATACAACGTAAACTCGGCAAAATGGGCAAAATGTGGGAATATTACTGAAATATGATTGGAGCTACGTCCCCAAATAAGGGGTTAATAAATCAATGACTTGTAATTTAAATTGTTAATTTAACATGAAAGCTAATCTCATTGGTAGATGTAAGAAAATTGCCTAAATTGCAATCCCATTATCTATAATTATTTTCATTCGACTCTTACTCTGAATATTTAAACAGAATCTGTTACCTAGTTTTTACTATGCAATGATGAAGGGGCTGAAATGCTGATTCCAGTGATGTGTCACATACTGGGCTGCTTGCTGTCATTTTGATACAATCACAGTTTTCTCTGCCGCAGAGCTCAGAAGGCTGAGCTCTGTATAACCCCGCCCACACCACTGATTGGCTGCTTTCTTTGTACACTATGCATAGGCAGACAATTTGGACCAGGAAGCACCAGACACCTAGTCCTGTAGTGAAAATCTCCTGATGAAAAACCATACTAAAAAGCAATACTCAGTCTAGTAAGTGACACATTCCTGGAATCAGTCTCTCAGCCTCTACATCACGCTGCTCTCGGATTACACTGTAAAAAGCTGCTGATAGATTCGATATAAAGGATTAATCCCATCTTAGAAAGTTACAAAGTTTTTACAAATTGATGATAACTTGTTGGAGGACCGTGACTAATCCCGAGAACTGGATTCCGATGTACCCTCTTTGAATGCGACTATGGCCACTGCTATGGAACAGCCAAATGAAAGTCAAGTAGAGCATTCTGTTGTCTTCAGTAGTCCCATAGACAATGAGTGAACGGTGGCGATCCCTTTTGGTAGTGAATTTCAGAGACCTGTTCTCAGGATCACTGGAAGTCTCAACGGCCCCAAAAATCAGCAACTTTTCACTGTCACCTAATTCTCTGGATAGTTCATAACAAATACCCTTTCGTCTGCTGAAATTATATCTATCGGGATTTTAGTTAAAATTAAAAATTTCTGATAGGGCAATCTGAATTTTTACAGGAGGATCCCCAGGTTAGGATTTCTATCTATTAGCCACTGTCAAGAAAATGTCTAAAAACGAGCATGTCTTGCCCACTGATTTAATAAGAATTGTGTAATACCTTTTTTAGCATCTAGAGGCACTGTGGAAATATTTCATACCTGATGGCTGTTTTCTCTGAGACATCCCCCGAGGATCTATTCACACTTCTTTCATTGTCTCCTATTTGCTAGATAAGGATTGACAACTCATTTTCTCTCAATATGTAGGATTTGCTCTTTCGTTTAGATTCTTGTAAAGTCCGTAACAGGCCCATTGCCTACTGTCATTGATAATACCAATGGAGGGGCTAAAAATCATCCTTGGTCTTTTTGAGCCCACCACCTGTCCATGCATTAGGATTGCCCTTTAGATGACTTTGCACTTTCCTTTGCTGCTCCAGTGATGTCTCTCCGCTACTCCCCGATGTCTTTGTTGACATGTCTGCAGTGGTGACGTCATGTCTACCAGTGCAGCCAATCAATGTGGTCAGTCATTTCGCACCATCCAACTCGGCATCATAACTGCGCCCATTGATTGCCTGCAGTGGTCATGTGCTGTAGTCGTAATGTAATCACTGCAGACAAGTCAGCAAAGATGGGCACTGCAAATGGAGAACAATTACCTCTACCCCTCCTGAATCTATAGCTACGCCCCCATTTTTTTACTGTAAGGGACAACACTGTGGTCATCAAGTTCTGACATTAAAATGAGGCTTTACTCACTAACTGAAAAGTGACCATAAATTGCTGATATAAAGTGACCCTATCTGATGTCCTTCATTTGCCTATACTCAGATCGGTATTCAGTTCCTCCACCATCCAAGTCGGCCATTCGAAGTAGCAAAGAGAATGAAGTGGCAAGTATCATCTTTTTGCATCCTGTAGGATAGGAAAGGCAGGCGAGGAACGATTTAGGCATACCACTGCACTCTCCATTCAATTTTGGTGGCCATATTGGAAGCAGTGGGAAAGGAATGCTCTTCTGAACGAAGGAGGCAAACGGAGGACTCCAGACAGGATGACAATAGAGTACACCCATAATGATATACAGTTAAGTCCATATATATTTGGACAGAGACAACATTTTTCTAATTTTGGTTATAGACATTACCACAATGAATTTTAAACAAAACAATTCAGATGCAGTTGAAGTTCAGACTTTCAGCTTTCATTTGAGGGTATCCACATTAAAATTGGATGAAGGGTTTAGGAGTTTCAGCTCCTTAACACGTGCCACCCTGTTTTTAAAGGGACCAAAAGTAATTGGACAGATTAAATAATTGTAAATAAAATGTTCATTTTTAGTACTTGGTTGAAAACCCTTTGTTGGCAATGACTGCCTGAAGTCTTGAACTCATGGACAATCACCAGACGCTGTGTTTCCTCCTTTTTGATGCTCTGCCAGGCCTTCACTGCGGTGGTTTTCAGTTGCTGTTTGTTTGTGGGCCTTTCTGTCTGAAGTTTAGTCTTTAACAAGTGAAATGCATGCTCAATTGGGTTGAGATCAGGTGACTGACTTGGCCATTCAAGAATATTCCACCTCTTTGCTTTAACCCCTTAGTGACAGAGCCAATTTGGTACTTAATGACCGAGCCAATTTTTACAATTCTGACCAGTGTCACTTTATGAGGTTATAACTCTGGAATGCTTTATCGGATCCCGCTGATTCTGAGATTGTTTTTTCGTGACATGTTGTACTTCAAGTTAGTGGTAACATTTCTTCGATATTACTTGCGATTATTTATGAAAAAAATGGAAATATGGCGAAAATTTTTAAAATTTTGCAATTTTCAAACTTTGTATTTTTATGCCCTTAAATCAGAGAGATATGTCACAAAAAATAGTTAATAAATAACATTTCTCACATGTCTACTTTACATCAGCACAATTTTGGAAACAATTTTTTTTTTGTTAGGGAGTTATAAGGGTTAAAAGTTAACCAGCAATTTCTCATTTTTACAACACCATGTTTTTTTTAGGGACCACATCACCTTTGAAGTGATTTTGAGGGGTCTATATGATAGAAAATAACCAAGTGTGACACCATTCTAAAAACTGCACCCCTCAAGCTGCTCAAAACCACATTCAAGAAGTTTATTAACCCTTTACGTACTTCACAGGAACTAAAACAATGTGGAAGAAAAAAATGAACATTTTACTTTTTTTTGCAAACATTTTACTTCAGAACCATTTTTTTTAATTTTCACAAGTGTAAAAACAGAAATTTAACCACAAATTTTGTTGTGCAATTTTTCCTGAGTACGCCGATACCCCATATGTGGAGGTAAACCACTATTTGGGCGCACCGCAGAGCTTGGAAGTGAAGGAGCACCGTTTGACTGTTTCAATGCAGAATTGGCTGGAATTGAGATCGGACGCCATGTCGCGTTTGGAGAGCCCCTAATGTGCCTAAACAGTGGAAACCCCCCACAAGTGATACCATTTTGGAAACTAGACCCCCCAAGGAACTTATCTAGATGTGTGGTGAGCACTTTGAACCCCCAAGTGCTTCACAGAAGTTTATAACGTAGAGCCGTGAAAATAAAAAATCGCATTTGTTTTCACAAAAATGATTTTTTCGCCCACAAATTCTTATTTTCACAAGGGTAACAGGAGAAATTAGACCACAAAAGTTGTTGTGCAATTTCTCCTGAGTACGTCGATACCCCATATGTGGAGGTAAACCAATGTTTGGGCGCACCGCAGAGCTTGGAAGTGAAGGAGCACCGTTTGACTTTTTCAATGCAGAATTGGCTGGAATTGAGATCGGATGCCATGTCGCGTTTGGAGAGCCCCTGATGTGCCTAAACAGTGGAAACCCCCCACAAGTGATACCATTTTGGAAACTAGACCCCTTAAGGAACTTATCTAGATGTGTGGTGAGCACTTTGAACCCCCAAGTGCTTCACAGAAGTTTATAACGTAGAGCCGTGAAAATAAAAAATCTCATTTTTTCTACAAAAATGATCTTTTTGCCCCCAAATTTTTATTTTCACAAGGGTAACAGGAGAAATTAGACCACAAAAGTTGTTGTGCAATTTCTCCTGAGTACGTCGATACCCCATATATGGGGGTAAACCACTGTTTGGGCGCACCGCAGAGCTTGGAAGAGAAGGAGTGTCGTTTTACTTTTTCAATGTAGAATTGGCTGGAATTGAGATCGGACGCCATGTCACATTTGGAGAGCCGCTGATGTGCCTAAACAGTAGAGACCCCCCACATATGACACCATTTTGGAAACTAGACCCCTTAAGGAACTTATCTAGATGTGTGGTGAGCACTTTAAACCCCCAGGTGCTTCACAGAAGTTTATAACGTAGAGCCGTGAAAATAAAAAAATCGCATTTTTTTCTACAAAAATGATCTTTTTGCCTCCAAATTTTTATTTTTACCAAGGGTAACAGGAGAAAATGGACCTCAGAAGCTGTTGTACAATTTGTCTTGAGTACGCCGACACCCCATATGTGGGGGTAAACCACTGTTTGGGCGCATGGCTGAGCTCGGAAGCAAAGGAGCGCCATTTGACTTTTCAATGCAAAATTGACTGGAATTGAGATCGGACGCCATGTCGCGTTTGGAGAGCCCCTGATGTGCCTAAACAGCAGAAACCGCCCAAAAGTGACCCCATTTTGGAAACTAGACCCCCCATGGAACTTATCTAGATGTGTAGTGAGAACTTTGAATGCCCAAGTGCATCACAGAAGTTTATAATGCAGAGTCATGAAAATAAAAAATATATATTTTTTAACAATAAAGATATTTAGCCCCCAAGTTTTTATTTTCACAAGGGTAACAAGAGAAATTGGACCCCAAAAGTTGTTGTCCAATTTGTCCTGAGTATGCTGGTACCCCATATGTGGGGGTAAACCACTGTTTGGGCGCACGGCAGAGCTCGGAAGGGAAGGAGCGCCATTTTGGAATGCAGACTTTGATAGAATTGTCTGCGGGCGTTATGTTGCGTTTGCAGACCCCTAATGTACCTAACCAGTAGAAACCCCCAACAAGTGACCCCATTTTGGAAAATAGACCCCCCAAGGAACTTATCTAGATATGTGGTGAGAACTTTGAATGCCCAAGTGCTTCACAGAAGTTTATAATGCAGAGTAGTGAAAATAAAAAATATTTTTTTTCCCACAAAAAAGATTTTTTTAGCCCCCAAATTTTTATTTTCACAAGGGTAACAAGAGAAATTGGACCCCAAAAGTTGTTGTCCAATTTGTCCTGAGTATGCTGGTACCCCATATGTGGGGGTAAACCACTGTTTGGGCGCACGGCAGAGCTCGGAAGGGAAGGAGCGCCATTTTGGAATGCAGACTTTGATAGAATTGTCTGCGGGCGTTATGTTGCGTTTGCAGACCCCTAATGTACCTAAACAGTAGAAACCCCCAACAAGTGACCCCATTTTGGAAAATAGACCCCCCAAGGAACTTATCTAGATATGTGGTGAGAACTTTGAATGCCCAAGTGCTTCACAGAAGTTTATAATGCAGAGTAGTGAAAATAAAAAATATTTTTTTTCCCACAAAAAAGATTTTTTTAGCCCCCAAATTTTTATTTTCACAAGGGTAACAAGAGAAATTGGACCCCAAAAGTTGTTGTCCAATTTGTCCTGAGTATGCTGGTACCCCATATGTGGGGGTAAACCACTGTTTGGGTGCACGGCAGAGCTCGGAAGGGAAGGAGCGCCATTTTGGAATGCAGACTTTGATAGAATTGTCTGCGGGCGTTATGTTGCGTTTGCAGACCCCTAATGTACCTAAACAGTAGAAACCCCCACAAGTGACCAAATTTTGGAAACTAGACCCCCTAAGGAACTTATCTAGATATGTGGTGAGAACTTTGAAAGCTCAAGTGCTTCACAGAAATTTATAATGCAGAGTAGTGAAAATAAAAAAATATATTTTTTTCCAACAAAAAAGATTTTTAGCCCCCAAGTTTTTATTTTCACAAGGGTAACAGGAGAAATTGGACCCCAAAAGTTGTTGTCCAATTTATCCCGAGTACGCTGATGCCCCATATGTGGGGGTAAACCACTGTTTGGGCGCACGGCAGAGCTCAGAAGGGAGGGAGTACCATTTGACTTTTTTAGCGCAAAATTGGCTGTCGTGTTTGGAGACCCCCTGATGTACCTAAACAGTGGAAACCCCCCAATTCTAACTCCAACCCTAACCCCAACACACCCCTAACCCTAATCTCAACCCGATCCATAATCCTAATCACAACCCTAACGATAATCACAACCCTAACCCCAAAACAGCCCTAATCTCAACCCTAACCATAACCCTAATCAAAACCCTAAATCCAACACACCCCTAACCCTAATCCCAACCCTAACCCTAATCCCAACCCTAATCCCAAACGTAACACTAATCCCAACCCTAATCCAAACCCTAACCCTAATCCCAACTCTAACCCTAACTTTAGCCCCAACCCTAACTTTAGCCCCAACCCTAACCATAACTTTAGCCCCCGTCGTCACAAAAAAAGTTCAATGTAACCTTTTTTTTGTACGTCGCGTCCGCCATTTCCGCGGATGCGTGGCCGTAACTCTGCCCCCTCCTCCCCAGGACATAGACTGGGCAGCGGATGCATTGAAAAACTGCATCCTCTGCCCACGTTGTGCACAATTTTCACAACGTGCGTCGGTACATCGGGCCGACGCATTGCGACCGCCCCGTACCGACGCAAGTGTGAAAGAAGCCTAAGGCTACTTTCACACTAGCGTCGTACTCGGCCCATCGCAATGTGTCGGGCCGACGTACCGACGCTAGCGTTGTAAGCGCCGCACAACGGGTGCAGCGGATGCTGTTTTTTCAACGCATCCGCTGCCCCATTGTGAGGTGCGGGGAGGCGGGGGCGGAGTTCCGGCCACGCATGCGCGGTCGGAAATGGCGGACACGTCGCACAAAAAAGTTACATGTAGTTTTTTTTGTGTCGACGGTCCGCCGAAGCACGACGCATCCGTCGCACGACGGATGCGACATGTGGCAATCCGTCGCAATGCGTCGCTAATGCAAGCCAATGGAGAAAAAACGCATCCTGCAAGCACTTTTGCAGGATGCGTTTTTTCTCCAACGACGCATTGCGACGGAAGCCAAAAAACGCTAGTGTGAAAGTAGCCTAACCCTAACCCTAGCCCTAACCCTAACCCTAAATTTAGCCCCAACCCTAACCCTAACTCTAACCCTAACCCTAACTCTAACCCTAACCCTAACCCTAACCCTAACCCTAACTCTAACTCTAACCCTAACCCTAACCCTAACCCTAACTCTAACCCTAACCCTAACTCTAACCCTAACCCTAACCCTAACCCTAATTTTAGCCCCAACTTGTCTTCTCCTGCCGGCCGGCAGATGGCAGCAGATGGCGGGCGCACTGCGCATGCGCCCGCCATGATGAAAAAGCCGGCTGGCAGGAGAAGACAGAAGAGGACCCAGGGACCCCGGGTGAGTATGATAGGGTCCCCGAATCCCCCTATTTCTCTGTCCTCTGATGTGCGATCACATCAGAGGACAGAGAAATAACTGATCGCTTTTTTTTTTTTTTTTGCGGTCGCCGGTAAACTGTTAATTACCGGCGATCGCAAAGCAGGGGTCGGTGCACACCGACCCCGATCATGTTCTTTGGGGTCTCGGCTACCCCCGGCAGCCGAGACCCCAAAGAACATCCGGGTGCCGGGCGGCGGGCGCACTGCGCGTGCGCCCGCCATTTTTTCCCGGAAAAAAGATGGCGGCGCCCATGGGGAGACACGAGGAGCACCGGGGGAGGTAGGTAAGTATTGGGGGGCTATTGGGGGCCATCGGGGACCACATTTCTCTGTCCTCCGATGTGCGATCACATCGGAGGACAGAGAAATTAAACGGCAAATCGCGTTTTGTTTTTTTTGTTGCGACCGCCGGTAAACGGTTAATTACTGGCGATCGCAACTCGGGGGTCGGTAAAAACCCCCCGAATCATGTTCTCTGGGGTCTCGGCTACCCTCGGCAACCGAGACCCCAGAGAAAATCCGACTCTGGGGGGCGCTATTCACTTTTTCCACAGCGCCGTTAATTAACGGCGCTGTGGATTAAGTACCCTTAGCGGCCGCCGTTAAAAGGCGTATCGGCGGTCGTTAAGGGGTTAATAGACTCCTGGGTTGCTTTGGCTTTATGTTTTGGGTCATTGTCCATCTGTAGTATGAAACGACAACCAATCAGTTTGCTGCATTTGGCTGGATCTGAGCACACATTATTGGCGGCTCTGAATACCTCAGAATTCATTCGGGAGCTTCTGTCCTGTGTCACATCATCAATAAACACTAGTGACCCAGTGCCACTGGCAGCCATGCATGCCCAAGCCATCACACTGCCTCTGCCGTGTTTTACAGATGATGTGGTATGCTTTGGATCATGAGCTGTACCACGCCTTCACCATACTTTTCTCTTTCCATCATTCTGGTAGAGGTTGATCTTGGTTTCATCAGTCCAAAGAATGTTATTCCAGAACTGTGCTGGCTTTTTTAGATGTTTTTTAGCAAAGTCCAGTCTAGCTTTTTCTTCTTGATGCTTATGATCATGTCCTCCCTCTATCTGAAACTAAATCTCTCCAAAACGTAACTTCTTGTGTTTCTCCCTTCTACTAGCCTCACTCTTCCCAACATCGAAATTACCCTGGAGGGTTCAACCATAACTCCCAAGCAGCATGCCCGCTGTCTTGGGGTCATATTCGACACCGATCTTTCCTTTACTCCCTATATCCGATCACACACTCGCTCTTGTCACCTGCATCTTAAAAACATCTCCAGAATCCGAACTTTTCTCACCTTTGAAACTGCTAAGACTCTTACTGTCACTCTTATTCATCCTCGTCTGGACTACTGCAACTCTCTTCTGATCGGTCTCCCTCTTACCAAACTTTCTCCTCTCCAATCCATCTTGAATGCGGCAGCCAGGGTCATATTTCTGTCCAACCGCTTCACCGATGCCTCCATCTTGTGCCAGTCATTACACTGGCTACCCATTCGCTACAGGGTCCAGTATAAACTCATCTCTCTCACCCACAAAGCCCTCCACAGTTCTGCACCGCCTTATATCTCTTCTCTCATCTCTGTCTATCGCCCTACACGTGCCCTCCGTTCTACAAATGACCTAAGACTAACATCCCCTGTAATCCAAACCTCGCACCTCCGTCTCCAAGACTTCTCTCGTGCTGTGCCAGCTCTCTGGAATGCACTTCCCCAGAAGATCAGACTGATACCTAGCCCCGACCTATTCAAGCGCGCTCTAAAAACCCATCTCTTCAAACAAGCCTACCACATCAACTACTCGGTAAACTAACTTTGCCCTGTTCCCTCCTTCCAAATATTATTCTGAATCTGCACCCTACTATTCATCTGTCTCCACACCCTCCATGCACATGATAACTGCACTTGATACTTGACTATTGCACTTAAACACACGGGCTGATGACCGGATCAAGCAGCTTTATATGAAAATCCCTATTTATTATAATTGCCAGACCTGAAATAACAAGCACTTTTCACCTATTGTGTCCCCCCCATTTCCTTGTAGATTGTAAGCTTGCGAGCAGAGACCTCACTCCTAATGTCACTGTTTAAATTGTCTTAGCTCGTACTGAATTTGTCTGTACATGTCCCCGCTTAATTGTAAAGTGCTGCTAAATATATGTTGGTGCTATATAAATAAAAAATATTATTATTATTATTATGAGTGGCTTGCACCGTGCAGTGAACCCTCTGTATTTACTTTCATGCAGTCTTCTCTTTATGGTAGATTTGGATATTGATGCGCCGACCTCCGGGAGAGTGTTGGTCACTTGGTTGGCCGTTGTGAAGGGGTTTCTCTTCACCATGGAGATTATTCTGCGATCATCCACCACTGTTGTCTTCCGTGGGCGCCCAGGTCTTTTTGCATTGATGAGTTCACCAGTGCTTTCTTTCTTTCTCAGGATGTACCAAACTGTAGATTTTGCCACTCCTAATATTGTAGCAATTTCTCGGATGGGTTTTTTCTGTTTTCGGAGCTTAAGGATGGCTTGTTTCACCTGCACAGAGAGCTCCTTTGACCGCATGTTTACTTCACAGCAAAACCTTCCAGATGCAAGCACCACACCTCAAATCAACTCCAGGCCTTTTATCTGCTTAATTGAGAATGACATAACGAAGGGATTGCCCACACCTGTCCATGAAATAGCCTTGGAGTCAATTGTCCAATTACTTTTGGTCCCTTTAAAAACAGGGTGGCACATGTTAAGGAGCTAAAACTCCTAAACCCTTTATCCAATTTTAATGTGGATACCCTCAAATGAAAGCTGAAAGTCTGAACTTCAACTGCATCTGAATTGTTTTGTTTAAAATTCATTGTGGTAATGTCTATAACCAAAATAGGAAAAATGTTGTCTCTGTCCAAATATATATGGACTTAACTGTAGAAGAAGCAACACGATCAGTAATAATAAAAAATATTATTTTTATTTAATTATACTAATAAAAATTGTAATAGAAAAATTGGAAAAATCATGAAATAAAGACAAGGATACTGTGTTCCCAGTCGAACTTGGAGCATGTAAACAGTTAACAGTACACATGATCATCAGACCATCATATCCTAGAAAGATAAATGCTTAAATGGCATCATAAAGCTAAATATCAGCATGGAATAATATAACAATAGATATCAAATATTGCTGGTGTAAATGTTCATGGGTCAATATATATATCGGCTCACAGTAACTGCTGAATGTGCTCAGGTATCTAAAGTGTTGGTGATAGAGTGATCACAATAAACTGGCGCATACAGTCAAAATACAAACAGGTCTTTAAATAAACAGTCAATTATCTGTGGCCACGATGAAGGGGATATGTAGTCTGTCACCTCGACGCGCGTTTCACCAGTTCTGCAGTTTTGCCATGGAGGTGACAATAGTGGAGACCTCTGTAGTCACTTTTCAGCCCCAAGTTGATACGTTGCTTTAATATTTTTTTTCCTGATGGTTAAATACTGTAGGATGAGTGTGTTTTAGTTCAAGAAAGCGTCGTATTTTGGGTTTTTACGTTCATGAAAGAGAGAACTGAGGATAACTAGTGCAAAAGGAGAACATGGAAAAAAGTGATCCTTGCTAAGAAATGTGATTGCATTCTTCTAAAATAGTTTACATTTATTTAATAGTTTTTTTTTCTTTTTGCCCAAGGCTCGTCTTAGAAATAAATTTCAACCCGTTCCGCTTTTGCACAATGCGTCTTCACATTTACAGCGCACATTCTGCTTCCAATCAGACAAAGCCACCCTCATAAAAACTCAGGTTAAGTGCTGTCTGATTGAATCCCCTGCTCAGTGAAGTCAATGGCGGTTTCGAAACACAATGTGATCAATAGGAGAAAGCAAGCAAGAACGTTCTCACAATGTCCCCATTGTTTCCTCTTCAGAGGAAAGTCACCTTCATGGGAAGACACAAAGCCAACGGAACTTCACAGAGGGAAGCATTCACCATATGGATGAGACGAGATATTATATAGTCGCTCTGCATAACAGAAGAAAAGTAACAAGTAAACATTTTTTGTACGTTTTTTGCATCAGGATAAAGCTTTGCTTTCGTTCTCATAGAGTAAAGATTTAGGATCTGATTCCATTATTGTATTTGCTTCTTTTTTGTCTAGTTTTTGCTATTTTTGCCTATTTTTCATTTCACTTTATTCTTCTTTTAATTCACATTTTTTTAAAATTCTGTTTTTTCTTTGTTATCCTTTTGTTGTTTTTTTTGAGTATTTTTAAAAAGTTGCATAAAAAAAAAAAAAAAATGTACAAATTGTGGTAGATTGGCTCACCTGGCTGCTCACAGAGATAGACACAGGTACGTTTCTTCAGCTGATTTATTTAAACCAGTACATAATTTAATTTAATAAAATAAACTTATCCTTTCTGGTGAGACGGCAAAACAAAAGATAACTTATAGCACAGTCCATATGCCTGTGAGATTCGCCCACTCGGAATACAACAAACTTTCAGCTCCCACTGGAGCTCCAGACTGGAGACTTCCTTGCCTCCAAACACACAGACAGAGAACAAAACTCAGTGGCTGGACATTTAACTTGTGGAACAACACCCTTGATGTGGAGATATGATAAGTAACCATCCTGCCCATCTCACAAAAAAACAACAACCCCATCATGGCTGATTAGCCCCTCTCAGCACATAACATGCTGGAGAGAAACTTCTGTGGTTCACATCACAGAAGACAGTAATCTTTGTGATACATATCTCCTCTCACATACATTGCCAATGACCGTGTCACAAAATAAACTCCACTCCCAAAGTAGAGTGATATTATGCATGCCTGACTTTTATGAGCAAAATTTGCAACATTTAGCAGAACGTGTGACTTTTGGTCGCAAAAAAAATTGAGAACTTTTTTCAGTTTGGCCAAAATTAATAAACCACATGTGTAAGTTTGAAGAACATGGTGCAAAACACGTCAATGAAAACCACAAGACCAAAAAAGAAAAGGGACTTAAGAAAATGCAAATGTTAAATCAGGCCCTAAGTTTAGCCCCCACCCTGTTTTAATTGGCTTGTCTAGTAAAGAAATCACTAAAGTTCTAGTAGGAAATTCTAAGATAATCAGAGTGACATGTCATTGATTTAAATAAGAATTGTGTAATGACTCAGTTATCCAGCAGTGGCGCTGTAGGGAAATTGATCACATGGTGTCAGGTTCTCCAACAAATCACAGGTGATTGCAGCAGAACCAAGTTGATTTTATTAATCAACTTGGTCTGTCAATGATCCTTCTAATAAAAAAGAATGGTCTAATGCGGGCAACTCCTTTAAAGAGGTTTGTCAGTTGTGCAATTATCCCAGATCCGTGCTTTCTTCCCCTCACCCCAATCCCCTAGACTCTGTTGTTCTCCTGGACGTCTACCGCCTGCCTGTGGTTTCCAGCATCTCATCTACCTGTCTGCACCCCTGAACATCTCCTGTCTTCCTGCAGTCTCCAGTTCCTCAACTATCCATCACCTGCATGCCTCACCAGTCTGCCTACCTGGACCTTGGAGGACCCTCTTCACCTGGTGAGCCTAAAAGAGTCACACTATTAAAAACCATACTCATTGTATAGATCATATGAAATAACAATGACTTCTATTTACATCCTGTTAGAATATGATCCCATTAAGAGTTGTGCTGACAATTACTTACACAGTACGGCACCACTTTGTGTCCAAAGCTTATAACAATGTGTACGATCACCTAATGAGCTGAGTGTGGGTGGTCACACATGCTCAGACACTCGCCTCACAGCCAGGTATCTGCACAGTGATCCTCTTTTTACTACAGTGCAGCCAATAGGAATAGCTTTCTGTCTGCTTGTCATGGAAGAAGCACAGAATTGCATAGGTTAGCTCCACCTCTGAGGACCATGCATGTATTTCTATGCTTTACTCTTCTAGTCATGCGTAGTATTAGGTATGTTAATAAACCTTTTTCCTAAAGATCAAGATTAAAAACTAGGTCAAATTGCATGCAAAATTTATCCTCATGTTGGAAGTCTCCTACACTAGAGTTTTCATTTGTCTATGATAGATGAGATACCTACAATGTGTGCAGAATTATTAGGCAAGTTGTATTTTGATCACATGATACTTTTTATACATGTTGTCCTACTCCAAGTTGTTCAGGCTTGAGAGCCAACTAACAAGTAAGTAAATCAGGTGATGTGCATCTCTGTAATGAGGAGGGGTGTTGTCTAATGACATCAAAACCATATATATGGTGTGCTTAATTATTAGGCAGCTTCCTTTCCTTTGGCAAAATGGGTCAGAAGAGAGATTTGACGGGCTCTGAAAAGTCCAAAATTGTGAGATGTCTTGCAGAGGGATGCCACCAGTTTTGCCATATTTCAGAGCTGCAACGTTACTGGAGTAACAAAAAGCACAAGGTGTGCAATACTCAGGGACATGGCCAAGGTAAGGAAGGCTGAAAAACGACCACCTTTGAACAAGAAACAAAGATAAAACGTCAAGACTGGGCCAAGAAATATCTTAAGACTGACTTTTCAAAGGTTTTATGGACTGATGAAATGAGAGTGACTCTTGATGGGCCAGATGGATGGGCCAGAGGCTGGATCAGTAAAGGGCAGAGAGCTCCACTCCAACTCAGAAACAGCAAGGTGGAGGTGGGGTACTGGTATGGGCTGGTATCATCAAAGATTAACTTGTGGGACCTTTTTAGGCTGAGGATGGAGTGAAGCTCAACTCCCAGACCTACTGCCAGTTTCTGGAAGACAACTTCTTCAAGCAGTGGTACAGGAAGAAGTTGGTATCGTTCAAGAAAAACATGATTTTCATGCAGGACAATGCTCCATCACATGCCTCCAACTACTCCACAGCGTGGCTGGCCAGTAAAGGTCTCAAAGAAGAAAAAATAATGACATGGCCCCCTTGTTCACCTGATCTGAACCCCATAGAGAACCTGTGGTCCCTCATAAAATGTGAGATCTACAGGGAGGGAAAACAGTCCACCTCTCGGAACAGTGTCTGGGAGGCTGTGGTGGCTGCTGCACGCAATGTTGGTCGTAAACAGATCAAGCAACTGACAGAATCTATGGATGGAGGCTGCTGAGTCATCATAAAGGAAGGTGGCTATATTGGTCACTAATTTTGGGGGGGGGGTTTGCATGTCAGAAATGTTTATTTCTAAATTTTGTGCAGTTATATTGATTTATGTGGTGAATAGGGTTGAGCGACCTTTATTTTTATAGGATTGGGTCGGGTTTCACGAAACCCGACTTTCTCAAAAGTTGGGTCGAGTGAAATCGGCCGATCCTATAAAAAAGTCGGGGTCGGGGTCGGCTGAAACACGAAACCCAATGCAGTGCAATGGGATACTATGGTTCCCAGGGTCTGAAGGAGAGGAAACTCTCCTTCAGGCCCTGGGATCCATATTAATGTGTAAAATAAAGAATCAAAATAAAAAATATTGATATACTCACCCTCGGACGTGCCCTGGTACTAAACGGCAGCCTTCCCTCCTAAGGATGAGCGCATGAATGACCTGCGGTGACGTCGCGGCTTGTGATTGGTCGCGAGAGGTCACATGGGCGGTCACGCGACCAATCGCAAGCCGCGACGTCATCTAAGGTCCTTCACGCGCTCATTCTTAGGAAGGAAGGCTGCCGGAAAGAAGCAGGGCGCGTCCGAGGGTGAGTATATTCCTATTAGGTATATACTCACCCTCGGACGCGCCCTGCTTCTTTCCGGCAGCCTTCCTTCCTAAGGATGAGCGCGTGAATGACCTGCGGTGACGTCGCGGCTTGTGATTGGTCGCGAGCGGTCACATGGGCGGTCACGCGACCAATCACAAGCCGCGACGTCACCGCAGGTCATTCACACGCTCATCCTTAGGAAGGAAGGCTGCCGTTTAGTACCAGGGCGCGTCCGAGGGTGAGTATATCAATACTTTTTATTTTGATTCTTTATTTAACACTTAAATATGGATTCCGATACCGATTCCCGATATCGCAAACATATCGGAACTCGGTATCGGAATTCCGATACCAGATTCAGAAGACCGCCGACCTCATGGCCAACCCCACACAGGGGTCGGGTTTCATGAAACCCGACTTTGCCAAAAGTCAGCGACTTCTGAAAATGGCCGACCCGTTTCGCTCAACCCTAGTGGTGAAAATAAACAAGTGAGATGGGAATATATTTTGTTCTTATTAAGTTGCCTAATAATTCTGCACAGTAATAATTACCTGCACAAACAGATACCCTCCTAAGATAGCCAAATCTAAAAAAAAACCCCACTCCAAGTTCCAAAAATATTAAGCTTTGATATTTATGAGTCTTTTGGGTTGATTCCTTTGGCCGCGCGTGCACAGAAGCGGCGCTCTGCTGGCGGCGGCTTCAGGAAAATGGCCACCGCGATATCCATCTGCGCACGCGCGGCATCCCGCGGCCATTTTCCTGAAGTCGCGGCCAGCAGAGCGCCGCTTCTGCGCACGCGCGGCCAAAGGAAGATGGCCGCGCCCACCGATCACCAATGAAATAACGAACAGCGCGCTCTTTTAAATCCCCTGGCAGAGGATTCGGGACCTTGGGCATGCGCACACCACTACGCCACCAACGGAAAACTACGCAAAATCTGGGGGAACACACCACGCCCTTTTGACCAGACCAGCCTGATTGACAGGCGAAAACGACTACTTTGGTAACGTATTTCGGCAGCATAGGTGGGGAATCGGGGTCCACAAACTACACTATTGTAATGCACAGCTCAGGCCCTATTTAACAGTATTTTTATCTCATACCGAAAAAATGGGGTGACAGGTTCCCTTTAAAGTTCGTCTGGTTTATTTCTGTCCTCATAAACTACATAAGGGGAAAACTTTAATACAGCCCTTGTCCGGCATAAAGTAAAAAAACATAAAGTAACAAGCCCATACAATAGTGCTGATTAGCCCCCTGGCTTAGAGTCCAGCTTCTTGCTCCTTTAGCAAAGGCACTCAATCCAGGAGATCTGCACACCTCCATACACAAATGTGTAACTTATTGTACTAAAGGTTTAGCAAAAAATATTAAGTAAAAAAAGTAAGTAAAAAGTAAAAAAGGATTTCACATTGTGGAATTCTTGAAACGTGTGAGCCATTTTAAAGAATTTGATGCAAAAACGGCAATGAAGCCCATAAGACAAAAAAAGAGGACTTGTAAAAAAAAAAATAGCAAATGATGAATTGATGAATTGAGGGCCATCATCTTTAATAAAGTTGTAGTATATTTGGTGGAGTGCGCAATGTAAATTGGGTTTGCAACCAAAGCTGCCGTGTAGCCCCAAATTGGACTTTATGTAAACTCTGGTGGACACAGACACAAGAGCACTCCTGTGCAAGAACAATATATGGGCCCTTTCCAGTCCAATAGTTCATCATAATGCACAACTCCTCCTGCTTTGACACAGCGGCAGTCTAGCAACTGGTGCGGGAGTGAATTATTCTTTTTTATGTCAGATGTACTGTTCCTTTGTTCAGTAGGTCAAGGGACATAAGCCGTTATTTCATGTGAGACTGAACATTGACCCTTGTTGTATGTTAATTTGTGGAATGCCTGCTGATTACATATTGCATTAGCTCCTTGCAGTGTATTAGTCTGCACAACTTGGGGGACAAATATGCAGTCCAATTGAGCAATCGAACAATGAGAGATTACCTCCCCCCACCATTCTCCAATCCTGTGGGCTATAAAAGGAACCTGCCCCTGTCATCTGTGTGATTGTATAGGATGTCAGCCCAGGAACCATGGCTCCATCTGCTCCACTGCCCATCACTGAACCAACAAAGACGTTTTAAGAACTCAAGTTGGGACAATCAGGTCACCTGGCTACTTATCTTGCTGTGATAGATCATCTTCCAAAGCTTGCCACTTCTTTGTGGGAGCCCACCAAAAACGGGGTAGTTTACCCTGGATGTCCCAAAGTTGCAGATCAAATCCTTGGTGAGCCAGCGGAAGGGTGAGATTTAGTCATTTGCACCATCTTGTGTACTTGTTGGGACTGTATTATATCTTGTTGACTGTTGGTGAACCAATAAAGTCTTACTACAATGTGCTACCCTCACCCTGTGTTGTCTGAGTAGTGTTCTGATCTCTGATCTGTTCATTCTTGATCAATATTATAGTAAATGTTAATACGACTAGAAAAACCTGCTTCCGCGATCTGACAGTCGATGACTTTTTTAACACTTCGATTGACAGAAAACACAACAGCATGGTGAATACTGTTTTTTGCACTTTACAGCTTAGAAAACCAAACCACCAGGGTTCAACGTGATGGACATTCCAACAGAGGAGAAACAATTAGAAGGGAGATTTTGTCTACCTGTTTCTAGCAAGTGATAGCGTGAGAGGCCAGCCTGTCAGAGCCGTGCGGTGATAGTTATAGTATGTCCTCTCAGCACCGGGTCCCCGAAGAGCTTACACCTGGTTAGTCGATTTAGACGCGGTAATGAGCTGGCACGCGTCGCCATACGTCCCTGTATCAGAGCTGCCTCTGTTCCACGTAGCTGTCAACAACGTGTTATTGGAAGAAAAATCACGGCTTGTCTGTTAAGACTTTGTGAATGACTGATGGGGCCGTTGAGGTGGCCGCGGCGCAACAAAGAACCTCAAGGTCCTGTAAAGTCTCCACCGGCGTGTCACTTTCCGTGATAAGCAAGCCCTTTTCTCGCTCGCTTTCGATACGCTTTGACAATTTGTCAGGTATCCTGCTTGTTTTCCTGTACTGCGAGAGGGCAGAGTGCAGGAAATCTACTTAAGACGAGCCCAGCTGGATTTCCCTGACATTTATAAGTCATGCATGAGGCACTTTTGGCTTCGAAAGACAACACCACGCAGCGATCCGCGGCTCTTTCACCGATACAGGAGAAATACTCTAGGTGGAGATTTTCTGTATCCAAAAAAAATCTACCATGCTCCTTGGGGAAATACCTGGCTCAAGCAATGGGATATACATTCATTGGCTGTGACAAAAGCACCAACCAACTCCTAAGTAAATTAGGATTGACTCTCATTACGCAGCTGTGGGGCATTTTCCTCTGCAAAAACCACAAAGTGTGAACTCAGCCTAAACCTTACCCCTGTTTTGGGGTAGAAAAGGACACCACAACCTACTTTATCAAAATATTAGTAGTAGTAGTAGTAGTAGTAGTAGTAGTAGTATCAATGGTTCTAACAACAATATTATTATTCATATCATTATCACTAATTAATATTTATAATAAAAATATTAATAATATTATAAATAATCCAACTAAAAATATTAATAATAATACAGCTAATTACAATACAATACAATGTAATTAATACAAATAAATATAAAAAATATAAAATAATAAATATAAAATAGTATAAGTAATATATGTATATATATTATAAATATAAAATAATAATAAAAACAATAAAGATAACAGTGATAATAATGTCAACAACATTAAATAATAACAATAATAATAATATTACTATAATTAATAATTATATAAAATAATAGCAGAAATAACAACAATAAACATTATAGTGATGATAATAATAATAATACATTATTATTATTATTATTATTATTGTTGTTGTTGTTGTTATTGTTGTTATTACTATTGTTAATAATAATGGTGCTAATTCAAGCAATATCATTAATAAGAAAAAATATAAAATAATATAAGAAGTACAAAATAATATAAGTAATATATATATATTTATAAATATATAAAATAATAACAACAATAATTATAGTAATAATAATAATAATAATAATAATAATAAAAACTATAAAGATAACAGTGATTATAATGTCAACAACATGAAACAATAATAACAATAGTAATACTTTTATTATAATTAATAATTATGTAAAATAATAGCAGTAATAACAACAATAAACATTATAGTGATAATAATAATAATATTATTAATATTATTAATCTAATATATAAAGCTGAATGTGTGTGTGTGTGTATGTATGTATGTATGTATGTATGTCCGGGATTGGCATCTGAACCGTAGCAGCTACAGCCACAAAATTTTGCACAGTCACACGTCTGGACCCCGAGAGCGTCATAGGCTATGTTGTGAGGTGAAATTTTAACCCCGCGCTTTCCAATTCACCAAACAATTTTGCCCCTATCTACATAATGGGGAAAAAGTGAAAGGAAAAGTGTTGGAGGCGTCGCAGCTACAGGCACAAAATTTTGCACAGTCACACGTCTGGACCCTGAGAGCGTCAAAGCTATATTGTGAGGTGAAATTTTAACCCCGCGCTTTCCAAGTCACCAAACAATTTTGCCCCTATCTACATAATGGGGAAAAAATGAAAGGAAAAGTGTTGGAGGCAAATTAACAGCTGCCAGATGTGAACAAGGGGGACTTAAAGAATGACAGCGATGGCACCAAAGAGTATATACTGTACAGTTGCTAAGGTGGGGCCCCAACATGGGATAATCACACCACCACGGGGATATGAACACACACACAAAATGCGCCACACACTACCACGTGCTCGAACACATATACCACCCTCAGTGCACATTTCACCACACATACACCAACCTCGCCACATAAAAGTAGAAACACAAAAGTCGCCGCTCAAAACTCGCCACGCGCAAAACTCTCCACATGCAAAACTCGCCACACGTGCAAAACTCGCCACACGCAAAAGTTGCACACGCAGAAAAATTGCCACACGCAGAAAAATTGCCACATGCACAAAAGTTGCAACACATGCAAAAGTTGCCTCACACAAAACTTGCACATACTCAAAAGGCACCACACATAAAACTCGCCACGCGCAAAACTCGCCATGCGCAAAACTTGCTGCACACAACTTGCTACACTAACCTGTCACATGCAACTCGACACACAAAAAGTTGCTACACGCATGTCGCCACACAAAACTCATCTCACAAAAGTCCCTACATGCATGTCGCCACACGCAACTCAACACACACAACTTGACACACGAAACTCGCCCTAAAACACACACAAGTCTGGTATCCTTCAAAAATAAAAATCTGATTAATAAGCAGACAAACTACAAGAGCAACAAATGTACCATATAGGAATCCGGCAGCTGTCAGTCACATGACCAGTCTATTATGTGTATGTGTGAGCTAATATATACTGCCAGGGGGTGGGCTTACTGTTGGCTGGGGATTTATCAGGCTGCCATTTTAGCTTACAAATACTGAGGTAAAAATACTGACCAAATAACGTGTGAACGAGGGCTAATACAGGAGGAGATGGCATACAGCTATATACTATATACAGGAGATGACACACAGGTATATACTATTTACAGGGGAGATGACACACAGGTATATACTATATACAGGAGGAGATGACACACAGATATATACTATATACAGGAGAGATGACACACAGGTATATACTATATAGAGGAGGAGATGACATACAGGTACATACTACATACAGGAGGAGATGACATACAGGTATATACTATATACAGGAGGAGATGACACACAGGTATATACTATATACAGGAGCAGATTACCTACAGGTATATAGTATATACAGGAGGAGATGACACAGGTATATGCTATGTATAGGAGGAGATGACATACAGGTATATACTATATACAGGAGATGACACACAGATATATACTATATATAGGTGAGATGACACACAGGTATATACTATATACAGGAGATTACATACAGGTATATCTAATATATAAAGCTGAATGTGTGTATGTATGTATGTGTGTATGTCCGGGATTGGCATCTGTACCGTCGCAGCTACAGCCACAAAATTTTGCACAGTCACACGTCTGGACCCCGAGAGCGTCATAGGCTATGTTGTGAGGTGAAATTTTAACCCCGCGCGTTCCAATTCACCAAACAATTTTGCTCCTATCTACATAATGGGGAAAAAGTGAAGGGAAAAGTGTTGGAGGAAAATTGACAGCTGCCAGATGTGAACAATGAGGACTTAAAGAATGAGAGCGATGGCGACAAAGAGTATATACCGTACAGTTGCTAAGGTGGGGCCCCGACATGGGATACTCACCACACACGGGGATATGAACACAAACACAAAATGCGCCACACACTACCACGTGCTTGAACACATATACCACCCTCAGCACACATTTCACCACACACACACACCAACCTCGCCACATAAAAGTCGAAACACAAAAGTCACCACTCAAAACTCGCTACATGCAAAACTCGCCATATGCAAAACTAGGCTCACGCAAAACTCGCCACACGTGCAAAACTCACCTCATGGAAAACTCACCTCATGCAAAACTTGCACACACAGAAAAATTGCCACATGTACAAAAGTTGCACCACATGCAAAAGTTGCCTCACACAAAACTTGCACATACTCAAAATGCACCACACATAAAACTCGCCACGCGCAAAACTCGCCATGCACAAATCTTGCTGCACACAACTTGCTACACTAACCTGTCACATGCAACTCAACACACAAAATGTTGCTACACGCATGTCGCCACACAAAACTCATCTCACAAAAGTCGCTACATGCATGTCGCCACACGCAACTCAACACACACAACTTGACACATAAAACTCGCCCTAAAACACACACAAGTCTGGTATTGTCCTTCAAAAATAAAAATCTGATTAATAAGCAAACTACAAGAGCAACAAATGTACCATATAGGAAATACGGCAGCTGTCAGTCACATGACCTGTCTATTATGTGTATGTGTGAGCTAATATATACTGCCAGGGGGGAGGGCTTCCTGTTGGCTGGGGATTTATCAGGCTGCCAATAGCAACCAATCACAGCTCAGCTTCTATTTTGCTACAGTTAATTAACCTGAGCTCTGATTGGTTAATATAGGCAACAAAGACATTCTCAGTATAACAAAGCTAATATATGTTGTGAAATGCTTCTATTTGCTTAGTTTTTGCCTTTTAATAATTACATTTCTATCTATTTGTTTTGTGGTTTTTGTGTGCAGAATAAATTTTTGTTAACACATTCTATTTTGCTAACAGCAGTCATTAACCCGGGCGAAGCCGGGTAGTACAGCTAGTACTAAATAAAATCTTAATCCTCATAATTCTATCATATTTGCCCTTTCACACTAGACCTGTAGAGAAGCCTGGTCTTGCTTTCCTCATCCTCCACAGATGTAAGTGGTTGTTCGCTACTCTGACCTTCCCTTCCACCCACTCATGACTTATCAGTGCTGCAGCCAATCCGTGGCCACTAATGGGCTGCTTTGCTCCTATATTTCTTTTGGATGAAACTTGGAGAACTGCAGCCAATCAATGGATGCTGATTCGCTGCAGCGTTCACATGGCATAACAATGTGACGCGAGTGTCAAGAGACCCATTGTCGACATCGCTGGCACAACACCTATGCAGGTGGTGAACATCTGTTATTTTTATTTAACACTCAGGAATAAAGTATTTAAGAAGGCGTTGTCAGAGTAGTAAACAATCCCTTTATGGTCGGTTTCACACATCAGTGTCTCCAGTACGTGAGGTGACAGTTTCCTCACGTACCGGAGCCACTGACACACGTAGACCCGTTAAAATCAATGCATCTGTGCAGATGTCATTGATTTTTTGCGGAACGTGTCTCCGTGTGCCAAACACGGAGACATGTCAGTGTTCGTGGGAGCGCACGTATTACACGGACCCATTAAAGTCAATGGGTCCGTGTAAAACACGGACCTCACACGGACGTTCTCCGTGTGCGGTCCCTGTGGCGTGCAGGAAACAGCGCTACAGTAAGCGCTGTCCCCCCCCACATGGTGCTGAAGCCGCCATTCATATCTTCTCTGCAGCAGCGTTTGCTGCATAGAAGATATGAATAATAGTGTTTAAAAGAAAGATCTATGTATCCGCCGCCCCCCCACCCCCTGTGCGCCCCCCCGCTGTTCTGAAAATACTCACCCGCTTCCCTCGTTGGCTGTCGCTGCTTCCTGGTCTGGCCGCGGCTTCTACTGTATGCGGTCACGTGGGGCTGCTCATTTACAATCATGAATAGTCGGCTCCGCCCCTATGGGAGGTGGAGCCGCCTATTCATGACTCTAATCGGCGGCCCCACGTGACCGCATACAGTAGAAGCCGCGGCCAGACCAGGAAGCAGCGACAGCCAACGAGGGAGCGGGTGAGTATTAGTGATGGGCAGTCTGGCTCTTTTTGGTGATCCGGCTCTCATGGCTCCGCTCACCAAAAAGAGCCGGCTCTTTCAGCTCACGAACTGGCTCTTTTTGGATCCTAAATGGATCCCTATTGAATATCTATTCAGGCGTCCGAAACTCCGCCCACCTACTGCAAAACCCTGCCCACTTCTTTAGAGCCAATTAAATTGAAGAGTGGGCGGGGTTCTGCTTAGGTGGGCGGAGTTACACATGCCGAAGCCCGGGATTTTACACCCAGTGAGAGCCATTCAGGAATTTTAGTGGCTCTCACTGGTGTGCCGGCTCCCATCGTTCACAGCAGAGAGCCGGCTCTTTGTGTCGGCTCGTTCGCGAACGACACATCACTAGTGAGTATTTTCAGAACAACGGGGGGGCGCACAGGGGGTGGGGGGGAGGCGGACAGGTAGATCTTTCATTTAAACACTATTATTCATATCTTCTATGCAGCAAACGCTGCTGCACAGAAGATATGAATCGCGGCTTCAGCACGATGCAGGGGACAGCGTTAAACTTTAGCGCTGTCTCCTGCACGCTCCGTGTGGTACCCACTCGCCACACGGGCGGCACACGTGTGCCGCACGTATGGCCTACGTGAGCTCACGGGCACAAGGACACGGATAACTCCGGTACCGATTTTTTCCGGTACCGGAATTATCTGGACGTGTGGGACAGCCCTAAGAGTGCATGTGGTGCCTATAGTAGTGTAATATGTTCATTAACTGTCCCAAGTCTCATTCTTTTAAACTTTCCATCCACTCTCTTAAAGTGGACAGTTCCTTATTATTACCATTCTGCCAGCACTTTAGGAGCTGGGACTTCCTTTCCTTCACTTTGAATGCATTGCTCCTGCCATTGTGCATTGCCTGTTGGCTGGCCTGAATTTATTACGCTCACTTCTTTGTTATGCCTGTATGAAATTAGATAAATTATAGAACGGAACAGAGAGACAAAGACCACCATCCCTCCCCTCCCCCAGTTAATGTACGCTTCCTTGGTTTTTCTGCTTCTAAAGACAACAGGCGTAAATGGAAGGAGACGCCTGGTGAGCGTTGGATTAATATTTTGGATGTAAGAGGTTTTTTTTTTATAATAACCAGCATAAAAAAAAAACCATAGTGCCAAGAAAGCGTACTCCTATAATTCATTCTGTACTCTATATTAGTCTCTAATTTTTTTTACCTTTATCCATAGCCGCTGTTCTGGAACACATAATTCCTTACACTGTGTAGTACAAATCCTTTTTTTATGGGACTACTCCTTAAAATACATTTAAAGGGAATCTATCAGCAGGTTTTTTCTATGTAATCTGAGAGCAGCATCATATAGGGGCAGAGACCCTGATTCCAGCGATGTATCACTCACTGGTCTGCTTCTGATTAAAAACTGTTTTATTTGCTGAATTCTGCGCGGTTTATAATCGCGCCCACACCACTGATTGGCAGCTGTGTACACTGTGCAGCCAATCAGTGGTGGGGGGCGTGGCTGGACTACTTGGCAGGAGGTTTACTAGTCCTCTAGTGATAATCTTCTGCTGATAAAACAGTGATTTTATCAAAACTATAGCAAGCAGCCCAATAAGTAATATATTGCTGGAATCAGGGTTTCTGTCCCTACATTATGCCGTTTTCAGCTAGGGTAGCAAAAATTTGGTGACAAATCCCTTTTAATTCATATCGTTATAATATATTTACTGTTTGTTCTGTTACTTTCTCTCCATTCTTCCCAATTACTGTGTAAATATATAACTAATGGTGTTTTGTGCAGACTCAATAGCTGCAGATATTTCCTTCTTGATGCGATAATTGTTAGTTTACATCTAGAATACTAATCATCAGCGGATGATAAAAGCACAGAAGACAATCGCTGTTTAATGAAAAGAACCTTGCACATTGATCAAAACAATTACCAAAATGTTGGATGATTTGTGTCTTCAGACCACGTGCAGCTATTGGGTCTGGCTGAGATGTAAGCACAATTTATGGATTATGCTGCCGCTTGCACATTAATACGTTTGATTGGCTGGGGAGGTGTCGGAGGGGGTCGAAATCATCATCGAAAATTAGATAAGTCTCATTTTTATTAAAATCAGTATTTACAAAAAAAAAAATTAGCTACATTTTATTTTTTCACACTTGCCACTGTCCTTTAACAAAAGAGTTTACAGCAGTCTCGTTATCATAAGAGGCAGGTTGTCAATAGACAGCTGAGAACACAAGATCCACCAACTAAAGGAGATAATGTCACTGCTCCTCCTCCTCCCAGCACAATGTCCGTTGCACACGCTCATTAGATGCTTTAATACAAAACAGAGGTTCAGAGTCTCTTTTCATTGCTGCTAATGTACGTGTGTTTCTTCCTGTAAGAACAGGAAGTTAGAGTCTAAAAAAAGCCCCAGTGGTCAATGTGAGAATTGCAAGACTTCTCATTTTTATCTTTAAGCCCTACAAGAGCAGCTAATTTCTGCATTTGCGTTTCCGCGTTTTTCACTCCTTTCCAGTGCAATAACTCTTTCATTTTTCTGTCCACATAGACAAATGAGGGCTT
The DNA here is from genome assembly GCF_051348905.1 of Ranitomeya variabilis. Lineage (NCBI taxonomy): Eukaryota > Metazoa > Chordata > Amphibia > Anura > Dendrobatidae > Ranitomeya > Ranitomeya variabilis. Next base: position 210,647,407 of record NC_135235.1, on the reverse strand, counting down.
GTTTTTTGCAGCACGAGCTGTGCTTTTGAATGACACCATTCATATTACCACACAGTGTACTCGAAAATAATTCCAAGTGCGGTGAAATTGGGAAAAAAACACAATTCTGATATAGGGGAAGTACCCTGACGAAGCCTCATCCGGGAGGCGATACGCGTGGGGTCACGGTCCACACGGTCCCCTGGACACCTCAGCTTGTCGTACATAGGTGGGTTGTAATTGCTGTGGGTATTATACCCTTATAGCTTGTATTCATGTCCCACTATATACATGGGGACCTTTTTGCGGTTATTTAGATTCCCCATGAGCCGCTAGGCAGGCTGTTATTATTATAACTACCCAAATATATATGTGATCTATTGACAGGCTACACGCAATTGGGTGTATATATAGATATATATTGGTTGTCCAGATGGTCCGTAGTGACATATTGTTTTTAATTGTTTTTATTGTTTATGCCAATAAAGTGTTTTGTATGTTTGTATAAAACTTATGGTGTGCATTTCTTTATAGCAGTGCTTTTTCTCTTGTTCTCTTATTATACCAATACATTTCACAGCCGGGCCTCCGGGGGGAGCTGTTATGACCCCAATGGCGAGGGTCTCAGGGGTACGTGGAAGTCTGCAGAATACAAAAATCCAGCTCATAGGGCAGTGGTAACTGGGTTGACCATATATCTACTCCTAACGCCAACACTAGAAGTAGCCGGGGATCATTCCTACGTTGATTCTAGATGACACGCTCCAGCCGGAGAATCTAGCTACCCCTAGTAGAGGAAAACAAAAGACCTTTCTTGCCTCCAGAGAAGGGGACCCCAAAGCTGGATAGAAGCCCCCCACAAATAATAACGGTGAGGTAAGAGGAAATGACAAACACAGAAATGAACCAGGTTTAGCACAGAGAGGCCCGCTTACTGATAGCAGAATAAAGAAAGGTAACTTATATGGTCAACAAAAACCCTATCAAAATCCACACTGGAAATTCAAGAACCCCCGAACCGTCTAACGGTCCGGGGGGAGAACTCCAGCCCCCTAGAGCTTCCAGCAAAGGTCAGGATATAGATTTGGAACAAGCTGGACAAAAATACAAAACCAAAACAAATAGCAAAAAGCAAAAGGCAGACTTAGCTGATATAACTGGAACCAGGATCAGTAGACAAGAGCACAGCAGACTAGCTCTGATAACTACGTTGCCAGGCATTGAACTGAAGGTCTAGGGAGCTGATATAGCAACACCCCTAACTAACGACCCAGGTGCGGATAAAAGGAATGACAGAAAAACCAGAGTCAAAAAACTAGTAACCACTAGAGGGAGCAAAAAGCAAATTCACAACAGTACCCCCCCCTTAGTGAGGGGTCACCGAACCCTCACCACGACCACCAGGGCGATCAGGATGAGCGGCATGAAAGGCACGAACTAAATCGGCCGCATGAACATCAGAGGCGACCACCCAGGAATTATCCTCCTGACCATAGCCCTTCCACTTGACCAGGTACTGAAGCCTCCGCCTGGAGAGGCGAGAATCCAAGATCTTCTCCACCACGTACTCCAACTCGCCCTCAACCAACACCGGAGCAGGAGGCTCAGCAGAAGGAACTACAGGCACAATGTACCGCCGCAACAAGGACCTATGAAATACATTGTGAATAGCAAACGACACAGGAAGATCCAGACGAAAAGATACAGGATTAAGGATTTCCAATATCTTGTAAGGCCCAATAAAACGAGGTTTAAATTTGGGAGAGGAGACCTTCATAGGAACAAAGCGGGAAGAAAGCCATTCCGGCGTCTATGAATTTTCCGCTCATTTCTAGTCAGGATTCTATCACATTGCATTAAATCAGGTGTCTGTTCAGACAACACCATGAGGGAATTTGCGGTTTTTCTATCACATTGCACCGAATTAGGTGTCTGTTCAGACAACACCATGAGGGAATTTGCGGTTTTGCGCTCCCGCAACCGCCGGTCAATTTGAATAGCCAGTGCCATAGTATCATTGAGACCTGTGGGAATGGGAAAACCCACCATAACATTCTTAATGGCTTCAGATAGGCCATTTCTAAAATTAGCGGCCAGTGCACACTCGTTCCAATGTGTCAGCACGGACCATTTCCGAAATTTTTGGCAATACACTTCAGCCTCGTCCTGCCCCTGAGACATAGCCAGCAAGGCCTTTTCTGCCTGAATCTCAAGATTGGGTTCCTCATAAAGTAAACCGAGCGCCAGAAAAAACGCATCAATATCAGCCAATGCCGGATCTCCTGGCGCCAGCGAAAAAGCCCAATCCTGAGGGTCGCCCCGTAAGAACGAAATAACTATTTTTACTTGCTGAGCAGAGTCTCCAGATGAACAGGGTCTCAGGGACAAAAACAATTTACAATTATTCACAAAATTCCTAAACTTAAACCTGTCTCCGGAAAACAGTTCAGGAATCGGTATTTTAGGTTCTGACCTAGGATTTCTGATAACATAGTCTTGTATGCCCTGCACACGAGTAGCCAGCTGGTCCACACTTGTAATCAAGGTCTGGACATTCATGTCTGCAGCAAGCATAGCCACTCTGAGGTAAAGGGGAAGAAGAAAGAAAAAAAAAAAAAAAAAAAACTCAGAATCTTCTTTCTTATAATCCCTCTTCTGCAACGCATTAAACATTTAATACTGGCCTGGCAAACTGTTATGACCCCAATGGCGAGGGTCTCAGGGGTACGTGGAAGTCTGCAGAATACAAAAATCCAGCTCATAGGGCAGTGGTAACTGGGTTGACCATATATCTACTCCTAACGCCAACACTAGAAGTAGCCGGGGATCATTCCTACGTTGATTCTAGATGACACGCTCCAGCCGGAGAATCTAGCTACCCCTAGTAGAGGAAAACAAAAGACCTTTCTTGCCTCCAGAGAAGGGGACCCCAAAGCTGGATAGAAGCCCCCCACAAATAATAACGGTGAGGTAAGAGGAAATGACAAACACAGAAATGAACCAGGTTTAGCACAGAGAGGCCCGCTTACTGATAGCAGAATAAAGAAAGGTAACTTATATGGTCAACAAAAACCCTATCAAAATCCACACTGGAAATTCAAGAACCCCCGAACCGTCTAACGGTCCGGGGGGAGAACTCCAGCCCCCTAGAGCTTCCAGCAAAGGTCAGGATATAGATTTGGAACAAGCTGGACAAAAATACAAAACCAAAACAAATAGCAAAAAGCAAAAGGCAGACTTAGCTGATATAACTGGAACCAGGATCAGTAGACAAGAGCACAGCAGACTAGCTCTGATAACTACGTTGCCAGGCATTGAACTGAAGGTCTAGGGAGCTTATATAGCAACACCCCTAACTAACGACCCAGGTGCGGATAAAAGGAATGACAGAAAAACCAGAGTCAAAAAACTAGTAACCACTAGAGGGAGCAAAAAGCAAATTCACAACAGGGAGCTAAGGGTTCTATTCATTAGGCCACTCCCCACCATAGTGGGTAAACTGGGGGTCAGGCAGGAAGTTAGATGAGAAAGCTGACTGGATTGGACGAAGCAACACCTAGTGGCAGAGGGTGTTGTGGAGGAAGAGACAGTAGGGTCTCTGTCAGGGGTGGGATCCTGACAGAGGCTTGGCATTGGAAAGAACGTAACGGGTCCGCGCCAGCTCCGGGAAGCGGCGGGGCCCAAGAAAGGACTAGAAGCGAGATAGATTGTGCTGAGTGAGAAACGAGATCAAGCGATAGGAGAATTCCAGTAGGGGTCGTGCTGTAAGACCGGAGCAACATCCTACTGAGGCGCACTACCGGTGGCCGGAACGCCGAGGGAGTATTATAACATTCAGCTTCAAGCGATACTCTAAACAGCGGCAGGACAGTCAGTTTAAGGCGGGCTGTCTAACACATATCACCTATGAAGTCTTGGGAGGCAATTGCGGGAGAGGGGCGTCTCTAGGGTCCCGGAAGAACTCCAGGCCTACCCGACAAACGGGTGCCGTTCTAACTGTAACATCAGGAAGGGACGGACGATTAGAAGAACATCATTTAATCGAGTTGTGAGGGAACTTAAGAAACAGACACAACGGTTGTGGGGTACTTTCCGTAAGCACAGCAGGGAAGGACTACAACACATAGCGCTAAGAAGGAAGGCACCGATTTCCACCTGTGAAGAGAACTCTGGAGGTGCCATTGGACCGGCCGGACTTGCGCAGCTTGGTGAACCGTATTCTGGACTGAGGACTCAGAGATCTCCAGTAAAGAGGTAAAGAGACTGCAACCTGGTGTCCTCGTTATTTACCGCGACCTGCACCCCACAACTGCACCGTTACAACACCACTTACTGCACCGGACGTCCCCCACTGACAGACAGGGCCACGGACCGGGTCTAGCCACCGTGACAACTCCAGGACTGAGACCCAGAGGCCCGGCTCCGGGTACCCCTCGGCCCTGCGGTGTTGTGGGGGCGCTCCACAATATTTACATTTTCATTTTTAATACAGATCATGATATGGAAAAAACTACATTAAAAAAAATCAATTTGTGTAGTAAGTACCTTCATTTTATAAGATGCTCATTGTTGCCAATGTGTGCGTGACGTTTCCTGTAAGAACAGGAAGTTAAAGTCTAAAAAAGTCCCTGTGGCTGGAGTGAGAATTGCAAGATTTCAATTTTTTTTCTTTTTAATACAAATTGCGATATGGAAAAAAAAATACATTAAAACAATATTGGACAATTTGTGCACTAGGTACCTTCATTTTATAAGAAGTATATTCTATATGGCAGTAATGCAGTCTAAATGTCAACTATTCAATGATTTGCATACATGGTACAGAGTGCTGCTGTATGCTTTTGCTTAGGTATTATGCAGCAATATCATTTTCTACACTTGTTTATTTTGTTGAGAGATGCTGATCATTTTATGTTTTTTTGTTAGAAAAATATATTGACAAGCATTTTTTCATAGATGGATTAGGTTAGCTACTCCGCTTCATTAAGGGGTTGGCTAATTAAATTGCAGCCCCTTCATGTGTAATCTTGGGAATGAAAAGATATCTCATCATGAGCATGCTCAACAATTTTCAAAGATCCTATATTGCAAGGCTCATTGAATGGTTGATATTGACTTTTAGGATCTCTGCTTCCAATAGGTGGCGCTAGAGTTCAAGTCATCTTCCTATCTGGAGAGAAAATGTGCATATTTAATTTCTTAGAGGATTCATGGCTTTTAAGTCTCCTCACTCTGACATGCCAGGCTTGACATGTTACTCTTTACAAAGAGAAACGGAGAAACGTTACCCCTTAGACCCGAGTCCAGAGCCTTTCATGTAGCCAAATATGATCTCACACTTTGCACTGATGAGGGGCAACACCCTGAACCACTGTGTCTGCAAATTGATATTCTGGTTTGGCATTTATCCTAAGTCATATTGCAAGGCTCATTGAATGGTCGATATTGACTTTTAGGATCACTGCTCTTCAATAGGTGGCGCTAGATTACAAGTCCTCTTCCTCTCTGAAGAGACAATTTGCATATTTAATTTTCCAGCGTAGCATGCATGGCCTATATGTCTCCTCACTCTGACATGCCAGCCTTTTCTACAAAGAGAAACAGAGAAACGTTACCCCTTAAAACTCAGCCAAATCAGACGAGGGAAACACCCCGAAATACCGTGTCTACAAATTGGTATTCAGATTTGCTTTTATCACAACTCATATTGCAATGCTCATTGAAGGGTCGATATTGACTTTTAGGTGTTTAGTCCTCTTCTTCTCTGAAGTGGGAAATTAAATATGCAAATTGTCTCTTCGGAGAGGAAGAGGACTTGAACTCTAGTGCCACCTACAAGTCAATATCGACCCTTCAATGAGCCTCGCAATATGACTAGGAGCATGCATGGCTTTTAAGTCTCCTCACTCTGGCATGTCATGCTTGACATGTCACTCTCCACATGGAAAAGTTACCCGTTTAGACCCCAAAACTCCCATATAAATTTAGTGAAAGAGCCACGGATGTCCAACCTTCTCTCCGCTCTCGATGGAGCCCTAAACATGGTTCGATTATGAAGATACAGGTATGATTGTTGGATCCAAGGTCATAAACTCCCATAATTTCTTCCATGGTAGAACCGTTTCTAACCCCCCAAGCCAAAGTGATGTTCTCGCGTCCTCTGAAGGACTAACGTTCTGCTTTGTAAACCATTCAATTTCCCTTCTGAGTGATGTGCAAATCAGTACTTTCGTGCTGGTCTGCTTTGAGAAGGTTAAAAAAAGAATCGCTAACAACATGGCTGACAGGTCTTTTAATTAGCTCTTCCATGTAAACTGCAAGATGATGGCTGGCACGGAGACAGGAAAACATATTGCCACCAGTCAAGTATTACTTATACTGATGAGGGACAGCAGTGCGTGCAAACCCGACAACGACTGGAGGAAATGACAGATTTTAGATAAAATGAGACAAAACAATTATTGATCCTTGGCTGTAAAGTTTAGCGAGCCCTCCCCCATCAGCATACAAAGCAATTAACCAATGTAGACTTATGTGTCTCTCAGGGCCCATGCTGGAAGGGGTCCCATCAATTCCAGCGTCTATTTCAACTGGATGTGCTTCCGAGGTGGCACATTCAGTTGAAATATATTCCTCCACAGAGACCCACCACATCTCTGCACAAGTTCACACCACTGGTGAATCCAAGGCCAGCAGCTGAAGTTGGCATGCCACTGACACGCCGCACATAGCAGTGATGTCATAGAAAGCACAACCAAGTCAGCTGCGCCGGCTATAGAAGATGCTATGTGTCGTGGGTAATGTGTTAGAGAACAGTAGCAGAACAGGGAACATTATTATTGGATGAGCCCAGGAGCTTGGATTTTATACCAGGAGGATGGACATTATTACTGGAAGGGGCAAGGATGGGGACATTACACCAGGGTGGAGAAAATTATTAATGGGAGTGGCCTAGGATTGGGAGCAAAGATCACTGGAAGGGGCCCAGGATGGGGACATTATACCAGGAAGAGGCCAGGATAGGGACATTATGACAGGAAGGGACTCAGGATGGGGACATCATAGCAGGAAGGGACTCAGGATGGGGGACATTACAGCAGGAAGGGACCCAGGATATTGGAAATTTTTACTGAAAAGGGCCAGGATGTTGGACATTATTACTGGAAAGTGAAAAGGATAGAGGGCATTCTTACCAGAAGGGACCCAGGATAAATAACATTATACAAGGAAGGGTCTGAGAATGGCTGACATTATTACATTATGTGGGATTTAGAATTTTAAAATGGCTAATGCATCTGACCAAAATGTAGGTGGGAACGCAGGCCCACATTTTGCATTGGGTCCTGGTGCCCATCGGACTCTAGTTATCTATCTATCTATCTATTATTTATCTATCTATCTATCTATCTATCTATCTATCTATCTATCTATTATCTATCTATCTATCCATCGATCTATCTATCTATTTATCTATTTATCTATTATCTATCTATTATCTATCTATCTATCTATCTATCTATCTATCTATCTATCTATCTATCTATCTATCTATTATCTATCTATTATCTATCTATCTATCTATCTATTATCTATCATCTATCTATTATCTATCTATTATCTATCTATCTATTATCTATAAAAATTCTGAAAAATTGGAGGCAGCACACCATTTTTAGTGAAAAGAAGCTATTTAATCAGCCCGTTTCAGTCCCAACAGGAATCTTTCTCAAGTCCCTGTCTATTATCTATCTATCTATCTATCTATCTATCTATCTATCTATCTATCTATCTATCTATCTATCTATCTATTATCTACTGTATCTATTATCTATCTATCTATCTATTATCTACTGTATCTATCTATTATCTATATTTTATCTATCTATTATCTATTAGCTATCTATCTATAATCTATCTATTATCTATCATTTATCTATTATCTATTAGCTATCTATCTATTTATCTATGTTTTGCAAAAAAATATTAAAGAAGGAATTGAAAAGTTACTCAGAAATATGCCGTTTATCATGTCAGACATTCAAAATGTGAAACTCAGTAACTTCCGCCCTCACGTTCTTCCTGCACTTACATCTCAGGAGTGGATGTGACTCAAAACCTGAGCATTTGTTAAGGAATTTAATATCCGTTCAGAAAGATAAATCTTCCCAGTCCAGGAAGAGATTTATAACATCTGGGATCCAATATTATTAAGCTCTCGGTTCTATGGGAAATAATTGGCGCTTTTCTTGTGATAAGCAGAGGACATGTGCCGCCCACTCTCCAGATGCCTCTTTTACTTCTCACTTATAGATGGAAACTGACCTCTCCTGCTGCTTTGTAAGAATATTAGTAATAATACCGCTGTAATATTTCTTAATTACTTTGTTCTTAGCACACTCACATTTTGAGAGGGGTAGAAATCTATGGATCGGTAATCTGTCGCCTAACAGGCTGCCATCAAAGATTTTAGTCTCCGTCTACGCACAGACTTTTCTACAGTGACTTATCCACTCCTTGGGCAGCTTCATCTCCTACCCCTCGCTTGGCCCCCATAAGACAATAAAGACTATACTCTGCACTCGCTCCCTCCGGGGCCCCCGAGCGGATTTGTGACACGTGACACCGAAACCCAATCAGCGCTGCCGTCACTGTCTCCGCCTTCGGACAAATCGAACATGAAGAGGAAGTTCGGGCAGCAGCCCTACTAATCAGAAGAGGCACCAAGTATGCAGCAGGTAGTAAGAGGAATGCAGTGCTCTGGTTGGGGACCATGATGAGGCCACTGAGAAAGGGTCCTGGGATTCTTTTTACTCAACTGTACTACCTATGTTAAAAAAAAATATAGTGCAATCTTCACACTGGACTCTAGACATTATGATAGACTTACACTTCCTGTTCTCTACAAAAGACTTTTCAGTAGTCTCATTATCATCACAAAAAAAACTGCAATTCTAGATAACACCTCTATATACAGTAGGTAACACAGGATCCACCATTCACAATAGATGATGTCACAGCTCACCTCCTCCTCCTGTACAATGACAGATAACACCTCTATATACAGTAGATAACACAGGATCCACCATTCACAATAGGTAATGTCACAGCTCACCTCCTCCTCCTGTACAATGACTGAGAAGATAGTATTCTGCTACATATGGATCTGGATAAGTTGGAAACTTGGGCTGAAAGGTGGCAGATGAGGTTTAACAATGATAAATGTAAGGTTATACACATGGGAAGAAGGAATCAATATCACCATTACACACTGAACGGGAAACCACTGGGTAAATCTGACAGGGAGAAGGACTTGGGGATCCTAGTTAATGATAAACTTACCTGGAGCAGCCAGTGCCAGGCAGCAGCTGCCAAGGCAAACAGGATCATGGGGTGCATTAAAAGAGGTCTGGATACACATGATGAGAGCATTATACTGCCTCTGTACAAATCCCTAGTTAGACCGCACATAGAGTACTGTGTCCAGTTTTGGGCACCGGTGCTCAGGAAGGATATAATGGAACTAGAGAGAGTACAAAGGAGGGCAACAAAGTTAATAAAGGGGATGGGAGAACTACAATACCCAGATAGATTAGCGAAATTAGGATTATTTAGTCTAGAAAAAAGACGACTGAGGGGCGATCTAATAACCATGTATAAGTATATAAGGGGACAATACAAATATCTCGCTGAGGATCTGTTTATACCAAGGAAGGTGACGGGCACAAGGGGGCATTCTTTGCGTCTGGAGGAGAGAAGGTTTTTCCACCAACATAGAAGAGGATTCTTTACTGTTAGGGCAGTGAGAATCTGGAATTGCTTGCCTGAGGAGGTGGTGATGGCGAACTCAGTCGAGGGGTTCAAGAGAGGCCTGGATGTCTTCCTGGAGCACAACAATATTGTATCATACAATTATTAGGTTCTGTAGAAGGATGTAGATCTGGGGATTTATTATGATGGAATATAGGAATATAGGCTGAACTGGATGGACAAATGTCTTTTTTCGGCCTTACTTACTAACTATGTTACCTCTATATACAGTAGATAACACAGGATCCACCATTCACAATAGGTAATGTCACAGCTCACCTCCTCCTCCTGTACAATGACTGATAACACCTCTATATACAGTAGATAACACAGGATCCACCATTCACAATAGGTGATGTCACAGCTCACCTCCTCCTCCTGTACAATGGCTGATAGCACCTCTATATTAAGTAGATAACACAGGATCCACAATTCACAATAGGTAATGTCACAGCTCACCTCCTCCTCTTGTACAATGATTGATAACACCTCTATATACAGTAGATAACACAGGATTCACCATTCACAACAGGTGATGTCACAGCTCACCTCCTTCTCCCGTACAATGACTGATAACACCTCTATATACAGTAAATAACACAGGATCCACCATTCACAATAGGTAATGTCACAGCTCACCTCCTCCTGTACAATGACTGATAACACCTCTATATACAGTAGATAACACAGGATCCACCATTCACAATAGGTGATGTCACAGCTCACCTCCTCCTCCTGTACAATGACTGATAACACCTCTATATACAGTAGATAACACAGGATCCACCATTCACAATAGGTGATGTCTAGTGTTGAGCATTCCGATACCGCAAGTATCGGGTATCGGCCGATATTTGCTGTATCGGAATTCCGATACCGAGATCCAATACTTTTGTGGTATCGGGAATCGGTATCGGGATCGATATTAATGTGTAAAATAAAGAATAAAAATAAAAAATATTGATATACTCACCCTCTGACGCGCCCTGGTTGTAACCGCCAGCCTCCGTTCATAAGAATAAGCGCTTGAAAGTCCTTAGATGACGTCGCGGCCTGTGATTGGTCGCGGAGCGGTCACGTGACCGCAACGCGACCAATCACAAGCCGTGACGTCATCTAAGGTCTTTCAAGCACTTGAAAGACCTTAGATGACATCGCGGCTTGTGATTGGTCGCGTGGCGGTCACGTGACCGCTCCGCGACCAATCACAGGCCGCGACGTCATCTAAGGACTTTCAAGTGCTCATTCTTATGAACGGAGCTGATATTTCATATAACATAGTGTGCACTTATCTTTGATGACTAGTGATGTTTTCTGACGTGCTAATTATGCATTGTATTATGGAGCCAGTTTGTCGACTTCTCAAAGCAGAGGGAAAACTATGCAAATATATTAAATAATCAAGTAATGCTACTTGATCTCATCACCATTGTTCCCCTTACCTTGATGCTTGACTGAAGGACACTTGTTAAATCTAAAAATAGGTAACATGCCTCAGTATAAAGAGACTCAGAGACAGTGAAACTGATTGAGAGAGACAACCAGAGATTCTGCTAAGACATATACATCCAAAGGACCAGAGACAGTGAAGTGATGGCCGGGGGACCACCACGGTTCAGGAAGACTACTGTACACAAGATGAGGTGCAAGCAACAAAGGGTAGATTTATTGGAAGGCGAGGAACAAAGTAAATGAGGAAGATACAGACAGGGGTTTACAATGGTAAAAGACAATTTACAAGAGTTATAAATGTTATCTTTCCCGTAAAATAGCACGGTGCTCCAACTATTACAGACTCAAAATATGTCTAACCAGCAAATGTAAACAATAAACAAGTGATGATGCTACTCTACCTATAACCTCCCTGGCCTTTACTAAGCAGGCCACACGGCTCCTGTGTATTGACTAACAGGTGCACCAAACAGGAACAAACTCACGGTGATGTTGGAGAATCAGATCGAGTCCCAGGGGGGCCCCCAGCAGTCTAATATGGTGGTGCGCACGGCTTTCTGTCAGCTCTGTGAAGCGTGGTCTTCTCCTTGCTTCTGGATCCTAGGGATGCTCCTGGAAACTGTAAATTCCTTCCTCTGTATCTTCGTGGCTCTCTTGCAGCTATAAACATAAGGATGAATGACCTCGGGGAGATCAAAACATCTCGCCGAGGTCATTCATCCTTATGTTTATAGTCTTTTCACTAGGCACTGCTCCTAATAGCCAGTTTCCTACTCCACACTGATAAGGGGCAAATACCCCAAAACAGCTGTCTGTGGATGGATACCATGTTTTGGCATAGGTGGTTTTCCTTTATTGGATGCTGCCCTTCCCGTGGTTGTTCCTTCCCGGTGAAACACCTGGCTATTCATTGCTTGCATTGAGAAACACGTGATGGTGTCTCCGTGGCTTTTCTACATGCATTTGCATATTTCCCTTTAGGGATGGGGGCAGTGTTCTGGATCACTGCGTTGAGAAACACATGATGGTGTCTCCGCAGTGTTGGATGTTTTGATCTCCCCGAGGTCATTCATCCTTATGTTTATAGTCTTTTCACTAGGCTCTGCTCCTAATAGCCAGTTTCCTACTCCACACTGATGAGGGGCAAATACCCCGAAACAGCTGTCTGTGGATGGATACCATGTTTTGGCATAGGTGGTTTCCTTTATTGGATGCTGCCCTTCCCGTGGTTGTTCCTTCCCGGTGAAAGACCTGGCTATTCATTGCTTGCGTTGAGAAACACGTGATGGTGTCTCCGCGGCTTTTCTACATGCATCTCTTGCAGCTATATCAGGGCACAGTTCTTCTCTCTTTCAGCTATCAGCACAAAAAGTCCTCTCTGCAGCGGCCTCAGCTTACACACGCTGCTCCAGCTCCACACCTGCACTCTGCCAGACTAGTTCATCACACCGACTATTGCAGGGGAGAAGCAGAACATTCCATCATGCCAGACAAGGGGGTGCAGCCTCTTAAAGTGACAGCGTATTCGTTACTGTCCATAACAGCACCACCCTCTTACATGCCTCCCTTCTTAATGATGGCTGTCCTCGGCCATCACAGCATCAGGGTCAAAGTGTAATGGAGGAATGTTCAATACGGAAACAGCACCTATAGAGGAGGCAATAAAGTTGCAAAAACAGACAGAGCACACTGTTCTACATATCGGACTGGTGGAACCCCTGCATTAGACCTCTGGTATCTCCAAAGCTCTTGGGTGTCAGGCAAGGCTTGACTATCTTCCAGAAGAACACTTGTTGCAGGAGACATTGTGAGCTCTTGTCTGGTCTCATCCTCGCATGGCGGTACTGGTACATCCATGGGATTACCGTCTCTGTGCGGCTGAGGACCCCCTCCTGTGTCAGGGATGGTCCACTACTCATCAACGATTTCACCATCAGGCATGACAGATTCAGGAAGTGGCGTAGCGCCTTCAGGCGACAATGGCATAGAACAGACCTCAGACCGGCAAGGCCGCAGCATATTTCTGTGAAGTACTCTAGGGGCGGATGCCCCAGTCTCAGTCTGTACCTTGTAGACAGGGCCGTTAGCATACACTCGCTCGATAACTTTGTACGGCTGTACTTCCCATCTCTCACTTAGTTTTCCCTTGGGGCGTTTCTCTATAATTCTCGGTCTCCAGGTTGGAGGGGTAACTCTTGAGTCGGTTTGCGGTCCGTATGTTCTTTTTCTTGCAGCTGCTGACCCGCCAACTGCCGTATCGTTTGCAATCGTTGCCCATGCTCTTTCACCCATGAGGTGACAGTTCGCTCCATCAGCTCCTCTGGCTGTTCCAAATTCAGCTCAATGATCTCTCGTCCAGCTCTTCCAAACAACAGTAGATAGCGGATATAACCCATGGTGGAGTCGACCCGATTGTTGTAGGTCCAGACCAATTCCGGCAGATAGTCTGGCCAACACGCCTTCTTATCCTCCTCTAACGTTCTCAGCATTTGAAGTAAGGTTCGGTTGAAGCGTTCACAAGCTCCATTGCCTTGAGGGTGGTAAGGGGTGGTCTGGGACCGCTCAATGCCATACATATGATACAATTCTTCCATCACCTTGCCTTGGAAACATGCACCTTGGTCGGAGTGGATGCGCTTTGGGCACCCATACACCCGGATGAAGTCTTGACAGATGGCTCGCGCCGCCGATTCCGCAGTCTGATCTCTAGTTGGAGTGACTACTGCGAACTTAGAGAAATGATCGGTCATTACCAAACAGTATTGCAGCCCCCGGGCCGAGTGTCCCACCAGGACATAGTCGAACATCAAGACTTCTAGCGGTTCCTTAGTTTGTATGGTTTGGATGGGTGCCCTCTGTCTGGTACTCTTAATGAGGTCACTTACTCGACATTACCGGCAAACCTCTTCCACCACAAACTCCAATCGGGGGCAATACACATACCGCTGTAACCATTGGTAGGTCTTTGTGGGGCCGAAGTGTGCTCCAAATTCGTGGGCTTCTTTAGCTACTTCTTGAGCCATTCTTCCTGGGATGACCACTTGCCACCTTTCTTCCATATCTTTTTGCTGTTGCCTCTTACGATATAGCACTGACTCTTGCACTTCCAGTCTATCCCACTGGTGTAACACACTCCTCATTTCGGAGTCCAGATCATCTCTCTCTTGTTTGCCAGGCTAACGCTTTTGAGTTACCCACCATTTCATCTCTCAGCCCTTCATCTTCATCCTGAACGTGTCCCCATTCCTCTTTGGTTCTCCCCAGGGACCGGGGTAAAGCGCAGGCCTCCCTTCTTGACTGGGCCTCAACCATTGGGGGCTTAAACTTACGAAAGTCTGGGGTTTCTTCCTCTTTGACTTGCTCATCAAGATCTCCCACTGGAGTCTCCACAGTCACTCTTGACAGCCCATCAGCATTTGCGTTTTCGGTAACAGAGCGATAACGGATGGTAAAGTCAAACTTGGTTAGGCGAGCCACCCACCGTTGTTCCAAGGCCCCCAATTTAGCATTCTCAAGGTGGGCCAGGGGATTATTGTCTGTTCGAACTTGAACCTTGGTACCTGTCAGGAAGCCTGCAAACTTTTCTGTCATGGCCCACACCAGAGCCAGGAGCTCTAACAGGAAGGAGCTGTAATTGTGAGGGTTTCTTTCGCTGTCTCGCAGGGACCTGCTAGCATACCCGATGTCTCTCTCATGTCCATCCTGTATCTGAGAAAGTACTGCACCGAGTCCATGAAGGCTACCATCTGTGTACAACAGGAATGGTTGATCGAAGTCTGCGTAGGCCAAAATCGGGGCTGAGGTAAGGGCATTCTTTATAGCTTGGAAGGCCTCGTCTTGTCCCTGTGCCCAGGAGATGCGCTGCATCTTCGGCACTCCAGCGGTCCCCCTCAACAACTCATTAAGAGGACCCGCCACCTTCGCGAAGTCTTTAACAAACCAGCGGTAGTACCCAGCGAGTCCCAGGAAGGCCTGGAGTTCTCTCACTGTTCGAGGGACTGGCCACTTCTGGATAGCAGCCACTTTTTCTGGCGAGGGTAGAACTCCATCTTGTGACACTATGTGGCCCAGGTACTTTATCTCTCTCTTGAAGAGGTGGCACTTCTTTGGCTTCACCTCCAGGTTATGAGCCCAGTCTTCCAAGTACCTGTCCAAGCCGGGCAAGGTGTTCTTCGAATGAGGCCGAAAACACAACGATGTAATCCTGATATATCAGGGTAGCCTCAAAATTAAAGTCTCCCAAACACTTTTCCATCAGCCGTTGAAATGTGCCTGGAGCATTGGAGAGCCCGAAGGGCATCCGGTTAAACTCGAACAGCCCCATAGGGAGGATGAAGGCGGTTTTCTCTTTGTCTTTCTCTGCCACGGCTACTTGCCAGTATCCACTTGCTAGGTCCAGGGTGGAGAAGTACTTGGCTTTCCCCAATGCTGTCAAGGATTCCTCGATGCAGGGCAACGGATACGAGTCTCGAACAGTGCAGGCATTGAGTTTCCTGTAATCTACACAGAACCAGATGGTCCCATCTTTTTTCTTGACGAGCACCAACGGGGCTGCCCAAGGGCTCTGACTACTCTGCACCACTCCTGAATCAGCATCTGTCTCAGTAATGTTTTCACCTCTTGATACATCTTGGGTGGGATCTGCCGGTATCGTTCTCGAATTGGACGAGCTTCCCCAGTCGGTATCTCATGCGTGATGGCTTCAGTACAGCCGAAATCTTCGGCGTGATGGGCAAATGCGGCCTGATTTTCCCACATCGTAGTTTCTATTGCTTTCACATGCTCAGGGCCCAGAGCCTTCACATCCACTTCCATTTGATCAAGGATGACCCATCCACTCCACTCTGGGGATGGTGTCTCTTCGTCCCTGCAGCAACTGCTAGGGTCCACCCCGCACCTTCTTTCGGTGATAAAGACTAGGGTTGAGCGACTTTTCATTTTTTGAGATCGTGCCTGTAAACCCCGGCGAATGAAGGAAATGTAGGTCAATGACCTATAGTTACCTTCAGTCGCGGTGATGCGCCCCCTGGTGGATGTCCTCATGAACTGCAGCCTGGGAACGTTTTGCACGTTGACAAGGGACCGCTGCAAGTCCTGCACCA
Organism: Ranitomeya variabilis; assembly: GCF_051348905.1. NCBI lineage: Eukaryota > Metazoa > Chordata > Amphibia > Anura > Dendrobatidae > Ranitomeya > Ranitomeya variabilis. The sequence continues at coordinate 210,631,067 of NC_135235.1, read as the reverse complement.
CCTGGACCAGCACCTCCTGATGGTTTGGGTCCCCTCTGGTATTGGCGCCCTGGACATGCATCACCCCAGACGCATAGCTCTCTTCTTTACTTCGGGCCACTGTTTCCGCCAGAATTTGATGAAACGTAAGAGCCGGATCTTCCCGGACCCGTTCTGACAGTGCTCGCCTCAAGGATGTGCTGTGCAGTCCCAGAATGAATTGCTCCCGGAGTATCCGGTCTTTAGAGCCCATGCCGCCAAATCCATCCACCTCCTTTCTCTGCACCTCTGCTAACACTTCTTGCAGTGCTGTTGCATACTGAGAAATTCCTTCTTCTTCCCGCTGCAGCCTAGAGTAAAATTTGGCGTGAAGGTGTCCGGCGATAGCAGTCTCACCGTAGATCTCTTCCAGGAACTTCACTAGCTCCTTCAGGGTACTGCGGGTGAGTTCTGGTTGTAGGCAGACGTTTCTACGGGCTTCTCCCTCTAGGGCAGTTAACGCAATGTCCACTTCGAGGTCTGGGCTGATGTTATAAATCTTCAGGGTGCTTTGCAGCCGGGACACCCAGTCGGACAGTGGCATATTCTTGCCGTAAAACTTTGGTAGCACACTAAATATGGTGCCCATAGGGAGTGTCCTTGCAGGGGTTCCACCAATGCCCACGGCATCTCCATTAACATTAGCATTCCCGCCATTGCCGTCTGCTGCCTCCATCTTGGTGACAGTACCCTGCTCGCAGCGCCACTTGAAACGATAGCCGGGGGACCACCACGGTGCAGGAAAACTACTGTACACAAGATGAGGTGCAAACAACAAAGGGTAGATTTATTGGAAGGCAAGGAACAAAGTGAATGAGGAAGATGCAAACAGGGGATTACAATGGTAAAAGACAATTTACAAGAGTTATAAACGTTATCTTTCCCATAAAATAGCACGGTGCTCCAACTATTACAGACCCAAAATGTGTCTAACAAGCAAATGTGAACAATAAACAAGTGATGATGCTACTCTACGTATAACCTCCCTGGCCTTTACTAAGCAGGCCACACGGCTCCCGTGTAATGACTATTGAAGCCTACACTAGGCCCTAACAGGTGCACCAAACAGGAACAAACTCACGGTGATGTTGGAGAATCAGATCCAGTCCCAGGGGGGCCCCCAGCAGTCTAATATGGTGGTGCGCATGGCTTTCTGTCAGCTCTGTGAAGCGTGGTCTTCTCTTTGCTTCTGGATCCTAGGGATGCTCCTGGAAACTGTAAATCCCTTTCTCTGTATCTTTGTGGCTCTCTTGCAGCTATATCAGGACACAGTTCTTCTCTCTTTCAGCTATCAGCACAAAAAGTCCTCTCTGCGGCAGCCTCAGCTCACACATGCTGCTCCAGCTCCACACCTGCACTCTGCCAGACTAGTTCATCACACCAACTATTGCAGGGGAGAAGCAGAACATTCCATCACGCCAGACAAGGGGGTGCAGCCTCTTAAAGTGACAGCGTATTCCTTACTGTCCATAACAGCACCACCCTCTTACAACAGGACAGCAGCCAATATCATGGCTCCATCATGAGAGACAGGGATCTATCATTCTCCAGGAAACAACCTAGGGGTTTTCAGCTCCAGTTGGAAGAATACAGATCTGCTCCATTGACTATCCCAGAACCATGGATACGTTGGAAGAAAGACAGAATTGGGACCCGCTGGTAATGTAATGAGAACCATCCTGAGTACTGTGCTGGGACTGTTCTATGTGTTATCTGCCTGTTTTGTTCTTCAATAAACATTGCCACACTGTTTTACCCTTACCCTGTGTTGTCTGAGTAGCATTATTCCCACTTTAAAGGGAGAGCAGACATTAGGCAGGACGAACCCTGGTCCATGTAGTTCCGACTAGTGGAGCGGGATGCCCCCCCGTGTCTCCACATCTTCTATTGAAATTCTGTCTGTAATGATAATAAGTGTTGAGAAGTAATTCTTCATAGATCATTTTCTAACAATACATTCCATTGGCGAAAACAATCTATCAACTGAAGGATAACTTGTAAACTTGGCATAAATCATGCAAGTGATGAAGTTCCACCTATTACAAATGACTCATTTCCATTGTACACTCAAGCAATATCTGTATTTTTTTAATATATTTTGGTTAACTTATTTTTCTCATTTCCTGAAATTTAGATAACTTCTTTGATGGATTCATGGAGAGAGAACTTTGTTGCGTTCGTACATCAGGCACATTTTCAGGGTGACTGATTTCACTGAGTCCCATTCCTTCGGAGCCAGCTCTGGCTAGAAATTCAATATCAAACATCAGAATAGGATATGGATGAAAGTATGCAGTAAACTAAAATCTTAACATATCCTTCTTGAACATGATTCTAAAAATTCTTTAAAGGCCTCTGTATATTCCTGATTCTTTGCAACATTGAAATTTTTGGTAAACAGTCAAATATTTACATTATACAAATAAGAGTAAACTGTTTATATGTAGCAAAAGAAATTCTGCAAGTTCACGTATGAAAGCCATAATCTCTGCCCACTGGTTGTGTAATATAATTTGCTTTAAAATTTTATGAATGAAAAAAAAAGAATAAACTAGAAGTAAAAATCTGCTTAACGCTGTGGTCCCATGATGGTTTTTTGGTGACTTTTTTTACACTGCATATTTTTGCCTAACTTACTTAATTAGTGCAGAAATGTAGAAGAAAATATGCAACATTAAAAACTCCCCACAAGCTCACGGTGGGATCGTAACCTAACAATATTAAGAATGTTAGTTACTAATCCTACTAATGTGTGCAAGTAAACAATGCCCTACCAACTCAGTGCCCAACCAATGTGTGAAAGGAAACAGTGCCCTACCAACACAGTGCCAAACCAATGTGTGAAAGGAAACAGGGCCCTACCAACACAGTGCCCAACCAATGTGTGAAAGTAAACAGTGCCCTACCAACTCAGTGCCCAACCAATGTGTGAAAGGAAACAGTGCCCTACCAACACAGTGCCAAACCAATGTGTGAAAGGAAACAGGGCCCTACCAACTCAGTGCCCAACCAATGTGTGACAGGAAACAGGGCCCTACCAACACAGTGCCCAACCAATGTGTGAAAGTAAACAGTGCCCTACCAACTCAGTGCCCAACCAATGTGTGAAAGTAAACAGTGCCCTACCAACTCAGTGCCCAACCAATGTGTGAAAGGAAACAGGGCCCTACCAACACAGTGCCCAACCAATGTGTAAAAGTAAACAGTGCCCTACCAACTCAGTGCCCAATCAATGTGTGAAAGTAAACAGTGCCCTACCAACTCAGTGCCCAACCAATGTGTGCAAGTAAACAGTGCCCTACCAACTCAGTGCCCAACCAGCGTGTGAAAGTAAGCATTGCCCTACCAACTCAGTTCCCAACCAATTTGTGCAAGTAAACAATGCCCTACCAACTCAGTGCCCTACTAATGTGTGCAAGTAAAGAATGCCCTACCAACTCAGTCCCCAACCAATGTGTGCAAGTAAACAATACCCTACCAACTCAGTGCCCAACCAATGTGTGGAAGTAAGCAATGCCCTACCAATTCAGTGCCCAACCAATGTGTGCAAGTAAACAATGCCCTACCAACTCAGTGCCCAACCCATGTGTGAAAGTAAACAACGCCCTACCAACTCAGTGCCCTACTATTGTGTGCAAGTAAACAATACCATACCAACTCAGTGCCCAACCAATGTGTGAAAGTAACTAATGTCATACCAACTCAGGGTTAATTTTAAAGGGTCTGCTTCAGCAAAAGTCCTAAACTGCTGCACATGGAGATCTATGGCATAAAAGCTAAAACATTTTTCAACTTTTGCCATTTTCCTGCCAGTTTGAATCCACTCCTTTGTGTTTATAGGCTTTGTATTTATTTATTTATACAAGATTTTCCTTATTTCTATTTTATAAATGTTTTATACAGATGATTATAAATCATATTATACCACCCGTGGGCAGAGACAATCACTTTCATACCCAAGCTTCCGCTCTCAATGTATTCCTATTTAAAATACCTATTGTTTTCTATGAAAGAGTGCTGCAGGTATGCACGTAAACCCATGCAGAGGTCATTGTGCAGAGAGGGTGTAGAAGTGAACCATAGCCACCTATGGTGGATCCCGTGTTATCTAGCTTTTGTAATCCAGTCTGTGATCATGTTTTCTGTCTAAGAAACATTTGTGACAACTGAGAAACACATGAGCAATAAGAAAAAGCATCAAGTGTACTAGTTTGGTCAGGCCAAAATGGTCAGACCATTGCCAGTCGTAGCTTTGCTTGATGGTGTGTGTGTCTTGTACTTAGAGTTCTGTTATTCTGATCTTTGTTGCCTGACCTTGGACTTTGCCTTTTGACCATTCTTTTGTATTGTGCAGTTGGCTTTGACATACTCTGACCTTTGCTGCCTGACCTCGGACTTTGCCTTCTAACCAATCGTTTGCCTTACCCTTTTGCCTTTGACTTGTTCTCCTGGTATTTGTCCTCGGATTCCTTGACTCGGATGTTTCACGGCTTCAAAAGTAACCAGGGAGAGACTCAAGCCACAATCCCCCAACCCTAGATCACGATCACATGAATTTTTAGATCATGATCACAAAGAGTACATATGTTAAAAAAAACAATATATTTATCAGTTTTTTAAAAATCATTGCTTTTTTAAAACCAAACTTGTTGACAATTTTCGCTCATTGAATTTATTGATTGTCATGTGCAGATTTTTCTTTTGATATCGTATAGAGTTTCGCTTATGGGCTGGCATATTCTTCTGGAAATTAATAGATTAGCCTGAAATTTCACTTTTAGAATCAGGTTCATTATACTAAGTGGCTGATTTCCCAAAGTTTTTTTTTACATAAAACCCATTGAAAAGTAAAAAAACTGTGAAATGAGAAGATGACGGAGTCTGACGTGAGCTTCTTAACGAATATGGCACATCTTACACCACCAAAACCCTGTGTAAATACTGGTGTGTATGGTGTCAGTCTTAATTAGCAACCTAGACTGGAACCCACAGTCCCCAGATCCATAGGCTGATGCCTCATCCATTAGGCCACTGGGACTTTACCATAGGCAATTCCAAATTTTCCCCAAATATTCAATTTGCTTTGAAGAAATTTGCCCAAATTTTCATCTCTGAAATAATGTTCACATTCTTTGCTTTTTGAGATCTATTTGGCTTACACCAGAAACCTTCGACATGGAATGTATGCTGGAACTTTGGATAATCCAGTAGATACTTCACAAGTGAGTAACCAGGGAAGGACTCAATCTACGATCCCCCATGCAATGCCTTGTCCATTAGGCAATGGTGGTCTTTTTTTAGAATCCACCTATAGTCTAACTAAACTTCTTGAAAATCTTTTTTTTAATAGATGGTGATGAATTGAAGAAGATACAATACAAGACATCCGAATATAAAAAGAGTTTTTCCTACATATGAAAATGTATTTTACATTCCAGAATTACTAATCTTTTTACTGCACCCATTGGGTAAATCCTTATCATTTGATACATTTTACATGAGGTGGAAATCTAAAATAGTCCGTATTTTGTGGGCTACATATCAACACATTTTTCAACTCAATATCTTATTGAATTGCTTACATTTTAATACCTTTAAGAATCTAATTCAGAAGCCTGAAAAATAATTTTTAAATTATGATCATAAAGTGTAGGTATGTGTAGAAATGTAGGTATCAATCGTGATATTGTTTTTGGCTAGAAATTAAGAATTTTCCTATTTATTTTTTTTAGATTTAACATTGCTTAGATTTAGATTTTTTTTTAGATTTAGTGTTCGCATGCTTTTTTTTGGAATTAAATATAAGCCTGACACTTAATTTCATATTCCAGAAGGATATATTAGGACTTTCGCTAGCAGATACTTGACAATTTCACAACCCAGTTCGGACCTAAGCCCACAATCTCTAGCAGTTGATGCATTAGGCTGCACAGGGGTGGCCATACTGGGGTAGCCGATGCAGCTGCACAGGTGCCCCAGAGGGGTAGGGGTCCCGTATAACTGCTGAAACATCTTCTCTATCGATTAGCCAGCCTTCACACTCTTCTCATGATGATCCAAGGAGATTGAGAGGGAGGTTGTTGCTACTCCTTTCGCACGGTTCCTCATGAGAGGACTGTGAAGGCTTCTATCCACGTAACACAGAACATCCTACTGCCTTCCCCCCTGCAGGTCATGCAGAAGGAGCAGATAGGGAATTGTGAGGAAGAAAGGAAGAGACAATTATGCTTAGTTTTGGCAGCATGTATCAACTGACAGGTTCCCTTTAATCTGCTAAAAAAAAAAAGAAGGTACAAAATAAAACAGTTTTCTAAAAATAAAAACTCAAATAACGCTCTTTTTCTCTATTAACAATAAAGATATATATATATATATATATATATATATATATATATATATATATATATATATATATACTAGCTGAAGAGCCCGGCGTTGCCTGGGCATAGTAAATATCTGTGGTTAGTTATAGCACCTCACTTCTCTCATTATCCCATCACGCCTCTCATTTTCCCCCTCACGTTTTATTTTCCCCCTCACATCTCTCATTTTCTCCCTCACACCTCTCATTTTCCCCCTCACTCCTCTTATTTTCCCCCTCACTCCTCTCATTCCCCCCTCACTCCTCTCATTCCCCCTAACACTTGTCATTTCGACCTCACATCTGTCATTTTCCGATCAATCCACTATTTTCCTTTACTCCTCTCATTTTGCACTCACACCTTTTCATTTTCACCTCACACCTCTCATTTTCACCTCACACCTCTCATTTTCCCCTCAGTATATACATGTTTGTCATCTCCCTTATATATAGTATACACCTGTATGTCATCTCCTGTATATAGTATATACCTGAATGTCATATCCCCTGTAAATAGTATATACATGCTGTATGTCATCTCCTCCTGTATATTGTACATACCTGTATGTCATCTCTTCTGTATATAGTATATACCTGTATATCATCTCCTGTATATAGTATATGCCTGTATGTCATCTCCCCTGTATATAGTATATACCTGCTGTATGTCATCTGCTCCTGTATATACTTATGTGTCATCTCTTCTTTTATATAGTATATACCTGTATGTCATCTCCTCCTGTATATAGTATATACCTGTGTCATCTCCTCCTGTATGTAGTATATACCAAATAGATAAATGGCTGCACTCAATTTTACTGTGCTAAAGCAAGGAAATGTGTGATACATGAAATGGGAATAGCATAATGGCTTGTGAAATCTATGAAAAAACACATGAGATGCTTAGCACAAGATTTGGCCAAAAATTGTGAGCCCATCCACCAAACGTCAAGGTAATCTCAGATCGGATGGGTACCTGCCCTGTCTGCCTAGTGTGAATTGTGGATGGGCTCACAATTTTTGGCCAAATCTTGTGCGAAGCATCTCATGTGTTTTTTCATAGATTTCACAAGCCATTATGCTATTCACATTTCATGTATCGCACATTTCCTTGCTTTAGCACAGTAAAATTGACTGCAGCCATTTATCTATTTGCTATATGTCTTTTTTGGTTATGCACCAGTTCAGACTAGATTGCTGTTCAGTCAGTTTTCCTATATTTACTATGTACTATTTTTTCTGACTTGAACGCCCTGCCCTTCACCATGCTGTGATTTTAATTACATCCAAACACTGTTGGTTCCGACCTTCCTATAAATGCAGGCTTTACCATGTTATTAGCCATAGGTAAGTGTTCACACTAGGCAGACAGGTCAGGTACCCATCCGATTTGAGATTACCTTGACGTTTGGTGGATGGGCTCACAATTTTTGGCCAAATCTTGTGCTGAGCATCTCATGTGTTTTTTCATAGATTTCACAAGCCATTATGCTATTCACATTTCATGTATCGCACATTTCCTTGCTTTAGCACAGTGAAATTGAGTGCAGCCATTTATCTATTTGCTATATGACTTTTTTGGTTATGCACCAGTTCAGACTAGATTGCTGTTCAGTCAGTTTTCCTATATTTACTATGTAGTATATACCTGTATGCCATCTCCTCCTGTATATAATATATACCTGTATGTCATCTCCTCCTGTATATAGTATATTCCTGTGTGTTATCTGCTCCTGTATATACCTGTATGTCATGTTCCCTGTATATAGCATGTACCTGTATGTCATCTCCTCCTGTATTAGACCTCGTTTACACATTATTTGATCAGTATTTTTACCTCAGTATTTGTAAGCTAAATTGGCAGCCTGATAAACCCCCAGCCAACAGGAAGCCCCTCGCCCTGGCAGTATATATTAACTCTCACATACACATAATAGAAAGGTCATGTGACTGACAGCTGCCATATTTCCTATATGGTACACTTGTGGTACGTTTTGAGTATGTGCAAGTTTTGTGTGTGTTAGGAGTCGAGTTCCCACCGCTGCACAGGGGGAATCTTGAACCATGTCTGCTGCGGTCTCCCATTCTTCTCTAGCCACAGTGGAGCCTGCTCAGCAGAGACGTCAATCCCAGCGTCTTGCTCAATCTCACTCTGTGCATAGGGTTACTGCTGCTTTTTCAGCTTCTGCCATTGAAGCCAGTGCTGGGCAGCGGCGAGCAGATGCTTTTGGGACTAAGTCCTGCTTTTCCTCTTCTGAGCATGCCCAGGGCAAGATCTCCCATTGGAGATCGAGGGTCACATGCTCAGATACTGCAGCAGATCCCATGGGTCCTCCAGGAAGGTCCTGAAGGTGCTCAACTTCTGTGCCAGCGCTTCCCATTGGTCCTTCTGGGAAGGTCCTGTACATGCTGCAGCTATAAAATGTTCGCATGACCGCACGGCCATGCGCTAGTGTAAACGTGTGTGTGTTGATGAGTGAAAGTCGTTCATTAATTATCCCCTCCCTTGTGTATGACTGCTCACGTAAGGTGGATGATTTCTATCTAGCGCCCGACTTAGCCATCAGCACGTAACACACAAAACAGCGTCTAATTGCTGTGACCGCCAGTGCGGCGCCGTGCGCTTTCACAGCGCTTTCCTGACCCAAGCCTGGGTGGTTAGTGGCGTCCGCCAGTGCGGCACCGCACGCACTCTCATGCATATTTATTATTATTTCTTTCACTCTGACACCCCAGTTGCGGTATCGAGCACAAGAGGTCTATATGAACTCAAATCCTGTGTCTTGGGATTGAGTTCTGAGACTCCTTGCTTGCGCTCTTGGTGCGGTACCGCGGCCCTGTGACACAACAGGGTTCGCTTCCTTCACACAGGGTGAAGTTAACCCGTGTGTGTATCCACATTGTACCGCCATATAGTCCGTCATTACTTGGCAGCAGGTTCCATCTCTGCACGGTGGACCCTGGGCTGCGAACGCACCTTACTCTATCTTTCTTATTATTTGGTGTGTTCCGCTAGCCCTAACATTACACTAGCACCAGGGTCTGGCTAGTAATGACGGACAAACAGCAATCCTTGTGGTACATCCAGCAGCTGGAGGGTAGGTTGGCGGCTCTCGAGCGCACAACCTCAGCTGTCTATGTAACCGCAGTTGCTGTTCAGGCTGCTAGTGTGGCTGCAGCCACCTTGTCCACTGCCACCCCTGTACCGACTCTATCTCGCCTCCCGCTGCCAGAAAAATTTTCTGGTGATAGTAAGTCTTGTAGGGGTTTCGTGAGTCAGTGCTCTATACATCTCGAGCTTCTGGCCTCTCGTTTCCCTACAGAGCGGGCTAAGGTGGGGTTTATTGTGTCTCTCCTGTCAGACAGGGTGTTGGAGTGGGCTACGCCGCTGTGGGAGCGTGGCGATCATGTGGTGCAGAGTGCTTTGTTGTTCCTGAGCACTCTGAAACAGGTCTTTTTAGGACCTCGTGTCACCCATGATACGGTGCTCCAACTGTTGGCATTGACTCAGGGCTCGTCCTTGGTCAGCCATTTTGCCATCCACTTCCGCACCCTAGCATCTGAACTGGAGTGGTCGGACAAAGCCCTTATTCTGATATTTTGGAGGGGGCTGGCTGACCACGTGAAAGACGCCCTGGCCACTAGGGAGATTCCCGCCACACTGGAGGAGTTAATAGCACTGTCCACTCGTATTGACCTCCGTTTTCACGAGCAGAGGTTAGAGCGAGCCCAGTGTAGGCAGAGGTTTCGGCTGGCTCCCACCTTTGCCAAACCTTTGGAATCTCCAGTTCAGGCTCATGAGTCACATGAGGCCATGGAAGTGTCACGAGCGGGATCTAAGTCCCGGTCCGCTCGTGCACTCCAGGTTTGTCATGTTTGCCAGCAGTCAGGACATCTTGCCACCAGATGTCCCCAGAGGTCGAGGAAACGTCAGCGTCTAGTGGTAGTAGGTGGAGGTACACTAGACAGGGCGACGTTTGCCTCCAAATTGTCCTTTAAGGGGACAATTACAATAGGCTCATTCACTCACTCGGTAGAGCTCTGCGTGGATTCTGGGGTGGAGGGCAATTTTATGTCTTCTGCCTTCACCCAACATCACGCAATACCCCTGGTAATGCTAGCTCAACCAGTTACTGTACGAGTGGTGAATGGGTCAACACTGCCCTCACAGATAACACACCAGACCATCCCTTTTACTCTGTCCTTGTCGCCATCTCATCAGGAGATTATATCTCTGCTCGTCATTCCTGAGGGAATTGATGAGATCCTGTTAGGGATGCCTTGGCTACGGTATCGCTCTCCTCATATCGAGTGGTCCACAGGCAGAATTTTAGGATGGGGTGAATCTTGTGGGGGTAGATGTCAGAGGGAGAGCGTTCAGGTTGCTACTACTGAGGTACCCGCAGATTTATCCTCTCTTCCCAAGCAATATTGGTCTTATGCGGACGTGTTCTCCAAAAGGGCTGCAGAGACCCTTCCGCCTCACCGCCCCCATGACTGTCCTATTGACCTCTTGCCTGGTGCTGAGCCTCCCCGGGGTCGAGTCTATCCTTTGTCTCTCCCGGAGACGGAGGCAATGTCACAGTATATCCGAGAGAATCTGGCAAGAGGATTTATTAGGAAGTCAATGTCACCTGCAGGGGCTGGGTTCTTCTTCGTACAGAAGAAGAGTGGAGAACTGCGTCCATGCATAGACTACAGGGGTCTTAACGCCATCACCGTTAAAAATAAGTACCCACTACCCCTGATATCTGAGCTTTTTGATAGGCTACGGGGAGCAAGGGTATTTACTAAATTAGATCTGCGGGGTGCTTACAACCTGATTTGTATCCGTGAGGGGGACGAATGGAAGACGGCTTTTAACACCAGGGATGGGCACTATGAATATCTGGTGATGCCCTTCGGGCTCTGTAATGCCCCAGCCGTTTTCCAAGACTTTGTAAACGACATCTTCCGGGATATGCTTTCCACCTCGCTCGTAGTTTATTTGGATGTTATTCTCGTCTACTCTCCAGATATAGACTGATGATTGCAAGGTCTTCGACCTCCTACGGGCTAACTCCCTCTATGCCAAGTTGGAGAAGTATGTATTTGAGCAGGAGTCCTTGTCTTTCCTTGGCTATATCATCTCTGCCCAGGGATTGGCTATGGATCCTGCCAAGCTACAGGCTGTGATGGACTGGCAGGAACCCCATTCTCTCAAAGCGGTGCAGCGCTTTATGGGGTTCATTAATTACTATCGCCAGTTCATTCCCCACTTCTCATCTTTGGTAGCTCCCTTGGTTGCCCTCACCAAGAAGGGAGCAAATCCCAAGTTGTGGTCAGAGGAGGTCTCCAAGGCCTTTTTCTTGATTAAGTCACACTTCGCTAGCGCTCCAATCCTACATCGCCCCAATGTAGATAAGCCATTTATTATGGAGGTGGATGCCTCATCCGTTGGTGCTGGAGCAGTCCTCTTCCAAAAGGATGTTCAAGGTCGGAAGCATCCTTGCTTCTTCTTCTCTAAGACCTTTTCACCAGCAGAGAGGAATTATTCCATCGGGGACAGGGAGTTGCTAGCCATAAAGTTGGCTTTCTCAGAGTGGAGACACCTCTTGGAGGGAGCTCGCTTTCCCTTCCAAGTGTTCACAGACCACAAGAACTTGGTGTACTTACAGACGGCCCAGCGGCTGAATTCTTGCCAGGTTAGATGGTCCCTGTTCTTCTCCTGGTTCCATTTTACTCTCCATTTTCTCTCCGGGGAGAAGAACATTCGTGCCGACGCTCTCTCTCGCTCCGTAGTGTCATCTGAGGAGGAGGAGGAGCCTCGGCTTATTGTGCCTTCTGAGAGCCTGAGAACTGTGGCTCCGGTTTCGCTAGAGTCTGGCCCCCAGGCAAGACTTTTGTTCCATCTAATATGCGACCGGAGGTTCTCTCTTGGGCTCACTCATCCAGGGTGGGTGGACATTTTGGGGCCAAGAGGACATCTGAGCTTTTGGCAAGGACGTACTGGTGGCCGCATATGGCCCTTGACGTCAGGGACTATATTCGGGCGCGTGTCTCCTGCGCCAAGAATCGGTCTCCTCGGCAACGGCCTGCTGGGCAACTTTACCCCCTGCCGGTGGCAGACAGGCCCTGGGAGATGGTCAAGATGGACTTCGTGGTGGGTTTACCCAAGTCTCATAACTGCACCGTTATCTGGGTTGTCACTGATCATTTCTCTAAGATGGTGCACCTGGTGCCACTTCCACGGTTACCTTCTGCACGGGCTTTGGCGGCATTGTTCATTAAACATATTTTCCGTTTACATGGCATGCCTGATAAAATTGTCAGCGACTGGGGTCCCCAGTTCGCGTCTCGGTTTTGGAGAGAGCTCTGTCATTTACTCAGCATAGAACTAAATCTCTCCTCTGCATATCGTCCCAAGACGAATGGGTTGGTAGAGAAGGCCAACCAGACTCTGGTGACATATTTGCGACATTTTGTCTCTGCTAGGCAGGATGACTGGGCATCTTTGCTACCTTGGGCAGAATTTGCTCTGAACAACGCAGTAGCCGATTCCACTGGGCAGACTCCTTTTCTTCTTAATTACGGCCAGCATCCACATGTCCCTGTGCCCATGCCCGTGTCATCCACTGATTCCAGGGTGGCAGACTGGGCAGTGGATGCACATGACATTTGGGACCACACACAGGATGCCATTCGGGCTTCCAAGGAGAGAATGAGGGTTTCTGCTGATGCTCACCGGCGCCCCGCTCCGACCTTCGTTCCTGGCGACTTAGTGTGGCTCTCCGCCCGTAACATCAGGCTGCGAGTTGCGTCCACTAAGTTTGCGCCTCGCTACATTGGTCCTTTCAAGGTTCTGGAACAGGTTAACCCTGTAGTCTACCGTTTGGCTATTCCTCCGCGCCTTGGTATCACCGACATCTTCCACGTTTCCCTCTTAAAGCCCGTCTATATGTCCCGGTTTTCTGAGTCATCTGCCAGGACATCGGGTTCATCCACGGATGAGTACGAGGTGAATGCTATCATGGGGTGCAAGGTAGTACGTGGCAAAAAATACTATCTTGTGGACTGGAAGGGCCACGGCCCTGAGGACAAAACCTGGAAACCTGTAGAGCATTCGGGCTCCGCTGCTCATTGCAGCCTTTGAGCGTAGCAAGGCCTAAGGAGAAGGGGGGCCCTAGGAGGGGGGGTAATGTTAGGAGTCGAGTTCCCGCCGCTGCACAAGGGGAATCTCGAACCATGTCTGCTGCGGTCTCCCACTCTTCTCTAGCCACAGTGGAGTCTGCTCAGCGGAGACGTCGGTCCCAGCATCTTGCTCAGTCTCACTCTGTGCATAGGGTTATTGTTGCTTTTCCAGCTTCTGCCATTGAAGCCAGTGCTGGGCAGCGGCGAGCAGATGCTTTTGGGACTAAGTCCTGCTTTTCCTCTTCTGAGCGTGCCCAGGGCAAGATCTCCCGTTGGAGATCGAGGGTCACATGCTCAGATACTGCAGCAGATCCCATTGGTCCTCCAGGAAGGTCTTGAAGGTGCTCAACTTCTGTGGCAGCCTCCCATTGGTCCTTCTGGGAAGGTCCTGTACATGCTGCAACTATAAAATGTTCGCATGACCGCACGGCCATGCGCTAGTGTAAACTTGTAAACGTGTGTGTTGATGAGTGAAAGTCGTTCATTAATTATCCCCTCCCTTGTGTATGACTGCTCTCGTAAGGTGGATGATTGCTATCTAGCGCCTGACTTAGCCATCAGCATGTAACACACAAAACAGCGTCTAATTGCTGTGACCGCCAGTGCGGCGCCGTGCGCTTTCACAGCGCTTTCCTGACCCAAGCCTGGGTGGTTAGTGGCGTCCGCCAGTGCGGCACCACACGCACTCTCGTGCATCTTTATTATTATTTCTTTCACTCTGACACCCCAGTTGCGGTGTCGAGCGCAAGAGGTCTATATGAACTCAAATCCTGTGTCTTGGGATTGAGTTCTGAGACTCCTTGCTTGCGCTCTTGGTGCGGTACCGCGGCCCTGTGACGCAACAGGGTTCGCTTCCTTCACACAGGGTGAAGTTAACCCATGTGTGTATCCACATTGTACCACCATATAGTCCGTCATTACTTGGCAGCAGGTTCCATCTCTGCACGGTGGACCCCGGGCTGCGAACGCACCTTACTCTGTCTTTCTTATTATTTGGTGCGTTCCGCTAGCCCTAACAGTGTGAGGCAACTTTTGCATGTGTTGCAACTTTTGTGCATATGGCAATTTTTCCGCGTGTGCAAGTTTTGCCTGTGGCGAGTTTTCCATGAGGTGAGTTTTGCACGTGTGGCGAGTTTTGCGTGAGCCTAGTTTTGCATGTGGCGAATTTTGCGCGTGGCGAGTTTTGAGCGGCGACTTTTGTGTTTTGACTTTTATGTGGCGAGGTTGGTGTATGTGTGGTGAAATGTGTGCTGAGGGTGGTATATGTGTTCAAGCACGTGGTAGTGTGTGGCGCATTTTGTGTGTGTGTTCATATCTCCGTGTGTGGTGAGTATCCCATGTCGGGGCCCCACCTTAGCAACTGTACAGTATATACTCTTTGGCGCCATCGCTCTCATTCTTTAAGTCCCCCTTGTTCACATCTGGCAGCTGTCAATTTGCCTCCAACACTTTTCCTTTCACTTTTTCCCCATTATGTAGATAGGGGCAAAATTGTTTGGTGAATTGGAACACGCGGGGTTAAAATTTTGCCTCACAACATAGCCTATGACACTCTCGGGGTCCAGACGTGTGACTGTGCAAAATTTTGTGGCTGTATCTGCGTCGGTGCAGATGCCAATCCTGGACATACACACACACATACATACACACACACATTCAGCTTTATATATTAGATGTTTGTATATAGTGAGAAGGTCACTGGTAAAATACTGGAGGGGAGATGTGTCACTCAGGATGTTAGCCTCAGTGATATGAACCTGAAAAATGGCTCCAGCATAAGTGCTGAGAGGGTTTAATCAACTATGATAAGGGCTGGGTTTTAGTGAACAGCTGAAGAGTGAGTGGGAGGCTGTTCACCATGTCTCCACCCGTGGGAATGGTTCAGAAACTAAATGTAGAGCCTTTGGACTCAGAGTTCGCTGTCTCTGGTGATGAGAGCTTCAGAGCCGTGTTCATGTTAAAGAGAGCTGAATCTTGTTTTTTTCCTGAGCAGGCAGATCCACGCAGCCACACAGACTGTACTGCATGTTAGATTGTTTTCCTGTTATGCCAGAAGGGCCGTGTTTGTTTATCTAATTTTGCACTGGTTTATGCACTGCATTTTTTTCAATAAACCAGTTGAAATATAAATGAAAAATGTTTCTGTGTTTGCCCTTTCCTGATCTCCCATTCTTTTGCATGTTTGTCAAACTTTCAAAGTTTCAGAGCACCAAACAAGTGTAAATATTAGACTGAGATAACACAACTTACCACAAAATGCAGTTTTTAGGCTACTTTCACACTAGCGTTAACTGCATTCCGTCACAATGCGTCGTTTTGCCGAAAAAACGCATCCTGCAAAAGTGTTTGCAGGATGCGTTTTTTCACCATTGATTAACATTAAGCGACGCATTGTGACGGATTGCCACACGTCGCACCCGTCGTGCGACGGATGCGTCGTGCAGTGGCGGACCGTCGGGAGCAAAAAACGTTGCTTGCAACGTTTTTTGCTCCGTCGTAAACGTCTTTTCCGACTGCGCATGCGCGGCCGGAACTCCGCCCCCACCTCCCCGCACCTCGCAATGGGTCAGCGGATGCGCTGGAAAAATGCATCCGCTGCCCCCGTTGTGCGGCGGAGACATTGCTAGCATCGGGAACGTCGGCCCGACGCACAGTGACGGGCCGAGCCCGACGCTAGTGTGAAAGTAGCCTTAAATGAAGGTCTTTATTATTAAGAAAACAAGAAATCCAAACCTACAGGGTCCTGTGTGAAAAAGTGTTTGCCCCTAACCCTAATAACTGGTCAGGCCACTCTCACCAGCAACAACTATAGTCAAGCTTTTGCGATAACTGGCAATGAGTCTTTTACAACACTCTGGAGGAATTTTGGCCACTCATCTTTGCAGATTTGTTGTAATTCAGCTACATTGGAGAGTTTCCAAACATGAATCACATTTTTAAGGTCATGCCTCAGCATCTCAAATAGGATTTAGGTCAGAACTTTGACTGGGCCATTCCAAAGTCTTAATTTTCCTAAACCATTCAGAGGTTGGCTTTGGGGTGTGTTTTGGATCATTGTCCTGCTGTATAACCCAAGTGCTCTTCAGCTTGAGGTCGTGAAGAGATGGCCAAACATTTTCTTCCGGATTTTTCAGCAAGATTCAGGGTTCCATTTTCCACATCAAATCTTCCAGGTTCTGAAGCAGCAAAACAGCCCAAGACTGTCACACTACCACCACCATATTTTGCTGTTGGTATAATGTTCCTTTTCTGAATGCAGTGTTACTTCTATGTCAGATGTAATGAGACATATACATTTCAAAAAGTTTAACTTTTGTCTCGTCAGTCCATAGAGTAATCTCTCAAAAGTCTTGGGGATCATCAAGATGTGTTCTTGCAAAACTTAGAAGAGCTTTTATGTTGTTATTGCTCAGCAGTGATTTTCATCTTGGAACTCTGTCATGTAGACAAATTTTTGCCCTGTCTCTTTTATATGGTGGAGACATGATCATTGACCTTAGCTAAGGCAAGTGAGGCCTGCAGTAGTTTGGTTGCTGTTGTGGGGTGTTCTGTGACCTCTTGGATCAGATGTGGTGCACTCTTAGGATAATTTGGTAGTCCAGCCATTCCACACTGTTCCATATTGCCATCATTTGTGGATAACGGCTTTCATTATGGTTTGCTGGAGTCGCAAAGCTTTAGGCTGGGTTCACATTGCGCTAGGGCAGTCCGTCTAACGGACACGTTTGTAAGTAGTAAAAACGCAATGTAACGGACATTGTAATGCACCCATAGACTTTCATTTGTATGACGCATCGTAACGCATGTCAAAATTGGCATGCGTTTGCAACATTCCGTTTTTTTATGACGTACCCTCGAACGCGGCCTGCAGCATTTTTGGGTCCGGTCAAGCTAATGCAAGATTAACGGAATCGCTTATTCTGCCATTCAAGTCTATTGCTAACGCAGCCAGACGCAAATCAAGCAAAATGTCCAAATGAAACCATTGCGTTAATGAGGGTGGTGGGTGGTTCACTCAATGCTTGCAAAATGGAGAATGTTTTGCCATACACACCCAACACTGACAAAAGAGCAAAAAAAAAAAAGAGAACAACTTTATTGACAGTGCCTGAACGCAGACAAACGGATGCTTCACGAACAGACATCAAAATGACATAAGCACAGTCACATGCGTTAACGTGAAGCCAAATTTTCACCAAATTTGGCTCATTTCTGAACATGCATTTAACGGATCCGTTAAACGGATTGTACTAAACGCAATGTGAACCTAGCCTTAGAAATGTCTTTATAATCTTTTCCAGCCCAATAGATCTCAATTGCGTTCTTTCTCATTTGTCCAGAATTTTTTGGGATCGTGGCTAGTGTTGAGCATTCCGATGCTGCAAGTATCGGGTATCGGCCGATACTTGCTGTATCGGAATTCCGATACCGGGATTCCGATACTCTTGTGGTATCGGGTATCGGGTATCGCAACAACATTAATGTTAAAATGTGTAAAAGAGAGAATTAAAATAAAAAATATCGCTATACTCACCTCTCCGACGCAGCCGGGACTTCAGCGAGGGAACCGGCAGCGTTGTTTGTTTAAAATTCGCGCTATTACTTGGTTACGTGAATTCCCGGCTTGTGATTGGTCAGGTCGGCCACGTTGCCGGGACGCGGACCAATCACAGCAAGCCGTGACGAAATTACGTCACGGCTTGCTGTGATTGGTCCGCGTCCCGGCAATATGGCCGCCCTGACCAATCACAAGCCGTGACGTCACGGGAGGCTGGACACGCGCCCATTTTAAAATGAGCGCGTCCAGCCTCCCGGCTTGTGATTGGTTGACCGCGGCGCAACCAATCACAAGCCGTGACGTCACGGGAGGCTGGACACGCGCCCATTTTAAAATGAGCGCGTCCAGCCTCCCGGCTTGTGATTGGTTGACTGCGGCGCAACCAATCACAAGCCGTGACGTCACGGGAGGCTGGACACGCGCCCATTTTAAAATGAGCGCGTCCAGCCTCCCGGCTTGTGATTGGTTGACCGCGGCGCAACCAATCACAAGCCGTGACGTCACGGGAGGCTGGACACGCGCCCATTTTAAAATGAGCGCGTCCAGCCTCCCGGCTTGTGATTGGTTGACCGCGGCGCAACCAATCACAAGCCGTGACGTCACGGGAGGCTGGACACGCGCCCATTTTAAAATGAGCGCGTGTCCAGCCTCCCGTGACGTCACGGCTTGTGATTGGTCAGGGCGGCCATATTGCCGGGACGCGGACCAATCACAGCAAGCCGTGACGTAATTTCGTCACGGCTTGCTGTGATTGGTCCGCGTCCCGGCAACATGGCCGACCTGACCAATCACAAGCCGGGAATTCACGTAACCAAGTAATAGCGCGAATTTTAAACAAACAACGCTGCCGGTTCCCTCGCTGAAGTCCCGGCTGCGTCGGAGAGGTGAGTATAGCGATATTTTTTATTTTAATTCTTTCTTTTACACATTTATATGGTTCCCAGGGCCTGAAGGAGAGTTTCCTCTCCTTCAGACCCTGGGAACCATACAGGATACCGTCCGATACATGAGTCCCATTGACTTGTATTGGTATCGGGTATCGGTATCGGATTGGATCCGATATTTTGCCGGTATCGGCCGATACTTTCCGATACCGATACTTTCAAGTATCGGACGGTATCGCTCAACACTAATCGTGGCATGATGTCTAGCTTTTGAGGACCCTTTGGTGTACTTAACTTTGTCAGGCAGATCCTATTTAAGTGATTTCTTGATTGAGAAAAGGTGTGGAAGTAATCAGGCCTGGGTGTATCTAGGGAATTTGAACTCAGATGCGATAAACCACAGTTAATTTATGTTTTAATGGGGTCGTCAATCACTTTTTCACACAGGGCTCTGTAGGTTTGGATTTCTTTTTCCCTTAATAATAAAGACCTTCATTTGTTTTGTGTTTACTTGGGTTAATTCTGTCTAATATTTACATTTGTTTGGTGATATAAAATATTTAAATGTGACAAACGTGCAAAATAATAGGAAATAAGGAAGAAGCAAACACATTTTCACACAACTGTATAAATATATATCTATGTATATAAGAGGCATCATGATTACTCGCTAATCCCACCCCCTGCACATAGGTCCGCCCCCACCACATCACCACACATAATCCTGCCCCCCACCCCATTACCACACAATCCCGCCCCCACCACATTACCACACACAATCCCGCCCCCCACCACATCACCACACAATCCCGCCACCCCACCACATCACTACACATAATCCCGCCCCCACCACATTACCACAGATAATCCCGCCCCCCACCACATTACCACACATAATCCCGCCCCCCACCACATTACCACACATAATACCGCCCCCCACCACATTACCACACATAATCCCGCCCCCACCACTTTACCACAGATAATCCCGCCCCCCACCAAATTACCACACATAATCCCACCCCCCACCACATTACCACATAATCCTGCCCCCCACCACATTACTACACATAATCCAGCCCCCCACCACATTCCCACACATAATCCTGCCACCCCACATTACTACAGATAATCCCGCCCCCACCACATTACCACACATAATCCAACCCCCCACATTACCACACATAATCCTGCCCCCCACCACATTACTACACATAATCCAGCCCCCCACCACATTATCACACATAATCCAGCCCCCCACCACATTACCACACATAATCCTGCCACCCCACCACATTACTACAGATAATCCCACCCCCACCACATTACCACACATAATCCAGCCCCCCCACCACATTACCACACATGATCCTGCCCCCACCACATCACCCCACATAATCCAGCCCCCCACCACATTACCACACATAATCCCGCCCCCCACCACATTACCACACATAATCCCGCCCCCACCACATTACCACAGATAATCCCACCCCCAACACATCACCACACATAATCCCACCCCCACCCATCACCACACATAATTCTGCCCCCCACTCCATTACCACACATAATCCCACCCCCCCACCCCATCACCACACATAATCCCACCCCCCCACCCCATCACCACACATAATCCCACCCCCCCACCCCATCACCACACATAATCCCACCCCCCCACCCCATCACCACACATAATCCCACCCCCCACCCCATCACCACACATAATCCCACCCCCCCACCCCATCACCACACATAATCCCGCCCCCCCACCCCATCACCACACATAATCCCTCCCCCCCACCCCATCACCACACATATTCCCGCCCCCCACCACATCACCATACATAATCTCACCTCCCCACCACATCACCACACATAATCCCGCCCCCCACCACATTACTATACATAATCCCGCCCCCCCACCACATTACCACACATAATCCCGCCCCACCACATTACCACACAATCCTGCCCCCCACCACATCACCACACATAACCCCGCCCCCCCACATCACCACACATAATCCGCCCCCCACCACATCACCACACATAGTCCTGCCCCCAACACATCAACACACACAATCCCGCCCCCCACCTCATTACCACACATAATCCTGCCCCCCCACCACATTACCACAGATAATCTCGCCCCCCACCACATTACCACACATAATCCCGCCCCCCACCACATTACCACACATAATCCCACCCCCACCACATTTCTACAGATAATCCCGCCCCCCAACCACATTACCACACATAATCCCGCCCCCCAACCACATTACCACACATAATCCTGCCCCCTACATTACCACACATAATCCCGACCCTCACCACATTACCACAGATAATCAAGCCCCCCCACCACATTACCACACATAATCCCTCCCCCCTCCACATTATCACACATAATCCCACCCCCAAACCACATTACCACACATAATCCTGCCCCCCACCACATTATCACACATAATCCTGCCCCCTACCACATTACCACACATAATCCTGCCCCCCCACCACATCACCACACATAATCCCGCCCCCCAAACACATTACCACACATAATCCCGCCCCCACCACATTAGCACACATAATCCCTCCCCTCACCACATTATCACACATAATCCCACCCCCCCACATTACCACACATAATCCCGCCCCCTTACTCCATTACCACATATAATCCCACCCCCCACCACACATAATCCAGCCCCCAACACATCACCAAACATAATCCCACCCCCCACCCCATCACCACACATAATCCCGCCCCCAACACATCACCACACTATTGTTATTAACTTCATTTTAAGTTAATTTACCACCTGTGTAAGCGCTATTGAATGTTGTCATTATTTACTTTAGTTTAATCACCAGCAGCGTTAATTAGATAGCAATGAGCGTGCCGAGCGTTAGCTGGCTGGAAACATCTAGTAGATATATATATATATATATATATATGTATATAACAACCCGGGAGGAACTTCAACCCACAGTTTTCATCTCTAGATCGTCCTCGTGTATAGATTGTCAATTGGGATTGGAAAAGGGTCAGATGTGAGATTTTTTCCCACATCATTTTGAATTTCATGTGCACATTGGATGTTTCCAAAGGTTTGCAATAAATGGCAAGTTATGTTGGAATTGATGGACTACTGAAAAATATAATTTTGACGTGATCCATTTATGTGCCTACATCACTTGTGACATGTCAAAATGACAAAGCTTATTACATATCCATTAGGGAAAACCTACGTATTTCACGCTCTCAGAATCTGATGTACAAGCCTCATTTCAATTTTTTTAATTATGTTTATGAGGAGGACACTAGGAGTATGTGAGTATGATAAGTCTGCTGTTATATGGTTTCGGATTACTATACAGCATTTTTTACATTCTCATATTTTCATGGAATTACATCCATAAGGCAAGGGCAACATGGAACCTGTAAGATGCCGAAGCGAGTTAGTCGTGGGCGAGCTTCTGTTCCCACTCGCTTTGGCATCCTACAGATATCTCGTGTCCCAGTCCCGGTGTGCTTACTTTAGGGCTGCAGGCCTTCTTCTTCTGAGCCCAGGGATCCGTCTTCTGGAATCAGGGCAGGAATCAATCCAGGAAACACGAGGTTCATAAAAACAACCAAACGTTTACTTGGTGAATAGCAGTATGTGCAGTATTTAAAGGCAGATGTAGAGGATAAGGTCCAGAGGATAAGGTCCAGAGGGTTGACATCTTTCCCACAGGTACCGGATACAACTTCAGCCCTGGTTCTCGGTATAGGTAGAATTTCCCTCTCACTGACTTCTCTAACCCTAGGGAGTCTTTTCCAACACTAGCAGTATATTTGGATTGCAATACCTTTCGCCCCATGTAGTCTGAGTCCATCCTTACCTGTAGCTTCCCAAGCTGAGTTTGCCACAGGACCCCAACGTTCATCTCGTGGTTGCTCCAGTCCATTAGACAGAATCACACAGAAGGGCATTTTCAGCAATCCACTGCCCCGGGTATTAGGCCCATGCTGTCCCTAGCAGCCTCTTGACCTAAGCCAGCTACTTCACTCACTGCTGTCCACACACTGATTGGACTTGCTAATAACTCTCAGTCCCCCCTCCCAAACTGGGCTGGCCATTACAGTTAACCATGTCTAAGCTAACTGTAGCCCCAGTGGGTATCATTCTTTTATAGCATACACAAACATAAAATGCATTTAAACCTTGGAGTGTCTGGGAGCAATCCATCAGCCCCACCACTGCTGCAAAACATCAAAGTTTGATAAGTGTCTCTGCAACATTGCAGCAAAATACAAGTGAACGAGGCCACATTGCAGGTCTGAGGGTACTGAAATCGAGACAAACAAGTTGCAAAAAGTCCAACTGCATTGGATTTGTTGCAACCTGTTTGTTGCATTTACAGTACCCTGTCACAATTTATTTGTATTTCTCTTCGATGTAGCAGCAAAACCTAACAAACTTTGCATTAAAAAGGTGAAAAAGAAACTATGCTTGGACAGACACATCCCAAAATGTAATATTTTTACTCTGTGATGCCAAAAAACACCAGATACAGACAAATGAAAGCCAATTCAAAACATGCACAAAACCAATATGCCACAATTAAAATAATAGTCCATGCTCAAATAATGAGAGAAGAGACTCCCTCATAGGCTATATCAGTAAATATCCAAGGAAAACCACTTGGAACTATTACACAAAACATGTGAAAATAAATAAATAAATAAATAAATTGAGTTAAATGGTAGGAAACATTTTTTTTTTCCTGCTGTGTAGGACAAAGAAATCCTAGCACGTATCGCCAAAATTTGGCTTCCTCAGGGGGTACAATTGTTGTAAGCGCATCTGTTTTATATCTAGTAGCTAAAGAGTCAATGAAAACATGGAGAAAGCAAGTATCAGAAAAAAGAAAATAGGATGGCATAACATAGGGTATATCATTTCCTACCTCTTGTTCAGGGGCTTCCTCACAGGCAGTATAACGTGAAATCAGGGGTGTCCACAATGAGGTCGATGTGTGCTGTACTGGTAAGAGCAATAATGCAGACGCCTACCAATTTTATTGTGTGATACATATGGACAGTTTTAATATCAGACTATAGATTATTGCTTAGACCTAAATCAGTATAGCAAAAATTAGGCACCAAATTAATTAGTAAAACATAAATCACTTTATTGAACAATTTAGAAAGACACAAAACATGATAAAAGGGGGAAAAGGAAAAAATGAGGGTGGGAAAATAAAATAAAATGTACAATAAAAAGGTGGGGAGGGGGAAGAGTGTGCACTAAATCCAACATCTTGAAAGTAATCATAGGGTTAACCCAAAACCTAGTAGACGCTACCAATATAATACAAATAAATATCCCTTATAACGTGCATGTGCTTGGTTTATGAACACAATATTGTACTGCAGCAAATGGATGGAAGTTATACTGTATATCATATACAGAATTCATGAATTTATACAAAAAAAAAGTGAATAGTGCATGAAAAAATTCATAATAAATAATTCGTACAAAACCATATATATATATATATATTTACAGTATATATATATATATATATATATATATATATATATATATATAAACATATCCCCATTTACATGATTTGAATATCAGTCTAAGTATGCACAATCCCACATAAAATAAGTAGCCTATGCATATGAATTAATATAGGAAAGAAGCATGCCCCACTATGTATAAATCAAAGATACAAAATATTACATGATGATCAATTCATGACAAATCCACACCAGATATTGACCATATGCACAGCACATCCTCCCTCCACCTACTCCAAAGCATGTTTCTCTGATGCTTCATCAGGGAGTAAGGTGGAGGAGGCAGGAGATGTGTTATATATGGTGATTACAGCTGTAATTTCTTACAAATTAGGAATGCCATATTACTGAGCATCGCCACTGACCCACGCACCAGAAGCGTGGCGTCAGGCACAAGAGCGTGCCGAAGCGCATGCGCAGCATGGCACACCGCATCCTCACAGCCATATCACAAAAGGGCCATTGTGTTGGCAAGGCTGAATGGAGACCACGTTGCCATTATGTGTATAGGACTGTGATAAAGAAGAGCTAAACAATCAGTTCCTCTATAAGGTGTATGTGTAATATCTACATAACCAAATCTGTGCATAAGTGAGTCTTAGTAAAAAAATAATACATGCATAAATTCCAAAGTGTGTGAAGAGGATGGGAATCTAGCACCACCTATTGGATGGTGGAATCCTAAAAGTCAATATCGACCCTTTAACAAACTTTATCACGTTACTTAAGATAGCCAGACAAGAAAATCAGTTTACAGATGGATATTTTGGGGTGTTTGCCCCTCATCAGAGCAAAGCATGAAATCTGATTTAGCTTGGTGAGGGGCCACTGAATGAAGGGAGAACATTTCTAATTGTGGAGAATGCAACCTGTCACAAGGAGACTTTTAGATCACGCTATGCTCCTCTGGGATTTTAAATATGCAAATAGCCTATTCACAGATTAATTAGTAGAGCACAGAAAATCACGAGG
Source organism: Ranitomeya variabilis (assembly GCF_051348905.1). Classification (NCBI taxonomy): domain Eukaryota; kingdom Metazoa; phylum Chordata; class Amphibia; order Anura; family Dendrobatidae; genus Ranitomeya; species Ranitomeya variabilis. Next base: position 210,605,523 of record NC_135235.1, on the reverse strand, counting down.
GAGTATAATAGCCAGTATAAAAGCAGAAGCATGAGATGCAGCAGCCATTTTGTCATAAATCTGTATAGTGAAAGGCTATGTAAATCATGTTAAGTTCTCTAAGTCTGTGACAGTCTTTTATTGTCAGCAACTAATGTAGGAATTCACTGGAGCACTTCTTCTACCTTTTTAACCCCCTAGATCACGTAATTAAAAGCTACAGTAGCATATACAGTAAGTGGTTAGACCAAGGGGAGGCCTATCTCTGTCACCCTATTTATGACAGAGGAAGGCAAAATTGATTAACAAGTTCTATGCAGACCAAAATGGTGCCAACCACAAACACTGCTAATATCGCATAAAAATAAGCCCTCATACACTGAGTAATGAAGTTGTTAAATATTGCCCCTTGGTCATTTGTACAGCTCTTAAAAAATAATAAGTTTGGGACCAGTTTTTTCATATAGAAAAAAAAGTAGACTGATACATGTTAATATTTCCAGCATTTATTTGAAAGACTAATTTCAGAGTGTCAAGCTGGAAAGCTCGAACATTGGGCAGCTACTCAACACAAAGAAAACAAAGACAGTGACTACCACCAGGTACAAACTGGTCACATTTGAGATGGATGGTGGTGAACTGGAAGTTGTAAAGGAGTTCAACCTACTTGGATCAATGATCACTCAAGATACAGTGATGACACCAGAAGTCAATAGGATAGCTATGGACAAATCAACAATGAAGTTAATGGATAAGGTCTTCAAATCGAGGAACATTTCACTAGCGACAATGACACAGACTATACATATTCTGGTTTTTACATATGGATACGAAACCTGGATGATGAAGAAAAAAGAAAGAAGAAGAATCTATGCAATTGAAATATGGTGCTGGAGAATAAAGTTCTCAATACCATGGATGACAAGAAGAACAAGTAGATCAACTTTGGAACAAATCAAGGTAGATATGTCACTCGAAGCAAGGATCACCAAGCTACGGCTTGCCTACCTTAGACACATCATGCAAAGAGAGCAATCACTAGAGAAGGATATCATGGTCAGAAGAATCGAAGAAACAAAATGAAGAAGACCAGGGCCGCCATCAGGGCATTACAGGCATTACTGCTGTATGGGGCCCGGTCAGCAGCAGTGCACAGAGGGGCCCGCAGATCTGGGGCCCCACTGTTGTGCTTCTACTGATCGGGCCCCATCATGCACTAAAATACTGTGCACTGTGGCGCACACGTCGGCGCTGGGGCCCGGGAGCCGTCTTGGAGCTGTGCACGGCCGTCTCACCTAGTCGGCTGTGCAGCTCCTGCTCGGCTGTAGCTAGAATGTATGGGCTCCCTGCAGGTCCTGACTACAGCCCATCCATTCTAGCCAGTAGCGTAGGGGGGGGGGCCCTGTCACATGAAGGGGCCCACGGGGAGCCAGGGCAGGGCCACTTCTGTGACGAGGGAGAACACCGCATAGGAGCAGAGCAGTATAACGTCTGCTCCCGTCTGACAAGCTGCAGAGTCTCCCTCCTGCAGTGAATGGTTTCGCCCGTCTGACCTGATGATGAAGCTTTTCCCGGCTGCTGTTTTCTTCACTCTGTGCAGGCTGGGATTGGCTCAGGCACGCTGGGTCCTAGTGCACACACCCTGCATTTCACTGACACTTCCTGGTCCTGCAGTGCAAACGTTATCAGTAAGTGCTGGGGATGGGACATTTTAGGTTTATTAAATTCAGGTATGTCACTGTGAGACCCTTGGGGTATTGTGGGGGCTGAAAGTGAGTGAGGGGGGACAGGGTACTGGGGGATGAATGTGTGCCCATGGGGGTATTGTGGGTGAGGGGGGACAGGGTACTGGGGGGTGAATGTGAGACCATGGGGGTGTTGTGGGGGAGGGGAGACAGGGCATTGGGGGGTGAATGTGAGACCATGGGGGTGTTGTGGGGGCTGAAGGTGGGTGAGGTGGGACAGGGTACTGGGGGGTGAATGTGAGACCATGGGGGTATTGTGGGGGAGGGGAGACAGGGCATTGGGGGGTGAATATGAGACCATGGGGGTGTTGTGGGGGCTGAAGGTGGGTGAGGTGGGACAGGGCACTGAGGGGTGGATGTGAGACGATGGGGGTATTGTGGGGGCGGGGGACAGGTCACTGGGGGCTGAATATTATAATGTTATGTTATGATAGTATATGTACAGGGAGGCTGGAGATGGGGGGGTAGGGGGCCTTTGATACGTACCACCTGGGTATTTTATGAGTGTTAGTATAAGGAGCCCCCATACAGTAACCAAGAGCTGCATCACATTTACAGCACCACTTCCAGGTACTGAAAATCCTCGTCCCCTGCCGCCTGTCTGATACTCACCTTCTGGCGTCTTCATCTGTTTTAGGCTACGTTCACATTTGCGTTGTGCGCCGCAGCGTCGGCGACGCAACGCACAACGCAAATGTGAACACATGCACAACGCAGCGTTTTGTGACGCATGCGTCCACTTTTGCATGGTTTTGGGCGCAAAAAAAACTGCTCTGCGCCCTGACGCATGCACCACAGCGACGCATGCGTCAAAAAACGCAAGTGCAACGCATGTCCATGCGCCTCCATGTTAAATATAGGGGCGCATGACTCATGCGGGGACGCTGCAGCGCCCGACGCTGCGGTGCAGAACGCAAATGTGAACGTAGCCTTAGTCTCTGCTTGGCTCCGTCTCCTGCAGTTTGTGGCCTGTCCGAGGCTCCAGTGTTTCATGGAGCAGCGCAGAGGTCACTAATCAGTGTGAGTCTGTGGGAGCCTCGTTCTGGCCTCGTTCTCACTCTCAGGCTATGTGCACATGGTGCGGATTGGCCGCTGCGGATCTGCAGCAGTTTTCCATCTGGTTTACAGTACCATTTAAACCTATGGAAAACCAAATCCACAGTGCACATGGTGCGGAAACGCTGCATTGTATTTTCCGTAGCATGTCAATTCTATTTGCAGATTCCGCAGCATTTTACACCTGCTCCTGTATAGGATTCCGCAGGTGGTAAAACGCAGGTGAAATCTGCACAAAAAACACAGGAAATCTGCAGTAAATCCGCAACAAAGTGCACATAGCCTCATAGTCTTACATTGAGCGCTTTTGACATAGCTTCTAACTTCTGGCCTGTCAGAAGCTGCGCTCACAAGTTTGAGCAGCGGCACTGCAGCAGTGCCCCAAAACACTGAATACGCCGGAGGATGAGTAAATGTCCATCAAACTGTGTATACGGGAGCTGCGGGTCCATCATACTGTGTATAAGGGAGCTGCGGGTCCATCATACTGTGTATAAGGAAGCTGCGGGCCCATCATAATGTGATAAGGGAGCTGTGAGTGCATCATACTGTGTATAAGGGAGCTGCGGGCCCATCATACTGTGTATAAGGGAGCTGTGTGTCCATCATACTGTGTATAAGGGAGCTGCAGGCCCATCATACTGTGTATAAGGGAGCTGTGTGTCCATCATACTGTGTATAAGGGAGCTGCGGGTCCATCATACTGTGTATAAGGGAGCTGTGCACACATCATACTGTGTATATGGGAGCTGTGTGTCCATCATACTGTGTATAAGGGAGCTGCGGGCCCATCATACTGTGTATAAGGGAGCTGTGTGTCCATCATACTGTGTATAAGGGAGCTGTGTGTCCATCATACTGTGTATAAGGGAGCTGCGGGTCCATCATACTGTGTATAAGGGAGCTGCGGGCCCATCATACTGTGTATAAGGGAGCTGCGGGCCCATCATACTGTGTATAAGGGAGCTGCAGGCCCATCATACTGTGAATAAGGGAGCTGTGAGTCCATCATACTGTGTATAAGGGAGCTGCGGGTCCATCATACTGTGTATAAGGAAGCTGCGGGCCCATCATAATGTGATAAGGGAGCTGTGAGTCCATCATACTGTGTATAAGGGAGCTGCGGGCCCATCATACTGTGTATAAGGGAGCTGCGGGCCCATCATACTGTGTATAAGGGAGCTGCGGGCCCATCATACTGTGTATAAGGGAGCTGCGGGCCCATCATACTGTGTATAAGGGAGCTGTGGGCCCATCATACTGTGTATAAGGGAGCTGCAGGCCCATCATACTGTGTATAAGGGAGCTGTGTGTCCATCATACTGTGTATAAGGGAGCTGCGGGCCCATCATACTGTGTATAAGGGAGCTGCGGGTCCATCATACTGTGTATAAGGGAGCTGCGGGTCCATCATACTGTGTATACGGGAGCTGCGGGTCCATCATACTGTGTATAAGGGAGCTGTAAGTCCATCATACTGTGTATATGGGAGCTGCAGGCCCATCATACTGTGTATAAGGAAGCTGTGGGCACATCATACTGTGTATAAGGGAGCTGGGGGTCCATCATACTGTGTATACGGGAGCTGCAGGCCCATCATACTGTGTATAAGGAAGCTGTGGGCACATCATACTGTGTATAAGGGAGCTGGGGGTCCATCATACTGTGTATACGGGAGCTGCGGGCCCATCATACTGTGTATAGGGGAGCTCTGGGGGGCATTATAGTTTCTATAGTGGAGCGCTGTCAGCATTATACTGTGTAGAGGGGAACAGTGAGAACATCATACAGTGTATCGGGGAGTTATAGAATCACCATACTGTGTATATGGGGGCCTTAGACGGTGTATAGGGAAGCTTTAAGCTCACCATACTGTGTATAATGGAGCAGTACATGAGGGAACTTAGGGGACATTATTAAATGTTAAGTGGGCACTTAAGCAGCATTGTTATAGGGGCACTCGGAGTATTGTGACCATCAAAGTTGCAAATGGTCACAATATGGCGGTAAAGTCAATGATCGTTTTTGTATAGAGATTTATTTTCAATAACAGTAGGGTCATATTCTGAGGTTCCCCTATATTCACAACTAGAGTGCGCAACCGTCGCTGTAATCGGGGTTAGCTGGTTAGGGGCCCACTCAGATGTTTCGCCCCCCCTAAGTTGAAACCCTAGCTACACCTCTGATTCTAGCAGTCTCAGTAGTGAAGGTGCTAGAATGTATGGGCTCCTGTCAGGTCCTCTCAGCAGCCCATACATTCTAGCTGCTGCTTCACTGCTGGAAACACTAGACGCCCCGGAACGACTGAGGTAAGTATAAAAAAACATTTTTATTTTTGTTTTTTTAAATGGGTGAGGTGGGTGAGAGTGAGCCTGCAGATGATGAAGTGTGTTTAAGGGGGCACTGCGCATGATGAAATGATAGGGGGCTGCAGATGATGAAGTGTGGTTGAGGGGGCACTGCACATGATGAAATGATAGGGGGCTGCAGATGATGAAGTGTGTTTGAGGGGGCACTGCGCATGATGAAATGATAGGGGGCTGCAGATGATGAAGTGTGCTTGAGGGGGCACTGCGCATGATGAAATGATAGTGGGCTGCAGATGAAGTGTGTTTAAGGGGGCACTGCGCATGATGAAATGATAGGGGGCTGCAGATGATGAAGTGTGTTTGAGGGGGTACTGCACATGATGAAATGATAGGGGGCTGCAAATGATAAAGTAAGGGGGACTGCAGATGAAGTGAAGGGGGATAGGGGACTAAATGATGAAGTAAGGTGGACTGCAAATGATGAAGTGGGGGTGATGGGGACTGCACATCAAGTGAGTGTGAGGGACGGTGGACAGCAATTGAATTGTAGGTGGGGGTGGGGAGAGCCAATGGTATATTGAAGGTAGGGAGAGCAAATAATGATTTTTGAGGGTGGGGAAGAGCAGTTGATAAAGAATAGACGGTGGGAGAGAGAGAAGACATGACAATGAATTGAGGCAGAAGGGGCATGTAGCTATAATGAATCGGAGTTAGGGTTAGAGCGAGAGGTGCATAGTGGGATCGTTGAGGATAAAGTGACTGGAAATAAATTGGGAGAAAGAGTACAGTTGCTAATTAATTTATATATTAAATGGGGAAAGTGGCTATGTATAGCTAGAAGGGGCTCAGTGGCGTATTATAATTTATATTTGGAATGGTGGGTTGCATAATAACCAATTACAGTATATATTAATGGTGGGTGAATGTCTGTATTCAGTTGTGTAGTGTAGAAGGAAAAAAGTGGGGAATGTGCTCTGGAAGCGGTGCTATAGATAACTGTGTTATTTTATGCAGAGACGAGTCCTGGCTGAAAGAAGTGATGGCGGTCTGCGCTGGATTAAAAAGAAACGCAAAGATGAAGGACTTCAGCTAGAGACATCACTGGTGAGTCAGTATGTTACCTGTACACTGACACCATACACTATATACTGTATACAGAGCTCCTGTGTATCATGTCACTAGTGATCCCTGTATTACCTATACACTGACACCATACACTGTATACTGTATACAGAGCTTCTGTGTATAATGTCACTGGTGATCACTATATTATCTGTACACTAAACACTATATACAGAGCTCCTGTGTATAATGTCACTGGTGATCCCTGTATTACCTGTACACTGACACTATATATAGAGCTCATGTGTATAATGGCATCGGTGACCACTGTATTACCTGTACACAGACACTGCATACTAAGTACAGATCTCCTATGTATAATAGCACTTATGGTGATAGTATTTTTTTTTTAATTAATGATCAGTATTGTACTATTCAGTCACAATGTGGTGGTAATATGTTGTCCGGCCATGGTGTGGCGGTATTTGTTCCTTGTATGTGCTATTATTTGGTCACTATGTGGTGGTAATATGTGGTCTGGTCATGGTGTGGTGGCATTTGTTCCTTGTACGTGCTATTATTCGGTCACCGTGTGGTGGTAATATGTGGTCTGGTCATGTTGTGTTGGTATTTGTTCCTTGTATGTAGTTGGTCACCATGTGGTGGTAATATGTGGTCTGTACATGCTGCTGTGGTATTTGTCCCTTGTATGCGATATTGTTCGGTCACTGTGGTGGTAATATGTGGTCTGCACATGGTGTGGCAGTATTTATTCCTTGTAGATAGTATTATAGGTCACTATGTGGTGATAATGTGGTGTCTGGTCATGGTGTTGTGTTATTTGTCCCTTGTATGTGGAATTATTGGTCATTTGAAAAATTGAAAAATAAATAAAAATATACCTAAATTGTATTGCATATTTTAACAAATGTTTAATAAGTTAGAGTAGAGTAGGGCCCGGCCAAAAGAGTCTACCTTGTCATCGTGGCAGATTAAAAAAACCTTTTGGCCAAGAAAAAATCTGCTGGCTATGTGTGTGATCTGGTGATGGGAACTGTTAATGTGTGATTGGTGAGAAGTGTAGTTTTTCCAAGAGTCAGCGGTGGTGCTGTAGACAGTTCGAGGTTTGGAGGCGGGGCTGGGGTGGAGCCTGGGCGGAGTCTTAAGGGGGCCCCGAAAATGTTTCCAGTATGGGGCCCCGAAATTTCTAGTGGCAGCCCTGAAGAAGACCAACAACCCTATAAACTAACAGCAGAGAAGACCCTCGAGGACATATCTAGACTTGCACAAGATCGATCTTCCAACAAATTGTTCAACCATCAAGTTGCCATGGCTCGTTACTGAGCTGAAGGCTGCTAAAAAAATATATATTTTTCAACCTATTGTATTTTTTTTTATAGGGGATTTTGATTAAATGATTCATAATTCATAATATGTAGAGTATGGCTTACGTGTGTTAGGGTTGGCGGAATGCACCGAATATATACAGTATATTTATTAGAAGAAGTTGGTGTGTTCGCAACCCGGGATCCACCGTGCAGGAAAGCACCTGCAGCTAGATATGGCAGTACAATTTAGTAATATAAACAGACTCTGTTACTTCACAGAGTCTGTTAGCAAGGATAACGCTATGCCCTGTTTGGCTCACAGAGGAACACAGCTACTTAGTAGAGCAGATGGTGATCATGCAGTCAAATGCAAACACGCAGCTCCTCGCCGGAGGTGCCAGCATTCTAGGGGCTTATTTCACCTGGGTCCCTGAATACACACACCAAACTCCTCGCCGGAGGTGCCAGCATTCTAGGGGTTTATTTCAGCCGGGTCCCTGAATACACACACAAACATGACCACACTGGCGCTGAGCTCGTACATAAATTGTCACTAGCGCATGGCCTTGCGGTCATGCGCACCTCTTATAGCTGCAGCAAGTACAGGACCTTCCTAGAAGGACCAATGAGAGACTGCCACAGATGTTGAACACCTTCAGGACCTTCCTAGAGGACCAATAGGATTTGCTGCAGTACCTGAGCATGTGACCCTTGATCTCCAATGAGAGATCTTACACTGGGCATGCTCAGAAGAGGAAAAGTAGGACTTAGTCCCAAAGACATCTGCTCGCTGCTGACCAGTACTGGCCACAATGGCAGAAGCTGGAAGGACAGCAGTAACCCTTCACACAGTTTCAGACTAAGCATGATGCTGGGACCGACGCCTCCGCTTAGCAGGCTCCACTGAGGCAGGAGAAGAATGGGAGACTGCAGCAGAGATGGATCGAGATTCCCCCTGTGCAGAGGCAGGAACTCGACCCCTAACTGTGCTTTTGAAAAAATAATGCCAAGAATTGAATTTTTTAAATCGTGTGAAGCATGCACTGAGGTTTAAAATCAACTGACGCAGGTGGAGGGACTCAAACCCACATTCCCCAGGTCCAGAGGCCGATTTGATGCCTGTGTTTAAACATCTGAGGGCCACTGATGCCCGTCTAATGGATCTTCTAATATTTTTTTGATGATGGGGGACACATAAAGAGACACGAGACATTACAAGTTTGTAAAGTTGAACCGTTGTCATAAAAAGTTATGACTTTTTGAATGCAAGTGGTCCTTTGTATAATTCTTGAAATTAGTAAATCATGAGATAAAGACTCTCTTGTACAAACCTAAAATTTAGTACCTATAGTTTTTTTCTAAGAAGTGTTTTTCATGGACAATTTCAGATGTAAAATTATCCTAATTTAGGGTTCTATATGGACAAGTTGACCTGTGCTCCTATAGTATGGCTGAGTGTGTTTACTGCTAAGTCATCTTTTTGAAAATCTTTTTAAAGAGAAGTTATAGAACAAAATTCGACATATGCTCGAATTAGTCTTTCTATCTATCTAAATATTACAGCTCTTTGTGGCACAGTTTTCTTGGAGTGCGTCAGCACATCACTTTCAATGCTCTTGAAATGAAGTACAATTTGAGGCTGAAAAATCAGCTGACGATAAATCATGTCTTTCTTCATATGCAAGTATGAAATCTCAATTGCTTGTTTTTGGCTCCATGTGAACAAACGTTTCTTGATGCATTCTCATTATTTTTAGAATTTGAATATGGCTAAATAAGAGATTTTATGAATTTCATAAATTTTACAAATTCATGAAACTTTTGAAAGTCGTACAGGCATACACTTGAGACAATGGAATGTCCCAGTACGAATGACATAGAGAAAATCCATTTTAGGATATACCAATTGAAGACTATATAGGCTAAAAAGTTGTAGAAGTAGAAAACTAGTTAAAGGATTATTCCCTTCAACAAAACTTAGATTATAACATGCGGATTGGATGAGTTCCACCAATGGGACTCTCACCGATCTTGAGAACAGGCCTCTGAAATGATCAGTTGAAATGGAAATATTCTTGGGATCATTGAGGGTCCAAACAATTGGACCAGTTCTCAAGATATCACCTATTGTTTAGATATGTGATAACTATTGATTTATTTTGCCTTTGTGCAGTTGTTTTCTGCCTTTGAATTTTTACTTGTCAAGGATACACCAAATGACCATTGAATACGTCATTCAGTTCTTAACACGTAACTGAATTTTTTGGCATGTTTAAGCCTCTGTTTAGGGACAGAAGTGGCCAGCTTACCATTAGAAAATGGGGTCTGAATAAATATAATAAAGGAATAATACAATTACTAAAACAAATGTGGCTTTTTGCTACACATCTTTTCTGAATACCAGTATATGACATAAATTGATATATATATGCAAGTTACGAAGACTTTGAGAAGATTAAGGCCTGAATATCTACCTGAATATTGTTTGGTGGATTGTCACAAACCCATACCCAAACCTATGTGATTGAAATGCCACAGAACACCCTTCAGATCAGTAGAAAGATATATCCTCAGTGGAATACATTATTAGAGCTGATCATATACTTTATGCAATTTCGACTAAGTGACATCCAACAACAGACAGTGCATTATAGCTTAGATGGCTTCCATGAAACTCTGCCAAGACATTAGTAACTTACTGGCAATTTAGAGTAGATTTTATGGCTGCAGGAGCTGCAACATAGTGTGGTGGCGCATACAAACTCGGGATGGTTATTCCTGAGACTAAGCAGCTGCGACAGAGTATGACATCTCAAGGATATCACATTATCCATAGTAATGTTTCTTCTATCGTTGCTCCACCATGAAATCCTCATCCAATTATAGTCAATAGTGAGATACATTAAAGCATGTCCCCTGGGTGACCTGAATGGTGGAGTGGTTAGTTACCCTTTTGCATCATCACCATTGATGGTCCATAAACCCATCTTATCAGACACACCATTTGTTCTATAGTAGCCCCTATACATATGGACTTCCAAGACATATAGACTCTTTGATGGAAGTCGCTGAAAAAAGAGCACGGACCACACTTCCCAAAAATCAATCGCTGATCTACTGCCACCAGGCAAAAATATACATTAGTGAACATGAGGTTCTTTGTTTAACATTCTGATCAGATTCTATGAAGCCCACAATTTTCAGAAAAAAAATGCCATCCATAGGTAGCTACCCTGGGAGTTACTAACCAACCTATTAAAAGGGCTTAAAATGGTCCTGTTTTCTTTTCTTACGTTTCAAATGGTTTTCCATGGCGGTCCAAGCTTCTTGCCGAATAGCATGAAAAAACAAAAATGTTCCGATTTGGCAATTGTGTGACCCCACCAGTGCTGCCTGTGTGTCTTTCTGCTGACATCTTGCCAATGGGTCACGTCAAGGATAGATATATCATTGGTACAATGGCTCAAGCGGTAAAGGGGCCCATTGCCACCTCCATAGCAGTTGGAATTGAGGAGTTATTGGTCTGCAAAGGGCCCATATACAGTATTGTTCCTGCACAGGTGCTCTCTCCTATCTGTGTCCGCCATTGGGTCACATAGTGTAATGCCTCCAAACCACTGCTCCGTCAACGTTACATCATAACACGTTTGTCCTCCTTGGTTTTGATTGACACTTCTTACCAGAATTTCTTTTCTTTTAGGGGATGGGAGAGAGGAGATCCGGAACTGAACCTAGTAACTTGACAAAGTCAGTTAAACAGACATTATCCGCAGTGAGGGTGTAGTCAAGAATCCATTATAGAGTAGAGATGCCACCAGTTTGAGGGTGATTGTCCTGCTGTTTGGAAAAGCTTAAGAGTTAATACTGGGAAAAGGGACAATCCCTTTAAAAACTTTACTAGGAGTATCAGTCAAACCAAAGACACCCATTTATAAAAAAACTGCTACAGTTTCTTGCTCCTGAGAAGTACACAGCGAGCTAATTGTTGGCTAGATGAGAAGGCCCAAAATGTCTCTGGTTCTCCTTGTCACGGTCAAGCTGGTGGTCTATGGGAAAAATGCAAATTAGGAAGATTGTCACTCTCATGCCACCTAAAGGTAGCTAGCCTATAAGTCACTGTAGCAGTAGACCATTTTCTTCCTTCTGGAGGAGAGGTAAGTTGCATAGTTTTTACAGTGAGCATTGCCTTCAAGACCCAACCAAAACTCAACAAGTAGACATCCGCCGGGACCATTTTGAGAAAAATTAGAGATGTGGATCAAACACAAGGGTTTCTTTACCGGATGACGAGCCTGTGGACATGATGACACTTAAAAGTTCTGCATAATCTTATCTACAGCTTCTGCGATGACCTCCGTCCATCTTCTTCTCCTTGTTTGTAGATAGTAAGTAATTCATTTTGTGAATGGCACACATTAATCTTTCTGTTCCTTCGTTTTAAGGTTTGTAAACTTTTCCCCTCAGTGTCCATTTCATAGGCTACAGTAATGTGATTACAGACCTGGTGATCAATCAAACTGCATCACTATGAAGTCCCAGCCGCCACCTGCTTATGAATGCAGAACAGCGGAGCTCGGGTGATATTTATAAGAACCTGATTGTGAATAATGTGAATCTATCTACTAATACTACTGAAGGTAAGATGTGTACATATCACAAAATATTAAAGTTATAAAAATAGATTTACACTTACAAATTGTCATAAAAATGCCTGAATTACAGGAAGTTTAGGGATAGCTCCTTCTGGGGACAGTTCTGGCATCAATGTCCACCTCTTGGTCCTACATCTATCTTGAGAATGGGTCTTTGTCTGGAATGGAGAGGTGGCCAATCATGTGCAGTCTCCTCCATTTCTATGGCAGTTTTGAAAATTGCAGAGCATTCCTGCTGTCAATTACTATCATACACATAATATATACTGTAGTTGGGAAAAGCTAATAAGCAGGATTTTTGAGGATATTGTCTGGATTTAAGATGGGGTGTAGATAGTGGGGAGCTGGTGAGGTATTAGACCTGGACAAGAGTATACCTCCCTCCTAAGATAATGAACAGAGATTGTTTGCTTCTGTGTGAGCAGATTTATGTTTAGGTCCATGATGGGGAATCTGTCATGTTTCTTATGGCTGGGGTGGATCTGCAAATACTCTTATCTAGAGGATCAGATCTTAACCAACATGGACAGATGGTGCTGGTAAAGTAGGACAGTTGTGATGCCAAGTTGTTGAAGTGGAAACTAATATTGAAAACCTTGAACAGCAATGACTGATGTAGCAGAGATGGAGCAGCAATAACTGATGTAGCAGAACTGTAGCAACATTGACTGTTGAAGCACAGCTGGAAGAGCAATGACTGATGTAGCAGAGCTGAAACAGCAATGAGTGATGTATCAGAGCTGAAACAACGAAGACTGATGTAGCAGAGGTGAAACAGCAATGACCGATGTTGCAGAACTGAAGCAACAAAGACTGATGAAGCACAGCTGGAACAGCAATGAGTGATGTAGCAGAGCTGGAACAACAATGACTGATGAGACTGATGAAGCACAACTGGAACACCAATGACAGATTTTGAATAGCTGGAAGAGCATTGACTGTTGTAGCACAGATGGAACAGCAATGACTAGTGTGGCACAGCTGGAACAGCAATGACTGATGTAGCTTAACTAGAACAGCAATGACCGATATTGCAGAACTGGAACCACAATGACTGATGTTGAAGAGCTGGAACAGCACTGACTGATGTAGCACAGCTGGAACAGCAATGAGTAGTGTGGCACAACTGCAACAGCAATGACTGGTGTAGCTTAATTAGAACAGCAATGACAAATGTAGCAGAGCTGGAACAACAATGACTCATGTAGCACAGGTGAAACAGCAATGACCGATATTGCAGAACTGGAACAACAATGACAGAGTTTGAAGAGCTGGAAGAGCATTGACTGTTGTAGCACAGCTGGAACAGTAACGAGTAGTGTGGCACAGCTGGAACAGCAATGACTGATGTGGCTTAACTAGAGCAGCAATGACTGATGTAGCTTAACTAGAACAGCAATGACAGATGTAGCAGAGCTGCAACAGTTATGACTAGCTAGTGCAGCACAGCTGTCACTGCAATGGCTGATGTATCTCAACTGGAACAACAATGACTGATGTATAAAAGCGATGGCTGATTCAGTAGAGCTTGGACAGTGATTTATAAAGTAGCAGAGCTGGAATACTGAAGGCTGATGTAGCAGAACTGGAACACTGATGATTGCTGAAGCAGTCACTTTTACAAAGTATCTCCATTGATAAGACAAATAAATGCCAAAATGACAGGGCTATCAGAGTATGAAGGAGCTTGTAGTTTCTGTGCTAGTGAGGCCACTTCGGTCACCATTTAAACCATTTAAACAATGACAGAAAACATTAGATACATTTGGCTTCATTTATCAACATTGTATAATTACTGCGGAAAGCAGATCAGAAAGTTTAGCTCACCACTATTGCATGTCCAACGTCATATATAGCTCAGGATTTTCAGCAAGCTCATCCACTAGGGAACATAATATAATCCATAAAAAAATAAAAAGGTGCTGAAATCTCTGATAAAATTCATCCACTTTTTTCAAAATTCAATTAAAATATCATAATGGTAGAATAGCAAAAACCCTCGTCGACTCGTTTTGACCAACCGATCTTAATCATAACTAAACAACTTTTGATTATAGATTAAGTCCGGTTGGTCGAAACGCGTCAACTCTGTTTTTTTGCCGTTCTACCATGACGATTGATAAAATCAAAGCTATGTTATGATTGTTTGATTTGGGAAAAAAGCATGCAAGACCCTCATAATGTGCCGGATTAACACCATTTCCCAAAAACAGCAATAAATCTAATATAATTGATTTCTTCCCAGTAATGTGGAGATATTCCCTCCCGATCCTCTTTGTGTCCGACCTGCCATTGAGGTTTATATTTGCAACCTAAGAATTTTTTTTGCTTACAGAAGCTGCTCACCTCACAGTATTTTCCAAGCACACATCGTGCCCTGTAGAGAAGTGATAAATTGGTCAATCACTTAAAAACGCAATTTGTCACACTCAGTAGGTAGAGTACAGCTGAGAAGCATGTACAGTCCACCACACCAGATTTAATTATACGTATGTATCTGTGAAAGATGGGATCAGGCTTTATTAATGTGTCAGTGAATCTCTGCAGATATCACATACAAGGGGAATGGGAGGTACTTGCGTTGGGTCCGTGTTTTCTCGCCGCTCACTGAGGATGAAGACAGATTAGCTGTGACTGTTTCTTGGCAGAACAGATGGGAAGAGAAGGGGCATGCTGCATCTCAACAAGGAAAGAGCACAGGCTGCCTGCCAGCTCCACTCAGTTTTACAGATAGTCCATGAGCCGGGCCAGATATCGGTACCACCCGGAGTGACTAATTTTCTTTGGTATTTTTAGGTAGATGCATGTCTGTAGTTTATTTTTTGATATGATAGCCCTTACATATACGTAGCTTATTAACCCCTTCAGCCCTAGGCCTATTTGTACCCAAGTGCCTAAGCCAATCTGACCTGTGCCACTTCATGGGCTAATAACTTTGGAACGCTTTCACCTATCCAAGCCATTCTGAGATTGTTTTCTCGTGACATATTGTACTTCACGTCAGTGCTAAATGGGAGTCAATATATTTTACCTTTCTATATAAAAAAATGCTAAATATTCGGAAATTTTGGAAAAATCGGCAATTTTTTAACTTTGAAATTCTCTGCTTTTTACAAAAATACTGATACCCCCCATAATAGTTATTAATTTACACTCCCCAAATGTTTACTTCATATTGGCATCATTTTGAAAATGAAACCTTATTGTTTTACGACGTAATAGGGCTTATAGTTTTATGCGCAATTTTTCACATTTACAGCAAAACCCACTTTTCAAAGGACCAAGTCACTTCTGAAGTCACTTTAAGGGGCTTACATAACAGAAACCACCCATAAATTACCCCATTTTGCAAACTACACCCCTCAAGCTGTTCAAAACTCATTTTTAAAAACTGTTAACCCTTTAGGTGTTCCACAGGAATTTTAGCAGAATGAAGGCGAAATTTCAAAATTTCATTTTTTTTCCAGATATTACATTGTAATCCAATTTTACCTGCAACCTAGCAAGGGTTAACGGCAAACCCAAACTTGGTTACCCTAATTCTGCAGTTTATAGAAACACCCCACATGTACTCGTAAACTAAAGTATGGGCACACAGCACAGCTCAACACGGAAGGAGCGCTATGTGGTTTTTGGGTGGCGGATTCACTGGAAGAAATCTAGGGGGCCATGTCACATTTGAAGGCTGCCTGAGGTACCCCCACAGTGGAAACCCCAAAAAGTGACCCTATTTTGGAAACTACACCCCCAAGGAATCTTTTAGGGGGTATAGTGACCACTTTGACCCAACCAGTGTTTCACAGTAGTTGGAAACACTTGGTTGAGAAAATGGAAAAAGTGCATTTTTTACATGAAGGTGTCATTTTAGGCTCATTTTTTTATTTTTAAGAGGTGTACCAGCAAAAAATGCACCCCACTATTTGTTCACCAATCTCTCCCGACTTGAGGAGACACTAAGTGGAGCAGGTACATCTCATAGAGTCAATGGCATTGCTGTTCAGTCCAATGTTGCATGCTCTGTGACAAAGAAAGTCCTGCCAGATGTAACCAAGTCGAAGAAAAGAAGCATAACTCTGACAGAATTAATGCTACCGATATACAATGTTGGGCAGCGGGGAGAGCCACCCAGGATTGAGACTTCGAATGTTAACACTACCAAGGAGGTCCAGGATTCAAAAACCAAAAACCATATCTGGCTTCTGGCTAGAATGTCAGACCATGAGGATCAGACCACCAGCAGTTGGACTGGGTTCAACATAAAAATCCGCAGCGACATTGTAGTGGCCCAGGACACTGTAAGCTACCTGCCCACTATCAATGCTCCTGCAACAGCCATGTCCACTGTGAATGAAGTCTTGGAGCAAACACATGCCATCATGCAGACCCTGAAGCTTAACAGAATTGTGTGTGTGTTTGATCAAGCACTCTATGCCAAAGCTGCCGAGGTTATCTGGAAACAGGAGAAGTTCAAGAACATTATAATTAGAATGGGTGTCTTCCACACAATCTGTAATCTCCTCTCTATCATAGGGAACAGATTTCAGGATGCAGGCCTTAGAGATCTGTGTGTTGAATCCGGTGTAATCGCTGAAGGATCAGTGTCTGGAGTGATGGACGGCCGGAGGTACAACAGAGCAGTGAGACTACACAAGCTGTTCTATGAAGCACTTATGAGGCTTGCATGGAAAAACTTCCTTCCATGGCTAGAAGAAAACCATGCAAGGGACCTTCACCATCTGGATGAAACACTGAAGAACATCACAAACTTTCGCATCAGTGTGTCGCAGGGATCCTTCGAAAAGCTCTTGGATAATGAATCTTGCACACTTACCCTGAAGCTCTTTCAAGTTTATCTTGAGACCCTCAGAAATGAACAACTCTCAGCATTCTGGATGTCATACTTGGACATGGTCGAGACCATGCTGGCCCTGGTTCGAGCTTCAAGAGAAGGCAACTGGATGCTTCACCTAGGAGCAATCCGACAGATGATACCATGGTGTTTTGCCTATGACAAGGTCAACTATGCCCGATACCTAACCTATTACTATGCCACAATGTCTCGGCTGCCCATAGAACACCCAGAGGTCCATGAATACTTCATGCAAGGTGGCTTTTCGGTCCAGATCGGTAGCAAGAATCCTTTTGGACGAATTCCTGTGGACCAGACCATTGAAGAGACAATCAACAAAGACACCCAGACACCAGGGGGCACAAAAGGCTTCAGCCTCAAAGTTGGAGCTGTTTCCAGGTTCTACCTGACATCAGAGTACCGCAGTATGTACTTGAGGCAGCTGAGGGCCCTGGTAGGCCAACAATATACTGACTTCAGCCATTCAGACCTACAGGTGTCTAGGATTAGAAGAGATGAAGCCGATGTCCAATCTTTCGTTCAACTGCTGGAGACAGGTTGGGTGAACCCCTTCAACAAAGAGCATAATGGTGAACTTATCAGTTTGTCAACAGCGACTGTAGCACCACCAGATGTAGCCAAAGACCTTCAAGGGGCATACAGTATAGGAGAGGATGCATATCAAACATTCAAGGATGAGCGTTTGGGTACCGATAAGCCAACTACATTGTTTCATGACAAGATGACGAAGAACAAACTTAAAACGTTCTCTAACATCCAAATGAAGACACGCAGACAAGGTCTTGGCAAGGAGGTAATTTTGAAGGCTGACAGAAACCTATTTGGCCAGATGATACTTGTAGCTGAGAACAGAAAGCTACAAATGAGTGATGTCTTGACTCATCCCCTGGGTCCATTGCCATGGGCACTTGCCAATGGTGATGGGTCTATCCGCAAGACCAACAAGGCTGCCCTCGCAAGGGAGTTGGAGAGGAATGCTCGTCCTGCAGAAGTGATCCCCGAGCCCTCTGCAACCATCATTGATGGGATGAGCCTGGTTCAGAAACTGAAGGGAAACAATGCAACATTTGGCCAGCTAGCAGGCACAGCAATGAGTCGCGCTATCCATGAGGGTGCTAAGAGCAAGCGCATTGATATTGTCTTTGACGTCTACAAGGAGACATCCATCAAAGATACAGAAAGAGTCAACAGATATGAAGGCACAGGGATCCATTTCAAGAACATTCAACATGGGCACAACATCCAGCAGTGGAAAAAGCTTCTAAGTAGTTCCTCCAACAAGGCAAGTCTCATAAAGTTTCTGGTAGAAGAATGGAAGGCGAAACACCACAGGGAGAAGCTTGAGGAGAAGGAGCTGTATGTCACATGTGAGCAGCTCTGCTTTAAGATCACCAAAGAACAGTGGGAAGAGGCTGCTGACCTTAAGTCAAATCAAGAAGAAGCAGACACACGCCTCCTTCTCCATGCTCTTCATGCAGCAGAATCTGGTTACAAGTCGGTCATCATCACTTCGGAGGATACTGATGTCATGGTCCTGTGTCTGGGCATGTGCCACAAAATCCCATCCCACCTGTTCCAGAAATGCGGTACACAGAACCGGACAAGATTCCTGGATATCACCACTCTGAGCCGAACATTGGGAGGCAGCGTATGTGATTCATTGATTGGTATGCATGCATTTACAGGCTGTGACACCGTCAGTGCATTCGCTGGCCGTGGGAAGATGACGACACTCAAGCAGTTGAAGATGAACAAGACATACCAGGATGCCTTTCAGGAAGTTGGTCGTTCATGGGAAGTGTCTACCGAACTTTTTGAGAAGTTACAGGAAATCACCTGCCACATGTACCTGCCAACTACCCAAACAACTGAGGTAAACAGGCTCCGTTATCAGCTGTTCTGTGCCAGACGTGGAGTGGTAGAGTCAAGTCAACTCCCTCCTTGCCAGGACTGCCTTTTCATGCATGCACTGCGTGCAAACTACCAGGCTGCGATCTGGAGGAGAAGTCTGCAGAGCCAGCCATGGGTTGCAAACCCAACAGACTGCGGTTGGATGATAGATAACGACGGAAAGCTTGTTGTCAAGTGGATGCAAGGGGCACCAGCACCAGAAGCTATTAT
Source organism: Ranitomeya variabilis (assembly GCF_051348905.1). Classification (NCBI taxonomy): domain Eukaryota; kingdom Metazoa; phylum Chordata; class Amphibia; order Anura; family Dendrobatidae; genus Ranitomeya; species Ranitomeya variabilis. Next base: position 210,586,401 of record NC_135235.1, on the reverse strand, counting down.
ACAGCTACTGTCCTGCAAGTGTGTGCGGTCATGTGAACTTCCTCAGTGTACTTGCCTCAGCAATGGCCTGAAGTGCACAGACATGTGCAGATTACAGACATGCCAGAACAAGGGTACTGAAGACGAGCCAGTAGAACAATAGTCAGATTCAGAGTCCGATGTTGAAGATATTATGGAGTAACATATATATATATATATATATATATATATATATATATATATATATATATATATATATATGCACATGACATGTTCAGTGTGTATTTACATAACTTGGATTAAATTTTGTTACAAATACTACATCTAGTCACTCCGGGTGGTACCGATATCGTCATATTTGGTTCTTGGCTCATGCTAAAATTCCTGTGGAACACCTAAAGGGTTAACAGTTTTTAAAAATGAGTTTTGAACAGCTTGAGGGGTGTAGTTTGCAAAATGGGGTAATTTATGGGTGGTTTCTGTTATGTAAGCCCCTTAAAGTGACTTCAGAAGTGACTTGGTCCTTTGAAAAGTGGGTTTTGCTGTAAATGTGAAAAATTGCGCATAAAACTATAAGCCCTATTACGTCGTAAAACAATAAGGTTTCATTTTCAAAATGATGCCAATATGAAGTAAACATGTGGGGAGTGTAAATTAATAACTATTATGGGGGGTATCAGTATTTTTGTAAAAAGCAGAGAATTTCAAAGTTAAAAAATTGCCGATTTTTCCAAAATTTCCGAATATTTAGCATTTTTTTATATAGAAAGGTAAAATATATTGACTCCCATTTAGCACTGACGTGAAGTACAATATGTCACGAGAAAACAATCTCAGAATGGCTTGGATAGGTGAAAGCGTTCCAAAGTTATTAGCCCATGAAGTGGCACAGGTCAGATTGGCTTAGGCACTTGGGTACAAATAGGCCTAGGGCTGAAGGGGTTAATAAGCTACGTATATGTAAGGGCTATCATATCAAAAAATAAACTACAGACATGCATCTACCTAAAAATACCAAAGAGAATTAGTCACTCCGCTTGGTACCGATATCGTCAAATTTGGTTCTTGGCTCATGGACTAAGAAGACAGGAGCTGGGATAAAAATCAGACAGGGGCAGGTACAAAAAAAAGATGACTCAGAAAGACAGAAAAAAAATGGGTGCTCATTTCCCGATTTGTAACTAACGAAGTGACGGACTGTTTACAGCAGGTCTGTGCTTTGGACAATTTATTTTAAATTATTTTTTATATACATTTTCTCCCAAATTTTGGATTAGTCTGAATCTGAAATTTTTGAAATACAACTTGCTAGATTTCAGCAGTCGGCCATTCATCTGCTGGATTCCTTTGGGCTGGGAAAGGGTTTAAATAATAACACAGAAATGGTTTATCCACTTTTTCTCACCCGTTCTTACCTGATCTCCACCAACACAGCTTCCTGGTCCTTCTAACCAATCTTTTGTTCTTTCAGTCTGTTTCTCCTTCCTTCTGTTCTTCCTCCATTCAGCTCCATTGGCCACATACAGACATGTGGGGTGGAAAACACCTTAACATGCATCTCCCTACCCTGCAACTTTTGTCTTCTTACCCTTCAACTTGTGTCTCCCTACCCCTCGACTTCCCTTTGACTTGCGTCTCCCTACCCCTTGACTTTACGTGACTGCATGTGGCCAATCATAGGCTAAGGATTGACCTCAGGAGCTGGAATTGAGGAAGAACAAAACACCAGGAGGCCAGAAGACTGTCGCAGAGGACCAGTATGCCAAAGAGGCAACTTAAGAGCTGATGAGCAAGTGTGAGTTTAAAGGGTTCTTATACTTTAACCCTTTCCTCCTAACAATTAAGCATTTATGATTCAGATGAAATACGGACCCTTTAAACCGCAGAGGGGGACCCGGGCCTACCCGAACTAGGGGAGGACAGAGACCGGGGTTCTGTGGCAGCTGAGCATGTGGACAAGGAAAGAGACACGTAGGACTTGATTACACCACACAACTTCAGGTATAGAGAAAGTAAAGTTTACTAAAGTAAAATCACACAGTACATAAACAAAACATGACGATGTCAGGCTCCTGATTCCACACCTCCAGAAGGGTACCACCCAGTGGACCCCAAAGCACCAACGAATCACCGAGGCACACATAGGTGGGACATCAGGACCCAGGAAGGACATCAGGGTACAGGCAAGACATCAGGATACAGACAGGACATCAGGACATCTGGACTCAGGAAAGACCTCAGGACATCAGGATACAGGAATACCGGATAGACATCTGGGACACTGGCGTGGCAGCCCAGGTCATCAGCTGGGACACAGGCGTGGCAGTCCAGGTCATCAGTTACATTAGGACATAGAATACAGGAAGGACATCAGGACATCAGGGAACACGAGGTCATCAGGATGCAGGTAAGACATCAAGATATCAGGAATACCGGATAGACATCTGGGACACTGGCGTGGCAGCCCAGGGCATCAGTTACATCAGGATATCAGACACAGGGAGGACATCAGAACATCAGGGAACAGACAGGATATCAGGACATCAGGGTCCATGAGGTCATCAAGACACAGGCAGGACATCAGGGTACAGACCGGACATCAGGACATCTGGACCCAGGGTCACCAGCAGACATCAGACAGGAGTCGTTCGGTTCTGGACATCTGACATGACCTACAGGCACCACCAGTCATCAAGCTCCAGGCAGCGGTCATCAGGTTCCAGACTGCAGTCATCAGGCTCCGGGAATCGGACCTAGGAAGGAACTCAAGCATGATGGTGCAAGCACCGCCGTACTGGACATGAGCCAGACAGGGTTAACACCACATGGTAGTCGGAGCACAGAGTAGTAGATGCTCAGCAGAAACACCGGTTTCAAGAGACTCAAAGTCACTGGGAGTGAGGCTCCAGATGCAGAGGGATTCCAGGAACATAATTATAGCAGACACAGTTCAGACAGGTTCAGGTACAGTACAGATACAGGATCAAGGATTCGGGCCTGGATATACCGCCTCCAGGACAGGCGCCAGAACAGGACAAAACAGGAATCAAGGCAAGGACTTTGGTACCAAAACATAGACAGGAGAGGTGCAGGAACACAAACACACATAGCAAAGTTCAGGAGCTTTGTGAGTAGCTCAGGCCCCACCCATAGGGCAGGGGAACTTTATATAGGAGCTGCCCCTCAGCAATTGGCTGGGGACAGTGGATTGCCCCCACGTAAGGGCAATGGGTTACTCGGCACCGGGTCCTTCGGTTCGGGGGGATGTCACAGTGGCCCGACCCGGTCCGTGGCCCTTTGAGGGACGTCCAATAAAGAAAGGAGTTTTTATGGTTTTGGGAAAGGTCTTTAAAGGGGAAGTGTTCGTGACATCACCTGTGGTATTCGGTCAGGGTGACCGACGCTGCTTAGGGGTCCACTGGGGTGATGTTATGGCAGCTTGATGGTATACCTTCCCACAGGTGAAGTGTATCCCCAGGGCTTCCCAGAGTGTAGATAGTGGATGGTGTGAGGCGCAGTGAATAATGAGGACACAAGGTTGCAGTCTCTTTACCTTTACTGAAGGCTTCAGTATCCTCAGTCCAGGGCACCGGATCACAGGGTAGGCAGAGTCCGGCCGTTCTGAAGTCCCCTTGTCCAGGTGGAATTCAATAGCCTTCCTATGCGCACAGTAACACAGTAGGTCCCTACTTGCATAAGCTCCAATAAGGTTCTCACTGTTATTACTCCTCTCACTGGTCCCCGTGGTCAGATAGAACAAAACACGTATGACTGGTGGCCTGAGGCTTTTTATAGGGACCCTAGAGATGCCCCGGCCCCCACAAGTTGCCAACGTGTCTCCTGTGTATAAAGGTCGGGCAGCCAACGTAGAATTAACTGTCCTGCCAGTCTCTGAAGTAAAGCATAGAGATCCTTACTCCCTCGGTATTCTGGCCACCGGTATTCCTGCGCTTCAGAAGGAGGCAGCCTCTCACAGGACATAACTCCTTCTGGTTTCCTCTCCTTTTTGCTATGACTTCGATTCTCACTCACTGCAATACACGTCTCTTCTATATCTCTTTCTTTGGATGCTGTCGCACGTGGGGCAGGCGCAGCTCCGTGGACCCTCGTCCTCCTTAGACCTCAGTCTGGATCTGACTGGACCTTGCTCCAGCCAGCTCAGTCTGTAGACCTTTCTCTCTCGGTCTCCAGCCAGGAACTCTCTAACTTTCCCTCCAACTACCAGTTTTACCTAACCGTGAGGAGTGGCCTAGTAGATAGAACCTTTGCTCCCCCTGGTGGCTGGAGTGTGAAGTGTGTTGTGCGTGGTTGTGATACCTGGACAGAAGATCTCCTTTATTGCCTTCAGATGTAATATCGCTCCCCCTGGTGGAAGAACAACATTACTGCAACGACCAGGACTCTGGGGCGCTGCAACACCATTTCAAGTACACACACTAACCCTGATAAAAGCAGGGGAGGTGTGGCCGCACAAGCCCTAAGCACAAACAGAAACCATTACAGCACAATCAGTGCAGGATCTGAGGCTCAGGGCACCTGACTGAGACTGCAAGCACTGACCCACGTGGAAAGTCATGCACCAGCTGCAAATGACCTCACAACCCGCGGACAGCTTCTACAGAGGCAACCAGGGACCACACATGAGGAAGGTAAAACAATAGAAAAGACCTAACCACCATGTACGGCTGCGCAGCAGAGCAGGGAACTGAGAAGGCTCCATTCAGGTAATAGCCATCAGTATCCCAGCTCAATTTAGGGGGGGAAAGAGTAAAGGGTTAAAGCAAACATATGCATTGTCATGCCGAAAACCAGAAACTGACAGAACGGCATGACACTTTGGAGGTGGTAGTGGCCCCCTTTCCTCTTGGGTCCCTGTGTGGTTGCACAGGTTGCAAAAATGATATGTCCTCTCCTGGATTGAGATCAAATCTACCAAACTTGAGCGAATCTGCCAGAATAAATCTTTTAAGAGAATGGCTGATCTCTACGCAGTGTCCATTTAAATCAATGAGTTCTCTGTCTAATGTAGGACACGAAATGTCCTGGAGAGCAAAAGACACTCTTGGTAACTTCTCTCAAGAAGAAATGCAAACAGAGGACTCCCTATAAACAGTAGCGTGTGAGGACACAGTGGATGACATAGGAAGCGTCATTCACCTGAAGCAGGGAAGGAGGACATCTTTTGCGACCAGAGAGGAGGCAGTAGATCAAAACCAGAAATGCCCATTGGACAGGACCGTGCCATATGGGTGTGCATTAGAGTACTTTGCACTGCCCCCAGCAAGGCAGAACAATGTACGCCGGTGCAGGATCTCAATGGAGGACACTGTGGAAAGACGTAGGACGTGTCATTCACATGAAACAGAAGTACGCCGATTATGACAAGAGTGGAGGTAAGACAAGCGATATCCATCAGACTGGATTGCGCCGCATGGGAGGGTTATAAAATGTATTTTTGGGGCTACGTAAAGGGGGTAGGAGACTTAGATACATCTTCTTTGAATATATAAAACAGGTGGTAAAAGTGGTGGAATTTGGAAAACCTGATGACAGGTTCCTTTTAAGGTAATTTAACAAGTTATACGAGACTAGCAAACTTCTGATTTCTTCCAGGGACACTGCCCCACCTGTCCACAAATTATGCTTGTTGGAGTATGCAAAAGCTGCAGGCTTATACTCTGAAGGTGATAAACTACAGTACCAGGTGCAGTATTTTTTTTAAAGAAAGAAGATCTATTGTTCTAATCCAGTACGATCCTTTTAAATTGTTTTCAGACTTTTTTCATTTCTCTTTGTGTCTCTGATGTATGCAGGGTGACTCGCCAAAGTCACATTGATTTAAAAGTACTGTAGAGCAATAAAATCATTTGCTTTTAACTGGATTTTTTTTTCTTTTCTTTTTTTTTTACATTTTTTGTCTCTCTTTCACAGCCGGGAGATTTTAATTAAATGGCAAAGTTAAGTTTGGAATATGCTTTGGCTGCAAAAAAGCAGGGTTTTTTTTACATTGTTTTCTGTCATCTTTATAATCAGAGCTTAATAGATGTAATAATAAGGTCACTTTAACAAACCTACCTTTGTAACATTACCTGTACATTCAATTATAACAATTTTCAAGGAATATTAACTGAATAAATAAAAAACAAAAGCAAAACAAGCAATCCAAAACTTGTTTGGGGGCATTTCATAGCTTGGACCAGGTATATGGGATCTAATTAGTAAATGATCGAATGTACTTGGTGATACTCAGATATCACTGAGCTCATTGATTATACTCAAATAGTGGTAATAAATGGTTGCACATCCAATTGGAAGAGTGTTTCAAGTGGGTATCACAAGGCTCTGGTCCTGGACTAGATAAGAGAACTGAAGGTAAACTAAACAAATTTGCAGACAATGCAAAGCTAGGAGAAATAGCAAACACTAGAGAAGGCAGAGAAAGGATCAGAAGGATCTAGATAATAGAATGGTATCTAAAAAGGAGAGATGCAAAGATTTTATATCTGGTCATGAGAAACAAAAATTACATCTACAGAATGGGAGGAATAGAACTAAGTAACAGCACGTGTGAAAAAACTTGGGTATTCTAATAGATCACAGACTGCACATGAGTCATCAGTGTGATGCAGCAGCAAAAAACAAACAAACACAGTTCTAGAATGTATTAAGAGAAGCATAGAGTTTAGATCACATGAAGTAATTATCCCCCTATACTCCTCCATGGTCAGAGCTCATCTGGAATACTGTTTCCAGTTCTGGGCACATTTTAAAAAAGACATTGAAAAACTGGAGCAAGTTTGGAGAGGAGCTACCAGTATGGTGAGTGGACTGCAAAGTTTGTCATATGAGGAACGGTTAAAGGATCTGGGAATGTTTTTCTGCAGAAAAGAAGGATATGAGTAACTTAATAGCTACAAATATCAGAAGGGATTTCACAGTGTAGAGGGATCATCATTATTCCCATTTGAACATGGAAACACGAGAAGCAATGGAATTAAACTAAAAGGGAGAAGATACAGATTAGATATTAGTAAAAACTTTTTTGACAATGAGGGTGATCAATGAGTGGAACAGGCTGCCACTTGAATTGGTGAGTTTTCCTTCAATGGAAGTCTTCAAATTGAGGCTGGACAGACATTTGTCTAAGAAGGTATAGTGAATCCTGCGCTGCATTGAGCAGATTAGATATGATGACTCTGGAGGTCCTTTCCAACTCTAACATTCTATGACCACTTGAGTATCTGTGTGCTTGGATGTCATCGGCACTCGTTGAGCATTGACTGGTGCTTGGATTGAATGCTTAAATCCGCATGTTTTGACATGTTTGATTGCCTGCCAGTCATTGTAATGCTGTAGCCATCTTGGTAGTGGCATTGCTGTGACTGGCCTCATGACCTCATCAGAGATTATTATAAAAGAACTGGCACTACCACGTTCGGCACATTGATGCCATTGCACAGCTCAGGGACAGTTCTTTTTGGAGGGAGAGAGTATTTGTCCAGGCCTGTATGTGCGCAGTTTTAGGAATGAGGGTCCTATAGTGGTGATACTTTGCTGAACCATCATACTAAAAGTCCTTCTTAGGACTAATTATGTGCTTTGCTGTTTGTATCCAATACATTCTGCATTTAACCTAGGAACAACTGCTGGAGCAGAAAAAGTGGCTGAATACACACTCTAGGCAGGGCTTAGGGCTTTGCAGTCCACAGCTAAATATATAGCTGCTGCAAGTCACCAATTTTGTTGAAAAAATTAACTGTATTGTCATCCATACAGTTTAATATGCTTTTTGTGACATAACATTGGTTTGAAATTTTTAAAAAACCGCACACCACGGCAGAGTTATTGAAAGGAATAGCATACCAGAAAGATCTGTGGCTCTCGCCTCTTGAACCTACAACCAGACACGGTCATGTGTGATAATGGCCATATCCTGGTGACGGCTGTGAAGCTTGGCAACCTCACACATGTACCATGATTGGCTCACATGCTCAACTTGGTAGTTCAGCGGTTACTGAAAGCCTACATAGATTTGCCAGAGCTTCTGGTCAAGGTCCCCCATTCCCTCAGCACCCATTTCCCAAGACAAATACAGTTGCTGCCACTCTAACAGTTCTAAAGCAGCGCATGCAAGTGCCAGCTGTTATGATCCTTAGTGGTTGAGGATCACAAATTACTCCAGCTAAGTAACAAACATAGGACAAGCTCTAGGGAGGTGGCAAACTGGGCTGACCGCAAATCTGAACCTATCTAAACACACTAGAAGTAGCCGGTGAACGTGCCTAAAAATCCTAGACGTCTCGAGCCAGCCTGAGGAACTAACTACCCCTAGAGAGAAAGAAAGACCTCTCTTGCCTCCAGAGAAATAATCCCCAAAGATATAGAAGCCCCCAACAGATAATAACGGTGAGGTAAGAGGAAGGCACATACACAGGGGTGAAAGCAGATTCAGCAAATGAGGCCCACTAATACTAGATAGCAGAAAATAGAAAAGAGAATCTATGCGGTCAGTAAAAAACCCTTACAAAATATCCACTCTGAGATTTCAAGAACCCCCACACCAACTAACGATGTGGGGGGAGAAACTCAGTCCCCTAGAGCAACCAGCAAGCGAGGAAATCACATTTTAGCGAGTTGGACAAAAAAACATAATGAACACTGATAATCAAAAAATGATCAAACAAAAACTTAGCTTGTCTTGGAGAGACTGGGAGCAAGGTAGACACGAGGAATCTGAAGAGCACTGAATACATTGATAGCAGGCAAGGAACTGAGTCTCCAGGTGAGCTAAATAGGAAACCAACCAAGGATAACGAACCAGCTGATGCAGCCAACCTGCAGACAGACAACACTACACAGTACCGCTTGTGACCACTAGAGGGAGCCCAAAAATAGAATTCACAACAGTACCTCCCCCTTGAGGAGGGGTCACCGAACCCTCATCAAGACCTCCAGGGCGATCAGGATGAGCCGCGTGGAAGGCACGAACCAAATCGGCCGCATGAACATCAGAGGCGACAACCCAGGAATTATCCTCCTGACCATAGCCCTTCCACTTAACCAAATACTGAAGCCTCCGTCTAGAGATACGAGAATCCAAAATCTTCTCCACCACGTACTCCAATTCGCCCTCGACCAGCACCGGAGCAGGAGGCTCAACTGAAGGAACCACAGGTACCACATACCTCCGCAACAAAGACCTATGGAACACATTATGAATGGCAAACGATGCTGGGAGATCCAAACGAAAAGACACCGGGTTAAGGATTTCCAAGATCTTATAAGGACCAATGAAGCGAGGCTTGAATTTAGGAGAGGAGACCTTCATAGGAACATACCGAGAAGACAGCCACACCAAATCCCCTACACGAAGTCGGGGACCCACACCGCGGTGGCGGTTGGCAAAGCGCTGAGCCTTCTCCCGTGACAACCTCAAATTGTCCACCACATGGTTCCAAATCTGCTGCAACCTATCCACCACAGAATCCACCCCAGGACAGTCAGAAGGCTCAACCTGACCCGAGGAAAAACGAGGATGGAAACCAGAATTGCAGAAAAAAGGCGAAACCAAAGTAGCAGAACTAGCCCGATTATTAAGGGCAAACTCGGCCAATGGCAAAAAAGTCACCCAATCATCCTGATCAGCAGAAACAAAACATCTCAAATAAGTTTCCAACGTTTGATTAGTTCGCTCGGTTTGGCCATTAGTCTGAGGATGGAAGGCCGACGAAAAAGACAAATCAATGCCCATCTTAGCACAAAAAGTCAGCCAAAACCTGGACACAAACTGGGATCCTCTATCAGACACAATATTTTCAGGAATGCCGTGCAAGCGAACCACATTCTGAAAAAATAGAGGAACCAAATCGGAGGAAGAAGGCAACTTAGGCAAGGGCACCAAATGGACCATCTTGGAAAAACGATCACACACCACCCAGATGACAGACATTTTCAGAGATACTGGAAGATCCGAAATAAAATCCATGGAAATGTGCGTCCAAGGCCTTTTCGGAACAGGCAAAGGCAAAAGCAAACCGCTGGCACGAGAACAGCAAGGCTTAGCCCGAGCACAAATCCCACAAGACTGCACAAAGGAACGCACATCCCGCGACAAGGAAGGCCACCAGAAGGACCTGGCCACCAGAAGGACCTAGCCACCAAATCTCTGGTACCAAAAATCCCAGGATGACCCGCCAACACCGAAGAATGAACCTCGGAAATAACTTTGCTGGTCCATCTATCCGGGACAAACAGTCTCTCTGGTGGACAACGGTCAGGTCTATCCACCTGAAATTTCTGCAGCACTCGTCGCAAATCTGGGGAAATGGCAGACAAAATCACTCCCTCTCTGAGAATACCAGCCAGCTCAGAAACTCCCGGAGAGTCAGGCACAAAACTCCTAGAAAGTGCATCAGCTTTCACGTTCTTCGAACCAGGCAGGTATGAGACCACGAAGTTGAAACGGGAGAAAAACAACGACCAACGAGCCTGTCTAGGATTCAGGCGCTTGGCAGATTCAAGGTAAATCAGATTTTTGTGATCAGTCAAGACCACCACACGATGTTTAGCTCCTTCGAGCCAATGTCGCCACTCCTCAAATGCCCACTTCATAGCCAACAACTCCCAATTACCAACATCATAATTCCGCTCGGCAGGCGAAAACTTTCTTGAAAAGAAAGCACATGGCTTCATCACAGAGCCATCAGAGCTTCTCTGCCACAAAACAGCCCCTGCTCCAATCTCAGAAGCATCAACCTCGACCTGGAAGGGGAAAGAGACATCTGGCTGACATAAGACTGGAGCTGAAGAAAACCGGTGCTTCAGCTCCCGAAAGGCCTCCACGGCTGCAGGAGACCAATTAGTCACATCAGAACCCTTCTTGGTCAAATCCGTTAAAGGTTTAACCACGCTAGAAAAATTAGTGATGAAACGATGGTAAATATTAGCAAAACCCAAGAACTTCTGAAGACTCTTAACAGACGTGGGCTGAGTCCAGTCATGAATAGCCTGGACCTTGACTGGGTCCATCTCCACAGTAGAAGGAGAAAAAATAAAACCCAAAAAGGAGACCTTCTGTACTCCGAAGAGGCATTTTGAGCCCTTCACAAATAAAGCATTAGCACGCAGGACCTGAAACACCATCCTGACCTGCTTCACATGGGACTCCCAATCATCAGAAAAGACCAAAATGTCATCCAGATAAACAATCATAAATTTATCCAGATATTCTCGGAAGATGTCATGCATGAAGGACTGAAACACAGAAGGAGCATTAGAGAGTCCAAAAGGCATCACCAAGTACTCAAAATGGCCTTCGGGCGTATTAAATGCTGTTTTCCATTCATCTCCCTTCTTAATGCGCACAAGGTTATACGCACCACGGAGATCTATCTTGGTGAACCAACTGGCACCCTTAATCCGAGCAAACAAATCAGACAATAGTGGCAAAGGATACTGAAATTTGACTGTGATTTTATTCAGAAGACGATAATCTATACAAGGTCTCAAAGAACCGTCCTTCTTGGCCACAAAAAAAAATCCTGCACCAAGAGGGGAAGAGGATGGGCGAATATGTCCCTTCTCCAAAGACTCCTTTATATAACTCCGCATCGCAGCATGCTCTGGTATAGACAAATTAAAAAGTCGTCACTTAGAGAATTTACTACCAGGAATTAAATTTATAGCACAGTCACAATCCCTATGAGGAGGCAGGGCACAGGACCTGGGCTCATCAAATACATCCTGGTAGTCAGACAAAAACTCAGGGACCTCAGAAGGAGTGGAAGAAGCAATAGACACCAACGGAGTATCGCCATGAATTCCCTGACAACCCCAACTTGACACAGACATAGCTTTCCAATCTAAAACTGGATTATGAGCTTGCAGCCATGGCAGACCCAAAACGACAACATCATGCAAATTGTGCAGAACAAGAAAGCGAATCACCTCCTGATGTACGGGAGTCATGCACATGGTCATTTGCGTCCAATACTGAGGCTTATTCTCAGCCAATGGCGTAGCCTCAATTCCCCTCAGAGGAATAGGAAATTCCAAAGGCTCCAGGACAAAACCACAGCGCCTGGCAAATGACAAATCCATCAGATTCAGGGCCGCACCCGAATCCACAAAAGCCATAACCGGGTAGGACGACAAAGAACAAATCAAAGTAACTAGTGATGAGCGAACGTGTTCACTCGAACCTGGTGTTCGATCGGACATCAGGGCGTTCGAAGGTGTTCGGTATTCGGCCGAACATCTCGCGGTACTCGAGTGAAATCTCGTTTTTGTTTTTCTCATTTTTGGCGGTTTTTCAAGGAGCCAATCATGTTAGGTGAGCCTTCTAAGCTACTAGCATGACGTAGGGACATGTACAAGACGAGAGCAGTGAGTGGCTGGCCAGATCAGGTGACCTGACCAGCCAATAGACTGCTTTCATTATGTTCGGCGCTTTCAGCCATTTGCAGTGTGAAAGAGCATAGGGACAGACGTGCTGGGGGGACTGGGAATTGATAGGGACTAGAGCAGGGACAAAGACCAGAATTAATCAGGCAGGCAGGGTGCAGAAATCAACAGCCCTTGTCAGGGCTAATCTACGTTTACTACTACTAGTCCTCTCTTGTATTTGCTGGCTAGCTGTGTGGCAGCTGGGACCAGGAGTGCAGCGGCCGCCATCTTAGCTGCGCACTCACTGTCTCAGTGCCAAGTCTCAATCTCAGTCTCCAAGTCAATCTTTATAGGCATTAGGCATTAGGCAGGGATCGTGTGTGCATTAGGCTGGGCTTTATAGTGCGGCGTCCGCCATTTTGGGCGAACGCCGCACTATTAGAATATCGGCTGCTGGATGTTCCTCAGACTCCATTTAGCCTCCAGCACACGCTGTCTGTAACCTCATTTGTGCTGCTGTCTGGGACTTGTAGTGCCTCAGACTCCAGCACACGCTGTAACCTCATTTGTGCTGCTGTCTGGGACTTGTAGTGCCTCAGACTCCAGCACACGCTGTAACCTCATTTGTGCTGCTGTCTGGGACTTGTAGTGCCTCAGACTCCGTAGAGTGGTACAGCACACGCTGTCACCTCATTTAATAATAATAATATTAATTAATAACAATAATTAATAAATTAAAAAAGGAAATATTTGCGGCCTAAAAATAAAACCGCATAAGATATAAAAATGCATTTTTGAGTGATACAGATATACCACACCTGGCCCAAAAATATTTGTTTAGCGTACACATAAGCGCAGTGTACAGAATACGCAATTCTGCCACATATATAGTATATATATATAGTATAGAATACCCTACATTCTAATCCAAGGTTTTGTGTGTCCAAAAAAACGCATTAGATAAAAATTGCATTTTTATAGCACGCCATATCTAATAGTTAAAGAAATAAAGGGTATTTGATGTGAAGAAATACCACAAATATAAACACAGTTTTATATCTGTTACTGGTACCCAAGTTTTGTGGTTCAAAAATACGCTCTGTATTTAGTGACTAGGCCTGTTGCCAGATTTGTGCACGCCATATCTAATAGTTAAAGAAATAAAGGGTATTTGATGTGAAGAAATACCACAAATATAAACACAGTTTTATATCTGTTACTGGTACCCAAGTTTTGTGGTTCAAAAATACGCTCTGTATTTAGTGACTAGGCCTGTTGCCAGATTTGTGCACGCCATATCTAATAGTTAAAGAAATAAAGGGTATTTGATGTGAAGAAATACCACAAATATAAACACAGTTTTATATCTGTTACTGGTACCCAAGTTTTGTGGTTCAAAAATACGCTCTGTATTTAGTGACTAGGCCTGTTGCCAGATTTGTGCACGCCATATCTAATAGTTAAAGAAATAAAGGGTATTTGATGTGAAGAAATACCACAAATATAAACACAGTTTTATATCTGTTACTGGTACCCAAGTTTTGTGGTTCAAAAATACGCTCTGTATTTAGTGACTAGGCCTGTTGCCAGATTTGTACACGCCATATCTAATAGTTAAAGAAATAAAGGGTATTTGATGTGAAGAAATACCACAAATATAAACACAGTTTTATATCTGTTACTGGTACCCAAGTTTTGTGGTCCGAAAATAAGCTCTGTATTTAGTGACTAGGCCTGTGGCCAGTTTTGTGCACGCCATATCTAATAGTTACATAAAGAAGGGGTATTTGATCTGAAGAAATACCACAAATATAAAACACAGTTTTATATCTGTTACTGATACACATCAGTTTGCTGTAAACCAAGGTTTGGTTGCATAAAATACGCTCTTTACCGAATAGTCCTTTTTGCAACACGCAATATATCCTCTGTTTGGACAAATAGAGTGTATTTCACCTTCATAACTAGCTTTTCTAGCATAACCTTTACAATGGTGAACCCCAGGGGTAAAGGACGAGGACGAGGACGTGGTCGTGGGCGTCAAAGTGAGGTTGCAGGCAGAGGCCGTAGTCCTGGGCAGGGTGACACAGTACCTGCTTCTGATGGAGCACTGGAACGCCGCAGAGTACCCTTTTCTAGCTTCCTGTCCCAATTTACAGTGTCACGTGGCACACCTCTATTGGATCCCCAGCAGTGCGAACAGGTGATCAACTGGATAGCGGATAATGCATCCAGTAGTATCCACCGCCCAGTCTTCCACGCAGTCCACCAACGCTAGCCAAGGGAGTGGACCTCAGGATCTTTCAGCTCAACCTCCTCCCGCCCAGCCTGGCCCCTCCTTGGAAATTAGTGATTCAAATCCTGCATACTCCCAGGAACTGTTTTCCCAACCCTTCCTAGATTCACAAAGCACTGCTGAGCAGCAACCTGACCAGTGGGTCTGTCCCGATGCCCAAAATAGAGAGCTTTCCCAGTCTGTGGGTGATGAAAGTGGGGATTTACAAATAGTCTGTGGAGAGGTGTCTGAGGATGAGACACGGGTGTCAGACAGTGAGGTGCTTGTCAGTGCAGTAATTCCCAGGGGGGAGCAGGCTGATGAATGGGAGGAGGAGGAGCCGGTGGATGATGAGGTGACTGACCCCAGCTGGGTTGTTAGGCCTAGTCAAGAGAGTGCTTCGGAGGGGGAGGCAAGTGTAACATCAGAAAACGTTGCAAGAGGTAGACGTGCGACCAGAGGGAGAGGCAGGGCCAGAGTAATTTCATCAGACAGAGGTTCAACAAGTGAACCAGTTTGGTCGAGGCCTCGGTGTTCTAAAGTCTGGAGCTTCTTTAAAGAAAGTGAGGAGGACCGACGGACTGTGTTGTGCAACCTGTGCCACACCAAGCTCAGTAGGGGAGCCACCACTAGCAACCTAAGCACTACCAGCATGCGCAGGCATATGAGTGCTAAACACCCAACTCATTGGAATCAAGGCCGTTCACCTCCTTCTGGTCGCACCGCTGCTCCTTCCCCTGTGTCACATGCTGGCTCTGCCAGTAACTCCCCAGCCCAGGAGCCCGGCACCAGCGACTCCCGCCATGCAACCACCCCTGCACCTTCACCATCCCCCCCACAATCCACCAATGTGTCCCAGCGCAGTGTTCAGCTGTCTTTGCATGAAACATTTGAGCGCAAGCGCAAATATGCCTCCACCCACCCACATGCACAGGCCTTAAATGTCCACGTCTCCAAACTCCTGAGTTTGGAGATGCTGCCCTACAGGCTGGTGGAGACGGAGGCATTCCGCAACCTGATGGCGGTGGCTGCCCCTCGCTACTCCGTCCCAAGCCGCCACTATTTTTCTCGATGTGCCGTCCCAGCACTACACCAGCACGTGTCTCAGAACATCAACCGTGCCCTGACCAACGCGGTTACAGAAAAGGTCCACTTAACCACGGACACGTGGACCAGTGCTGGGGGGCAGGGACACTATATCTCCCTGACGGCACATTGGATTAATTTGGTTGAGGCTGGGACAGAGTCTGAACCGGGGTCAGCTCATGTGTTGCCCACACCCAGGATTGCGGGGCCTACCTCGGTGACTGTTTCCCAGGATTACTATACTTCTCCCCCCTCCTCCTCCTCCTCCTCCACAAACACCACTTGTAAATTTCCATCCGTGGACACGCCACCTTCAGTCGGCAGCTGCAGTCGCAGCAGGACCGCAGTGGGCAAGCGCCAGCAGGCGGTGCTAAAACTGCTGAGCTTAGGTGACAAGAGGCACACTGCCCAGGAGCTGTTACAGGGCATGACGGCTCAGACGGATCTTTGGCTGGCGCCGCTGAACCTGAAAGCAGGCATGGTCGTGTGTGACAACGGGCGTAATCTGGTGGCGGCTCTGCAACTGGGCAGACTCACACACGTTCCATGCCTTGCCCACGTGTTCAATCTGGTGGTTCAGCGGTTCCTCAAGACCTACCCCAATCTGTCAGATTTGCTCACCAAGGTGAGACGCATCTGTGCCCATTTCCGCAAATCCACCACTGATGCTGCCACCCTGAGGGCAGTGCAACGGCGCTTACAACTGCCAGCTCACCGACTGTTGTGCGACGTGCCAACGAGATGGAATTCCACCCTACACATGTTAAACAGGGTTTACCAGCAGCGCAGAGCCATTGTAGACTGTCAGATGACCACTTCCACCAGAACCGGTAGTCAAGTTAGTCAGCTTCCTCAAATCTACAATGAGGAGTGGACGTGGATGTCTGATATATGTAAGGTGTTAAGCCACTTTGACGAGTCAACACTGATGGTCAGCGGGGATGACGCCATAATCAGCGTCACCATCCCGCTGCTTTGTCTGCTGAAAAAATCATTGCTCAGCATGAAGTCTGAGGCGCATCGATTGTCACAGGAGATGGGGGAAGAAGAGTTGACTGAGAGCCAGAACACCAGCCAGTCTGTTTCTCAGAGTGTAACTGAGGAGGGGGAGGAGGAAGATGAGGATGAAGAGGAGGAGACTGTGGGCGAGACTGAAGACGGTACCCATTCCCTCTTCTCAGTTCAGCGTGTTTGGGCTGAGGAGGAGGAGTTGGAGGAGGAGGAGGAAATGGAGAGTCGGCCTGTTGCGGAGGGGGAATTCTTACGTGTTGGGACTCTGGCGCACATGGCTGACTTCATGTTAGGCTGCCTTTCCCGTGACCCTCGCGTGAGAAAAATATTTTCCACCAGCGATTACTGGGTGTTCACCCTCTTGGACCCCCGGTACAAGCACAACTTTTCCACTCTAATTCCTATAGAGGAAAGGAGTATGAGACTGCATCAATACCAACTGGCCCTGGTGCACAAGCTGAAAATAGCCTTCCCATCTGACACCGCTAGCGGCAGAGGACGTGGTTCTGAGGGCCAACAAGCGAGGGAGAGGAGGGGAGCAGGCAGCTTGTCAAGCGCTGGCAGAGGATCAATCTCCAAGGCCTTTGCCAGTTTTATGTCACCCATGCAAGAGTATGCCACCAATCCACAGTCTAGACAGAGTAGAGGCGAGATTTACAGAAAGATGGTGAAGGACTACCTAGGTGACCATACCAACGTCCTGCATGATCACTCTGATCCATACAACTACTGGGTTTCAAAGCTGGACACGTGGCCAGAACTGGCACTGTACGCCTTGGAGGTGCTGGCTTGCCCTGCCGCTAGCGTGTTGTCAGAGCGGGTCTTCAGTGCAGCTGGTGGCATCATCACCGATAAGCGTACACGCCTGTCAACTGACAGCGCTGACAGGCTGACGCTTATCAAGATGAATAAAGCATGGATTTCTACAGATTTCCACTCGCCACCGTGTTAAAGCAGCTCAAACTGAAGTCTGTCATGTCACCGTGCCACTCTCCGTGCTGACGCTGCTGACGCCTCCACATGCTGGGTCTTCGCTACCTCCAAACTATGTAATTGTGCCACTCTGTGGCCTCAATGTGTAAGGAATGATGCTGCTGCCGCCTCCTCAAGGGTCCGTCACCGTGCCACTCTCCGTGCTGACGCCTCCACATGCTGGGTCTTCGCTACCTCCAAACTATGTAAATGTGCCACTCTGTGGCCTCAATGTGAAAGGAATGATGCTGCTGCCGCCTCCTCAAGGGTCCGTCACCGTGCCACTCTCCGTGCTGACGCCTCCACATGCTGGGTCTTCGCTACCTCCAAACTATGTAATTGTGCCACTCTGTGGCCTCAATGTGTAAGGATTAAGGAATGATGCTGCTGCCGCCTCCTCAAGGGTCCGTCACCGTGCCACTCTCCGTGCTGACGCCTCCACATGCTGGGTCTTCGCTACCTCCAAACTATGTAATTGTGCCACTCTGTGGCCTCAATGTGTAAGGAATGATGCTGCTGCCGCCTCCTCAAGGGTCCGTCACTGTGCCGCTCTCCGGCCTGATGCTGCCTCCGCATGCCGTGCCCATAGCTGCCATGCTGTGTCAGGCTCAATTTCGGTGTGTTTCACCTGCTACCTCATCAAAGTGGGTCACTCTGTCACCACAAAGCTGTTGGCCATAATTTGGCGTAATGGTGCATTTGGGCAGCCTCAGAGGCAACTATGCATGCTGCCCCTGCTGTTTCCTGTCCATTCCAGTGTTGTTTCCATCATTTTCTGAGCTTCCCAGGTTTTTAGGCGACCTTCCCTGTGCAGAGCTTTGGTCCCGCTGAAAAATGTTCGAGTCTCCCATTGACTACAATGGGGTTCGTTATTCGAAACGAACACTCGAACATCGGGAGATGTTCGACTCGAACAACGAGCACCCGAACATTTTAGTGTTCGCTCATCACTAAAAGTAACAGACAAAATAAATTTAGGCTGTATAGTACCAATGGTGACAGGTTTAGCGATTTTTTTAAGCGTTTAGAGCATGCTGAGATAACATGAGTAGAATCACCACAGTAAAAGCACAACCCATTTTGACGTCTATGACTTTGACGCTCAATTCTGGTCAGAGTTCGGTCACATTGCATAGACTCAGGTCTCTGTGCGGAAAATACCGCCAAAGGATGAGCAGATTTGCGCTCCCGCAAACGCCGATCAACCTGAATGGCTAAAGCCATAGAATCACTCAGACTTGCAGGGGTGGGAAACCCCACCATAACATTCTTAACGGCCTCAGAAAGACCTTCTCTGAAATTTGCAGCCAGGGCACACTCATTCCATTGAGTAAGCACCGACCATTACCAAAATTTTTGACAATACACCTCTGCTTCATCCTGACCCTGAGAGATAGCCAGCAACGCTTTTTCTGCCTGATTCTCAAGATTAAGCTCCTCATAAAGCAGTCCAAGAGCCAGAAAAAATGCATCTACATTAAGCAATGCAGGATCTCCTGGCGCCAGAGAGAAAGCCCAATCTTGAGGGTCGCCACGCAACAAGGAGATAACAATTTTAACTTGCAGAGCGGAATCACCGGGGGAACGAGGTCTCAAAGATAGAAATAACTTACAATTATTCTTAAAATTTAGAAACCTAGATCTATCTCCAGAAAACAACTCAGGAATGGGTATCTTTGGTTCTGACATATGGCTATGAATAACAAAATCCTGAATACTTTGCACCCGTGCAGTAAGATGATCCACACTAGAAGTCAGAGTCTGAACATTCATGTCTGCAGCTGAGCTCAAAACCACCCAGAGTTCAAGGGGATGAAAGAAGCTGAACAAACTGCAGCAAAGGAAAAGCGGGAGGGAAAAAAAAAATGTACTCAGGTCTTCTTTTTATCCCACTTCTGCGATGCATTAAACACTTTTTGGCCTGCTATACTGTTATGATCCTTAGTGGTTGAGGATCACAAATTACTCCAGCTAAGTAACAAACATAGGACAAGCTCTAGGAAGGTGGCAAACTGGACTGACTGCAAATCTGAACCTATCCAACACACACTAGAAGTAGCCGGTGAACGTGCCTAAAAATCCTAGACGTCTCGAGCCAGCCTGAGGAACTAACTACCCCTAGTGTTGTGAAATTGGATTCTGGGCTCCCCCGGTGGCCACTTGTGGAATTTAACTTGTGTGCATCATCCCCTCTGTTCACCTGCTCCTATCAGGATGTGGGAGTCGCTATATAACCTTGCTCCTCTGTCAGTTTCATGCCGGTCAACAATGTAATCAGTAGCCTTTCTGTGCTTGTTCCTGCTACTAGACAACTCCCAGCTAAGTTGGACTTTTGTCCTTGTGTGTTTTTGCATTTTGTTCCTGTTCACAGCTGCTGTTTCGTTACTGTGTCTGGAAAGCTCTTGTGAGCGGAAATTGCCACTCTGGTGTTATGAGTTAATGCTAGAGTCTTAAAGTAATTTCTGGATGGTGTTTTGATAGGGTTTTCTGCTGACCATGAAAGTGCCCTTTCTGTCTTCATGCTATCTAGTAAGCGGACCTCGATTTTGCTAAACCTATTTTCATACTACGTTTGTCATTTCATCTTAAATCACCGCCAATATATGTGGGGGCCTCTGTCTGCCTTTTGGGAAAATTTCTCTAGAGGTGAGCCAGGACTGTCTTTTCCTCTGCTAGGATTAGGTAGTTCTCCGGCTGGCGCTGGGCATCTAGGGATAAAAAAAACGTAGGCATGCTACCCGGCCACTTCTAGTTGTGCGGCAGGTTTAGTTCATGGTCAGTATAGTTTCCATCTTCCAAGAGCTAGTTCTCATATATGCTGGGCTATGTTCTCTCGCCATTGAGAATCATGACAGTTTGACCGGCCCAAAAAAGGGTTAAATTACTGGCTGAGAAAGGAGAGAAAAAAGAAGTCTGCTACAATTTTTTTTTTTTTTCCCCTCTAGTTCTGAGTGTGCTCTTAATTGAATCACTTGCTAGTCTGCCTATACTGCAGCCTTCCTCTCTTCCTCTCCTTCTAATCCTTGAATGGCTCTGTGTTCACCTGTTTCAAATGGATCTTCAGAGTGTAGCTACAGGTTTGAATAATCTCGCCACAAAGGTACAAAATTTGCAAGATTTTGTTGTTCATGCACCTATGTCTGAGCCTAGAATTCCTTTGCCTGAATTCTTCTCGGGGAATAGATCTCACTTTCAAAATTTTAAAAATAATTGCAAATTGTTTTTGTCCCTGAAGTCTCGCTCTGCCGGAGACCCTGCACAGCAGGTCAGGATTGTAATTTCCTTGCTCCGGGGCGACCCTCAAGACTGGGCTTTTGCATTGGCACCAGGGGATCCTGCGTTGCTCAATGTGGATGCGTTTTTTCTGGCCTTGGGGTTGCTTTATGAGGAACCTCATTTAGAGCTTCAGGCGGAAAAGGCCTTGATGTCCTTGTCTCAGGGGCAAGATGAAGCTGAAATATACTGCCAAAAATTCCGCAAATGGTCTGTGCTTACTCAGTGGAATGAGTGCGCCCTGGCGGCGATTTTCAGAGAAGGTCTCTCTGATGCCATTAAGGATGTTATGGTGGGGTTCCCTGTGCCTGCGAGTCTGAATGAGTCCATGACGATGGCTATTCAGATCGATAGGCGTCTGCGGGAGCACAAACCTGTGCACCATTTGGCGGTGTCTACTGAGAAAACGCCAGAAAATATGCAATGTGATAGAATTCTGTCCAGAAGCGAGCGGCAGAATTTTAGACGAAAAAATGGGTTGTGCTTCTATTGTGGTGATTCAACTCATGTTATATCAGCATGCTTTAAGCGTACTAAGAAGCCTGACAAGTCTGTTTCAATTAGCACTTTACAGTCTAAGTTTATTCTATCTGTGACCCTGATTTGTTCTTTGTCATCTATTACCGCGGACGCCTATGTCGACTCTGGCGCTGCTTTGAGTCTTATGGATTGGTCCTTTGCCAAACGCTGTGGGTATGATTTGGAGCCATTGGAGGCTCCGATACCTCTGAAAGGGATTGACTCCACCCCATTGGCTAGTAATAAACCACAATACTGGACACAAGTGACTATGCGTGTTAATCCGGATCACCAGGAGGTTATTCGCTTTCTGGTGCTGTATAATCTACATGATGTTTTGGTGCTGGGATTGCCATGGCTGCAATCTCATAACCCCGTCCTCGACTGGAGAGCTATGTCTGTGTTAAGCTGGGGATGTAAAGGAACTCATGGGGACGTACCTTTGGTTTCCATTTCATCATCTATTCCCTCTGAGATTCCTGAATTCTTGTCTGACTTTCGTGACGTTTTTGAAGAACCCAAGGTTGGTTCACTACCTCCGCACCGGGAGTGCGATTGTGCCATAGACTTGATCCCGGGTAGTAAATACCCTAAGGGTCGTTTATTTAATCTGTCTGTGCCTGAACACGCTGCTATGCGAGAATATATAAAGGAGTCCTTGGAAAAGGGACATATTCGTCCTTCGTCATCTCCCTTAGGAGCCGGTTTTTTCTTTGTGTCTAAGAAAGACGGCTCTTTGAGGCCGTGTATTGATTATCGACTTTTGAATAAAATCACGGTTAAATATCAATATCCGTTACCACTGCTTACTGATTTGTTTGCTCGTATAAAGGGGGCCAAGTGGTTCTCTAAGATTGATCTCCGTGGGGCGTATAATTTGGTGCGAATCAAGCAGGGGGATGAGTGGAAAACCGCATTTAATACGCCCGAGGGCCATTTTGAGTATTTGGTGATGCCTTTTGGTCTTTCAAATGCCCCTTCAGTCTTCCAGTCCTTTATGCATGACATTTTCCGCGATTATTTGGATAAATTTATGATTGTGTATCTGGATGATATTCTGATTTTTTCGGATGACTGGGACTCTCATGTCCAGCAGGTCAGGAGGGTTTTTCAGGTTTTGCGGTCTAATTCCTTGTGTGTGAAGGGTTCTAAGTGTGTTTTTGGGGTTCAGAAGATTTCCTTCTTGGGATACATTTTTTCCCCCTCTTCCATCGAGATGGATCCTGTCAAGGTTCAGGCTATTGGTGATTGGACGCAACCCTCTTCTCTTAAGAGTCTTCAGAAATTTTTGGGCTTTGCTAACTTTTATCGTCGATTTATTGCTGGTTTTTCTGATGTTGTAAAACCATTGACTGATTTGACTAAGAAGGGTGCTGATGTTGCTGATTGGTCCCCTGATGCTGTGGAGGCCTTTCGGGAGCTCAAGCGCCGCTTTTCTTCCGCCCCAGTGTTGCGTCAGCCTGATGTTGCTCTTCCTTTTCAGGTTGAGGTCGACGCTTCTGAAATCGGAGCTGGGGCGGTGTTGTCGCAGAGAAGTTCCGACTGCTCCGTGATGAGACCTTGTGCTTTTTTTTCCCGTAAATTTTCGCCCGCCGAGCGGAATTATGATATTGGGAATCGGGAGCTTTTGGCCATGAAGTGGGCTTTTGAGGAGTGGCGTCACTGGCTTGAGGGGGCCAGACATCAGGTGGTGGTATTGACTGACCACAAAAATTTAATTTACCTTGAGTCTGCCAGGCGCCTGAATCCTAGACAAGCGCGCTGGTCGTTGTTTTTCTCTCGGTTTAATTTTGTGGTGTCTTACCTACCGGGTTCTAAGAATGTTAAGGCGGATGCCCTTTCTAGGAGTTTTGAGCCTGACTCCCCTGGTAATTCTAAGCCCACAGGTATCCTTAAAGATGGAGTGATATTGTCTGCCGTTTCTCCAGACCTGCAGCGGGCCTTGCAGGAGTTTCAGGCGGATAGACCTGATCGTTGCCCACCTGGTAGACTGTTTGTTCCTGATGATTGGACCAGTAGAGTCATCTCTGAGGTTCATTCTTCTGCGTTGGCAGGTCATCCTGGAATCTTTGGTACCAGGGATTTGGTGGCAAGGTCCTTCTGGTGGCCTTCCCTGTCACGAGATGTGCGAGGCTTTGTGCAGTCTTGTGACGTTTGTGCTCGGGCCAAGCCTTGTTGTTCTCGGGCTAGTGGATTGTTGTTACCCTTGCCTATCCCGAAGAGGCCTTGGACGCACATTTCGATGGATTTTATTTCGGATCTGCCTGTTTCTCAGAAGATGTCTGTCATCTGGGTGGTGTGTGACCGTTTCTCTAAGATGGTCCATCTGGTTCCCTTGCCTAAGTTGCCTTCTTCTTCCGAGTTGGTTCCTCTGTTTTTTCAAAATGTTGTTCGTTTGCATGGTATTCCGGAGAATATCGTTTCTGACAGAGGGACCCAATTCGTGTCTAGATTTTGGCGGGCATTCTGTGCTAGGATGGGCATAGATTTGTCTTTTTCGTCTGCTTTCCATCCTCAGACTAATGGCCAGACCGAGCGGACTAATCAGACCTTGGAGACATATTTGAGGTGTTTTGTGTCTGCGGATCAGGATGATTGGGTTGCTTTTTTGCCTTTGGCGGAGTTCGCCCTCAATAATCGGGCCAGCTCTGCCACCTTGGTGTCCCCGTTTTTCTGTAATTCGGGGTTTCATCCTCGATTTTCCTCCGGTCAAGTGGAATCTTCGGATTGTCCTGGAGTGGATGCTGTGGTGGAGAGGTTGCATCAGATTTGGGGGCAGGTGGTGGACAATTTGAAGTTGTCCCAGGAGAAGACTCAGCTTTTTGCCAACCGCCGTCGTCGTGTTGGTCCTCGGCTTTGTGTTGGGGACTTGGTGTGGTTGTCTTCTCGTTTTGTCCCTATGAGGGTTTCTTCTCCTAAGTTTAAGCCTCGGTTCATCGGCCCGTACAAGATATTGGAGATTCTTAACCCTGTGTCCTTCCGTTTGGACCTCCCTGCATCCTTTTCGATTCATAATGTTTTTCATCGGTCATTGTTGCGCAGGTATGAGGTACCAGCTGTGCCTTCCGTTGAGCCTCCTGCTCCGGTGTTGGTTGAGGGTGAGTTGGAGTACGTTGTGGAAAAGATCTTGGACTCTCGTGTTTCCAGACGGAAACTCCAGTATCTGGTCAAATGGAAGGGATACGGTCAGGAGGATAATTCTTGGGTCACTGCCTCTGATGTTCATGCCTCCGATCTTGTCCGTGCCTTTCATAGGGCTCATCCTGATCGCCCTGGTGGTTCTGGTGAGGGTTCGGTGCCCCCTCCTTGAGGGGGGGGTACTGTTGTGAAATTGGATTCTGGGCTCCCCCGGTGGCCACTTGTGGAATTTAACTTGTGTGCATCATCCCCTCTGTTCACCTGCTCCTATCAGGATGTGGGAGTCGCTATATAACCTTGCTCCTCTGTCAGTTTCATGCCGGTCAACAATGTAATCAGTAGCCTTTCTGTGCTTGTTCCTGCTACTAGACAACTCCCAGCTAAGTTGGACTTTTGTCCTTGTGTGTTTTTGCATTTTGTTCCTGTTCACAGCTGCTGTTTCGTTACTGTGTCTGGAAAGCTCTTGTGAGCGGAAATTGCCACTCTGGTGTTATGAGTTAATGCTAGAGTCTTAAAGTAATTTCTGGATGGTGTTTTGATAGGGTTTTCTGCTGACCATGAAAGTGCCCTTTCTGTCTTCATGCTATCTAGTAAGCGGACCTCGATTTTGCTAAACCTATTTTCATACTACGTTTGTCATTTCATCTTAAATCACCGCCAATATATGTGGGGGCCTCTGTCTGCCTTTTGGGAAAATTTCTCTAGAGGTGAGCCAGGACTGTCTTTTCCTCTGCTAGGATTAGGTAGTTCTCCGGCTGGCGCTGGGCATCTAGGGATAAAAAAACGTAGGCATGCTACCCGGCCACTTCTAGTTGTGCGGCAGGTTTAGTTCATGGTCAGTATAGTTTCCATCTTCCAAGAGCTAGTTCTCATATATGCTGGGCTATGTTCTCTCGCCATTGAGAATCATGACACCCTAGAGAGAAAGAAAGACCTCTCTTGCCTCCAGAGAAATAATCCCCAAAGATATAGAAGCCCCCAACAGATAATAACGGTGAGGTAAGAGGAAGGCACATACACAGGGGTGAAAGCAGATTCAGCAAATGAGGCCCACTAATACTAGATAGCAGAAAAGAGAAAAGAGAATCTATGCGGTCAGTAAAAAACCCTTACAAAATATCCACTCTGAGATTTCAAGAACCCCCACACCAACTAACGGTGTGGGGGGAGAAACTCAGTCCCCTAGAGCAACCAGCAAGCGAGGAAATCACATTTTAGCGAGCTGGACAAAAAAACATAATGAACACTGATAATCAAAAAATGATCAAACAAAAACTTAGCTTGTCTTGGAGAGACTGGGAGCAAGGTAGACACAAGGAATCTGAAGAGCACTGAATACATTGATAGCAGGCAAGGAACTGAGTCTCCAGGTGAGCTAAATAGGAAACCAACCAAGGATAACGAACCAGCTGATGCAGCCAACCTGCAGAAAGACAACACTACACAGTACCGCTTGTGACCACTAGAGGGAGCCCAAAAATAGAATTCACAACAGCCAGCTCACTGACTGGTGTGCAATTTGACCACGAGCTGGAACTCCACACTGCACATGCTTGCAAGTCTTTGTGAGCAACAGATGCCAGTTTTGGAATACCAGCTCCAACGGTATTCTAGTCAGCCTCCGCATGTAACAACTGAAGAGAGGGGATGGATGTTTGACATTTGTGCAGCTCTCCAAGACTTTGATGACTTTACAAAGTCGGTGAGCGGTGATAATTAGGGTTGAGCGAAACGGGTCGTTCATTTTCAAAAGTCGCCGACTTTTGGCAAAGTCGGCGTCTCATGAAACTGAGCCGATCCCAGCGTTGTATCGGCCATGCGGTACGCGACTTTCGCGCCAAAGTCGCGTTTCAATGACGCGAAAAGCGCCATTTCTCAGCCAATGAAGGTGAACGCAGAGTGTGGGCAGCGTGATGACATAGATCTCAGTCCCCACCATCTTAGAGAAGGGCATTGCAGTGATTGGCTTGCTTTCTGCGGCGTCACAGGGGCTATAAAGGGGCGTTCCCACCGACCGCCATCTTACTGCTGCTGATCTGAGCGTAGGGAGAGGTTGCTGCCGCTTCTTCAGAAGCAGGGATAGTGATAGGCAGGGTACATAAAGCTGCAAACCGCTTGTGTTGTAGCGATTTCCACTGTCCAACACCACCTTTTGTTTGCAGGGACAGTGGAAGCTACATTTTTTTTTCCTCAGCGCTGTCACTCATTGGGCTGCCCTAGAAGGCTCCCTGACCCTGATAGCTGCGTTGCTGTGCCTGTGTGTGTATGACGCTGTGCAAACCAACTGCTTTTTTCAAAGCACAAATCCTCTTGTTCCTTCCTTTCTGCACAGCTATCTTTTTTGTTTGTCCACACTTTTTATTTAATTTGTGCATCAGTCCACTCCTTATTGCTGCCTGCCATACCTGGCTGAGATTACTGCAGGGAGATAGTAATTGTAGGACAGTCCCTGTTTTTTTTTTTTTTTTTTTTTGTGGGAGATTAAGATTGGCATTTCTGCTAGAGTGCCATCCCTGTGTGTGCCATCTCTCACTCAGTGGGCCATAGAAAGCCTATTTATTTTTTTGCTTGATTTGGGTTCTAAAATCTACCTGAAAAAAAATCACTACATCAATCAGTGGGAGAAAAATATTGGCCTCAGGGCTTGTGTGCCACTCCTGACTCCTGTGTGTGCCATCTCTCACTCAGTGGGCCATAGAAAGCCTTTTTTTTTATTATTTGGTTTCTAAAGTCTCCCTGAAAAAAAAAAAAAAATTCAAACAGTGGGAGATTAATATTGCCCTTTCTGCTTGTGTGCCACTCCTGACTCCTGTGTGTGCCATCTCTCACTCAGTGGGCCATAGAAAGCCTATTTATTTTTATTTTTTTTGGTTTCTAAAGTCTCCCTGAAAAAGAAAAAAAAATAAAACAGTGGGAGATTAATATTGCCCTTTCTGCTTGTGTGCCACTCCTGACTCCTGTGTGTGCCATCTCTCACTCAGTGGGCCATAGAAAGCCTATTTTTTTTTTTGCTTGATTTGGGTTCTGAAATCTACCTGAAAAAAAATCACTACATCAATCAGTGGGAGAAAAATATTGGCCTCAGGGCTTGTGTGCCACTCCTGAGTCCTGTGTGTGCCATATCTCACTCAGTTGGCCATAGAAAGCCTATTTATTTTTTTGCTTGATTTGGGTTCTGAAATCTACCTGAAAAAAAATCACTACATCAATCAGTGGGAGAAAAATATTGGCCTCAGGGCTTGTGTGCCACTCCTGACTCCTGTGTGTGCCATCTCTCACTCAGTGGGCCATAGAAAGCCTATTTATTTTTTTGCTTGATTTGGGTTCTGAAATCTACCTGAAAAAAAATCACTACATCAATCAGTGGGAGAAAAATATTGGCCTCAGGGCTTGTGTGCCACTCCTGACTCCTGTGTGTGCCATCTCTCACTCAGTGGGCCATAGAAAGCCTATTTATTTTTTATTATTTGGTTTCTAAAGTCTCCCTGAAAAAGAAAAAAAAAATAAAACAGTGGGAGATTAATATTGCCCTTTCTGCTTGTGTGCCACTCCTGACTCCTGTGTGTGCCATCTCTCACTCAGTGGGCCATAGAAAGCCTATTTATTTTATTTTTTTTTGGTTTCTAAAGTCTCCCTGAAAAAGAAAAAAAAAATAAAACAGTGGGAGATTAATATTGCCCTTTCTGCTTGTGTGCCACTCCTGACTCCTGTGTGTGCCATCTCTCACTCAGTGGGCCATAGAAAGCCTATTTATTTTTTTGCTTGATTTGGGTTCTGAAATCTACCTGAAAAAAAATCACTACATCAATCAGTGGGAGAAAAAAATTGGCCTCAGGGCTTGTGTGCCACTCCTGACTCCTGTGTGTGCCATCTCTCACTCAGTGGGCCATAGAAAGCCTATTTATTTTTTTGCTTGATTTGGGTTCTGAAATCTACCTGAAAAAAAATCACTACATCAATCAGTGGGAGAAAAATATTGGCCTCAGGGCTTGTGTGCCACTCCTGACTCCTGTGTGTGCCATCTCTCACTCAGTGGGCCATAGAAAGCCTATTTATTTTTTATTATTTGGTTTCTAAAGTCTCCCTGAAAAAGAAAAAAAAAATAAAACAGTGGGAGATTAATATTGCCCTTTCTGCTTGTGTGCCACTCCTGACTCCTGTGTGTGCCATCTCTCACTCAGTGGGCCATAGAAAGCCTATTTATTTTTTATTTTTTGGTTTCTAAAGTCTCCCTGAAAAAAGAAAAAAAAAAGAAAACAGTGGGAGATTAATATTGCCCTTTCTGCTTGTGTGCCACTCCTGACTCCTGTGTGTGCCATCTCTCACTCAGTGGGCCATAGAAAGCCTATTTATTTTTTTGCTTGATTTGGGTTCTAAAATCTACCTGAAAAAAAATCACTACATCAATCAGTGGGAGAAAAATATTGGCCTCAGGGCTTGTGTGCCACTCCTGACTCCTGTGTGAACCATCTCTCACTCAGTGGGCCATAGAAAGCCTATTTATTTTTTTGCTTGATTTGGGTTCTAAAATCTACCTGAAAAAAAATCACTACATCAATCAGTGGGAGAAAAATATTGGCCTCAGGGCTTGTGTGCCACTCCTGACTCCTGTGTGTGCCATCTCTCACTCAGTGGGCCATAGAAAGCCTATTTATTTTTTTGCTTGATTTGGGTTCTGAAATCTACCTGAAAAAAAATCACTACATCAATCAGTGGGAGAAAAATATTGGCCTCAGGGCTTGTGTGCCACTCCTGACTCCTGTGTGTGCCATCTCTCACTCAGTGGGCCATAGAAAGCCTATTTATTTTTTATTATTTGGTTTCTAAAGTCTCCCTGAAAAAGAAAAAAAAAATAAAACAGTGGGAGATTAATATTGACATTTGTGCTTGAGTGACAGTCCTGCGTGTGTGGCATCTCTGTGATTTGGTGCCACAGAAAACAGAGTGTGTAACATTGTGCCTGATTTTCCTTGTGGTCTCACCAACCTGTTAAGGGATATTGAAATCATACTGAAGTTATAGCTCACCGTGTAAGTTGTTTGACAGCAACAAATAAAGTTACTTAGGTTAATTTTTTAAAACAATGAGGAAGTCTGGTGCAAGAGGTCGTCGTGGCCGTGGGCGTTCATTGTCAGCTGGTAATGATGGTAGTGGTAGTGGAGCATCAGGTGGTCGTGGGGATAAAAATATTCCACCTAAGTCTGGAAGTGTGGAGCCAGTTTCGTCGTCTGGCTACACAAGGCCTCGAACGCTCTCTTTTCTGGGAGTAGGAAAACCGCTTTTAAAGGCGGAGCAGCAACAGCAAGTTTTGGCTTACATTGCAGACTCAGCCTCTAGCTCTTTTGCCTCCTCTTCTGAAACTGGTAAATGTAAAAGCAGCGCGTCGCTTGTGGATGTTCACGGTCAGGGACAAGTCGCTTCCTTGTCCTCTTCAACAAAAACTACAACAAGAGAGAAGGATGCAGCAGGCGACACAACGGGTAACTCCATGGAGCTCTTTACACATACCGTCCCTGGCTTAGAAAGTGAAACACTTAACAGGCCATGCCCATTACAAGTAGATTCTGACATGGAGTGCACTGATGCACAGCCACAGCCAGAGTACTATGCTGCTCCTTTGACTCAGACCACCACATTGCCCTCTCAGGGTACTGATCCACAATCAGACCCTGATGAAACTATGTTGCCCCGCCACGAACGCTATACCACCGACCGACACAGTGACACAGACGAAGTTGCACACGAGCTCGAAGAGGAGGTAATAGATGACCCAGTTGTTGACCCCGATTGGCAGCCATTGGGGGAACAGGGTGCAGGCGGCAGTAGTTCAGAAGCGGAGGTGGAGGAGGGGCCGCAGCAGGCATCAACATCGCAACAGGTTCCATCTGCCGGGCCCGTATCTGGCCCAAAACGCGTGTCAAAGCCAAAACCTGTTGGAGGACAGCGTGGCCATCCGGTTAAAGCTCAGTCTGCAATCCCTGAAAAGGGATCCGATGCTAGGAAGAGTGCAGTCTGGCAATTTTTTAAACAACATCCAATTGATCAGCGCAAAGTCATCTGTCAAAAATGTTCAACTAGCTTAAGCAGAGGTCAGAATCTGAAAAGTCTAAATACTAGTTGCATGCATAGACACTTAACCACCATGCATTTTCAAGCCTGGACTAACTACCAAACGTCCCTTAAGGTTGTAGCACCCTCGGCCAATGAAGCTAGTCAGCAACGCAACATCCCTTCCGTCACTGTAAGGCCACCATTTTCCGCACCACCGGCAGTATCTGTGCAGGTTTCTTTGCCAGCCAAAAGCAGTCAGGGTCAGGGAATCACCAGTTTTGTAGGAGGAAATATTGCATCTAGGGCACCGGCGGAAACAATACCGTCTCCAACCGTCTCTCAGTCTGCCATGTACACCGGCACACCCGAAAGTTCCACGATCTCCAGCTCTCCAGTCCAGCTCACCCTACATGAGACTCTGGTTAGGAAAAGGAAGTACTTATCCTCGCATCCGCGTACACAGGGTTTTAACGCCCACATAGCTAGACTAATCTCGTTAGAGATGATGCCCTACCGGTTAGTTGAAAGCGAAGCTTTCAAAGCCCTGATGGAGTACGCTGAACCACGATACGAGCTACCCAGTCGACACTTTTTTTCCAGAAAAGCCATCCCAGCCCTGCACCAGCATGTTAAACAGCGCATCGTCCATGCACTCAGGCAATCTGTGAGTACAAAGGTGCACCTGACTACAGATGCATGGACCAGTAGGCATGGCCAGGGACGTTATGTGTCCATCACGGCACACTGGGTGAATGTGGTGGATGCAGGGTCCACAGGGGACATCAATTTCGGGACAGTTGTGCCTAGCCCACGGTCTAGGAAACAGTTGGCTGTAAGCGTTCGCACCCCCTCCTCCTCCTCCTCGTCCTCCTGCAGAAGCTACAGATCTTCCACAGACCGCCAACCACTCCATCGGCAGATGACACTGTTGCACACCAGTTGTCCCATTATGGGCCAGCTACTGGCAAGCGTCTGCAGGCTGTATTGGCTATGAAGTGTTTGGGCGACAACAGACACACCGCGGAAGTTCTGTCCGAGTTCTTGCAACAAGAAACGCAGTCGTGGCTGGGCACAGTAGATCTTGAGGCAGGCAAGGTAGTGAGTGATAACGGAAGGAGTTTCATGGCTGCCATCTCCCTTTCCCAACTGAAACACATTCCTTGCCTGGCTCACACCTTAAACCTGGTGGTGCAGTGCTTATTGAAAACTTATCCTGGGTTCTCCGACCTGCTCCTCAAAGTGCGTGGACTTTGCTCACATATCCGACGTTCGCCTGTACACTCCAGCCGTATGCAGACCTATCAGCGGTCTTTGAACCTTCCCCAGCATCGCCTAATCATAGACGTTGCAACAAGGTGGAACTCAACACTGCACATGCTTCAGAGACTGTGCCAACAGAGGCGGGCTGTTATGTTTTTGTGGGAGGATACACATACACGGGCAGGCAGTAGGATGGCAGACATGGAGTTGTCAGGTGTGCAATGGTCGAAGATACAAGACATGTGTCAAGTCCTTCAGTGTTTTGAGGAATGCACACGGCTGGTTAGTGCAGACAACGCCATAATAAGCATGAGCATCCCCCTAATGCGTCTGCTGATGCAAAGTTTGACGCACATAAAGGATCAGGCGTCTGCACCAGAGGAAGAGGAAAGCCTTGATGACAGTCAGCCATTGTCTGGTCAGGGCAGTGTACAGGACGAGGTAGCGGGCGAAGAGGAGGTGGAGGACGAGGAGGATGATGGGGATGAGTATATTTTTAATGCGGAAGCTTTCCCGGGGGCACTGGAAATTGGTTGCGTGGCAAGGCCGGGTTCTGGTTTTTTGAGGGACACAAGTGACGTAGATTTGCCTGAAACTGCCCCTCAACCAATCACAACCGGAGATTTGACAACTGGAACTTTGGCCCACATGGCGGATTATGCCTTACGTATCCTAAAAAGGGACACACGCATTACGAAAATGATGAACGATGACGATTACTGGTTGGCCTGCCTCCTTGATCCACGCTATAAAGGCAAATTGCAAAATATTATGCCACATGAGAACTTGGAACTAATATTAGCAACCAAACAATCAACTCTTGTTGACCGTTTGCTTCAGGCATTCCCAGCACACAGCGCACGTGATCGTTCTCACACGAGCTCCAGGGGGCAGCAGACTAGGAGTGTTAGGGGTGCACACATCAGAAGTGGCGTTGGACAGAGGGGTTTTCTGACCAGGTTGTGGAGTGATTTTGCTATGACCGCAGACAGGACAGGTACTGCTGCATCAATTGAAAGTGACAGGAGACAACATTTGTCCAGTATGGTTACTAACTATTTTTCATCCCTTATCGATGTTCTCCCTCAACCGTCATTCCCATTTGATTACTGGGCATCAAAATTAGACACCTGGCCAGAATTGGCAGAATATGCATTGCAGGAGCTTGCTTGCCCGGCAGCAAGTGTCCTATCAGAAAGAGTATTCAGTGCTGCAGGTTCAATATTAACCGAAAAAAGGACTCGTCTGGCTACCCAAAATGTTGACGATCTAACATTCATTAAAATGAACCACAACTGGATTTCGAAATCTTTTGCCCCACCTTGCCCGGCCGACACCTAGCTTTCCTATGAAAAGCTCTTGCCTGTGTACTACTGTGAATTACTTTTCTAATGTCTAATTTTCTGCAGCTGATTGTCCAGCATACGACATGTTTACACCTCCCTAAATGGCCAAACTCCCCACACGGGGCCGTGGTATCGCGACTTGGCGCAAGCACCCGTGAGACTGCTGTTTGTCTGAAGAGGCTGGTGTGGTCGCTTTTGGTCGACGGCATTGCTACTGGGTCCCTCATAGTACAATAAAGTGTCTCTGGCGGTGGTGGTGCGCACCCAACGTCAGACACACTGTTGTAACATGAGGGGCCCTGGGCCTGTACCGCCGGCCACAAGAGAGTTCACCCACGCCCAGGTCAAACATTGCTCTACCACTTCCACAGTTATCTCTCACACTTCCACCAATGTTTAGTCTATGCGCTGACATCCTTCCATACCTGCCACTGACAATACCATTGTGTTGACATGTATGATGGTACTTAACATAGTCAGGGGCAGTGTCCTCTATTTACCACAGTAAATACTTTGCGCTAAATTAGTAGGTCTGAAACAACGCAGAGGATCCCACCCCTGAACCTAATGATTGCACCCTTTAGTGTTTTTGTTGTGTTTTAATGCAAGACATTCACATTTAATTGTTGTTTTTGACTACTAACTGGCAGACACTCATTACTATCGGCCTCCGTTGACAAAACCACTGCTGCCCGTGTACCCCTGGAACCAATTATAAAGTGCCTACAGCCAGCCCATTTTATTGTGTTAGGCCTTCGAAGCCTGTCTGCGGTCCCTCCTTCCACTAGGCCTCCACTGACCTGACTGTTGTGAATTTGGATTCTGGGCTCCCCCGGTGGCTACTGGTGGAATTGAACTGGTGTCTTCATCTTCTCTGTTCACCTGTTCCCATCAAGATGTGGGAGTCACTATATAACCTTGCTGCTCTGTTAGTTGCTTGCCGGTCAACAATGTTATCAGAAGCCTCTCTGTGCTTGTTCCTGCTCCTAGACAACTACTAGATAAGTTGGACTTTTGTCCATGTTTGTTTTTGCATTTTGGTTCCAGTTCACAGCTGTAGTTTCGTTACTGTGTCTGGAAAGCTCTTGTGAACAGGAATTGCCACTCTGGTGTTATGAGTTAATGACAGAGTTTTAAAGTAATTTCTGGATGGTGTTTTTGATTAGGGTTTTCAGCTGACCATGAAAGTGTCCTTTCTGTCTTCTGCTATGTAGTAAGTGGACCTCAAATTTGCTAAACCTATTTTCATCCTACGTTTGTTATTTCTTCTTAATTCACCGCCAATACATGTGGGGGGCCTCTGTCTCCTTTTGGGGTATTTCTCTAGAGGTGAGCTAGGATTAATATTTTCCTCTGCTAGCATTATTTAGTCCTCCGGCTGGTGATGGGCATCTAGAATCAACGTAGGCATGCTACCCGGCCACTGCTAGTTGTGTGTTAGGTTTAGTTCATGGTCAGCTCAGTTCCCATCTTCCAAGAGCTAGTTCCTATATATGCTTATGCTATGATCTCTTGCCATTGAGATCATGACAGTTTGACCGGCCCACTAAAGGGTTAAAATCCTTGGCTGAGAAAGGAGAGAAATAAGTAGTCTGCTGATATTTTTTTTTTTTTTTTTTTTTTCTCTCCTTTGAATGGCTCTGTGTCCACCTGTTTGTAATGGATCTTCAGAGTGTAACTGCAGGTTTGAATAATCTCGCCACGAAGGTACAAAATTTGCAAGATTTTGTTTGTCATGCACCTGTATCTGAGCCGAGAATTCCTTTGCCGGAATTTTTCTCGGGGAATAGATCTGGGTTTCAGAATTTTCGAAATAATTGCAAATTATTTTTGTCCCTGAAATCTCGCTCTGCCGGAGACCCTGCACAGCAGGTCAGGATTGTGATTTCCTTGCTCCGGGGCGACCCTCAAGACTGGGCTTTTTCATTGACACCAGGGGATCCTGCGTTGCTCAATGTGGATGCGTTTTTTCTGGCCTTGGGGTTGCTTTATGACGAACCTCATTTGGAGCTTCAGGCAGAAAAAACTTTGATGTCCCTATCTCAGGGGCAAGATGAAGCGGAAATTTACTGCCAAAGATTCTGTAAATGGTCTGTGCTTACTCAGTGGAATGAGTGCGCCCTGGCGGCGACTTTCATAGAGGGTCTCTCTGATGCCATTAAGGATGTTATGGTGGGGTTCCCTGTGCCTGCGGGTCTGAATGAGTCCATGACAATGGCTATTCAGATCGATAGGCGTTTGCGGGAGCGCAAACCAGTGCACCATCTGGCGGTGTCCACTGAGAAATCGCCAGAGGGTATGCAGTGTGATAGAATTCTGTCCCGAAGCGAGCGGCAGAATTTTAGACGGAAAAATGGGTTGTGTTTCTATTGTGGTGATTCTACTCATGTTATATCAGCATGCTCTAAGCGCACTAAAAAACTTGGTAAATCTGTTTCCATTTGCACCTTACCGTCTAAGTTTATTCTATCTGTGACCCTGATTTGCTCTTTGTCATCTATTACCACGGACGCCTATGTCGACTCTGGCGCCGCTTTGAGTCTTATGGATTGGTCCTTTGCCAATCGCTGTGGGTATGATTTAGAGCCTTTGGAGACTCCTATTCCTCTGAAGGGGATTGACTCCACCCCATTGGCTAATAATAAACCACAATACTGGACACAAGTAACTATGCGTATTAATCCGGGTCACCAGGAGATTATTCGCTTTCTGGTGCTGTATAATCTACATGATGATTTGGTGCTAGGATTGCCTTGGCTGCAATCTCACAACCCAGTCCTCGACTGGAGAGCTATGTCTGTGTTGAGCTGGGGATGTAAGGGGGCTCATGGGGATGTACCTGTGGTTTCCATTTCATCATCTATTCCCTCTGAAATTCCTGAGTTCCTGTCTGACTATCATGACGTCTTTGAAGAATCCAAGCTTGGTTCGTTACCTCCGCACCGAGAGTGCGATTGTGCCATAGATTTAATCCCGGGTAGTAAATACCCAAAGGGTCGTTTATTTAATCTGTCTGTGCCTGAACATGCTGCTATGCGAGAATATATAAAGGAGTCCTTGGAAAAGGGACATATTCGTCCATCGTCATCTCCCTTAGGAGCCGGTTTTTTCTTTGTGTCAAAAAAAGACGGCTCTTTGAGACCATGTATTGATTATCGGCTTTTGAATAAAATCACTGTTAAATATCAATACCCATTGCCGTTGCTGACTGATTTGTTTGCTCGCATAAAGGGGGCCAAGTGGTTCTCTAAGATTGACCTTCGTGGGGCGTATAATTTGGTGCGAATCAGGCAGGGGGATGAGTGGAAAACCGCATTTAATACGCCCGAGGGCCACTTTGAGTATTTAGTGATGCCTTTTGGTCTTTCTAATGCTCCGTCAGTTTTCCAGTCCTTTATGCATGATATTTTTCGCGATTATTTGGATAAATTTATGATTGTGTATCTGGATGATATTCTGATTTTTTCGGATGACTGGGACTCTCATGTCCAGCAAGTCAGGAGGGTTTTTCAGGTTTTGCGGTCTAATTCTTTGTGTGTGAAGGGTTCTAAGTGTGTTTTTGGGGTACAGAGGATTTCCTTTTTGGGATATATTTTTTCCCCCTCTTCCATTGAAATGGATCCTGTCAAGGTTCAAGCTATTTGTGATTGGACGCAGCCCTCTTCTCTTAAGAGTCTTCAGAAATTTTTGGGCTTTGCTAACTTTTATCGTCGATTTATTGCTGGTTTTTCGGATATTGCTAAACCATTGACCGATTTGACTAGGAAGGGTGCTGATGTTGCTGATTGGTCCCCTGATGCTGTGGAGGCCTTTCGGGAGCTTAAGCGCCGTTTTTCCTCTGCCCCTGTGTTGCGTCAGCCTGATGTTGCTCTACCTTTTCAGGTTGAGGTCGACGCTTCTGAGATCGGAGCTGGGGCAGTGTTGTCGCAGAAAAGTTCTGACTGCTCCGTGATGAGGCCTTGTGCCTTCTTTTCCCGTAAATTTTCGCCCGCTGAGCGGAATTATGATGTTGGGAATCGGGAGCTTTTGGCCATGAAGTGGGCTTTTGAGGAGTGGCGCCATTGGCTTGAGGGGGCCAGACATCAGGTGGTGGTATTGACTGACCACAAAAATTTGATTTATCTTGAGACCGCCAGGCGCCTGAATCCTAGACAGGCGCGCTGGTCATTATTTTTCTCTCGGTTTAATTTTGTGGTGTCATACCTACCGGGTTCTAAGAATGTTAAGGCGGATGCCCTTTCTAGGAGTTTTGAGCCTGACTCACCTGGTAACTCTGAGCCCACAGGTATCCTTAAGGATGGAGTGGTATTGTCAGCCGTTTCTCCAGACCTGCGGCGGGCCTTGCAGGAGTTTCAGGCGGATAGACCTGATCGTTGCCCACCTGATAAACTGTTTGTTCCTGATGATTGGACCAGTAGAGTCATCTCTGAGGTTCATTCTTCTGCGTTGGCAGGTCATCCTGGCATTTTTGGTACCAGGGATTTGGTGGCAAGGTCCTTCTGGTGGCCTTCCCTGTCACGAGATGTGCGAGGCTTTGTGCAGTCTTGTGACGTTTGTGCTCGGGCCAAGCCTTGTTGTTCTCGGGCTAGTGGATTGTTGTTGCCCTTGCCTATTCCTAAGAGGCCTTGGACGCACATCTCGATGGATTTTATTTCAGATCTGCCTGTTTCTCAGAAGATGTCTGTCATCTGGGTGGTGTGTGACCGTTTCTCTAAGATGGTCCATTTGGTTCCTCTGCCCAAGTTGCCTTCTTCTTCCGAGTTGGTTCCTCTGTTTTTTCAAAATGTTGTTCGTTTGCATGGTATTCCTGAGAATATCGTTTCTGACAGAGGGACCCAATTCGTGTCTAGATTTTGGCGGGCATTCTGTGCTAGGATGGGCATAGATTTATCTTTTTCGTCCGCTTTCCATCCTCAGACGAATGGCCAGACCGAGCGGATTAATCAGACCCTGGAGACATATCTGAGGTGTTTTGTGTCTGCTGACCAGGATGATTGGGTTGCTTTTTTGCCATTGGCGGAGTTCGCTCTCAATAATCGGGCCAGCTCTGCCACTTTGGTGTCCCCGTTTTTCTGTAATTCGGGGTTTCATCCTCGATTTTCCTCTGGTCAGGTGGAATCTTCGGATTGTCCTGGAGTGGATGCTGTGGTGGAGAGATTGCATCAGATCTGGGGGCAGGTGGTGGACAATTTGAGGTTGTCCCAGGAGAAGACTCAGCTTTTTGCCAACCGCCACCGTCGTGTTGGTCCTCGGCTTTGTGTTGGGGATTTGGTGTGGTTGTCTTCTCGTTTTGTCCCTATGAGGGTCTCTTCTCCTAAGTTTAAGCCTCGGTTCATTGGCCCGTATAAGATATTGGAGATTCTTAACCCTGTTTCCTTCCGTTTGGACCTCCCTGCATCCTTTTCTATTCATAACGTTTTTCATCGGTCATTGTTGCGCAGGTATGAGGTACCGGTTGTGCCTTCCGTTGAGCCTCCTGCTCCGGTGTTGGTTGAGGGTGAGTTGGAGTACGTTGTGGAGAAAATCTTAGACTCTCGTGTTTCCAGACGGAGACTCCAGTATCTGGTCAAGTGGAAGGGATACGGCCAGGAGGATAATTCTTGGGTGAATGCATCTGATGTTCATGCCTCTGATCTGGTTCGTGCCTTTCATAGGGCCCATCCTGATCGCCCTGGTGGTTCTGGTGAGGGTTCGGTGCCCCCTCCTTGAGGGGGGGGTACTGTTGTGAATTTGGATTCTGGGCTCCCCCGGTGGCTACTGGTGGAATTGAACTGGTGTCTTCATCTTCTCTGTTCACCTGTTCCCATCAAGATGTGGGAGTCGCTATATAACCTTGCTGCTCTGTTAGTTGCTTGCCGGTCAACAATGTTATCAGAAGCCTCTCTGTGCTTGTTCCTGCTCCTAGACAACTACTAGATAAGTTGGACTTTTGTCCATGTTTGTTTTTGCATTTTGGTTCCAGTTCACAGCTGTAGTTTCGTTACTGTGTCTGGAAAGCTCTTGTGAACAGGAATTGCCACTCTGGTGTTATGAGTTAATGACAGAGTTTTAAAGT
Source organism: Ranitomeya variabilis (assembly GCF_051348905.1). NCBI lineage: Eukaryota > Metazoa > Chordata > Amphibia > Anura > Dendrobatidae > Ranitomeya > Ranitomeya variabilis. The sequence goes on along the minus strand of NC_135235.1, from coordinate 210,547,052 downwards.
AATTTCTGGATGGTGTTTTTGATTAGGGTTTTCAGCTGACCATGAAAGTGTCCTTTCTGTCTTCTGCTATGTAGTAAGTGGACCTCAAATTTGCTAAACCTATTTTCATCCTAAGAGCTAGTTCCTATATATGCTTATGCTATGATCTCTTGCCATTGAGATCATGACACCTGACCACTGCTGCCCGTGTACCCCTGGAACCAATTATAAAGTGCCTACAGCCAGCCCATTTTATTGTGTTAGGCCTTCGAAGCCTGTCTGCGGTCCCTCCTTCCACTAGGCCTCCACTGACCTGACCACTGCTGCCCGTGTACCCCTGGAACCAATTATAAAGTGCCTACAGCCAGCCCATTTTATTGTGTTAGGCCTTCGAAGCCTGTCTGCGGTCCCTCCTTCCACTAGGCCTCCACTGACCAGACCACTGCTGCCCGTGTACCCCTGGAACCAATTATAAAGTGCCTACAGCCAGCCCATTTTATTGTGTTAGGCCTTCGAAGCCTGTCTGCGGTCCCTCCTTCCACTAGGCCTCCACTGACCAGACCACTGCTGCCTGTGTACCCCTGGAACCTATTTTACAGTGCCTACAGCCAGCCCATTTTATTATGTTAGGCCTTCGAAGCCTGTCTGCGGTTCCTCCTTCCACTAGGCCTCCACTGACCTGACCACTGCTGCCCGTGTACCCCTGGAACCAATTATAAAGTGCCTACAGCAATCCCATTTTATTGTGTTAGGCCTTCGAAGCCTGTCTGCTGTCCCTCCTTCCACTAGGCCTCCACTGACCAGACCACTGCTGCCCGTGTACCCCTGGAACCTATTTTACAGTGCCTACAGCCAGCCCATTTTATTATGTTAGGCCTTCGAAGCCTATCTGCGGTCCCTCCTTCCACTAGGCCTCCACTGACCTGACCACTGCTGTCCGTGTACCCCTGGAACCAATTATAAAGTGCCTACAGCCAGCCCATTTTATTGCGTTAGGCCTTCGAAGCCTGTCTGCTGTCCCTCCTTCCACTAGGCCTCCACTGACCTGACCACTGCTGCCCGTGTACCCCTGGAACCAATTATAAAGTGCCTACAGCCAGCCCATTTTATTGTGTTAGGCCTTCGAAGCCTGTCTGCGGTCCCTCCTTCCACTAGGCCTCCACTGACCAGACCACTGCTGCCCGTGTACCCCTGGAACCTATTTTACAGTGCCTACAGCCAGCCCATTTTATTATGTTAGGCCTTCGAAGCCTGTCTGCGGTCCCTCCTTCCACTAGGCCTCCACTGACCTGACCACTGCTGCCCGTGTACCCCTGGAACCAATTATAAAGTGCCTACAGCCAGCCCATTTTATTGTGTTAGGCCTTCGAAGCCTGTCTGCGGTCCCTCCTTCCACTAGGCCTCCACTGACCAGACCACTGCTGCCCGTGTACCCCTGGAACCTATTTTACAGTGCCTACAGCCAGCCCATTTTATTATGTTAGGCCTTCGAAGCCTGTCTGCGGTCCCTCCTTCCACTAGGCCTCCACTGACCTGACCGCTGCTGCCCGTGTACCCCTGGAACCAATTATAAAGTGCCTACAGCCAGCCCATTTTATTGTGTTAGGCCTTCGAAGCCTGTCTGCGGTCCCTCCTTCCACTAGGCCTCCACTGACCTGACCACTGCTGCCCGTGTACCCCTGGAACCAATTATAAAGTGCCTACAGCCAGCCCATTTTATTGTGTTAGGCCTTCGAAGCCTGTCTGCGGTCCCTCCTTCCACTAGGCCTCCACTGACCAGACCACTGCTGCCCGTGTACCCCTGGAACCTATTTTACAGTGCCTACAGCCAGCCCATTTTATTATGTTAGGCCTTCGAAGCCTGTCTGCGGTCCCTCCTTCCACTAGGCCTCCACTGACCTGACCACTGCTGCCCGTGTACCCCTGGAACCAATTATAAAGTGCCTACAGCCAGCCCATTTTATTATGTTAGGCCTTCGAAGCCTGTCTGCGGTCCCTCCTTCCACTAGGCCTCCACTGACCAGACCACTGCTGCCCGTGTACCCTTGGAACCTATTTTACAGTGCCTACAGCCAGCCCATTTTATTATGTTAGGCCTTCGAAGCCTGTCTGCGGTCCCTCCTTCCACTAGGCCTCCACTGACCTGACCACTGCTGCCCGTGTACCCCTGGAACCAATTATAAAGTGCCTACAGCCAGCCCATTTTATTGTGTTAGGCCTTCGAAGCCTGTCTGCTGTCCCTCCTTCCACTAGGCCTCCACTGACCTGACCACTGCTGCCCGTGTACCCTTGGAACCAATTATAAAGTGCCTACAGCCAGCCCATTTTATTGTTAGGCCTTCGAAGCCTGTCTGCGGTCCCTCCTTCCACTAGGCCTCCACTGACCAGACCACTGCTGCCCGTGTACCCCTGGAACCTATTTTACAGTGCCTACAGCCAGCCCATTTTATTATGTTAGGCCTTCGAAGCTTGTCTGCGGTCCCTCCTTCCACTAGGCCTCCACTGACCTGACCACTTCTGCCCGTGTACCCCTGGAACCAATTATAAAGTGCTTACAGCCAGCCCATTTTATTGTGTTAGGCCTTCGAAGCCTGTCTGCGGTCTCTCCTTCCACTAGGCCTCCACTGACCAGACCACTGCTGCCCGTGTACCCCTGGAACCTATTTTACAGTGCCTACAGCCAGCCCATTTTATTATGTTAGGCCTTCGAAGCCTGTCTGCGGTCCCTCCTTCCACTAGGCCTCCACTGACCTGACCACTTCTGCCCGTGTACCCCTTGAACCAATTATAAAGTGCCTACAGCCAGCCCATTTTATTGTGTTAGGCCTTCGAAGCCTGTCTGCGGTCCCTCCTTCCACTAGGCCTCCACTGACCTGACCACTGCTGCCCATGTACCCCTGGAACCAATTATAAAGTGCCTACAGCCAGCCCATTTTATTGTGTTAGGCCTTCGAAGCCTGTCTGCGGTCCCTCCTTCCACTAGGCCTCCACTGATCAGACCACTGCTGCCCGTGTACCCCTGAAACCTATTTTACAGTGCCTACAGCCAGCCCATTTTATTATGTTAGGCCTTCGAAGCCTGTCTGCGGTCCCTCCTTCCACTAGGCCTCCACTGACCTGACCACTGCTGCCCGTGTACCCCTGGAACCAATTATAAAGTGCCTACAGCCAGCCCATTTTATTGTGTTAGGCCTTCGAAGCCTGTCTGCGGTCCCTCCTTCCACTAGGCCTCCACTGACCTGACCACTGCTGCCCGTGTACCCCTGGAACCTATTTTACAGTGCCTACAGCCAGCCCATTTTATTATGTTAGGCCTTCGAAGCCTGTCTGCGGTCCCTCCTTCCACTAGGCCTCCACTGACCTGACCACTGCTGCCCGTGTACCCCTGGAACCAATTATAAAGTGCCTACAGCCAGCCCATTTTATTGTGTTAGGCCTTCGAAGCCTGTCTGCGGTCCCTCCTTCCACTAGGCCTCCACTGACCAGACCACTGCTGCCCGTGTACCCCTGGAACCTATTTTACAGTGCCTACAGCCAGCCCATTTTATTATGTTAGGCCTTCGAAGCCTGTCTGCGGTCCCTCCTTCCACTAGGCCTCCACTGACCTGACCACTGCTGCCCGTGTACCCCTGGAACCAATTATAAAGTGCTTACAGCCAGCCCATTTTATTGTGTTAGGCCTTCGAAGCCTGTCTGCGGTCCCTCCTTCCACTAGGCCTCCACTGACCAGACCACTGCTGCCCGTGTACCCCTGGAACCTATTTTACAGTGCCTACAGCCAGCCCATTTTATTATGTTAGGCCTTCGAAGCCTGTCTGCGGTCCCTCCTTCCACTAGGCCTCCACTGACCTGACCACTTCTGCCCGTGTACCCCTTGAACCAATTATAAAGTGCCTACAGCCAGCCCATTTTATTGTGTTAGGCCTTCGAAGCCTGTCTGCGGTCCCTCCTTCCACTAGGCCTCCACTGACCTGACCACTGCTGCCCGTGTACCCCTGGAACCAATTATAAAGTGCCTACAGCCAGCCCATTTTATTGTGTTAGGCCTTCGAAGCCTGTCTGCGGTCCCTCCTTCCACTAGGCCTCCACTGACCAGACCACTGCTGCCCGTGTACCCCTGGAACCTATTTTACAGTGCCTACAGCCAGCCCATTTTATTATGTTAGGCCTTCGAAGCCTGTCTGCGGTCCCTCCTTCCACTAGGCCTCCACTGACCTGACCACTGCTGCCCGTGTACCCCTGGAACCAATTATAAAGTGCTTACAGCCAGCCCATTTTATTGTGTTAGGCCTTCGAAGACTGTCTGCGGTCCCTCCTTCCACTAGGCCTCCACTGACCAGACCACTGCTGCCCGTGTACCCCTGGAACCTATTTTACAGTGCCTACAGCCAGCCCATTTTATTATGTTAGGCCTTCGAAGCCTGTCTGCGGTCCCTCCTTCCACTAGGCCTCCACTGACCTGACCACTTCTGCCCGTGTACCCCTTGAACCAATTATAAAGTGCCTACAGCCAGCCCATTTTATTGTGTTAGGCCTTCGAAGCCTGTCTGCGGTCCCTCCTTCCACTAGGCCTCCACTGACCTGACCACTGCTGCCCGTGTACCCCTGGAACCAATTATAAAGTGCCTACAGCCAGCCCATTTTATTGTGTTAGGCCTTCGAAGCCTGTCTGCGGTCCCTCCTTCCACTAGGCCTCCACTGATCAGACCACTGCTGCCCGTGTACCCCTGGAACCTATTTTACAGTGCCTACAGCCAGCCCATTTTATTATGTTAGGCCTTCGAAGCCTGTCTGCGGTCCCTCCTTCCACTAGGCCTCCACTGACCTGACCACTGCTGCCCATGTACCCCTGGAACCAATTATAAAGTGCCTACAGCCAGCCCATTTTATTGTGTTAGGCCTTCGAAGCCTGTCTGCGGTCCCTCCTTCCACTAGGCCTCCACTGACCTGACCACTGCTGCCCGTGTACCCCTGGAACCTATTTTACAGTGCCTACAGCCAGCCCATTTTATTATGTTAGGCCTTCGAAGCCTGTCTGCGGTCCCTCCTTCCACTAGGCCTCCACTGACCTGACCACTGCTGCCCGTGTACCCCTGGAACCAATTATAAAGTGCCTACAGCCAGCCCATTTTATTGTGTTAGGCCTTCGAAGCCTGTCTGCGGTCCCTCCTTCCACTAGGCCTCCACTGACCAGACCACTGCTGCCCGTGTACCCCTGGAACCTATTTTACAGTGCCTACAGCCAGCCCATTTTATTATGTTAGGCCTTCGAAGCCTGTCTGCGGTCCCTCCTTCCACTAGGCCTCCACTGACCTGACCACTGCTGCCCGTGTACCCCTGGAACCAATTATAAAGTGCCTACAGCCAGCCCATTTTATTGTGTTAGGCCTTCGAAGCCTGTCTGCGGTCCCTCCTTCCACTAGGCCTCCACTGACCTGACCACTGCTGCCCGTGTACCCCTGGAACCTATTTTACAGTGCATAGAGCCTATTTTTTTATTTTATTTAATATTAATAAAGCCATGATGGACTACACTGTACCACGCTATGAGCTACCCAGTTGACAATTCTTTTGCGAGAAAAGCCATCCCACCCCTCCACCAGCATGTTAAAGACCACATTGTCCTTTCATTCTGTCAATCTGTGAGTCCAAAGGTACACCTGACAACAGGCACATGGAGCGGAAGGCATGGCCACGGAAGGTTACGTGTCCTTTGTGGCGCAATGGGTTAATGTATTGCATGCATGGTCCACACAGGGGACAGCCTGGTAAGTCTGTCTGCAGTCCCTAATTCAAGTTGTCCTCAAATGAATAAATCTGAGCTTCTACCTTCTGGCTGTGATTAACTGCTGTTTTTAAAAAAATTGGTGGTTCCGGCCTACTAACGGTGTCTGCCCCTGCCTGGTGTTGTCCTCAACTGAATAAAGCTGAGCTTCTACCTTCTGGCTCTGATTAACTGCTGTTTTAAAAAAAAATGGTGGTTCCGGCCTACTAACGGTGTCTGCCCCTGCCTGGTGTTGTCCTCAACTGAATAAAGCTGAGCTTCTACCTTCTGGCTCTGATTAACTGCTGTTTTTTAAAAAAATGGTGGTTCCGGCCTACTAACGGTGTCTGCCCCTGCCTGGTGTTGTCCTCAACTGAATAAAGCTGAGCTTCTACCTTCAGGCTCTGATTAACTGCTGTTTTTAAAAAAAATTGTGGTTCCGGCCTACTAACGGTGTCTGCCCCTGCCTGGTGTTGTCAACTGAATAAAGCTGAGCTTCTACCTTCTGGCTCTGATTAACTGCTGTTTTTAAAAAAAATGGTGGCTCCGGCTTACTAACGGTGTCTGCCCCTGCCTGGTGTTGTCCTCAACTGAATAAAGCTGAGCTTCTACCTTCTGGCTCTGATTAACTGCTGTTTTTAAAAAAAATGGTGGTTCCGGCCTACTAACGGTGTCTGCCCCTGCCTGGTGTTGTCCTCAACTGAATAAAGCTGAGCTTCTACCTTCTGGCTCTGATTAACTGCTGTTTTTAAAAAAAATGGTGGTTCCGGCCTACTAACGGTGTCTGCCCCTGCCTGGTGTTGTCCTCAACTGAATAAAGCTGAGCTTCTACCTTCTGGTTTTGATTAACTGCTGTTTTTAAAAAAAATGGTGGTTCCGGCCTACTAACGGTGTCTGCCCCTGCCTGGTGTTGTCCTCAACTGAATAAAGCTGAGCTTCTACCTTCTGGCTCTGATTAAGCTTTTTTTTTTTTTTTTTTTTAATTGCTGGATGGGGCCTAATACCTCTGTTTGCTGCTCCCTGGTGTTTGTCCTCAACTGAATAAAGCTGAGCTTCTACCTTCTGGCTCTGATTAACTGCTGTTTATAAAAAAAATGGTGGTTCCGGCCTACTAACGGTGTCTGCCCCTGCCTGGTGTTGTCCTCAACTGAATAAAGCTGAGCTTCTACCTTCTGGCTCTGATTAACTGCTGTTTTAAAAAAAAATGGTGGTTCCGGCCTACTAACGGTGTCTGCCCCTGCCTGGTGTTGTCCTCAACTGAATAAAGCTGAGCTTCTACCTTCTGGCTCTGATTAACTGCTGTTTTTTAAAAAATTGGTGGTTCCGGCCTACTAACGGTGTCTGCCCCTGCCTGGTGTTGTCCTCAACTGAATAAAGCTGAGCTTCTACCTTCTGCCTTTTGGCCTACAGTAGCAAATATTAAACTGCATTTGGCCTATTAGTGTGTTTGGGCCCTTAAAACAGTGTCTGCTGCTCCTGGGTTTGCTACTCCACTCAACAAAGCAATGCCGCCTGTTTAGTCCTGTTACCAATTTTGAACTGCATTTAGCCTACTTTATTCTTTGGCCCTATATCTGTTTCCTCCTCATCCTGCCCATTCCCCAGCCACTGCTAGATGAGTCTGCTGGTACATTGACCTAGACCACTACATTCCCCTTGCACTCTACACAGCCAGAATCTGACCCTGCTGAAAGTAAGGTTCCCCTTCCCGCATGTTATACCACCTTACACAGGGACAAAGAGGAAGGTGCAGATGAAAGTGCAGGTTCCTTCATCAGGTGGGGGGGCATACTCATTGGCAACGTCACTGGCACAGGGCCCCTCAGAGTACGCAAAAGTGTCGCTGCCGGTGGGAGGCGCCCCCGCCGTGCAAACACACCGCTGTACTTTGAGGGGCCCTGTGCCAGTGCCAATGCCAACGAGTGGGCCCCCCTGCTTGCTTAGGATCACAGCACTTGCAAACTTGACATACTTGCCTCTCACTGCTCCACCGCCGTGATGTAGTCCACGTTTCCTGTGCCCACTAAAACCTTGAACCAGCCCTACCCCCCACAACTTTTGCCAAATGACCGCAATTTCCAATGCCCAACTATTATTATAAAGTTAATTAAGATTGACAAGCTTCAGAAACAAGAATGGATGTTTTTGCCATTAAAATGGGCACTGTAGGTGTTTTCCTGGCCTCCACTCACTGCCGACTATGCTTCCCCATTGACTTGCATTGGGTTTCGTGTTTCGGTCGATCCCCGACTTTTAGCGATAATCGGGCGACTGCACTCGACTCGACTCTGGACAAAGTCAGGTTTCACAAAACCCGACTCGACCGTAAAAAAATGAAAGTCGCTCAACCCTAGTGATAATGCCATAATCAGCTCAACAATCCCATTTCTGTGACTACTTAAACAGTCGCTGCTGACAATTAAACATGAAGCTCTGCAAGTGGACCAGTTGGAGATAGAGGAAAACATGAGACTTGGAAACACTACCCAGACAAGCCTCATCTCACCCGCAGATTGAGTAACGATGAAGAGGGGAAGGCTGAGGAGGAGGAGGAACAGAAGCTGGTTACTTGCGCAACAGAGGCTAGTACCCACACAAGCTTCATCCTGTCTCTTCTATGTGGATGAGTTGAGGAGAAGAATGAGGAGAAAGAGAGGGATGAGATGGAGGAAATGGAAAGTCATCATGGTGTAGACAGGGAAGTGTTGGCTGTATGGACCTTGGCACATATGGCAGACTTTATGTACCACCACCTTTCCTGTGACCCTTGCATTGTATTCATCTCAGCCAAAAAAGAGTACTAGTTGCTAGACCCACGCTGTATCTCTCTTTTCTGAGGCGGAGACCTTTGTTAAAAATTTGTTGAAAAAATGCTCATCAGACAACACTAGTGTCAGGAGGCAAGCTTCCTTGCCCAACCAAAGAGGAGAGATGAGGGAGACAAACACCAGGTGCAGCAGAGACAGGAGTACTGTGTCAAAGGTTTGGGCCAGTTTCATGACACCCTCCCAGCCTTCCATCACTGAAGACCGGATATTTTTGACAAAGAGGGAAAAGTTTTTAAAGATGGTCAAGCAATACCTGGCCAACAAAACCAACATACTCCCTAATTCCTCTGTGATCTTCAACTATTGGGTATCAAAGCTGGACACCTGGCAAGAGCTGTCCCTCTATGCCTTGGATGTGTTGTGCACGCCTGCCACTAGCATCTTGTCTGAGTGGATTTGTAGTACCGCCGAGGGGGTCCTAACAGACAGGAGTTTTCTCCTGTCAACAGAAAATGCCGACAAGCTCACTCTGATAAAAATGAGCAAAGCCTGGATTAGATGATAGCAGCACATAAAGTGTTTTTAATTTTCAATATTTGAATTAGGCTCTCCAGTTGTTGCCTGCTAGGGTGTATGGATGACCATCCTTATAATTTTTTTTCTGGCTTTGCACTGTGTGCAGAACCTTTTTTAATGTAAAAGTACCACAATTATACTTTCTTAATTGTTTTATGAGGCACTCCAGTTGGTGACTGTCATGATATGTACTTTTACCCTGTCCTGTATTTGAATAATATGCCATTTGATGTATGTAACTGTTCTCTGGTTTCTATTAGCAGTAATTCATGTATGTTCTTGTGTTGGGAGTTACCTGTAACAATGTCTCCTTCCCCCAATACTTGCAGCCCTAAGCTATAATGTAATTAAGCTTTGTCAACTAGTGAAGGAATAGCCATTCTTCCTCACAGCAGGTGGCTAGTCAAATGTACATACTAGGGAGCCGAACAGTCTAGAATCTTCTGATGGACCCAACCATTGAATAGAAGGTGTGACCCCTACCCCCCTTCATGGGCGGATCCCAGGAGCTCAGACAATCCATTCTTATTTTGAGATCAGATGTGAGTTGACTTTTGAAGGAGAAGGAGTGGGGATTCTTAGCTGAGGCAAGACCCCATGTCCATCTGTGACTGATGAAGCGAACGGGGCGAGACTTGAGCTGAGGACATATCTCGTCGTTCGTGGGATTGTTTTGTGATCGCTTGGACTCGTGTGGACTATTGTTTTGTTAGCTGGCACAAGGATTATCGGGAGGTGCCCCCGAACCTGTTCCGTTGGACTAATTGTGGACTCTGTAGATCTACCTGCATGTGTTGTTCCAGCGTTCTTGATAATAAATCTGTGGAATCATCCCTTGGCCTGTTGTCCCTTCTTGCTCTGCCGTACACCCCATCACAAACTGGTGGCAAGCAGCGGGATCTGTTATGATCCTTAGTGGTTGAGGATCACAAATTACTCCAGCTAAGTAACAAACATAGGACAAGCTCTAGGGAGGTGGCAAACTGGACTGACCGCAAATCTGAACCTATCCAAACACACTAGAAGTAGCCGGTGAATGTGCCTAAAAATCCTAGATGTCTCGAGCCAGCCTGAGGAACTAACTACCCCTAGAGAGAAAGAAAAGACCTCTCTTGCCTCCAGAGAAAAAATCCCCAAAGATATAGAAGCCCCCAACAGGTAATAACGGTGAGGTAAGAGGAAGGCACATACACAGGGGTGAAAGCAGATTCAGCAAATGAGGCCCACTAATACTAGATAGCAGAAAATAGAAAAGGGAATCTATGCGGTCAGTAAAAAACCCTTACAAAATATCCACTCTGAGATTTCAAGAACCCCCACACCAACTAACGGTGTGGGGGGAGAAACTCAGTCCCCTAGAGCAACCAGCAAGCGAGGAAATCACATTTTAGCGAGCTGGACTAAAAACATAATGAACACTGATAATCAAAAAATGATCAAACAAAAACTTAGCTTGTCTTGGAGAGACTGGGAGCAAGGTAGACACAAGGAATCTGAAGAGCACTGAATACATTGATAGCAGGCAAGGAACTGAGTCTCCAGGTGAGCTAAATAGGAAACCAACCAAGGATAACGAACCAGCTGATGCAGCCAACCTGCAGAAAGACAACACTACACAGTACCGCTTGTGACCACTCGAGGGAGCCCAAAAATAGAATTCACAACAGTACCCCCCCCTTGAGGAGGGGTCACCGAACCCTCATCAAGACCCCCAGGGCGATCAGGATGAGCCGCGTGGAAGGCACGAACCAAATCGGCCGCATGAACATCAGAGGCGACAACCCAGGAATTATCCTCCTGACCATAGCCCTTCCACTTAACCAAATACTGAAGCCTCCGTCTAGAGATACGAGAATCCAAAATCTTCTCCACCACGTACTCCAATTCGCCCTCGACCAGCACCGGAGCAAGAGGCTCAACAGAAGGAACCACAGGTACCACATACCTCCGCAACAAAGACCTATGGAACACATTATGAATGGCAAACGATGCTGGGAGATCCAAACGAAAAGACACCGGGTTAAGGATTTCCAAGATCTTATAAGGACTGATGAAGCGAGGCTTGAATTTAGGAGAGGAGACCTTCATAGGAACATACCGAGAAGACAGCCACACCAAATCCCCAACACGAAGTCGGGGACCCACACCGCGGCGGCGGTTGGCAAAGCGCTGAGCCTTCTCCTGTGACAACCTCAAATTGTCCACCACATGGTTCCAAATCTGCTGCAACCTATCCACCACAGAATCCACCCCAGGACAGTCAGAAGGCTCAACCTGACCCGAGGAAAAACGAGGATGGAAACCAGAATTGCAGAAAAAAGGCGAAACCAAAGTAGCAGAACTAGCCCGATTATTAAGGGCAAACTCGGCCAATGGCAAAAAAGTCACCCAATCATCCTGATCAGCAGAAACAAAACATCTCAAATAAGTTTCCAACGTCTGATTAGTTCGCTCGGTTTGGCCATTAGTCTGAGGATGGAAGGCCGACGAAAAAGACAAATCAATGCCCATCTTAGCACAAAAAGTCCGCCAAAACCTGGACACAAACTGGGATCCTCTATCAGACACAATATTCTCAGGAATGCCGTGCAAGCGAACCACATTCTGAAAAAATAGAGGAATCAAATCGGAGGAAGAAAGCAACTTAGGCAAGGGCACCAAATGGACCATCTTGGAAAAACGATCACACACCACCCAGATGACAGACATTCTCTGAGAGACTGGAAGATCCGAAATAAAATCCATGGAAATGTGCGTCCAAGGCCTTTTCGGAACAGGCAAAGGCAAAAGCAAACCGCTGGCACGAGAACAGCAAGGCTTAGCCCGAGCACAAATCCCACAAGACTGCACAAAGGAACGCACATCCCGCGACAAGGAAAGCCACCAGAAGGACCTAGCCACCAAATCTCTGGTACCAAAAATCCCAGGATGACCCGCCAACACCGAAGAATGAACCTCGGAAATAACTCTGCTGGTCCATCTATCCGGGACAAACTGTCTCTCTGGTGGACAACGGTCAGGTCTATCCGCCTGAAATTTCTGCAGCACTCGTTGCAAATCTGGGGAAATGGCAGACAAAATCACTCCCTCTCTGAGAATACCAGCCGGCTCAGAAACTCCCGGAGAGTCAGGCACAAAACTCCTAGAAAGTGCATCAGCTTTCAAGTTCTTCGAACCAGGCAGGTATGAGACCACGAAGTTGAAACGGGAGAAAAACAACGACCAACGAGCCTGTCTAGGATTCAGGCGCTTGGCAGATTCCAGGTAAATCAGATTTTTGTGATCAGTCAAGACCACCACACGATGTTTAGCTCCTTCGAGCCAATGTCGCCACTCCTCAAATGCCCACTTCATAGCCAACAACTCCCAATTACCAACATCATAATTCCGCTCGGCAGGCGAAAACTTTCTTGAAAAGAAAGCACATGGCTTTATCACAGAGCAATCAGAGCTTCTCTGCGACAAAACAGCCCCTGCTCCAATCTCAGAAGCATCAACCTCGACCTGGAAGGGGAGAGAGACATATGGCTGACATAAGACTGGAGCTGAAGAAAACCGGTGCTTCAGCTCCCGAAAAGCCTCCACGGCCGCAGGAGACCAATTAGTCACATCAGAACCCTTCTTGGTCAAATCCGTCAAAGGTTTAACCACGCTAGAAAAATTAGCGATGAAACGACGGTAAAAATTAGCAAAACCCAAGAACTTCTGAAGACTCTTAACAGACGTGGGCTGAGTCCAGTCATGAATAGCCTGGACCTTGACTGGGTCCATCTCAGCAGTAGAAGGAGAAAAAATAAAACCCAAAAAGGAGACCTTCTGTACTCCGAAGAGGCATTTTGAGCCCTTCACTAATAAAGCATTAGCACGCAGGACCTGAAACACCATCCTGACCTGCTTCACATGGGACTCCCAATCATCTGAAAAGACCAAAATGTCATCCAGATAAACAATCATAAATTTATCCAGATATTCTCGGAAGATGTCATGCATGAAGGACTGAAACACAGAAGGAGCATTAGAGAGTCCAAAAGGCATCACTAAGTACTCAAAATGGCCTTCGGGCGTATTAAATGCTGCTTTCCATTCATCTCCCTGCTTAATGCGCACAAGGTTATACGCACCACGGAGATCTATCTTGGTGAACCAACTGGCACCCTTAATCCGAGCAAACAAATCAGACAATAGTGGCAAAGGATACTGAAATTTGACTGTGATTTTATTCAGAAGACGATAATCTATACAAGGTCTCAAAGAACCGTCCTTCTTGGCCACAAAAAAAAAACCTGCACCAAGAGGGGAAGAGGATGGGTGAATATGTCCCTTCTCCAGAGACTCCTTTATATAACTCCGCATCGCGGCATGCTCTGGTATAGACAAATTAAAAAGTCGTCCCTTAGGGAATTTACTACCAGGAATCAAATTTATAGCACAGTCACAATCCCTATGAGGAGGCAGGGCACAGGACCTGGGCTCATCAAATACATCCTGGTAGTCAGACAAAAACTCAGGGACCTCAGAAGGAGTGGAAGAAGCAATAGACACCAACGGAGTATCGCCATGAATTCCCTGACAACCCCAACTTGACACAGACATAGCTTTCCAATCTAAAACTGGATTATGAGCTTGCAGCCATGGCAGACCCAAAACGACAACATCATGCAAATTATGCAGAACAAGAAAGCGAATCACCTCCTGATGTACGGGAGTCATGCACATGGTCATTTGCGTCCAATACTGAGGCTTATTCTCAGCCAATGGTGTAGCATCAATTCCCCTCAGAGGAATAGGAAATTCCAAAGGCTCCAGGACAAAACCACAGCGCCTGGCAAACGACAAATCCATCAGATTCAGGGCAGCACCCGAATCCACAAAAGCCATAACCGGGTAGGACGACAAAGAACAAATCAAAGTAACAGACAAAATAAATTTAGGCTGTATAGTACCAATGGTGACAGGTTTAGATTTCTTTTTTAAGCATTTAGAGCATGCTGAGATAACATGAGTAGAATCACCACAGTAAAAGCACAACCCATTTTGACGTCTATGACTTTGTCACTCAATTCTGGTCAGAGTTCGGTCACATTGCATAGACTCAGGTCTCTGTTCGGAAAATACCGCCAAAGGATGAGCAGATTTGCGGTCCCGCAAACGCCGATCAACCTGAATGGCTAAAGCCATAGAATCACTCAGACTTGCAGGGGTGGGAAACCCCACCATAACATTCTTAACGGCCTCAGAAAGACCTTCTCTGAAATTTGCAGCCAGGGCACACTCATTCCATTGAGTAAGCACCGACCATTTCCAAAATTTTTGACAATACACCTCTGCTTCATCCTGACCCTGAGAGATAGCCAGCAACGCTTTTTCTGCCTGATTCTCAAGATTAGGCTCCTCATAAAGCAGTCCAAGAGCCAGAAAAAATGCATCCACATTAAGCAATGCAGGATCTCCTGGCGCCAGAGAGAAAGCCCAATCTTGAGGGTCGCTGCGCAACAAGGAGATAACAATTTTAACTTGCTGAGCGGTATCACCAGAGGAACGAGGTCTCAGAGATAGAAATAACTTACAATTATTCTTAAAATTTAGAAACCTAGATCTATCTCCAGAAAACAACTCAGGAATGGGTATCTTTGGTTCTGACATAGGGCTATGAATAACAAAATCCTGAATAATTTGCACCCGTGCAGTAAGATGATCCACACTAGAAGTCAGAGTCTGAACATTCATGTCTGCAGCTGAGCTCAAAACCACCCAGAGTTCAAGGGGATGAAAGAAGCTAAACAGACTGCAGCAAAGGAAAAGCGGGAGGAAAAAAAAAAAATGTACTCAGGTCTTCTTTTTATCCCACTTCTGCGATGCATTAAACACTTTTAGGCCTGCTATACTGTTATGATCCTTAGTGGTTGAGGATCACAAATTACTCCAGCTAAGTAACAAACATAGGACAAGCTCTAGGGAGGTGGCAAACTGGACTGACCGCAAATCTGAACCTATCCAAACACACTAGAAGTAGCTGGTGAACGTGCCTAAAAATCCTAGACGTCTCGAGCCAGCCTGAGGAACTAACTACCCCTAGAGAGAAAGAAAGACCTCTCTTGCCTCCAGAGAAATAATCCCCAAAGATATAGAAGCCCCCAACAGATAATAACGGTGAGGTAAGAGGAAGGCACATACACAGGGGTGAAAGCAGATTCAGCAAATGAGGCCCACTAATACTAGATAGCAGAAAATAGAAAAGGGAATCTATGCGGTCAGTAAAAAACCCTTACAAAATATCCACTCTGAGATTTCAAGAACCCCCACACCAACTAACGGTGTGGGGGGAGAAACTCAGTCCCCTAGAGCAACCAGCAAGCGAGGAAATCACATTTTAGCGAGCTGGACTAAAAACATAATGAACACTGATAATCAAAAAATGATCAAACAAAAACTTAGCTTGTCTTGGAGAGACTGGGAGCAAGGTAGACACAAGGAATCTGAAGAGCACTGAATACATTGATAGCAGGCAAGGAACTGAGTCTCCAGGTGAGCTAAATAGGAAACCAACCAAGGATAACGAACCAGCTGATGCAGCCAACCTGCAGAAAGACAACACTACACAGTACCGCTTGTGACCACTAGAGGGAGCCCAAAAATAGAATTCACAACAGGGATCAGAGCAGAAAGAATGGAGGACAATGGCCCAACATCGGGAACCAGCACCGCAGAGTACAAGAACTGGACTTTGGGGAGCCTACAATCAAAGGCCCGTGAAGTAGGAGTCCGTTTTAAAGGTCTCTCCAAGGAGCAGCTAATTGAGGCTTTGGAAGGAGTTCGCCTGCAAGATGACGCTGAGGAAGGATCCTCACAGCAAATGGAGGAAAGACTGCAGCCGGAGGTAAATACCCAAAAAAGTCAGTGGGTTGTGTGGTACGAGGTGGAGTTGGCATTGCTTGGAGAAGAGGCCACCATAAACTATAAGAGGGAGGCCATTCACAGAGCTCAGGAGAGGGAGAGGGAGGCCATTCACAGAGCTCAGGAGAGGGAGGCCATTCACAGAGCCGAGGAGAGGGAGGCCATTCACAGAGCTGAGGACAGAGCTCAGGAGATGGCATTGCTGGAGAGGCAGATCGCTTTGGAAACAGCTAGAAGCTCCAGACAGACTGTAACCCCAGCACCCACCATGAGGGAACTCCCCAGAGTGTCCCGCAAAGACTTCAAGCCGTTTAATGAGGCTGCAGGCGACATTGAGGGCTTCTTCCAGGACTTTGAGCATCAGTGTCGATTAATGGAAGTCCCGGACAGGGAGCGAGTCCGACATCTTGTGGGGCTCTTAGAGGGTGGAGCTGCCGAAGCCTATAGAGCTATGGACCCTCGGGGGAACCGTGAGTATGCGGAGATTAAACAGACTATTCTAGAACATTATGCTGTGACGCCAGACACTTACAGGACTCAGATCCGTACTTTAGCTTGTGATGGGGAAGTGTCTTTTAAGATATATGCTCATAGACTCAAACAAATATGTCATCGCTGCCTGGAGGCAGAGGAGGCCTTAACCTGGGAGACCTTCCTCCAGGTTATCCTAAAAGAGCAGTTTTACTTCAAGTGCCCTGCTGAGATCCGGGAATGGGTGCGTGAGAGGAGACCAGCGACAGTGAAAGAAGCTGCATCTCTCGCTGATGAGGCTCTCACCATCAAGCCTCAGTGGAGGGTTCTGTTGGAGGATGGAGAGAGGCCTACCAGCTCCACAACATCGGTGGCCCCCAGTTCTTCTGTCCCCATTGTTCCCTGTTCCTCTAAGCCACCACCTCATGCTGATACCCGTGTAAATGTGCCTCCAGTTGCTTCTACTGCATTTTCTGGAATACGACGAGGAGAGGAAGTAGCAGAGCGCAGGTGTTATGGTTGTGGGCAGCCGGGGCATCTGCAAGCCTCCTGCCCAGCTGTTCAAATGAGGATTGATCCTGTACCCAGTCATATTATTAATTATGTACAGCCAAGTGCCATGGAGGAAGACATGTCACCACTACGTGAGGGCTGGCCTAGTGCCTCACCCACCCATGTTGCACCACTAGGAGTTTATGGTGTGCGACCTGCAGCTATGACGACTTCTGCTCATCGAGGTAAGCACTTGCAGGAGGTCGTGCTGGATGGACAGAGACTTATTGGATTTTGTGACTCAGGGGCTTTCCTCACAGTGGCTGATCCCCGAGTGGTTTGGCCTGAGGCAATCCATAGAGGACCTGGGATTGTCATTAAACTGGCTGGTGGGCAATGGAGGACTATTCCCACAGCCACTGTGGATCTGAACTTTGGTTTTGGGGTCAGGCGATGTGTGGTTGGGGTGATGGGTGGTCTGCCTGCAGATGTTCTCCTGGGCAATGATGTGGGAGAGGTACGATGCCAATTCGTGGCTGCACGAAGCCACATGTAAGTTACGCTCTGCCTGTGTGTACTTAACCAGCGACCTGTAGAGGTCCCTAGTACGTAAACAAATTGGGAGGGGAAGGGATTGTCATGATATGTACTTTTACCCTGTCCTGTATTTGAATAATATGCCATTTGATGTATGTAACTTTTCTCTGGTTTCTATTAGCAGTAATTCATGTATGTTCTTGTGTTGGTTGTTACCTGTAACAATGTCTCCTTCCCCCAATACTTGCAGCCCTAAGCTATAATGTAATTAAGCTTTGTCAACTAGTGAAGGAATAGCCATTCTTCCTCACAGCAGGTGGCTAGTCAAATGTACATACTACGGAGCCGAACAGTCTAGAATCTTCTGATGGACCCAACCATTGAATAGAAGGTGTGACCCCTACCCCCCTTCATGGGCGGATCCCAGGAGCTCAGACAATCCATTCTTATTTTGAGATCAGATGTGAGTTGACTTTTGAAGGAGAAGGAGTGGGGATTCTTAGCTGAGGCAAGACCCCATGTCCATCTGTGACTGCGGAAGCGAACGGGGCGAGACTTGAGCTGAGGACATATCTCGTCGTTCGTGGGATTGTTTTGTGATCGCTTGGACTCGTGTGGACTATTGTTTTGTTAGCTGGCACAAGGATTATCGGGAGGTGCCCCCGAACCTGTTCTGTTGGACTAATTGTGGACTCTGTAGATCTACCTGCATGTGTTGTTCCAGCGTTCTTGATAATAAATCTGTGGAATCATCCCTTGGCCTGTTGTCCCTTCTTGCTCTGCCATACACCCCGTCACAGTGACTTCAAGGATGTATGAATGACCCTGTTTCTAATTTTTGGCAGGCTTTGCACTGCGTGCAGAGCTTTTATGAGTGTAGGAGTACCACAACTACACTTTGTTCACAATATTTCTCTCTGTCTCCTCTAGTGTGTAAGCTCTTATGGTTAGCAGGATCCTCTCTCTCACATTACCCTGCGTACATTTATTTTACAAACAATTGCAAGCTTTCCAGTATTGAAATTTTGAGAAGATTTTTTCAACTCAAGTTAAAATTTTGGGGGACAATTCGCAAAGTTGGCAAATTCGATTTTCAAAGATCCACTCATTTCTTCTTAGTGATGTTGGGATTGGTCAATTATCATATGAGCATTTGAAATAGTCAGAAACAGTCATTCTAAAAGACTTTCATTTCACATCCAACTCCTTACCCCTCCAATTAAATGTTGCAAATTGAATGCTTTCCTGGTGGTGATGACTCCTGACTATGTTTTAATACCATCAGCGCACTTGTCACCAATTGTTGACTACTCTATTGTAATAGGTTGGGTATCCAAATGACAAAGTTCTTCCTTGCTTGTATAATGGAAAGCAAAAAGATGAAACTCCTTCAACTCTTCACCTTAGTCAACCAGCATAAAACCGATTGCAGAGAAGAGGTTCAACTTCTTTATTAAGGGCTTTTTCAGGCATCAGTGATTTTCTCGTACGAGAAAATTGGTCTGAGTTTAATCGCTGTTGAAGGTATCAGTTTTTACCATCCCAGTTTAGTCAGAATTTCATCAGTTTTTATTGGCTGAGAAACGAAAAAGTAAATAGAAGATTCTCTATCTTTTCCCATCTATTAGTCCATGAAAAATGCTGTTCAAAATGCCATTTGAGTGCTGTCCAATTTTTTCCACGGAATCATGAACTTGCATTGCCAACTTTGATTAAATTTGGTCATGTCCCCAAAAGTCCAATCTGCAAAAAAATCACAAACATGTGAACAACCCTTATAAGTGTTATCCGTGAAAATCGCAGACAGCAATTGCATGCAAAAAAAGATGTGTGAATGGGCCTTAAGAGGCTTATTTTACGTGAAAAAAATAATTATATTTCCACTTTATTTATTCTTTAATTCAGTTAAAATAAAATTTTATGATTAATTTCAAAAGGTTACAATATAAAATAAAATTGGACAGAGACAGAATAATTGATGATTTTAAATGTGTAAGTTTTAAAACTGTTAAAACTTCTTAATTACAAAAGCTTTAAATCACCTTAGAACATCTGCCTCATAAAAATGTTTTCTTAACTTTGATAGACTTATAAAATCATATATCACATATTCCCAAGGCCACAAAAATCTGTCATTTTTCACAAAGGCAATTACTTTTGATTCATGATTCCTGAGCACAGTTCAATTAAACTGAGAACCAGCTCTGAATACTTAACAAAATTACTTTTTTCTCTACCTAATATTATGAGGTAATAACTTCTGTTCTGTAATCTTGTGTCACTATGATGGAAGTAAACAGTAATGCCAACCTTCACTAAAAGCCTGAAATTATCTCCCGATCTCCTTCCAATTTAAACCTGCAGGGATCTAGAAAATAAGATTCAAGTTACTTTTTGAAGCATCCTTGAAAGTGAAATTATCCTGTTTCAGTCTCTTGAACTGCACAAGATTTTGTGTTAGTTCTGCAGTAGAGATGAGCGAATCTGACAAAACTTGCCAAATCGCGTGGATTTTCCCAGAGGTGGTAATATGTGGTAGTAATATGTGGTCTGGCCATGGTGTGGCTGTATTTGTTGCTTGCATGTGGTATTATTCGGATACTATGTGACGGTAATATATGGTCTGGTCATGGTGTGGCAGTATTTCTCTTTCGTATGTGGTATTATTTGGTTATTATGTGGTGGTAATATGTGACCTGCTAATGGTGATGCAGTTTTCTCCCTTGTATGTGGCATTATTCCATCACTATGTGGTGATAATATGTGGCCTGGTTATGGTATAGCAGTATTTGTGCCCTGTATGTGGTATTATTCAGTCACCATGTGGTGGTAATATGTGGTTTGCTCATGGTGTGGCGGTATTTGTCCCTTGTATGCGGTATTATTCGGTCACAATGTTGTGATAATATGTGGTCTGGTCATGGTGTGGCGGTATTTGTCCCTTGTATGTGGCATTATTCGGTCACTATGTTGTGATAATATGTGGTCTGGTCATGGTGTAGCAGTATTTGTCCCCTGTATGTGGTATTATTCTGTCACTATGTGGTGGTAATATGTGGTCTGGTCATGGTGTGGTGGTATTTGTCCCTTGTATGTAATAATATTTGGTCACTATGTGGCGATATGTGGTCTGGACATAGTGTGATGGTATTTGTCCCTTGTGCGTGGTATTAATGGTCATTTAAAAAAATGTATGTGACACATTTCATTAAAGAAAAATAAATAAAAATATTCCTACAATGAGTATTGGGCATTTTAAGAAATGTTTAATAGCTTAGGATAGGTGTGACACCCCTGATTCCTGGTTGTCACAGTGGCATTGCTTCCCTCATGGGGAGAGTGATGTCACGCTTGGAAGCGAGGAAGGATCTTCTTTATCAGGTACACACAAGCTTGCAACATGTTCACACTCCAGGCCAGAAGGGGGAGCTCTGATCTAGCTTGTGGGGGGCTCCCCTATATATATTCTGGTCTGGAGAGAAAGTCAGGGAGTTCCTGTCAGAGAGACAGAGGAGAAGGAAGCAGAGGGGCCATGCAGCCATGAGACGTGCTGCAGCTCCTGGAAAGAAAGAGGGAAAAAGAAAGCCAAACGATTTGTAGAGAGAGTGTAGGAGAAGCGAAGCACAGGAGAGTGAGAACTGGGGAGGACAGCTGCGACTGGGCTACCTCCCTACAGAGCGCAGACACCAGTAGCCGGAAGACCGGGGTTGTGTCGGACTCCAAGTGGCACAGCAGAAACTGGCAGGACAGCTGGATTTTATATCACCTGTCCGCCCTGACACCTGGAGACACAGTGGCGCATAGAGCCTGGGTCATAATAGAGATAGAGACCTTGTAAAAATGCTCGAGCCACCTGTCATACGGGTTAGTGTCCTACCTGCAAGGAGGGCAGAGAAAACACGTGAGGACCTTGTGAGAGGCCTAGGGCAGCAAAGAACTACACCACAGCGCTAGAGGGAAGGCTTCTATCTCCACCTGGTAAAGGGGACTCCCAACTCGCTTCCAAGCCGGCCGGATCCTACCTGTACCTGTGATCTGGTGCCCTGGACTGTGGTTACATAGTTATTAAGGTTGAAGAAAGACTTTAAGTCCATCTAGTTCAACCCATAGCCTAACCTAACATGCCCTTACATGTTAATCCAGAGGAAGGCAAAAAAAAACCATGTGGCAAAGAGTAAGCTCCACATTGGGGAAAAAAATTCCTTCCCGACTCCACATACGGCAATCAGACTAGTTCCCTGGATCAACGCCCTGTCAAGGAATCTAGTGTATATACCCTGTAACATTATACTTTTCAAGAAAGGCATCCAGTCCCCTCTTAAATTTAAGTGATGAATCACTCATTACAACATTATACGGCAGAGAGTTCCATAGTCTCACTGCTCTTACAGTAAAGAATCCGCGTCTGTTATTATGCTTAAACCTTCTTTCCTCCAGACGTAGAGGATGCCCCCTTGTCCCTGTCTCAGGTCTATATTTAAAAAGATCATCAGAAAGGTCTTTGTACTGTCCCCTCTTATATTTATACATTAAAATAAGATCACCCCTTAGTCTTCGTTTTTCCAAACTAAACAGCCCCAAGTGTAATAACCTATCTTGGTATTGCAGACCCCCCAGTCCTCTAATAACCTTGGTCGCTCTTCTCTGCACCCGCTCTAGTTCATCTATGTCTTTCTTATACACCGGAGACCAGAACTGTGCACAGTATTCTAAGTGTGGTCGCACTAGTGACTTGTATAGAGGTAAAATTATGTTCTCCTCATGAGCATCTATGCCTCTTTTAATACATCCCATTATTTTATTGCCTTTGTAGCAGCTGCCTGACACTGGCCACTGAATATGAGTTTGTCATCCACCCATACACCCAGGTCTTTTTCATTGACGGTTTTGCTCAGAGTTTTAGAATTAAGCACATAGTTATACATCTTATTCCTTCTACCCAAGTGCATGACCTTACATTTATCCCCATTAAAGCTCATTTGCCATTTATCAGCCCAAGCTTCTAGTTTACATAACTCATCCTGTAATATAAAATTGTCCTCCCCTGTATTGATTACCCTGCAGAGTTTAGTGTCATCTGCAAATATTGAAATTCTACTCTGAATGCCCCCTACAAGGTCATTAATAAATATGTTAAAAAGAAGAGGGCCCAATACTGACCCCTGTAGTACCCCACTGCTAACCGTGACCCAGTCCGAGTGTGCTCCATTAATAACCACCCTGTTTCCTATCCCTGAGCCAGCTCTCAACCCACTTAGGCCGGGGTCACACATGCGTGTTTTACGGACGTAAGAGCGCAGAAACTACGTCCGTAAAACTCGCATTAAATACGGCACAATTATTCTCAATGGGGCTGCTCCTATTAGCCGTATATTACGGTTCAGTATTATACGGCTTTCTACGGCCGTACAAAATCGCAGCATGCTGCGTTTGTCAGCGTATTGCGCAAAAAAATCGCCAATGAAAGTCTATGGGGGCGAGAAAAATACGGATTCCACATGGACCAGCAGTGTGACTTGCGAGAAATACGCAGCGGTGTTAGTGAAAAGTCGGTAATTCAATTGCCGGCTTTTCATTTCTCCTGCACAAACCCGACAGGATATGAGACATGGTTTCCATACAGTAAACCATCTCATATCCCCTTTTTTTTTGCATATTCCACACTACTAATGTTAGTAGTGTGTATGTGCAAAATTTCAGCGCTGTAGCTGCTAAAATAAAGGGTTAAATGGTGGAAAAAATTGGCGTGGGCTCCCGTGCAATTTTCTCCGCCAGAATGGTAAAGCCAGTGACTGAGGGCAGATATTAATAGCCAGGAGAGGGTCCATGGTTATTGGCCCCCCCGTGGCTAAAAACATCTGCCCCCAGCCACCCCAGAAAAGGCACATCTGGAAGATGCGCCTATTCTGGCACTTGGCCACTCTCTTCCCACTCCCTGTAGCGGTGGGATATGGGGTAATGAAGGGTTAATGCCACCTTGCTATTGTAAGGTGACATTAAGCCAGATTAATAATGGAGAAGCGTCAATTATGTCACCTATCCATTATTAATCCAATTGTTTGAAAGGGTTTAAAAAACACACACACACATGATTAAAAAGTACTTCAAAAAAACACCACCAAAAAATACCGCCTAGTAATATGACATGCTTCAAAGACAGCACACATCCAATTTAGGAGAATGGAAGCATTTAGCCATGGAATATATAAAACAGATTTCCTTTATTTAGATATATCTTTCAAACAACATATATATTTTTTATTATTATCAATGAACAAGTAAAAATTGGGGATAAAACTGCACAGAAAAAACAGCGCCAAATACCACACAGGCAATAAATAAATAACATGGATGTCAAAAAATATATATATCCCTTAAAGGTGAGTATGGATATTATTCACCAAATATTGCACCTATTCCATAATGTGTCTTGTAACATAATATAAATTGCACTAATGCACTGAAAGTCTAAACCTTTTGCCACTGTCTGTATGACCATAATGGTTTCAAAGGAATGAATGACAGGATAAGGGCTCTAATGCCCCAAAGAAGGTCTGATATATTGGAATAAGAGAATATAATTGTGAAAAGTCAATTACCTGTGAGTAATGGCGGTGACCCAACCCGGACGCGCGTTTCGCCTGTGGCTTCGTCTGCGGGGAAAGTGTCACATATATTCTCTTATTCCAATATATCAGACCTTCTTTGGGGCATTAGAGCCCTTATCCTGTCATTTATTCCTTTGAAACCATTATGGTCATACAGACAGTGGCAAAAGGTTTAGACTTTCAGTGCATTAGTGCAATTTATATTGTTACAAGACACATTATGGAATAGGTGCAATATTTGGTGAATAATATCCATACTCACCTTTAAGGGATATATATATTTTTTGACATCCATGTTATTTATTTATTGCCTGTGTGGTATTTGGCGCTGTTTTTTCTGTGCAGTTTTATCCCCAATTTTTACTTGTTCATTGATAATAATAAAAAATATATATGTTGTTTGAAAGATATATCTAAATAAAGGAAATCTGTTTTATATATTCCATGGCTAAATGCTTCCATTCTCCTAAATTGGATGTATGATTTAAAAGTATTTTAATGAAATAAACACAGCGGTTGTTGTAATAATTTATTGCTCTCTCAATCCATTTCCAGGCCCTCGCTTGGCAAAATAATAAACGCACAAGATACATACCTTCTGGTGAACCGTCTCGTCCCACGAGGTAATCCATCTGAAGGGGTTAACTAATATTACAGGCAGGAGCCCTGCTAATGCAGCTGTATGCTCCTGCTTGTAATTCCCCGGCGAATGAATGAAATGTAGGTCATTGACCTACATTTCCTTCAGTCGCGGTGATGCGCCCCCTGGTGGATGTCCTCATATGACCTGGAGCGTGGGAAAAAGTTCCCAGGCTGCAGTTCATGAGAACATCCACCAGAGGGCGCCTCACCGCGACTCAATGTAAGTACAGATCCAGCTTTCCTTTCAGCACCCGGGGGATTACAGGCACGAGCGAGTGGTTTATCGCAGCTGATGCCTGTAATATTAGTTAACCCCTTCAGATGGATTACTTCGTGGGACGTGACGTTTCAGCTGAGGGTATGTATCTTGTGCGTTTATTATTTTGCCAAGCGAGGGCCTGGAAATGGATTGAGAGAACAATAAATTATTAAAACAACCGCTGTGTTTATTTCATTAAAATACTTTTTAATCATGTGTGTGTGTGTTTTTTTAACCCTTTCAAACAATTGGATTAATAATGGATAGGTGTCATAATTGACGCCTCTCCATTATTAATCTGGCTTAATGTCACCTTACAATAGCAAGGTGGCATTAACCCTTCATTACCCCATATCCCACCGCTACAGGGAGTGGGAAGAGAGTGGCCAAGTGCCAGAATAGGCGCATCTTCCAGATGTGCCTTTTCTGGGGTGGCTGGGGGCAGATGTTTGTAGCCAGGGGGGGCCAATAACCATGGACCCTCTCCTGGCTATTAATATCTGCCCTCAGTCACTGGCTTTACCATTCTGGCGGAGAAAATTGCGCGGGAGCCCACGCCAATTTTTTCCGCCATTTAACCCTTTATTGTTGCAGCTACAGCGCTGTAATTTTGCACATACACACTACTAACATTAGTAGTGTGGAATATGCAAAAAAAAGGGGATATGAGATGGTTTACTGTATGTAAACCATGTCTCATATCCTGTCGGGTTTGTGCAGGAGAAATGAAAAGCCGGCAATTGAGTTACCGACTTTTCACAGATATCGCGCTGAATGAAATATAAATACAGAATATATATATATGTGTCTCAATGACATCTATATATATAATTGTCTAAGGGTACTTCCGTCTGTCCTTCTGTCACCGTTATTCGTTCGCTGATTGGTCTCGGCAGCTGCCTGTCATGGCTGCCGCGACCAATCAGCGACGCGCACAGTCCAGAAAAAAATGGCCGCTCCTTACTCCCCGCACTCACTGCCCAGCGCCCGCATACACCGCTCACACAGGGTTAATGCCGGCGGTAACGGACCGCGTTATGCCGCGGGTAACGCACTCCATTACCGCTGCTATTAACCCTGTGTGTCCCCAACTTTGTACTATTGACGCTGCCTATGCGGCATCAATAGTACAAAATGTAATGTTAAAAATAATAAATAAATAAAAAAAAACCTGCTATACTCACCCTCCGCCGCCTTTCTCGCTCCTCGCCACGCTCCCCGGACCGCTCCATTACAACCGTCAGCTTGCGGTGAGGTCCCGTCTCAGGGCTGGTGTGCGGCAAGGACCTTCCGTGACGTCACGGTCATGTGACCGCGACGTCTTCATAGGTCCTGCTCCCACCAGCCCTGGCACTTGCAATGGAACTCGGCTTCAGGAAAATGGCCGCCGCGATCTCGATCTGCGCACGCGCGGCATCCCGCTGCCATTTTCCTGAAGCCGAGCACTACTATCTGCAGTGCACAGGATCCCACGAAGAGGAGAGGCGGGACGCGGAGGAGCAGCGACAAGAATGGCGAGTATGATACACTACAAGGGGCCCTCGGATCGTTAGGTGAGTATGTTTATTTTTTATTTTTTGGCCCTGTGACATACGTGCCTCGGTAATATACTACGTCACTGGGCAATATCCTACGTGGCTCTGCTGTATACTACAAGGCTGGGCAATATACTACGTGGCTGGACAATATACTACAAGGCTGGGCAATATACTACAAAGCTGTGCAATATACTATGTGGCTCTGTGCAATATACTACGTAGCTGTGCTGTATACTAGGTAGCTGGGCAATACACTACGTGGCAGGGCAATATACTACGTAGCTGGGCAATATACTACGTGACTGGGCAATATACTACGTCGCTGGGCAATATACTACGTGACTGGGCAATATACTATGTGGCTGGGCAATATACTACGTGGCTGGGCAATATACTATGTAGCTGGGCAATATACTACGTGGACATGCATATTCTAGAATACCCGATGCGTTAGAATCGGGCCACCATCTAGTATATATATATATATATATATATACTGTATATATGTTTTCCCTAACATTTGAGCACATAAATCCATTAGATGTCGGTTTTGCAAGCCTGCGCGAAAATCTCGCAGTACGGATGCCATACGGATTACATACGGAGGATGCCATGCGCAAAATACGCTGACACACCCTGACTACGGATCACTATTTTGGGAACATTTCTCCGTATTACGGCCGTAGTACGGATGTATAATACGTGGCGTATTGTCTTACGCCAAGTGTGACGCCGGCCTTACACATATTTTCCCCTATCCCCATTACTCTCATTTTATGTATCAACCTTTTGTGTGGCACCGTATCAAAAGCTTTTGAAAAGTCCATATACACTACATCTACTGGGTTCCCTTGGTCCAGTCCGGAACTTACCTCTTCATAGAAGCTGATCAAATTAGTCTGACATGAACGGTCCCTAGTAAACCCGTGCTGATACTGGGTCATGAGGTTATTCCTCTTCAGATACTCCAGTACAGCATCCCTTAGAATGCCCTCCAGGATTTTACCCACAGTAGAGGTTAAGCTTACTGGCCTATAATTTCTGAGTTCAGTTTTTGTCCCCTTTTTGAATATTGGCACCACATTTGCTATACGCCAGTCCTGTGGTACAGACCCTGTTATTATGGACTCTTTAAAGATTAACCCCTTTCTGTCATTGGACGTACTATTCCGTCCATGTGGGGTGGGCCCTACTTCCCAAGGACGGAATAGTACGTCCAGCACGATCGGCCGCGCTCACGGGGGGAGCGCGGCCGATCGCGGCCGGGTGTCAGCTGACTATCGCAGCTGACATCCGGCACTATGTGCCAGGAGCGGTCACGGACCGCCCCCGGCACATTAACCCCCGGCACACCGCGATCAAACATGATCGCGGTGTACCGGCGGTATAGGGAAGCATCGCGCAGGGAGGGGGCTCCCTGCGTGCTTCCCTGAGACCCCCGGAGCAACGCGATGTGATCGCATTGCTCCGAGGGTCTCCTACCTCCTTCCTCGCTGCAGGTCCCGGAACCAAGATGGCCGCGGCATCCGGGTCCTGCAGGGAAGGAGGTGGCTTACCGAGTGTCTGCTCAGTGCAGACGCTGGTAAGCCTGCAGCCCTGTCAGTGAGATCGGTGATATGACAGAGTGCTGTGCACACTGTCAAATCACCGATCTGTGATGTCCCCCCCTGGGACAAAGTAAAAAAGTTAAAAAAAAATGTCCACATGTGTAAAAAAAAAATAAAAAAAAAATTCCTAAATAAATAAATTAAAAAAAAAAATTATTCCCATAAATACATTCCTTTATCTAAATAAAAAAAAAAATCAAACAATAAAAGTACACATATTTAGTATCGCTGCGTCCGTAACGACCCCACCTATAAAACTACATAACTAGTTAACCCCTTCAGTGAACACCGTAAAAAAAAAAAAAAAAAAAAAAACGAGGCAAAAAACAACGCTTTATTCTCATACCGCCAATCAAAAAGTGGAATAACACGCGATCAAAAAGACAGATATAAATAACCATGGTACCGCTGAAAACGTCATCTTGTCCCGCAAAAAACGAGCTACCATACACCATCATCAGCGAAAAAATAAAAAAGTTATAGTCCTCAGAATAAAGCGATGCCAAAATAATTATTTTTTCTATAAAATAGCTTTTATCGTATAAAAGCGCCAAAACATAAAAAAATGATGTAAATGAGATATCGCTGTAATCGTACTGACCCGAAGAATAAAACTGCTTTATCAATTTTACCAAACGCGGAACGTTATAAACGCCTCCTCCAAAAGAAATTAATGAATAGCTGGTTTTTGGTCATTCTGCCTCACAAAAATCAGAATAAAAAGCGATCAAAAAATCTCCCGTGCCCGAACATGTTACCAATAAAAACGACAACTCGTCCCGCAAAAAACAAGACCTCACATGACTCTGTGGACTCAAATATGGAAAAATTATAGCTCTCAAAATGTGGTAACGCAAAAAATATTTTTTGCAATAAAAAGCTTCGTTCAGTGTGTGACGGCTGCGAATCATAAAAATCCGCTAAATAACCCGCTATAAAAGTAAATCAAACCCCCCTTCATCACCCGCTTAGGCTATGATCACATTTGCATTGTGCGCCGCAGCGTCAGCGACGCAACGCACAACGCAGGAACACCGCATGCACAACGCATGCACAACGCTGCGTTTTGCGAAGCATGCGTCCTTTTTTTGCTTGATTTTGTACGCACAAAAAATGCAACTTGCTGCGTCCTCTGCGCCATGACGCGTGCGCCGCAGTGACGCATGCGTCGCAAAACGCAAGTGCAACGCATGTCCATGCGCCCCCATGTTAAATATAGGGGCGCATGACGCATGCGGCGACGCTGCAGCGCCCGACGCTGTGGCGCAGAACACTAATGTGAACGTAGCCTTAGTTAGGGAAAAATTAAAAAAAATTAAAAAATGTATTTATTTCCATTTTCCCATTAGGGTTAGGGCTAGGGTTAGGGTTAGGGCTAGGGTTAGGGTTAGGGCTAGGGTTAGGGCTAGGGTTAGGGCTAGGGCTTGGGTTAGGGCTACATTTAGGGTTGGGGCTAAAGTTAGGGTTAGGGTTGGGGCTAAAGTTAGGGTTAGGGTTTGGATTACATTTACGGTTGGGAATAGGGTTGGGATTAGGGTTAGGGGTGTGTCTGGGTTAGAGGTGTGGTTAGGGTTACCGTTGGGATTAGGGTTAGGGGTGTGTGTGGATTAGGGTTTCAGTTATAATTGGGGGGTTTCCACTGTTTAGGCACATCAGGGGCTCTCCAAATGTGACATGGCGTCCCATTTCAATTCCAGCCAATTCTGCGTTGAAAAAGTAAAACAGTGCTCCTTCCCTTCCAAGCTCTCCCGTGCGCCCAAACAGGGGTTTACCCCAACATATGGGGTATCAGCGTACTCGGAACACATTGGAGAACAACTTTTGGGGTCCAATTTCTCCTGTTGCCCTTGGGAAAATACAAAACTGGGGATAAAAATAATTTTTGTGGAAAATTTTTTTTTTTTTATTTGCATGGCTCTGCGTTATAAACTGTAGTGAAACACTAGGGGGTTCAAAGCTCTCACAACACATCTAGATGAGTTCCTTAGGGGGTCTACTTTCCAAAATGGTGTCACTTGTGGGGGGTTTCTACTGTTTAGGTACATTAGGGGCTCTGCAAACGCAATGTCACCCCTGCAGACCATTCCATCTAAGTCTGCATTCCAAATGGCGCTCCTTCCCTTCCGAGCCCTCCCATGCGCCCAAACGGTGGTTCCCCCCCACATATAGGGTATCAGCGTACTCAAGACAAATTGGACAACAACTTTTGGGGTCCAATTTCTCCTGTTACCATTGGGAAAATACAAAACTGGGGGCTAAAAAATAATTTTGGGGGGAAATTTTTTATTTTTTTATTTCCACGGCTCTGCGTTATAAACTGTAGTGAAACACTTGGGGGTTCAAAGTTCTCACAACACAACTAGATAAGTTCCTTGGGGGGTCTAGTTTCCAATATTGGGTCACTTGTGGGGGTTTCTACTGTTTAGGTACATTAGGGGCTCTGCAAACGCAATGTGACGCCTGCAGACCAATCCATCTAAGTCTGCATTGCAAATGATGCTCCTTCCCTTCCGAGCTCTGCCATGCGCTCAAACGGTGGTTCCCCCCCAGATATCAGGTATCAACGTACTCAGGACAAATTGGACAACAATATATAGGGTCTAATTTCTCCTGTTACCCTTGGAAAAATACAAAACTGGGGGCTAAAAAATAATTTTTGTGGAAAAAAAAATATTTTTTATTTGCACGGCTCTGCGTTATAAACTGTAGTGAAACACTTAGGGGTTCAAATCTCTCACAACACATCTAGATGAGTTCCCTAGGGGGTATACTTTTCAAAATGGTGTCACTTGTGGTTTTTTTTTACTGTTTAGGTACATTAGGGGCTCTGCAAATGCAATGTGACGCCTGCAGACCATTCCATCTAAGTCTGCATTCCAAATGGCGCTCCATCCCTTCCGAGCCCTCCCATGTGCCCAAACGGTGGTTCCCCCCACATATGGGGTATCAGCGTACTCAGGACAAATTGGACAACAACTTTTGGGGTCCAATTTCTCCTGTTACCCTCGGGAAAATACAAAACTGGGGGCTAAAATCTAATTTTTGTGGGAAAAAATTTTTGTTTTATTTTTACGGCTCTGCATGATAAACTTCTGTGAAGCACTTGGTGGGTCAAAGTGCTCACCACACCTCTAGATTAGTTCCTTAGGGGGTGTACTTTCCAAAATGGTGTCACTTGTGGGGGGGTTTCAATGTTTAGGCACATCAGTGGCTCTCCAAACGCAACATGGCGTCCCATCTCAATTCCAGTCAATTTTGCATTGAAAAGTCAAATGGCGCTCCTTTGCTTCCGAGCTCTGTCATGCGCCCAAACAGTGGTTTACCCCCACATATGGGGTATCGGCATACTCAGGACAAATTGTATAACATTTTTTGGGGTCCATTTTCTCCTGTTACCCTTGGTAAAATAAAACAAATTGGAGCTAAATTAAATTTTGTGTGAAAAAAAGTTAAATGTTCATTTTTATTTAAACATTCCAAAAATTCCTGTGAAACACCTGAAGGGTTAATAAACTTTTTGAATGTGGTTTTGAGCACCTTGAGGGGTGCAATTTTAAGAATGGTGTCACACTTGGGTATTTTCTATCATATAGACCCCTCAAAATGACTTCAAATGAGATGTGGTCCCTAAAAAAAAATGGTGTTGTAAAAATGAGAAATTACTGGTCAAATTTTAACCCTTATAACTCCCTAACAAAAAAAAATTTTGGTTCCAAAATGATGCTGATGTAAAGTAGACATGTGGGAAATGTTACTTATTAAGTATTTTGTGTGACATATCACTGTGATTTAATTGCATAAAAATTCAAATTTGGAAAATTGCGAAATTTTCAAAATTTTCACCAAATTTCCATTTTTTTCACAAATAAACGCAGGTAATATCAAAGAAATTTTACCACTATCATGAAGTACAATATGTGACGAGAAAACAATGTCAGAATCACCAGGATCCGTTGAAGCGTTCCAGAGTTATAACCTCATAAATGGACAGTGGTCAGAATTGTAAAAATTAGCCCGGTCCATAACGTGCAAACCACCCTTGGGGGTGAAGGGGTTAAAAATAATGGTCTATCAATGACTGTACTTAATTCCTGCAGTACTCGGGGGTGGATCCCATCTGGGCCCGGAGATTTGTCAATTTTAGTGATTTTTAGACGCCGCCGTACTTCCTGCTGGGTTAAGCAGGTGACACTTAATGAGAAATTTTTGTTATCACTGATCATATTGTCTGCCATGGGATTTTCTTGTGTAAATACTGATGAAAAAAAGTCATTTAGCATATTGGCTTTTTCCTCATCCTCATCCACCATTTCCCCCAGACTATTTTTAAAGGGGCCAACACTTTCATTTTTTAGTTTCTTACTATTTATGTAGTTAAATAATATTTTGGGATTATTTTTACTCTCTCTGGCAATGAGTCTCTCTGTCTCAATTTTTGATGCCTTGATTTGCTTTTTACAGAAGTTATTTAATTTTCTGTATTTATTTAATGCCTCATCACTACCTACTTCCTTTAATTCTCTAAATGCTTTCTTTTTGTCACTTATTGCGCCCCTTACAGCTCTATTTAGCCATATTGGTTTCCTCCTATTTCTAGTATGTTTATTCCCATACGGTATATACTGTGCACAGGTCCTATCCAGGATGCTAATAAACGTCTCCCATTTTCTTTGTGTATTTTTATGTCTCAGGATATCGTCCCAGTTAATTGCACCAAGATCATCTCTCATCCGTTGGAAATTTGCCCTCCTGAAGTTTAGTGTCCTTGTCACCCCTCTACTACACATCTAATTAAAGGATACACGAAAACTTATTATTTTGTGATCACTATTCCCCAAGTGACCCCCAAGCCTTATATTTGATATGCGGTCTGGCCTGTTTGTTAATATTAGGTCTAGCTGTGCCCCCCTTCTTGTTGGGTCCTGAACCAGTTGTGAAAGGTAATTGTCTCTCATAGTTATCAAAAACCGATTACCTTTGCTGGAACTGCAGGTTTCTGTTCCCCAATCTATTTCAGGGTAGTTGAAGTCCCCCATAATAATGACTTCTCCTTGAGTCGCAGCTTCATCTGTTTGCTTTACGAGGATATTCTCCATTGCTTCCATTATTTTTGGAGATTTAAAACAAACCCCTATCAGTAATTTATTATTTTTTCCCCCTCCTCTTATCTCCACCCACAGGGACACTAAATTTTCATTAAATTCACCTATATTATCACGCCGGATGGGTTTTAAGGATGATTTTACATACAGACACACCCCTCCCCCTCGCTTATCTGTACGATCATTTCTGAAAAGGCTATAACCCTGCAAGTTAACAGCCCAGTCATGGCTCTCATCCAGCCATGTTTCAGATATCCCCACCATGTCATAATTATGCTCCAACAACATTAATTCTAATTCATCCATTTTGTTGGCGAGGCTTCTGGCATTAGTATACATGCACTTGATGTTCCTCTCTGTACCTCTATTCTTTCTTAAATTCTTAACTGTTCTAACCCCACCCCCCATACCACCGCCACCCCCAACTTCCTTATTTGTGCCCAGGTCTCTATCTGCCCTATCATCCCCTCCTATAAATTGAATACCCTCCCCCCAATCCCTAGTTTAAACACTCCTCCAACCTTCTAGCCATTTTCTCCCCCAGCACAGCTGCACCTTCCCCATAGAGGTGCAGCCCGTCCCTAGCGCAGAGCATGTAGCCCACTGAGAAGTCGGCCCAGTTCTGCAGGAACCCAAACCCCTCCTTCCTACACCAATTCCTGAGCCACTTATTAACCTCCCTAATCTCCCGTTGCCTCTCTGGTGTGGCACGTGGTACACGCAGTATTTCGGAAAATACCACGTTGGAGGTCCTTGCTTTCAGCTTGCAGCCTAATTCCTTGAAATCATCTTTAAGGACCTTCCACCTACCTCTAACTTTGTCATTTGTGCCAATGTGCACCATGACTGCTGGGTCCTCACCAGCCCCTCCCAGTAATCTGTCCACCCGATCAGCGATGTGTCGGACTCGAGCTCCAGGTAGGCAGCACACCGTCCGACGATCCATGTCTTTGTGACAGATTGCCCTATCTGTTCCCCTAATAATTGAGTCCCCCATTACCAGCACCTGTCTGGCCTGCCCTGCTCTCCTATTTCCCTCCTTACTGTAGCAGTCACTCCTCCGGCTTTCAGAGGACATGCCTGGCTGCAGCAGTGCTACCCCTGTACTGGCACCCCCCTCATGTGCCAACTTAGCAAACTTATTGGGGTGTGCCAGATCAGGACTAGCCTCCCTGGCACTCTTCCCTCTACCCCGCTTTCTGAATGTCACCCAGCTAGCTACTACACTGTCCTGCAGCTCTGTCCTACCATCCCCCCCCATCTATCCCATTGAGCGTCTGCTCAGTGAGCAGAAGACTCCTCTCCATATTGTCTATGGATCTCAGTGTTGCCAGCTGCACATTTAGATCCAGTATCTGGGCTTCCAAATGCTCAACGTGCTCACATCTCGCACAGCAGTATGCACCCTCGACCGGCTGATCAAGGACTGCATACATGTGGCAAGATGTGCACTGGATGGCCGAATTGCCGAATTCATCAGTAAACCAGGTAAAGAGACTGCAAACTTGTGATCACCGTTTCTTGCTACACTACCCACCATCTTCATCTATATACCAGGAGCCCTGGGGACCCAGCTTCACCTGTGGGAAGCCATACCTTCCATATCTTAGCTGCCATAATATCACCCCTGCGGACCCCTTTAAGCAGCGTCGGTCATCACTGTCCGAGAACCACAGGTGACGTCACGAACACAAACTTTATTCAAAAGGTTAAATAAAATATATTTTTTAAACTGTATGAAGCTATTCATACAGAGTAGATGGCATAGACAAACATTTTGGCGGTTTTATCGCTCTCAGTATAGGATACACATGTATTACCAATTGGAACATTTGCAGAATACGATCTAAACAATATGTATGGTCAGTATAATGTTTGAAGATACACTGAAATATTGGGGCATATATCACTACTAAGCAAGTATTGTAGCTGACTGTGGCATGCAAGGTATTAATAGGGTGAGGGAGCGTGTTCGACGAACCTATATCTTGGGAGTAAAAGAATGGGGCGGTAACCCTGAGGAAGAAGGAACGCAATCCTTTGAAATGCGTTCATTGACTTTTTGGCCCCAGCGAGGCCCCATAGCCTGGTGACGTCACATGCTGCAGCGAACACTATCGGCCATTTTTTCTGAACATCCAGCGACGACGTCGGCCGAGGAGCTTCTGGCTCTGCACGGTATCGTGCACTCCTCAAACAGACACCGGAGTGTCAAATACTATTACTCGCCTACCACCTGCATTCCGGTGAGACTGTGTAAGGACCGGGCACCTAAGAAAAGAAAGCTAGGTAAGAACCCGATCTTGTTTATGATAGCCCTCTGACAGCCCTATAATATACTAACACTATACTAATGGTGGAATTAAGTGCATACAGTTTTATGCAAAATGACTAGAAGTGACAATAGCAGGATATAATGTGAATATTACTCACATATACCAGATTGGTTGAACTTTAGAACTTAGTAGTAACAGTCTTTACTAGTGTTCTATTGTGCTATAAGGAAGTAGCATTACCGAGACATTTAATTAAGTGTGGCTTTTTGGGATAATAACTATTTTATTATTGGCCGGTAACTGTAGGACGATATCCATATTCTTTTTACCAATAATCTTTCTGTTTCTGACATAGTTGGCACAGTGCTTGTCGTGATATCAGCGGCTTCAGGATTCTCCTTAGCACCAGTGTGTTTCTTGTTTCTTCTTTCTTGTTTTATTCAAAACCCCTTTAAGGACATTCCCTTTTACTTGGGTGCCCAGGGCCACGGACCGAGTCGCCACCACTGTGACTACCCCTTTAAGTACCGGACCCCATACTGAGTACCCCATGGCCCTGACGGGCGACTCAAAGGGACCGGCCAAAAGAGTCTACCTTGTTATGGTGGCATGCATAAAGAACAAAAGCTGATGGCTATGTGTGTGATATGGTGTTCGATGTCAACTGTTAC
Source organism: Ranitomeya variabilis (assembly GCF_051348905.1). Lineage (NCBI taxonomy): Eukaryota > Metazoa > Chordata > Amphibia > Anura > Dendrobatidae > Ranitomeya > Ranitomeya variabilis. Next base: position 210,510,868 of record NC_135235.1, on the reverse strand, counting down.
TGTATGATTGGTGAGGATGTGGTGCAGAAGAGGAGTTTTTCCAAGAGTGGGGTGGGGGTGGGACTGTGGAAGGTTGGAGGGGTAGATGTGGGGCTGGGGTGGAGCCTGGGCAGAGTCTCAATGGGGCCCGAAAATATTGCCAGTGTGGGGCCCTGAAATTTCTGGTGGCAGCCCTGAGAACAAGGCTTAATTTTTTCCCTTCTGTTTCTTGTCCGTACGCTGTCATACAGTATGCAATCATGACTCACAAATCCGTATAAAGTAGAAGTATTATGAGTCTGTGCTTTCCTTCCTTAAAATATTTAAGGATTTTTCAGTGGGCTGAGAACATGATTCTCATAATTTAAGTCATTTTCGGGTTTTCTTATTTACGTACTCTTTGTTTTGATCTAGATGTGGGTGTTGGTGAAATGAGGAGACAAGGCATACAAGATTATTTAAGAGTCCCTTTTGCATAATTAGCAAAGAAAATTGCTTAAATTGGTCTGGAAATGTTTGGTTCATTTGGAACAATTTGCAATATAATGGCACAGCCTATCCCACTCACACGGCTGGATTTCCTTAGGGTTTCTGCCGAGTGTGATAGCACCTGCAGCTAAATAGGTAATTTCGACTCTAGTCAGTAAACATAGCTATAAATAGGTAATGGTAGCTCCTCAGTATGTACAAGCTGCACATTACACTCTTCATCTCTTTACATCATTGCTTTTCATTTTGACATGCCAACTATAAAGGCGTGAAAACAGGTGCCAGGAAATATGACAGTTGGGTTAATGCACCCAGGGCTATTCAGTATAGGCTGTAATTATGCTAAATAAACATCTAAAAAAAAGGGAAACGCTCGTTCGAATCAAAAGTGCAAAATTGACATCTATTAATTCAGAAAAATATACATAAATCTGGAAAAAAAAAATCATCCATGAGATTATATTCTGAAATATGATGAGATACCGAACTAACCAGTGAAAAGAAAGGTAGCAAAATCTAGAGGGATCCTCCTGCTCTTCACAGGTAACTCTAGTTATATCCAGAATATAAATTAGTGAATTGACCCATAACTAATGTAAGTTGTTATGTATTTTCACCAAATTCTGATTTAGGGCATTCGGAGCCATTTTGATAAATTTTTTTGAGGGCCGGAATTATAAACTGCCTACACTGCCGGACGCCACCATCAATGCTCCTCCGAATGGGTCTTCCACTCTTCTCAGAACGTAGGTCCAAGCATTCATGGGGCGATGCGCTTTCATTGACGTCAATGACAAATGTCATCCCCCAACGTGACAGCAGCCTCACACGATCACATGGTGGGTGCCCCATATCTTTTAAGTTAATGGTGTGTCGACTTCCCCCATGTGACAATGCTGGAAAAATTAAAGCCCGGGAAACTGTGATGGCAGAGGTAGCATAAGAAGTGAGGTAGAGGCCTAGCACATATGAGCATAATGTGAATTTACGTTATTTTTTACCCCCTTCCCTCTCCTCCACTTATTATGCATTGTGATTTGGAGTGACCTCAGAGTACAATAATCGTCTATTCTTGGCAATCGCGGCACTTTAGATTTAGACCAATCTTATTCAGACCAAATTGAATCTGCTGGCCGATTGTAGCAAATCTGTGCCGAAATTTGGGAAATCCTTCATCTCTAATCCAAGGTTTTTGACACCCTACTCTGAAAAGTAACTACAAATTGGCAGGTATGTTTGGCTAGCTCTTCCTACAAGGCGGAATTTGTATTTGTTGATCGTTTCAGAACATATTCGCCAATCTCTACTTCCATTGACTCCAATGGCGTTCGGCTGTGTTTGGCGAATATTGCAAATAAAATATTCGCCGGCGATCGTAATCTGAACCGAATATTGAAAAATTTGCTCAACTCTAATAATTACTTAAAGGTATTGTTTTAGACAAATCAATATAGCTGACAAACAAAAAGATTCAAATGCTTTAGGAAACTGTGTTCCTGATCATTGCTCTTTGGAAACACGCCCGATGATCAGTAATAAAATGAGCAAATGTGAGCTTGTTGGTTGATAGCAAGAGATTAATGAAATTCTTAAAATTTGTTTCTGGTTAGAATCATCCAATTTGATGAAAATTTGGTTAGGACTGAACTGAAGGCAATTGAAAGTGCTCCAAATATTCCAGTTGTCTTGGTAGGACATGTTTAACACACTGAGGTCTCCTAGAACGAGATCCAAACCCTTTTGAGCTCTATAATGCAATCAAAGCCTCAGTAATGTCCAAATGACCTCATCATATCTGGATATAATAATTTTTAAGAGTATAATGTTTGAAAAATTAATACGCCAACGGAAGGCAAAGGACAACTGTGGCGTGCGTCTGCTACTACTGGCTGGACAGCTGGTGCCACTGACGGCAGTGTTGCCCCTGCTGCTACTTACTCTACAGCCTTCCACGTTCTTGCTGGCAGATGACATGGCACGGGTGTTTCCTTTTACAATGCCCTAACCATTGCCAATCATTCTATTACTAGACATTTCTAAAGGAGACAAAACTAAGCTTGCACTGGTTATTGTGCTTCACTAACTTGTCACAGACTGAACTAGAATAAATGGTGAATACTAGTAGTTTGAAGCAGAAAAAAAGCATTATTGAGGGTGGCAGAAGAAGATACTGGACAAGTACAAAAAATTAGTTCCGGGTCAGAGTGAATTGCAGCACTGATACCATCAACTCCCTGCCTAACAAAATGTGTCTCCTATCTCTCCCTCTCTCTCTCTCTTCTTCTGCCTCTCTATTTAAATTTCTCATTATCAAATCCATCTATTATCTGCACACAAAGCCAGTCACATCTATAATTTGTTAGTTTTCAATGTATTATATGTCACTCTGATTGCGCTCTGAGATTCTCTCTTCAATCTACATTCTCTACTAATTGGCAGCGGCATCTCCTGCTTGGGCTTTTATAGTGGCTATAGTCCCTCATACTTAGCTGTGCTATAGAGTGGGATAACTGCAGTGCATTATTGTGAAGCCCATTAGGCCAGTTTCGAGAAAATTTAACCCATCTTTTCTGTATAATTTTCTCTGTAACATGGCAAATGTGTTTTTTTTACACAATTCTTCCAAGACAAACAGAGAATTATTTAGATATAGAAACGTCATTGAAGTAAAAAAAAACTCCTACTGAACTCAATTATTGCAGAATCGATTTGCTCATCTCTACTGATTACAGCTTTTATGTGGCCGTAATAAATTATTGATTGTTGGCTGCACATCTGCTTACGTGAAACACTGAATTACTATGGGGACTAGTGGTATTGTAAAGAAAGTCACAGACTCCATGACGGGCTTAACAGCCCTTAATTGATAAACACCATAAACTATACATTGCATATTTAAAAGATCCTCCAACATTGTAGTCTTTACGAGAATGCACAACCAATCAAGTCGGTTAAATAAAAATTAACCTTTGCCGCGTTGACCATCTCAAGGGCACCTGACTCTAGGTATGAAATTTCAAGCATTAATCTGTTCACTGAACTCACCCCAGGGACCAAAATCATCAATGTCCACATCTCTCGACAACTTTATTTGTAGTACACCCTTGAATAACCACATATTCCACCAAAACAGCTGTAACCAGGTAGCTACACCACTCCCCTACACACAACCTAATCCACATTGAATGGGGTGGATGGGAGAGACAACTTCAGCCCAGTAGCTTTTGATCTGGAAGAGGAAGCTTCACCCAACAAGGACTCCTAAAGCCTTGATGTCACCGTGGCCCAGTGCGAATAGCTACTGAATTATTCAAGGCAAAATGAGGTAGCTGCAACATTAACATTTTTTAACAATGCCTCCATTACAATTGCTGTTTAAGCTCTGCAAGGGAACAGCAAGGAACCAAGAGGAAGAAGCCTGAAGATAACTTCAGACCAGCACCTTTGATCGGGAAGAGATAGCTGTGCCTTCAAGCACACCCTTATAAAGATTAGCACACCGGCCTCACCCTGGTAAATTTCACCACATAAAATGAACTGCTTGTTTGGCTACTGCACCACCCCGGTCATGTTTTCCTTTGGCTTCGTGCCTCCATCTCACTCTTGTGCAGACGACAAATATGCAAATTGTATGAGGATGAACGTTTGCATTAATAATCATTTGCCTCCATTTTGTTTATACAGTCATGATGACTTTCATATGTCAATGAAAGTTTCAGGAGCTCCAATCGAAACACAATACCTTTGATCATTGCTCATTATGGGAAGGTTATCTGGCATGTAAATAATTTATGCCCAGGTTCTAAATGATGGGACATCAAATATGTCTGGTAGTCCCACTTATTCTAATTCATATTAGATTATATTATAGCATTGTTGTTGTAATTTTGAATTGAAAACCACAAAATTATTTTCAACCCAGGTCCAGACTGGCCCACGGGGTAACAGGTGAATCCCCCAGTGCCCCCCCATATGACCAGTATTTGCCACTATTCATCTCAGGGTTATACCCAATACAAAACAAAATTTCATTTTATATTACCTGGATGGATGGGCCAAACAGTATCCCTTCCTTCTTCTATATTGGCTGCAATTACCGGCACCAACCAGAGAATTCCAACTTCATTTGATCCATTGTACGGTGTGGTGAGCTTAAAAAAACTCTTCTTTCCTCCTTCATTTTACCCATTACCTCTACTCATCAGGGGCCCGAGTGTCACACTACCTCTCAAAGGACAAGCCACCAAGAGCGATTGTGCGAGTAAGACCCGAGATTGTGTTGAAATGTTACTTATGTCGCTTTTGATATCCTGCAAATAATTTTTTACCTACATGTGGTTTTAAAACAATTGATTTTGCATTTGAAATAAGAGTGCATGGTGAATTTTCCTGACTTGATGTTTCCAAGGGCTACACAACCTCTTCCGTCTGCACCTTGCATCTGCACCTGTGTGGATTCCAATTCTCATCACCTACATATAGATGAGCAGTCGGCCCTGAGTCACTGTTACTGGTGGGCCTTTGGCACCCCTATCCGACTCAATCTATTTGGATGTAGTATAAATCAATATACAGTAGTCAACAGCCTTATACATACAGTAACTGTATGAAAAAAAGGTAAGAAATTGGATTTTCAGTAGCGTTAATGCACACTCTGTGATGCCTGCCCGCAGCAGTTTTTGCCCAAGTGTCTTGAAATACGCTTAAAAAATACAAAACACAATGTAATATTTTGGAGTAAAACCAATCACCTATGCCCCAATGAAAGAAGGTATGTTCAGCATTTACTAAAAGCCTGCTGTATCCTTCAAGCTGTGCACCTGCAGGTGGTTTGCGTTATGACCAAGGCATCTTGACTTTTTCCGTCAATGGAATCAACCATTACTAAAGTGAACGACAAGGGATCATTCATTCACATGTCTGAACTGGCCAACGATAATTTCTTCTAGTGACAAACACTGTTGAGACTATATCAAGATGCTGCCTATAATGTTTTGAAAGAAAGGGAGTGTTTTGTACATTCAGGTTTTATTTTATTGCTAATATTTTCATCACTTCTTTATTTTTCCTTAGGCTGGCCATATTGAAGGCACATGCTTCTTATATTGTTTGTATAGATAGTAGCTTGTGTATGCACATCTGAAACGAGTGGGACAAATGAGACAAATAACACAAGACAAGTCTCCATGAAGTGATGAAGTCCGTCTCAAAGAGACCAGAGATAAGAAAACTTGTACATGGCGCCTCTAATGCTTACAGAATGGTCACAGAACGTAGTGATTACCGTAATTGTAATCTTTACTTTTTCACAAGGTTGCAAACACACAGGAAACCATAGTGAGCTTGATGTTTGCTAAAAACTCTCAAAGGCACAATATTTGACTGTTACCAATGCTAATGTTATGGTTCTCCTATTGAGAAATTCTTGATTGAGGGCAGGTACTATGTCCTTCTGCACTGGTGCACCAAGGGTGGGAATAGAGTTCCTACAAGATCTATCCTTCAATGGGTCCTTTGTGGAAGCTAAACCTTACTCTCAGCCTACTCCATCTCGTAGTTACATGATGGGTGGCCTTAGTCACTGCATATAGTAAATCCTCTTGACCACAACGTCACTACAGAATTACTGCCAACTATCTTTTCCAGTGACTATGCAGAAGAGACATGCAAGTATCCATCTCTAAGACTGTCATCTGATGTCCAATCTAAAATAGGCATTTTTAAACTTGGAAACATGCCTGTAGTCTCTTCCCAGACTCTAGCCATGCTAACCCTCTAACTGTTGAGTCTAAACAGTCTAGTATAGTCCAAGACTTTACATTACTTCCAGGCAATGTATCTGGTCCACCACACAACCAGACTCTTCGGTTGTCTCTACCTCTTTGCTATTGCAGAGTATGTCAGGGTAGGCTCCTAATAGGGCTGAGATTTCACATAGACGATACACACATTGTGTCTGGTAATACCATACTTTTTGGCCATTCTTAAACGTTGCCCATGTTCAAGCTTCAGTTGCCCAAGGCATGTTCTTCACTAAGTTGTGGCCTTCAGCACACAGACAATCTCAACTACATCAGCACAGAGATATTTTTTAGGCCAATGCTGGTACTGCCCAGCTACTCTGCCAGTGCACTACACACTATGACTCACCATCCTACCACAACTTGTTACAGAAGATGCTAAGACAAAGCAGGGACACTGTGACAGGGTTACTGGTGCCATATGTGAGGGGAGATATGGGTTACAAAGCTTGCTTTCCTTCATGATGTGAAAGCCATAAGTGTTTTCTCCAGAATGAGAGCAATCCAATTGCTATATGGGCAGGGCTTTTATGGTGGTTAGGTTAGAGATGGGCGGGACGCCTACCCACCATATCTCCACCTCCAGGGTGTGTCTTGAGGGAGTTCAATGTCCAGCTAGTTTTTTTTTAGCTGTCTGTGTGTGGTGTGGAGGAAGAAAGCCTCCAGGATGCTAGCTCTTGCGAGAGCTGCCATAGGTGTTGTCCCAGAGGAACTAGGCAGGACTTTGTATGAACTATTTGCTTTCTTTTGAGCCAGACAGGCTGTTTTTCTGTTACCAGTTTGGGTTTTTGGTTTATGATTAGTGTTGAGTGATACCTTCCGATATCGGAAAGTATCGGTATCGGAAAGTATCGGCCGATACCGTCAAAGTATCGGATCTAATCCGATACCAATACCCGATCCCAATGCAAGTCAATGGGACGAAAATATCGGAATTAACATAAACCCTTTCTTTCCTTGTAGGTTCATTCTACATGAAGGAAAACAACTAAGAATAATGTAGGATGTATTGGGGGAGGTGGCGGAGACATTAACCCCTTAGTGACAGAGCCAATTTGGTACTTCATGACAGAGCCAATTTTTACAATTCTGACCACTGTCACTTTATGAGGTTATAACTCTGGAACACTTTAACGGATCCTGCTGATTCTGAGATTGTTTTTTCGTGACATGTTGTACTTCATGTTAGTGGTAAAATTTCTTCGATATTACTTGCGATTATTTATGAAAAAAATGGAAATATGGTGAAAATTTTTAAAATTTTGCAATTTTCAAATTTTGTATTTTTATGCCCTTAAATCAGAGAGATATGTCACACAAAATAGTTAATAAATAACATTTCCGACATGTCTACTTTACATCAGCACAATTTTGGAAACAAAATTTTTTTTTGTTAGGGAGTTATAAGGGTTAAAATTTGACCAGCAATTTCTCATTTTTACAACACCATTTTTTTTTAGGGACCACATCACATTTGAAGTCATTTTGAGGGGTCTATATGATAGAAAATAACCAAGTGTGACACCATTCTAAAAACTGGACCCCTCAAGGTACTTAAAACCACATTCAAGAAGTTTATTAACCCTTTACGTGCTTCACAGGAACTCAAACAATGTGGATGGAAAAAATGAACATTTAACTTTTTTTGCAAACACTTTAATTCAGAACCATATTTTTTTATTTTCACAAGTGTAAAAACAGAAATTTAACCATACATTTTGTTGTGCAATTTCTCCTGAATACGCTGATACCCCATATGTGGGGGTAAACCACTGTTTGGGCGCACCGCAGAGCTTGGAAGAGAAGGAGCGCCGTTTGACTTTTTCAATGCAGAATTGGCTGGAATTGAGATCGGATGCCATGTCACGTTTGGAGAGCCCCTGATGTGCCTAAACAGTGGAAACGCTCCACAAGTGACACCATTTTGGAAACTAGACCCCTTAAGGAACTTAACTAGATGTGTGGTGAGCACTTTGAGCCCCCAAGTGCTTCGCAGAAGTTTATAACGTAGAGCCGTGAAAATAAAAAATCGCATTTGTTTACACAAAAATGATATTTTCGCCCACAAATTCTTATTTTCACAAGGGTAACAGGAGAAATTAGACCACAAAAGTTGTTGTGCAATTTCTCCTGAGTACGTCGATACCCCATATGTGGGGGTAAACCACTGTTTGGGCGCACCGCAGAGCTTGGAAGAGAAGGAGTGCCGTTTTACTTTTTCAATGTAGAATTAGCTGGAATTGAGATCGGACGCCATGTCGCGTTTGGAGAGCCCCTGATGTGCCCAAACAGTGGAAACCCCCCACAAGTGACACCATTTTGGAAACTAGACCCCATAAGGAACTTAACTAGCTGTGTGGTGATCACTTTGATCCCCCAGGTGCTTCACGGAAGTTTATAACGTAGAGCCGTGAAAATAAAAAAATCACATTTTTTCTACAAAAATTATCTTTTTGCCCCCAAATGTTTATTTTCCCAAGGGTAACAGGAGAAATTAGACGACAAAAGTTGTTGTGCAATTTCTCCTGAGTACGTTGATACCTCATATGTGGGGGTAAACCACTGTTTGGGCTCACTGCAGAGCTTGGAAGAGAAGGAGCGCCATTTTACTTTTTCAATGTAGAATTAGCTGGAATTGAGATCGGATGCCATGTCGCGTTTGGAGAGCCACTGATGTGCCTAAACAGTTTAAACCCCCAACAAATGACACCATTTTGGAAACTAGACCCCTTAAGGAACTTATCTAGATGTGTGGTGAGCACTTTAAATCCCCAGGTGCTTCCCGGAAGTTTATAACGTAGAGCCGTGAAAATAAAAAAGTCACATTTTTTCTACAAAAATGATCTTTTTGCCCCCAAATTTTTATTTTCACAAGGGTAACAGGAGAAATTAGACAACAAATGTTGTTGTGCAACCTCTCCTGAGTACGTCGATACCCCATATGTGGGGGTAAACCACTGTTTGGGCGCACTGCAGAGCTTGGAAGAGAATGAGTGCCGTTTTACTTTTTCAATGAAGAATTAGCTGGAATTGAGATCGGATGCCATGTCGCGTTTGGAGAGCCCCTGATGTGCCTAAACAGTGGAAACCCCCCACAAATGACACCATTTTGGAAACTAGACCCCTTAAGAACCTTATCTAGATGTGTGGTGAGCACTTTAAACCCCCAGGTGCTTCACGGAAGTTTAGAATGTAGAGCCGTGAAAATAAAAAATCCTTTTTTTTCACTCAAAAATGATTTTTTAGCCTGCAATTTTTTATTTTATCAAGGGTAACAGAAGACATTGGACCACAAAATCTGTTGACCAGTTTGTCCTGAGTACGCTGATACCCCATATGTGGGGGGAGGGCACTGTTTGGGCACCCATCAGGGCTCGGAAGGGAAGGAGCGCCGCTTGGAATGCAGACTTTGATGGGATGGTCTGCAGGTGTCATGTTGCATTTGCAGAGATCCTGATGTACCTAAACAGTAGAAACCCCCCACAAGTGACTCCATTTTGAAAACTAGACCCCCCCAAAGAGCTTATCTAGATGTGTGGTGAGCACTAGGAACCCCCAACTGCTTCACAGAAGTTTATAATGTAGAGCCATGAAAATAAAAAAAATCATATTTTTTCCACAAAAATGATCTTCTCACCCCCAAATTTTTACTTTCACAAGGGTAACAGGAGAAATTGGACCCCAAAATTTATTGTGCAATTTATGCTGAGTAGGCTGATACCCCATATGTGGGGGATAAACCACTGTTTGGGCGCATGGCAGAGCTTGGAAGGGAAGGAGCGCCGTTTTGGAATGCAGACTTTGATAGAATGGTCTGCAGGCATTATGTTGCGTTTGCAGAGCCCCCAATGTACCTAAACAGTAGAAACCCCCCACAAGTGACCTCATTTTGGAAACTAGACCCCCCAAGGAACTTATCTAGATGTGTTGTGAGAACTTTGAATGCCCAAGTGCTTCACAGAAGTTTATAATGCAGAGTCATGAAAACAAAAAAAAATATTTTTTTCACAAAAAAGATTTTTTAGCCCCCCCAATTTTTATTTTCACAAGGATAACAAGAGAAATTGGACCCCAAAAGTTGTTGTCCAATTTGTACTGAGTACACTGATGCCCCATGTGTGGGGGGGACCACTGTTTGGGCGCATGGCTGAGCTCGGAAGGGAAGGAGTGCCGTTTTGGAATGCAGACTTTGATAGAATGGTCTGCAGGCATTATGTTGCGTTTGCAGAGCCCCCGATGTACCTAAACAGTAGAAACCCCCCACAAGTGACCTCATTTTGGAAACTAGACCCCCCAAGGAACTTATCTAGATGTGTTGTGAGAACTTTGAATGCCCAAGTGCTTCACAGAAGTTTATAATGCAGAGTCGTGAAAACAAAAAAAAATATTTTTTTCACAAAAAAGATTTTTTTAGCCCCCCAATTTTTATTTTCACAAAGGTAACAAGAGAAATTGGACCACAAAAGTTGTTGTGCAATTTGTCCTGAGTACACTGATACCCCATGTGTGGGGGGGACCACTGTTTAGGTGCATGGCTGAGCTCGGAAGGGAAGGAGTGCCGTTTTGGAATGCAGACTTTGATAGAATGGTCTGCGGGCGTTATGTTGCATTTGCAGAGCCCCAGATATACCTAAACAGTAGAGACCCCCAGAAGTGACCCCATTTTGGAAACTAGACCCCCCCAAGGAACTTATCTAGATGTGTGGTGAAAACTTTGAATGCCCAAGTGCTTCACAGAAGTTTATAATGCAGAGTCGTGAAAATAAAAAATATTTTTTTTTTCCACAAAAAAAGATTTTTTAGCCCCCAAGTTTTTATTTTCACAAGGGTATCAGGAGAAATTGGACCCCAAAAGTTGTTGTCCAATTTATCCCGAGTACGCTGATGCCCCATATGTGGGGGTAAACCACTGTTTGGGCGCACGGCAGAGCTCAGAAAGTAGGGAGCACCATTTTACTTTTTGAGCACAAAATTGGCTGTGGCGTTTAGAGACCCCCTGATGTACCTAAACAGTGGAAACCCCCAATTCTAACTATTATTATTATTATTATTATTTATTGTTATAGCGCCATTTATTCCATGGCGCTTTACAAGTGAGGAGGGGTATACATAATAAAAACAAGTACAATAATCTTGAACAATACAAGTCATAACTGGTACAGGAGGAGAGAGGACCCTGCCCGCGAGGGCTCAACTCCAACCCTAACCCCAACACACCCCTAACCCTAATCCCAACCCGATCCATAATCCTAATCACAACCCTAACCCCCAAAACACCCCTAACCCTAATCCCAAAGCTAACCATAACCCTAATCAAAACCCTAAACCCAACACCCCCCTAATCCTAATCTCAACCCTAACCTCAAAACCTAACCCTAATCCCAATACACCCCTATTCTTAATCCCAACCCTAGCCTTAACCCTAATCCCAAACCTAACCCTAATCCCAAATGTAACCCTAATGCCAACCCTAATCCAAATCCTAATCCCAACTCTAACCCTAACTTTAGCCCCAACCCTAGCCCTAACCCTAACTTTGGCCCAAACGCTAAATTTAGCCCTAAACCTAGCTCCAACCCTAACCCTAACTTTAGCCCCAACCCTAGCCCTAACCCTAGCTCTAACCCTAATCCTTGCTCTAACCCTAACCCAAGCCCTAACCCTAACCCTAAGGCTATGTGCACATGTTGCGGATTTTGCTGCGGATCCGCAGCGTTTCCGCAGCTGTGGGTCCGCAGCAGTTTCCCATGAGTTTACAGTACAATGTAAACCTATGGGAAACATAAAACGCTGTGCCCATGCTGCGGAAAAAACCACACGGAAACGCAGCAGTTTACATTCCGCAGCATGTCAATTCTTTCTGCTGATTCCGCAGCGGTTTTACACCTGCTCCATAATAGAAAACCGCAGGTGTAAAACCGCAGTGGAATCCGCACAAAAACCGCGGTACATCCGCGATAAATCCGCAGGAAAAACGCAGCGTTTTGGTCCTGCGGATTTATCAAATCCGCTGCGGAAAAATCCGCAGAGAACCATTCTATTTGTGCACATATCCTAACCCTACCCCTAACCCTAACCCTAACCCTAACCCTATTTGGAAAATACAAATTCATACATTTTTTTTACTTTATTACTTTTTTCTTACTAAGGGGGTGATAAAGGGGGGGTTATTTACTATTTTTTTTATTTTGATCACTGTGATAGGATCTCACAGTGACCAAAATAAAAAAAGAGGAAGAATTTTCTTCTGCCGGCCGGCAGATCATGGCGGGCGCACTGCGCATGCGCCCGCCATTTTCTTACCGAAGCAAGAAGCCGGCGGCCAGCAGAAGAAGCAGGAGGACCCAGGGACACCGGTAAGTATAACAGGGTCCCCGAATCCCCCTATTTCTCTGTCCTCTGATGTGCGATCACATCAGAGGACAGAGAATGACATCGCTTTTTTTTTTTTTTGCGGTCGCCGGTAAACAGTTAATTACCGGCGATCACAAAACAGGGGTCGGTAAAAACCGACCCCGATCATGTTCTTTGGGGTCTCGGCTACCCCCGGCAGCCAAGACCCCAAAGAACATCCTTGTGCCGGGCGGCGGGCGCACTGCGCATGCGCCCGCCATTATTTCCCCGGAAAAAGATGGCGGCACCTATCGGGAGCCACGAGGAGCTCCGGGGAAGGAAGGTGAGTATTGGGGGGCTATCTGGGGCTATCGGGGACCACATTTCTCTGTCCTCCGATGTGCGATCACATCGGAGGACAGAGAAATTAAATGACAAATCGCGTTTTTGTTTTTTTTTTTGCGACCGCCGGTTAACGGTTAATTACCGGCGATCGCAACTCGGGGGTCGGTAAAAAAACCCCGAATCATGTTCTCTGGGGTCTCGGCTACCCCCGGCAACCGAGACCCCAGAGAAAATCCGACTCTGGGGGGCGCTATTCACTTTTTCCACAGTGCCGTTAATTAACGGCGCTGTGGTTTAAGTACCCTTAGCGGCCGCCGTTAAAAGGCGTATCGGCGGTCGTTAAGAGGTTAAAGGCACAGAGGTTTAGCCCAATCAAATAGAATAGCAGGATTTTTTTTCTTATGACGTTCGGCGTTAGAAAGATTTTGACTATGTTAATTTTTTTTTTATTTTGTCAGATATTGATGTTTCACTACTTCCACACCCTTCACCTTCTTTTTTACTTCTCCCACACTTTCTTCTTCATTATCCTCATCATCAGCTTCTTTGACATCAACTTCTTCACCTTATTCATCTTCTTCTTCATCTTCTACCTATTATTTTTTTTGTTACATTGTTCATATTCTTTTTATTTTACTATTATCTGCTTCATATTCAACTTCTTCATCATATTCTTATTTGTGACAGGCATTCCCGTAGTTGTTATCTATAAAAGTTTGAAGATTACACCTTCCGTTCTGCCTGTCACAAAAGAGTTACATTTGTCCGCGTTCAGTTTGGCCTGCAGCATCAGGCTTTATCCAGGGGCACCACGAGGAGGAACGGACTCACCCCCATACACTGCTTAGTCTTCTTCTGCTTATAATTTAGATAATATCTTTTGCTCTGATATTTAGTGTTATGCTTAATGTTCTTCTGCTCTTTGTTCTGCAGCCTCTTGTTCTTCTGCTTCTCGGTCTCCCATGTCGTCGTCATCTCCGGGGTCGTCGTCATCGGGGTGGTCTTAAGGGTCATGCCGAGAAACAGCTGATGGAACTGGAACTCGGATGGCTACCCGAAGGTCCAAGAGCCAATGGAACTACCGAGGACCAGCTGACGTTACTGGAACCCGGTTACTAAGCAGGAGGTACCCGTGCCTGAAAGCACTAGCAAGGACCACCTGACGTTGGTGGAACTCGGATACCCAGAAGGAGGCACCTAAGCCAAAGGCTCTGTCCGGAACCAGCTGACGGTACTGGAACCAGGATGGGGAGCAGAAGGTACAAGAGCAAAAGACACTGCCGAGAACCAGCTGACGGTACTGGAACCCGGATGGGTAGCCGAAGGTCCAAGAGCCAATGGAACTACCGAGGACCAGCTGACGTTACTGGAACCCGGTTACTAAGCAGGAGGTACCCGTGCCTGAAAGCACTACCAAGGACCACCTGACGTTGGTGGAACTCGGATACCCAGAAGGAGGCACCTAAGCCAAAGGCTCTGCCCGGAACCAGCTGACGGTGCTAAAACCAGGATGGGGACCTCTTCAAGCTTATCTTCCTAGAGCCCCAACTAGCGGTGTTGGAGCAAAGGGTCAGCAGGGGGAGCAGAGTGTAGGCCGAAGCCTGCACTGGAGGCATTTGTAGGTCTGTTGTGTCTGCGTGGCTGTTGCAGGACACGTTGCGGGCTACACAGCAGGGGAACAGCTGGCGGTGCTGAACCCCACTGACACATTGGCAAGGTGTTTTTCTCTGTGCAGCCAGCACTTCGGGGCACCAACTGGCGGTGTTGGAGCCCAGGCTCTGCAGGGGGAGCAGAGTGTAGGCTGAAGCCTAATTGAGCCAATTTTAAAGGTAACCTTTAACCCCCCTCAGGTGTTACAAACTACAAGAGCCACGCCTTTTGCAGCAGTAGTGCTGCACAAGTCAAAGGTTGCTCTTTTAATTTTGTTCCTTGCACAAGCTGAATGAAACACGTACAACATTTTGGCCCTTATACAGTCAATCTGTCTTGGAGGTGGGAGTTCCCTTCGTAATGAGACGCAGCACAGCTGGCAAAAATACCACCTTGGTGCTTGGTGCGGCCTCCTGAGCATCGCATTTTGATGTACAGGAATCTGCGTTGTTGCGTTATCCCTTGGCCATGCGCTGCCCGTCTTCTGACATAATTTCATGTCGGCTGGTGCGGTTCGCGATGCCCATGAATCCCAGCCCCGCAGTGTCTTTACAGTGTTTCACACTGCGGGGCTGGGATTCATGGCCTGGCGCAGTACATATGTTCGCCTCTCGCTAGTGTCCTTACACCTGCTACAGACTGTGCGGCGTCAGCTGATCCCTTATCGCATGCCACGGCCATGAAGCCGCACAGTCTGAAGAAGGCGGAAGGAGCTGAGTGACAGCCTGGCGAAGATATGCACTGCTCATGCCCGTCAATCACACCCTCGCAGTCAAAATAAATAAGACACCGAGGGGCGTTGTGTCGGGCAGGGAGGCCGCAGAGGCGCACCCAGCCAAACAATGATGTCAGAAGAAGGGCTGTGCTACCAAGGGGGTCGTTGCGTGTCATTACAAAGGAAAGTCACACCTCAGGGACGTTTTAATGGTCTCAGGGGACACATTGTAGACGTGTTCAGTTCCACGTGTGCAAGGAGAATAAGTTTATGAGCCACCTTGCACACATGCAGCATTACTGCTGTACAAGGTGGCAGTAAAACATACAAACACCTGGGGGTGGGGCGACAGGATCCCTTCAATTTCAGTTCTTGTGTCTGCATGGCTTTTGCAGGACACGATGCCGGCTACACAGCAGGGGAACAGCTGTGTTGTGGATTCTGTTTTTGGGCTCCCTCTGGTGGTTACAACTGGTACTGGGTGACTTTGGTGGGTTGCGGTCTCTGGTTTCCACCTGTCCATCAGAGGCTGGGTGTTTCCTATTTAACCTGGCTTTCCTGTCATTCCCTTGCCGGCTATCAATGTATCAGTGTGTCTCTGTTACCTTTGCTACCTGCTCCTAGGCCTTCAAGACAAGCTAAGTCTGGATTTCCCTGTTTCATGTTTGCTTTCATGTTTTTAGTCCAGCTTGCAGATATGTAATTCTCTGCTGCTGGTTGCTCTAGTGGGCTGAAATTACCACTCATGTACCATGAGTTGGCACATGAGTTCAAGTAATTTCAGGATGGTATTTTGAAGGGTTTTAAGCTGACCGCGAAGTTCACCTTTTGTATCCTCTGCTATCTAGCTTAAGCAGGCCTCATTTTGCTGAATCTGTTTTCATAACTACGTTTGTGCCTTCCTCTCATTTCACCGTCATTATATGTGGGGGGCTGCTATTTCTGTGGGAATATTTCTCTGGAGGCAAGATAGGTCTGTGATTCTTCTGATAGGGGTAGCTAGATCTCCGGCTGGCGCGAGACGTCTAGAGTCCCCCCAGGAACGTTCCCCGGCTGCTGTTAGTTGAGTGTTGAGGTTCAGGATCGCGGTCAGCTCAGGTTCCATCACCCTAGAGCTCGTCCTGTTTTTGCCCGTGTGTTTAATTCCCTGCCATTGGGAATCATGACAGTATAGCCGGCCCACAAAG
Source organism: Ranitomeya variabilis (assembly GCF_051348905.1). Classification (NCBI taxonomy): domain Eukaryota; kingdom Metazoa; phylum Chordata; class Amphibia; order Anura; family Dendrobatidae; genus Ranitomeya; species Ranitomeya variabilis. The sequence continues at coordinate 210,494,369 of NC_135235.1, read as the reverse complement.
TGTTAATTGTTTGGGCTGAAGCAGGAGAAAAAGAAGTGTTGAAGGGAAATTTTTTTTTTTTTTCTCCCTCAGAGTTTTGCTGCCTAGCCCTTAATTGCTGTCTAGCTGCTTCTTACCTCCTCTTAACCCTTGAATGGCTCTGACCTTAGCTGTTTAACATGGATGTCCAGAGTTTGGCTTCCAGCCTGAATAATCTTGCTGCAAAAGTTCAAAACATACAGGATTTTGTTGTTCACACTCCTATGTCTGAACCTAGAATTCCTATTCCAGAGTTTTTTTCTGGAGATAGATCTACCTTCCTGAATTTCAGGAACAATTGCAAATTGTTTCTTTCTTTGAGGTCTCGCTCCTCTGGAGACCCTGTTCAGCAGGTCAAGATTGTAATATCTTTCCTGCGGGGCGACCCTCAGAATTGGGCATTTGCATTGGCACCAGGGGATCCTGCATTGCTCAGTGTGGATGCGTTTTTTCTGGCACTGGGATTGCTCTATGAGGAACCTAACCTGGAGATTCAGGCTGAAAAGGCTTTATTAGCCCTCTCTCAGGGGCATGATGAAGCGGAAGTATATTGTCAAAAATTTCGGAAATGGTCGGTGCTTACTCAGTGGAATGAGTGCGCCCTGGCTGCAAACTTCAGAGATGGTCTTTCTGAGGCCATTAAGGATATTATGGTGGGGTTCCCTGCGCCTACAGGTCTGAATGAGTCTATGGCTATGGCCATTCAGATTGATCGGCGTTTACGGGAGCGCAGACCTGTGCACCAGTTGGCGGTGTCTTCTGAACAGGCACCTGAGACTATGCAATGTGATAGAATTCAGTCCAGAAGTGAACGGCAAAATTATAGGCGGAAAAATGGATTGTGTTTTTATTGTGGTGATTCAGCTCATGTTATATCAGCATGCTCTAAACGCACAAAAAAGGTTGATAAATCTTTTGCCATTAGTACTCTGCAGTCTAAGTTCATTTTGTCTGTAACTCTGATTTGTTCACTGTCATCCATTTCCGTCGATGCCTATGTGGATTCGGGCGCTGCCCTGAGTCTTATGGATTGGTCATTTGCCAAACGCTGCGGTTTTAATCTGGAGCCTCTGGAAGTTCCTATTCCTTTGAAGGGAATTGACTCTACACCATTGGCTATGAATAAACTGCAGTACTGGACACAAGTGACCATGCGCATGACTCCCGTTCATCAGGAGGTGATTCGCTTCCTTGTACTGTATAATTTACATGATGTACTAGTGCTTGGTCTGCCATGGTTACAAACTCATAATCCAGTCCTGGATTGGAAAACAATGTCTGTGTTAAGCTGGGGATGTCAGGGGGTTCATGATGATGCACCTCTGATTTCAATCGCTTCATCTACTCCTTCTGAGGTCCCTGCGTTTTTGTCTGACTATCGGGATGTTTTTGAGGAGCCTAAGCTCAATTCGCTCCCTCCTCATAAGGATTGTGACTGTGCTATAGAATTAATTCCTGGCAGTAAGTTCCCTAAGGGTCGTTTATTTAATCTGTCAGTGCCAGAGCATACTGCTATGCGGAATTATATTAAGGAGTCCTTGGAAAAGGGACATATTCGTCCATCTTCGTCCCCTCTGGGAGCAGGGTTTTTTTTCGTGGCAAAAAAAGATGGTTCCCTGAGGCCTTGTATAGATTATCGCCTTCTGAATAAGATTACAGTCAAATATCAGTATCCATTGCCATTATTGACTGATTTGTTTGCTCGCATTAAGGGGGCTAGGTGGTTCACTAAGATAGATCTTCGCGGTGCGTATAATCTTGTGCGGATAAAGCAGGGTGATGAGTGGAAAACCGCATTTAATACGCCTGAGGGCCATTTTGAATATTTGGTAATGCCTTTTGGACTTTCTAATGCTCCTTCAGTCTTTCAGTCCTTTATGCACAATATTTTCCGTGAATATCTGGATAAGTTTATGATTGTGTATTTGGATGATATTTTGGTGTTTTCTGATGACTGGGAGTCTCATGTTCTACAGGTCAGGAAGGTGTTTCAAGTCCTGCGGGCCAATTCTCTGTTTGTGAAGGGCTCAAAATGTCTCTTCGGAGTCCAGAAGATTTCTTTTTTGGGGTACATTTTTTCTCCTTCTACTATTGAGATGGATCCCGTCAAGGTTCAGGCGATTTGTGACTGGACACAACCTACATCTGTTAAGAGTCTTCAGAAGTTCTTGGGTTTTGCTAATTTTTATCGTCGGTTCATTACTAATTTTTCCAGTGTTGTTAAACCTTTGACTGATTTGACTAAAAAGGGTGCTGATGTTGCTAATTGGTCTCCTACGGCTGTGGAGGCCTTTCAGGAACTTAAGCGCCAGTTTTCTTCTGCTCCTGTGTTATGTCAACCAGATGTTTCACTTCCTTTTCAGGTTAAGGTTGATGCTTCCGAGATTGGAGCGGGGGCGGTTTTGTCACAGAGAAGTTCCGATGGCTCGGTGATGAAGCCATGTGCGTTCTTTTCTAGAAAATTCTCGCCCGCCGAGCGCAATTATGATGTGGGTAATCGGGAGCTTTTGGCCATGAAGTGGGCATTTGAGGAGAGGCGTCATTGGCTTGAGGGTGCTAGACATCGTGTGGTGGTCTTGACTGATCACAAGAATCTGATTTACCTTGAGTCTGCCAGGCGTCTGAATCCTAGACAGGCTCGTTGGTCGTTGTTTTTTTCTCGTTTCAATTTTGTGGTTTCATACCTGCCAGGTTCAAAGAATGTGAAGGCAGATGCTCTTTCCAGGAGTTTTGTGCCTGACTCTCCTGGAGACTCTGGGCCTACTGGTATCCTTAGGGATGGGGTAATATTGTCCGCCGTCTCCCCAGACTTGCGACGTGCATTGCAGGAGTTTCAGGCGGATAAACCTGATCGTTGTCCACCAGAAAGACTGTTTGTTCCGGATGATTGGACCAGTAGAATCATCTCCGAGGTCCATTCTTCTGTGTTGGCTGGTCATCCTGGAATATTTGGTACTAGAGACTTGGTGGCCAGGTCTTTTTGGTGGCCTTCCTTGTCAAGGGATGTGCGCACCTTTGTGCAGTCTTGTGAAGTGTGTGCTCGGGCTAAGCCTTGCTGTTCTCGGGCCAGTGGGTTGTTGTTATCCTTGCCTATCCCGAAGAGGCCTTGGACGCACATTTCCATGGATTTTATTTCAGATCTCCCTGTCTCACAGAAAATGTCCGTTATCTGGGTTGTGTGTGACCGCTTTTCTAAGATGGTTCATTTGGTGCCCTTGCCTAAGTTGCCTTCCTCCTCTGAGTTGGTCCCTTTATTTTTTCAGAACGTGGTTCGTTTGCATGGGATTCCGGAGAATATTGTTTCTGACAGGGGATCCCAGTTTGTGTCTAGATTTTGGCGGACGTTTTGTGCTAAGATGGGCATTGATTTGTCTTTCTCGTCTGCATTCCATCCTCAGACGAATGGCCAGACGGAGCGAACTAATCAGACCTTGGAAACTTATTTAAGGTGTTTTGTTTCTGCTGATCAAGATGACTGGGTTGCCTTTTTGCCACTGGCCGAATTTGCCCTTAATAATCGGGCTAGTTCTGCTACTTTGGTTTCTCCTTTCTTTTGTAATTCGGGGTTTCATCCTCGTTTTTCCTCTGGTCAGGTGGAGCCTTCGGATTGTCCTGGAGTGGACGTGGTGGTGGACAGGCTACATCAGATTTGGAATCAGGTGGTGGACAATTTGAAGTTGTCTCAGGAGAAGACTCAGCAGTTTGCTAATCGCCGTCGCCGCGTGGGTCCCCGACTTCTTGTTGGGGACTTGGTGTGGTTGTCTTCTCGTTTTGTCCCTATGAAGGTCTCTTCTCCTAAGTTCAAGCCTCGGTTCATCGGTCCTTATAAGATCTTGGAGATTCTTAACCCTGTATCTTTTCGTTTGGATCTCCCAGCATCGTTTGCTATTCATAATGTGTTCCATCGGTCGTCATTGCGGAGGTATGAGGTGCCCGTTGTTCCTTCGGTTGAGCCTCTTGCTCTGGTGCTGGTGGAGGGAGAATTGGAGTATGTTGTTGAGAAGATCTTGGATTCTCGTGTTTCCAGATGTAAACTCCAGTATTTGGTTAAGTGGAAGGGTTATGGTCAGGAGGATAATTCCTGGGTGGTCGCCTCTGATGTTCATGCGACTGATTTGGTCCGCGCCTTCCATAGAGCTCATCCCGATCGCCCTGGGGGTTCTCGTGAGGGTTCGGTGACCCCTCCTCAAGGGGGGGGTACTGTTGTGGATTCTGTTTTTGGGCTCCCTCTGGTGGTTACAACTGGTACTGGGTGACTTTGGTGGGTTGCGGTCTCTGGTTTCCACCTGTCCATCAGAGGCTGGGTGTTTCCTATTTAACCTGGCTTTCCTGTCATTCCCTTGCCGGCTATCAATGTATCAGTGTGTCTCTGTTACCTTTGCTACCTGCTGCTAGGCCTTCAAGACAAGCTAAGTCTGGATTTCCCTGTTTCATGTTTGCTTTCATGTTTTTAGTCCAGCTTGCAGATATGTAATTCTCTGCTGCTGGTTGCTCTAGTGGGCTGAAATTACCACTCATGTACCATGAGTTGGCACATGAGTTCAAGTAATTTCAGGATGGTATTTTGAAGGGTTTTAAGCTGACCGCGCAGTTCACCTTTTGCATCCTCTGCTATCTAGCTTAAGCGGGCCTCATTTTGCTGAATCTGTTTTCATAACTACGTTTGTGCCTTCCTCTCATTTCACCGTCATTATATGTGGGGGGCTGCTATTTCTGTGGGAATATTTCTCTGGAGGCAAGATAGGTCTGTGATTCTTCTGATAGGGGTAGCTAGATCTCCGGCTGGCGCGAGACGTCTAGAGTCCCCCCAGGAACTTTACCCGGCTGCTGTTAGTTGAGTGTTGAGGTTCAGGATCGCGGTCAGCTCAGGTTCCATCACCCTAGAGCTCGTCCTGTTTTTGCCCGTGTGTTTAATTCCCTGCCATTGGGAATCATGACACAGCTGGCGGTGCTGAACCCCACTGACACATTGGCGAGGTGTTTTTCTCTGTGCAGCTAGCAGTACCGGGCGCCAACTGGCGGTGTTAGAGCCCAGGGTCAGCAGGAGGAGAGGGAGCAGAGTGTAGGCCGAAGCCTGCACTGGCGGCAGCTTTGTGTCTGCGTGGCTGTTGCAGGACACGTTGCCGGCTACACAGCAGGGGTACAGCTGGCGTTGCTGAACCCCACTGACACATTGGCTGGTGTTTTTCTCTGTGCAGCTAGCACATCTGTGCGCCAACTGGCGGTGTTAGAGCCCAGGGTCAGCAGGAGGAGCATAGTGTAGGCCGAAGCCTGCACTGGAGCAAGTTGAAAGGGAACCTTTAACCCCCCCCCCCAGGGGTTTGTAGCTGAAAGAGCCATATTGTACAGCACTAATGCTGGAAAAGGTAAACTTAGCTCTTTTAATTATGGTCCTTGCAAACGCTGAACTTGACACTTATGAAATGTGTCCCCTCACACCGTTAAACCGTCTGGTCGGAGGGACTTTCCTTTGTCATGTGACGCAGCACAGCTGTCACTTACCCCCTTGGCGCCGTGCGCCGCCTCCTCAGCGTTGTTTGAATCTGTCCCGGAGCCTGCGCTGTTATGTTAGCCCTTGTCCATGCACACATTTTGCGCTGCCCATCTTCTGACATCATTTGGTGTCAGGCTGGCTGCGCCTGTGCGGCTGCGCTGGCCAAGATCCCGCCTCGCTGTGTCATCTAATGTAATCACTCTGCGGACCTGTGATCCATGGGCATGCGCAGTGCATATCCTTGCCTCTCATTCCCCTCCTTCCAGCTTCTTCAGACTGTGCGGTGTCATGGCCGTGGCATGCTATTAGGGATCAGCTGACGGCGCACAGTCTGAAGAAGGCTGAGGGAGATGAGAGAGAGGCAGAGGTTAAGATATGCACTGCGCATGTCCATGGATCACAGGCCCGCAGTGGGATTAAATCAGAAGACACTACGAGGTGGGATCTCGTCCAGCGCGGCCGCACAGGCGCAGCCAGCCTGACACCAAATGATGTCAGAAGATGGGCAGCGCAAAATGTGTGCATGGACAAGGGCTAACATAACAGCGCAGGCTCCGGGACAGATTCAAACAACGATGAGGAGGCGGCGCACGGCGCCAAGGGGGTGAGAATGACAGCTGCGCTGCGTCACATGACAAAGGAAAGTCCCTCTGACCGGACGGTTTAACGGTGTGAGGGGACACATTTCATAAGTGTCAAGTTCAGCGTGTGCAAGGAGCACCACAAAAAGAGCCACTTTTCCCTTTTGCATCATTATTACTGCTGCACAAGGTGGCTCTTTCAGTAACAAATGCCTGGGGGGGGGGGTGGCTTCCAGGTTCCCTTAAATTTAAGTTGTTGTGTCTGCGTGGCTGTTGCAGGACACGTTGCCGGCTACACAGCAGGGGAGCAGCAGGCATTACTGAACCCCACTAACACATTGGCGAGGTGTTTGGCTCTGTGCGGACAGCACTTCCAGACAACAACTAGCGGTGTTGGAGCCCAGGGACAGCAGGATGAGGAGGAGGAGGTGGAGGAGATAGGAGGGATTGCCACACACACAGCTGGGGAACAGCTGACGTTACTGAACCCCAATAACAGAGGAGCGACTGTTGACTGTGCGGACAGCACTTTCAGACAACAACTAGCGGTGTTGGAGCCCAGGGACAGCAGGAGGAGGAGGAGGAGGTGGAGGAGATAGAAGGGATTGCCACACACACAGCTGGGGAACAGCTGACGTTACTGAACCCCAATAACAGAGGAGCGACTGTTGACTGTGCGGACAGCACTTCCAGACAACAACTAGCGGTGTTGGAGCCCAGGGACAGCAGGAGGAGGAGGAGGAGGTGGAGGAGATAGGAGGGATTGCCACACACACAGCTGGGGAACAGCTGACGTTACTGAACCCCAATAACAGAGGAGCGACTGTTGACTGTGCGGACAGCACTTCCAGACAACAACTAGTGGTGTTGGAGCCCAGGGACAGCAGGAGGAGGAGGAGGAGGTGGAGGAGATAGGAGGGATTGCCACATACACAGCTGGGGAACAGCTGACGTTACTGAACCCCAATAACAGAGGAGCGACTGTTGACTGTGCGGACAGCACTTCCAGACAACAACTAGTGGTGTTGGAGCCCAGGGACAGCAGGATGAGGAGGAGGTGGAGGAGATAGGAGGGATTGCCACATACACAGCTGGGGAACAGCTGACGTTACTGAACCCCAATAACAGAGGAGCGACTGTTGACTGTGCGGACAGCACTTCCAGACAACAACTAGCGGTGTTGGAGCCCAGGGACAGCAGGAGGAGGAGGAGGAGGTGGAGGAGATAGGAGGGATTGCCACACACACAGCTGGGGAACAGCTGACGTTACTGAACCCCAATAACAGAGGAGCAACTGTTGACTGTGCGGACAGCACTTCCAGACAACAACTAGCAGTGTTGGAGCCCAGGGACAGCAGGAGGAGGAGGAGGAGGTGGAGGAGATAGGAGGGATTGCCACACACACAACTGGGGAACAGCTGACGTTACTGAACCCCAATAACAGAGGAGTGACTGTTGACTGTGTGGACAGCACTTCCAGACAACAACTAGCGGTGTTGGAGCCCAGGGACAGCAGGAGGAGGAGGAGGAGGTGGAGGAGATAGGAGGGATTGCCACACACACAGCTGGGGAACAGCTGATGTTACTGAACCCCAATAACAGAGGAGCGACTGTTGACTGTGCAGACAGCACTTCCAGACAACAACTAGTGGTGTTGGAGCCCAGGGACAGCAGGAGGAGGAGGAGGAGGTGGAGGAGATAGGAGGGATTGCCATACACACAGCTGGGGAACAGCTGACGTTGCTGAACCCCAATAACAGAGGAGCGACTGTTGACTGTGCGGACAGCACTTCCAGACAACAACTAGCGGTGTTGGAGCCCAGGGACAGCAGGAGGAGCAGAGGAACACAGTGTAGGCCGAAGCCTGATTGGAGAAAGTCGAAAGGGAACCTTTAACCCCCCCCAAGGCGTTTGTAGCTGAAAGAGCCAGCTTGTGCAGCACAAAGGATGCCAAAGGAAAAGGTGGCTCTTTTCATTATGCTCCTTGCAAACACAGAACTAAACACATATTATAAAATGTGTCCCCTGATACCGTGAGACCGTCCCGGAGGTGGGACTTTCCTTCGTAATATGACGCAGCACAGCCGTCATTCCTACCCCCTTGGCGCCGTGCGTCGGCTCCTCAGCGTTGTTTGATTCCGTCCCGGAGCCTGCGCTGTTATGTTATCCCTTGGCCAGGCACACTTAGCGCTGCCCATCTTCTGACATCATTTGGTGTCAGTCTGGCTGCGCCTGTGCTTACGCGCTGGCCGAGAGCCCGCCTCGCAGTGTCATCTAATGTAATCCAACCGCGGGCCTGGGATCCATAGCCATGCGCAGTGCATATCCTCGCCTCTCACTCCCCTCCCTACGGCTTCTTCAGACTGTGCGGCGTCACGGCTGTAGCATGCTATTAGGGATCAGCTGACGGCGCATAGTCTGAAGAAGGCGTAGGGAGATGAGTGAGAGGCGGAGGTTCAGATATGCACTGCGCATGTCCATGGATCTCAGGCCTGCAGTGGGATTAAATCAGAAGACACTGCGAGGCGGGATCTCGGCCAGCGCGGCTGCACAGGCGCAGCCAGCCTGACACCAAATGATGTCAGAAGACGGGCAGCGCTAAGTGTGCCTGGCCAAGGGATAACATAACAGCGCAGGCTTCGAGACAGAATCAAACAACGCTGAGGAGCTGGCGCACTTCGCCGGGGGGGTAAGAATGACGGCTGTGCTGCGTCACATTACGAAGGAAAGTCCCACCTCCGGGACGGTTTTACGGTATCAGTGGACACATTTTATAAGTGTTAAGTTCTGCGCGTGCAAGGAGCAAAACAAAAATAGCTACCTTTACTGCTGCACAAGGTGGCTCTTTCAGTAACAAACGCCTTGGGGGGGGACAGATTCCCTTACATTTCAGTTGTTGTGTCAGCGTGGCGGTCGCAGGACACATTGCCGGCTACACAGCTGGGGATCAGCTGACATTACTGAAACCCAATAACACTGGGTCGTATGTTTTGACTGTGCAGACGGCACTTCTGAGCCTCAACTGGCGGTGTTGGAGCCCAGGAATTTAAGTTCAGGTGTTGGAAAGATGAACACAACAGGAGACCTGGATAACGTAGACAGTCACCTAATTATTTAATCAGGAAGAGGAGTGGCAAATTCCTGCGAGATCCAGGCCTTGTTCATTTTCAGGAAAGTAAGCCGGTCAACGTTATCGGAGGATAGTCGCATGCGACGGTCAGTTAGTACACCACCTGCAGCACTAAAGACGCGTTCCGATAATACACTAGCCACAGGGCAAGCCAGCACCTCCAATGCATACTGGCTTAGCTTTGGCCATGTATCCAGCTTTGAGACCCAAAACTTGAAAGGGGAAGAGCCGTCTGGGAGTACAGCAAGAGGGCAAGACATGTAGTCTGTCACCATCTGACGGAACCGTTGCCTCCTGTTGACTGGACCCGTCTGTGATGGTGTAGACTTTTGTGGCGAGCACACAAAACTGTGCCACAGTTGGGCCATACTGGTCTTGCCTTGGGCAGAGGCACTGCTTCTGCTCCCTCTTTGTGCAGAGCCTCCTCCACTGCCTGGACGCACTGAGCTGCTTTGTAATGCACTAGCAGCACTTCTCTCAGTTGGAATGGAGAAGATGATGGAATTCACCAGTGTGTCTTGGTACTCCCGCATTTTTCGCTCCCGGTTCAACGGTGTGATGAGGCTTTCTACGTTGTCCCGGTAGCGAGGATCGAGGAGGGTGAACACCCAATAATCAGACATGTTGAGAATGTGGGCGATGCGGCGGTCGTTTCTCAGGCACTGCAGCATGTAATCCACCATGTGCTGCAGACTGCCAACTGGCCAAGAAACGCTGTCCCCTGCTGGAGGCGTGATCTCTGCCCGCTCGTCATCACCCCACCCTCGCTGTACACACTGAGTACTGGACAATTGTGTAACTCCCTCCTCTGGACGGATGTCTTCCTCCTCCATTGACTCCTCCTCATCCTCCTCACAAAGTGTCCCCAGCCTATGCGTTTGTGAGGAACCACGTGGGGCTGACTGTCCAGAAGATAATGGAAATGGTGAATCCTCATCCTCCACCTCTTCCACAACATCATCCCTTATTGCTTGCAGTGATTTTTCAAGCAGGCAGATAAGGGGGACAGTCATGCTGACTAGTGCATCATCTGCACTTGCCATCCGCGTGGAATAATCGAAGGGACGCAAAACCTGGCAGACGTCCTTCATAGTGGCCCACTCTGTGGTTGTGAAGTCTGAATGGCGCGGAGTGCGACTTCTTTGCGCCTGATGCAGCTGGTACTCCATTACAGCTTGCTGCTGCTCACACAACCGCTCCAACATATGTAACGTGGAATTCCACCTGGTAGGTAGGTCACATATGATGCGATGTTCCGGCAGGCGGTATCGGCGCTGCAGAGCCGCAATGCGCGATTTTGCTGTGCTGGAACGCCGCAAGTGAGCACACTCTAGGCGGACCTTGTGCAGCAGTGCATCAAGATCCGGATAGTCCCTCAAAAAACTCTGCACGACCAAATTGAGCACATGCGCCAGACATGGGATGTGAGTGAGGTTGCCGAGGCCCAGAGCTGCCACCAGATTTCGGCCATTATCACACACTACCATGCCTGGCTGGAGATTCGCTGGCACAAACCACACATCGCTCTCCTGCTTGATGGCATTCCAGAGCTCCTGCGCTGTGTGGCTTCGATTCCCCAAAGAAATTAATTTCAAGACGGCCTGTTGACGTTTGGCCACGGCTGTGCTCATGTCGGTCGTAACAGGTAAACGTTCATCACGGGTCCATGTGGAGGTGGACTGTGACGGCTCCTGCAGCGATGATTCTGAGGAACTTGTGTAAGAGGAGGAGTCAATGCGTACAGAATGGATTCCTGCAATCCTTGGAGTGGGCAGGACACGTCCTGCGCCACTCGCACGATCTGTACACGGCTCAACAACATTAACCCAATGGGCAGTGAGGGAAAGGTATCGCCCCTGTCCATGTTGACTGGTCCACGCATCGGTGGTGAGGTGGACCTTGCTACTGACGGCGTTCAGTAGCGCGTGTTTTATGTGTCCCTCCACATGCTTGTGCAGGGCAGGGACAGCTTGCCTGCGGGTGGAATTACAGCGGGTCTCTGGACAACAGGGCCAGAGGTTCTTCCACGGCGATCCTGGGAGGAATCCGAACCAGCTGCGTGTGAGCTGGAGGAAGAGGCAACACGAGCTGAAGAGGTGGTAGCTGCCGCTGTTGGTTGGCCTAGCTCTTCAGTGTGTTTTTCTAACTCCGCCAGGTGCCTGGTCCGCACATGTTTCCACATGTTGGAGGTATTGAGGTTGCTGACATTTCGACCTCTTTTGACTTTGTGATGACACACCTTGCATTTGACATAGCAAATGTCATCTGCAACTGTGTCAAAAAAGGACCAGGCACTGCAAGTCTTGGGAGCTCCCTTTTTGGCTTTTGGAAGAGACATGCTCCGAACGGGTGCCAAAGCGGAGGCTACAGGATCCGCAGTCTTCCCCCTCCCTCTGCCTCTTTGGCCCGTTCTGGGAATCTCTTCCTCAGAGCTGCTCCCACCACCTTCCTGTCCATCACGCCAAGATGGGTCAAGGACCTCATCATCTACACTACCCTCTGCCACCAACTGCTCCTCCTGGGTAGTCTCAGCAGCAGAGCACGCACCAGAAAGTGGCACCTGAGTGTCATCAGCGGATGCTTCCTGCAATGTGGTGACCGGAGGCACTGGCCCACCCGCCTCTTCAGAGGAAGAGAAAAAAAGCGGTTGGGCATCACTGCACCCTGCCTCTTCTTCAATTTCTCCAATGCTGCTTGGCTGGCCCCCTGTTTCCAAGCCAAGAGATTCAGAGAACAGAAGTAGAGACAGCTCCTGTCCTGGGCTCTCTGTCTGCCTGGGCAATTTGGCTAGTGGTGAAGAGACAGATGGCTGCTCTCCAGTGTTCTGTGTCTATGAGGATGTGGCACTAATTGAAGTCGATGCGTTAGCTGCCATCCATCCGACAACGGCTTCAATTTGTTCTTCACGCAGCAGCGGTGTATGGCGCTCTGTTACAAAGCTGCGCATGAAGGACTGTTCCCTGGTGAAACTGGGTGCTGAGGAGTCACCGGTGCCCACAGCAGGCACAGAATCCCCACGTCCTCTCCCTGCTCCGCGCCCACGCCCACGTGCCTTACTCCCTGCCTTCTTCATCTTGGTTGACTGATAAAGATAAGCAGAAAAGTACTAACGGCTTTGTGTGCTTAATCCTGAACAGCTCCGAATCCTAACAGGTATAAGAAACACTAATTTTCTAAAGTGTGGATTAGACTTTAATATGAGCTAATGTGGCCTATAGAAATGTAAAGTGGTGTGTTTGGTGAACTTTATTATTTATTTATTTTTGGGGGGCTGAACTGACAACAGAGAGAGCTGCACTCACACGGAGACCGTGCAGACAGCCGTAAACGGCGCTGCAAGGCCCAAAAACCCTCCTCTACATTATCCTATGTAGTGTTTTTCCACAAGTTAGCTGGATACGGGTGGAAAGACACTAATAGGAATTTTTTGGAAAAATGTGCAGCAGCCTGCACTACTTAAAACAAAAGGAAAATTGATTTTACGGTATGACGCAGTGAAGAACCCTGAGCTGGATACAACCAGGCTATGGCTGCTCACAGACTACAGGGCGAGCTGCAGTCACACGGAGACCGTGCAGACAGCCGTAAACGGCGCTGCAAGGCCCAAAAACCCTCCTCTACTTTATCCTATGTAGTGTTTTTCCACAAGTTAGCTGGATACGGGTGGAAAGACACTAATAGGAATTTTTTGAAAAAATGTGCAGCAGCCTGCACTACTTAAAACTAAAGGAAAATTGATTTGACGGTATGACGCAGTGAAGAACCCTGAGCTGGATACAACCAGGCTATGGCTGCTCACAGACTACAGGGCGAGCTGCAGTCACACGGAGACCGTGCAGACAGCCGTAAACGGCGCTGCAAGGCCCAAAAAACCTCCTCTACTTTATCCTATGTAGTGTTTTTCCACAAGTTAGCTGGATACGGGTGGAAAGTCACTAATAGGAATTATTAGAAAAAATGAGCAGCAGACTACACTACTTGAAAAAAAAAAAAAAATAGAACAGTATGAGGCAATGAACCACCCTCCCTGAACTGAATACAACCAGCTATGGCCTATTGGCTGCACACAGACTAGAGAGTGGGCTGCACTCACACATACACACACACACACACACAGACCTTGCTGATCGCTGTGAAAACAGCGCTGCAAGGCAGAAGCAAGGTGATTAGTAGGTGAACACAGCGGTTGCTAAATTAGCCTTGGAAAAGAACAATGAAGCAAATCGCTATCTCTAAACTGGCCCTCAGTCAGCAAACAGCGTCCTGTCACTAACTGAATTCACAGCAGAGTGAGTGCAAAATGGCGCCAGAGACTTTTAAACTGCAGCATGACATCATTTCAGCAGCCAATCACAGCCTTGCCAGTAGTTTCATGCCCTCCATGCTAAACAGGATGTGCCCACACTTGGAATCATTCTCATTGGCTGAATTAGTGCAAATTTGTGCAGTTTGAATCCTGGGAACTTCCGATTCCGGTATCCGATACGCGGCAAGTATCGGATCTCGGTATCGGAATTCCGATACCGCTAAGTATCGGCCGATACCCGATACTTGCGGTATCGGAATGCTCAACACTATTTATAATGCAATAAACCACCCAGAGACTCTAACCACATGTGTCTACCTTGAGGAGCAGCTAAGTGAGCCTACCTTCCACAACGCATAAAATGGCATCACGCAAGGCTAGGGTATTTAGTTGGAGAGCCCAAGGCATCAAATTACATTGTTGTCTAGGGTGAAACAAAGGCTCTCAGTGATTCTACAAAAATTACTGGGTGACCATAACAGCTGCTAAATCTACCACCCTTGTATTTAGTTTCATGAATTTATCCTTTACACCAATTTTCACTTAAATGTTATCTAAACTGAAGAAACTCTGGAATATATTCTGCTCTCCTATTGTGTATGAAGTCGTTCTTTTCTTGAAAGACTTCCAAATCCAGTGATGTAGCTATTCATTTTCTTGTGTTAAGGTATGGAAATATTTACATTTATATCTTATAATGCCATTCTGTTATCATATCAACAGATAGACCGTTCCTCAAGGGTACCGCCAAGATCCTGGTGTACTGAAGTCCATAACGTCTATGCCATGAAAAGATCAATGTTGCCTATTACTTCAAGCACTGCAGTAAAATGCATGGCACGTCCTTGACTAAGAAATAAGATGTTTCTCGATCATTTGGAAGATAAATGAGCAATATTACATTAGCAGCTGTACTAGGGAGGACTGTCTTGCTGGACAATGATGAAGTAATTGCTGCTGAAAGTTTCTTTTTTTTCTCCGTACTTGTGCAGGCTATTTCGTTTGTTGGCATGTATTCCCAGCTTCCCCGAGTGCAATAAAATAAGGCCGGTAGCCTGTAATTACTTCTCAGAAAATGGTGTCATTGAAAATGGAGCCAGGTTATTGGATAATAACTGAACCATTTCGATCCCCGCAGACTTCGGATCTGTCAACACAAACAAAAAAAGGCTAAAAAACAAAACAGCAACTGAAATAAAAGTCACGTAAAACAGAGGGGATAAATAAAAGATTAACAGGTCAGCATTTACACCGCAAGGGAAAATGTCCAGAAAGTCTCTGTCCAAAATAATTTTATAGCTAAAAGCAAATTAGGAATTGGCATTGTGTGAGTCTGGGAACTAATATACTGATCTCAATGAGGTTGCAGTTCTAGAAAGTCCTGATAACAAGACAATAAGTAATATTCATTTGGACCAAAAATGTAAAAATAA